>NC_084466.1:139054150-139667900 GCF_027409185.1 Cynocephalus volans | reverse complement strand
TCTCTTTAACAATAGTCTCTTTCCTAATGCTGGGAAAACTGGATATCTACATAACACAAAAGAAAGAAGTTGGACTCCTACCTCACACCACATACAAAAATTACCTCAAAATGAATCATTGACCTAGATGTAAGACCAAAAGCTGTAAAACTCTTAGAAGAAAACATAGAGGCAAATCTGCATGATCTTTGGTTTGGCAATAGGTTCTTAGATCTGACACCAGAATCTTAAGCAACACCAACAAAAAGTAGATAAATTGGACTTCATCAAAATAAAAACAACAATAATTAAAAAACACCTCAGGTTCATTGAAGAACATTATCAAGAAAGTGAGAAGACAACCTATAGAATGGGAGAAAATATTTGCAAATTATATGTGATAGGGATTTAGCACCCAGAATATGTAAAGACCTCTTACAACTCATTAACAAAAAAACAAACTACACAATTAAAAAATGGGTAAAGGACTTGAATAGACTTTTCACCAGAAAAGACATACAAATGGTCAATATGCACATGAAAAGATGCTCGATGTCATTGTCATTAGTAAAATGCAAATCAAAACCACAGTGAGATACTACTTTCTACACACTAGGATGACTACAATAATTTGTAAAACAAGTCAAAATTCAGAAAATAACAAGTGCTAGTAAGATATGTAGAAATTAGAAACCTTATTCATTGCTGGTGGGAATGTAAAATGGTGCAGCAGCTGTCAAGAACAGTTGGTGTTTCCTCAAAGAGTTGAACATAGCATTACCAAGTAATTCAGCAATTTCACTCCCAGGTATAGAGCCATAAGTATTGAAAATGGGTATTCAAACAAATAGATGTACAAAAATGTTCACAGAAGCACTGTTCACAACAGTCAGAAAGTGTATCCCTGGAACCCAAATGTCCGTGAGGAGAGAGATAAACAAATTGTGCTGTATACATACCATGGAATATTCTTTACCATAAAAAGGACCGAAGTACTTATACATGCTACAATGTAGATGAAACTTGAAAACATTATGCTAAATGAGAAAAGCCAGACACAAAGAGTCACATATTGTATGATTCCATTTTTATGCAATATCCAGAATAAGTCAATTCATAGAGACAGAAAGCAGATTGGTAGTCGCCATGGCTGGGGAGAGGGGGGAATGGGGACTGACTGCTTAGTGGATACAGGGGTCTCTTTTGGGGTGATGAAAATGTTTTGGAACTTGATATAGGTAGTGGTTGCACAAGGTTTGGAATGTACTCAATGCCATTGAATTTTGTTCTTTAGAATGGTTAATTTTATGTTATGTGAATTTTACCTTACAAAAACAGTGTATGTGGGAACTGACTAGGAGATTGTTGGATGAATTCATGCAAGAGATGAGAGTATTTTGGCTAGGGTGGAGAGGGAGATGAGAAGTGATCAATGACACACAGAAGCTGTTGTTGGAGGAGGAGGGGAAGAAGACAGGCACAGAGTCACTGGCTTTGATTTGGATCCTGGCCAACTTAATGTTGCAAGGGGCTATTTCAGCAAGATCAGACTTTCCCCCAAACTCATTATCTGACCCTATTTAAAATGGACTTACAGACTCATAAAACCAATTCTGGTTAGGGCCATTTATTTCTTTCCAATAAAACTTGAAGCTTTCATTTGATACATTAAAGTTTTTAATATTATCTTTTTATTTCTCTCCTTAAAAAGCCATTTTTTTCATGTTCTAAGCATAATAATTGCAGACTTGACAAATGTATTCCTAATTACACAATTAGTTTATTATATTCTCAGCTTAAAAATGCCTGAAGTCTGAGATCTGTCTGGGAAATAATTTTATTTAATGTATAATGTAATTTCCTTTCAAATAATTATATAGGGGCTGGAGGAGAAAATGAATTAGGCTGGAAAGCTCTAGTGTATAATTTTAGAACTGATATTCCTGACAGAAATCAGATAGAATTGATTAGATATTATGAAATGAAGAAAGATTAATTAGAGTCCCTAGCTGGGTCCAAATAGGAGTGTGAGTACATGTGTGTGTACATGTCCACATGTGTGCCTGTGAGTGCATGTGTGTACATGTGCATGAGTGTATGTGTTCTTAATGCAGTAAGAAAAAGGGTCTTTGCCATGAAGTAGCCTCCATTTGAGCCTCCGTGGTGAGAAGTTGAAGTGGTGAGAAGTCTGTCTACGTGGTATGAATAGCATCTCATCCCAATCTCTCCAAATCTTTACAGCAGTGACTTTATGGCAGTGGCTGCAATCCTCACATATTAAAGGAAAATATACAGAAGTGAGCAGGACACTTTGATCAGCTATTAAAACCTCAGTAGGAGTATAATTATCAGATCTTTTATGTTCTCCAACAGCTAAGAATAAATTACAGGGGAAATGAGACTTTTGGTGGAGCGTATGTTAAAACCATTGACTGGGGGCCTAAGACACTTCTGGGTGCCTTGATACAATAATTGAAAGTCTGGTGTTGGAAGGAAAGGTAATCAAAAACTAAGTTTTTCGAATTTGATGGATTTGAAGAGGTCATTCTCAATTTGAATGATTTTTATTTATATGCAAAGTCTTCTCCAAGGCTTATCTTATCTCCCCCAACTGTCCCAGAAGTTGATTGTCCACTGGCTTAGAAATTTGGCCAAATTTCTGACCATTTGGAATCCTTTAGAAGATTTTCAACAACTCTCAAGTCCTGATAATCGCCCTAGGAACACTGAACTCTTAAGTAGAAACACCGCTGTTTCCTTCAAAATTGCTTAGGTCACACTGCAGGGGCCTGAGGTGGACACTTTCTCTATTTTCTAAATTCATTCTCTCTCTCCCCTTTTCTTTCTATTGAAGTCTGAGATCTGTCCGGGAAAGAAATTATTTTATTTAATGTATAAGAGGAAGTAAACATGTTAAAACCTCATCTATTTTTCTCTTGCCTTGCCTTTCTCCTACTTATTTTTCAGGTGGAAAGGACCCCCTGACCTCACCCCCACCAGCCTCTCCCTCCCCAGACCACACTAAGCACATCCCCTGGGCTCTCAGCACCCCGTCCTCCCTGCATCGTGGTTTTTATTCTTTGCTTTCATTGCCACCTGCTCGAGTGACACAGATTTCACCTGAAAGCCTTCTTGCTCCTTGAGAAAGTGCTAAAATTGAATTAAACCTCTTAATTCCTTGGCCTGAGGGTATCCAGTCACCCCACAGGGTTATCATCTACATCGGGTAATATCTACAGGGCATTTTGAAGTGAGCAGAGAAGGGTGTTCCTCTTCCCGAAGTCCTGACTTTACAGTAGGGAAGGAAGATGGGGCCCGACTGTCCTGCAGTACATGCACCCCCTTGCAAAATTCACCCCAGGGCTCAGTTTCAACAAGACATCAATGGAAACCGTGATCACTCACTACCAGCACCCGTGAGTATGCCATGTCTCTAGAGATTTGTGGGGAGAATGGCTCACGAAGAGGCCCGATCACAGTGCCTCTGTCTTCCCTTGATGCTTCTCACCCTCTTGCTTCTTCTCATCTCTTTCCTGTCAGTCCACCTAGGAAATTCCAAGGATCTTCTCCAGTTGTGCGGAGCAGTGTTCTCCCTCTGAATAACTGGCACCAGTCGTTAGGGGGGCACCTCTTCATGCGTGCTCACTTCTCACTAGAGTGTGGACGACGTGAAGGCAGGGAGTCTGTCTATATCCTCCAACTCTTTATTCCCAGTACAGGGCTTGATGTATCATTCTGGAAGGAAACAAATGAAGTAATGAATAAATGAGTGAATGATTGAACGGAAAGACACCATCCACCTGTGGAAATGATTGGTGCTTGTGGCATTTTTAGATTCATAGTCAATAAATCTGCTATTAAGTTTAACTCTGAGTAATAACCTTGAGCTCAGCACAGTGTGAAGCACTCTGGGGAGTTCATTAGTAGCTCATGATGTCACTATCGTTCTAAAGTGGACAATGAAGAAGATACGATGGTGACACCTGAAATAATTAGCTGATGGATAAGTGTCTATTCAGGTGGAACTGAAAATAGCCTTCAGAGAGGGGAGAAGCTTCCGTGGGCTGGAGGCTCTGGCTGGACTTTTATACATCAGGAAGGCTTGGCAAGGCCTTGAAGAAATGGTAGGACTTTGGATTGATGGGGAGGGAGTGAGATAACATGCCCTCCCTGGGCAGTGAGGCAGAGGTGGGCAGGTGTGCCCAAAGGACAGTGAATAGCCATTAGCCAGGACAGAGCACACATGTGTGATGCCTGTGACTTGCAGGATGAGGAATTTGGACCTGAATGTGTAAGTAGGTTCCTGAGCACCTCTTACATGCTAGATCCTTCTACATAACTCATTTTGTACCTCCTAAACTCTTATCTGGGATTTACAGATGAGAGGACTGAGGCTCAGAGAAGCTGAGCAGATTCCCCGGTTCACACAATGAACGAGTGGCAGAGCTGGGACTCCACTTTCTCACTGTACATGAATGTACTTCCCATTTTGTGGCCCTACTCGCAGGAGAGAGATTAATTTTGGTAATGAGATGTGGGGAGGCCCAGCTCTAAAAGGGAGGGTCATTAGTCTCCAAGGGATCACTCTCTTTTCTGGAGGTGGGAGGAGATTGAGCAGATGCTAGAAACACCTGGGTTCTCCCGAGCTTCTGAAACCCCTGGGCAGCCAGGAACCTGTGGCAGACAGAAGTCTGCACGGACTTCAGAACTCTCATAGTGTCTCCCTTTTCTGGCTGGCAAATTTTCCCAAGGTGGGAAGTGAGTGAATGCCAACTTGTCACTCTAGTCAGTCACTAATAACTTTCTTGGCTGAGTCTATGTGCACTTTGGGTCTTCTTGCTTTCCTGATGGGCCTCTACCCAGCCTACAAGCTACAAGGTGCTAATTTAAAAGCAGGGCGCGGGGAGGTGAGATAAGTTTCATTTTCTCCATTTGGCGAATGAAGAGCCCTGAGCTAAGAGAGCTGAGCTGTCACACAGGCGGTACATGAGGTTGTACAACTCCTATAATGTGAAACTGGGATTAAAACCCTGTGTTTATCTGAAGCCAAAATTTCAAGTTCTTTTTACTACGCCATACTACACTGAAACCTCAGTTAACTAAAATATTTAGGGACTAGTGATATGGAAAGGGTTTTTGATTTGGAGGCAGGGAATCAAAATAATTGCTTTGAAAATATCCCAACCATTTTAGCACATGTCTGAGAGTTCCTACACTTGAGATTATGTAATTATTATGAGCCTGACTTTTAAATCACTATATGTTTCTTCAGATTGAAGACTCACATAACAGAAATACTGCTAACTGGGTGCTTCCACCAGATGAACTCTGGTTAAAAAAGAATCCATGCTTTGTTTTTCAAATTCTGTCCTTTATCCAGGGAGTCCTAAAACCTGTGTGTGTTTGTGTGTGTGTGTGTGTGTGTAGGAGAAAAAAAGAGAGAAAGAGAGAGAGGGTGGCAGAGACAGAGAGAAAGACAAAGAGAGAAAGATTCTTTCTCTGTGTGAGAGACACCAAGTTCCAAAGTTCTAGGAGTACAGAGATGCCGAGAAAACTTACCGTGGGTGACAAAAGTCAAACTGGACAGTCTTGACTTCCCAGATGGAGGGGAATGTGCTATCACTCAATGTGTCACTGACTCATGCCATTTTTCAGGAATATGAAAATGAAGTCAGTGGCAGCATGGCATGGGCAGAATGGGGTGTGGGTGGGCATCAAGGTGCCCAAGCCCTAGTCCTACTCCTTGCACTAACTCTGTGTGTGACCTTGAGTGAGTTTTTTGATTTCTGGGCCCTACTGAACTCATATGTAGAAAGAACTAGTTTAGTGTAGATGATATATTGCATTATCTAATTAAAAAGAAACATGCAAACAAATAGTGGTCACCCTGGGGTAGGGGACTGGGGGGATTGGGCAGGGACATGGGACAGCTCCTTTGTTTCTGGCAATGTTCTTTTTGTTTGTTTGTTTATATATTTATTTTTGGTGGCGGGATCGAGCCCTGGACCTTGTTGTTAACAGCCTCGTGCTCTAACCAACTGAGCTAACTGGCCAGCCTCTCTGGCAATGTTCTGTTTCTTGATCTGTGTGCTGGTTACAGGAGTTGTCTAATTATCTGTATGCTTTTATTAGTGTACTTTTCTAAGTATATTTTACTCTTCCAGAGTACATTACAATAAAAACGTGCAAATCAAAAACATTCTAGATACCTCAAATTATTGTTTAGAAAAAAGGCCAGCAATGAACATATTGACAAAACAACATGAAAAATGATTTAAAACCTCCTAAGAGTGCTCATCTCATTTGGGGAATTGCAGTTTCCAAAGCAGCAGGTCAGACGTGAATAGCCATGTGAGACTGAAAGGAAATACCAGTAGTAATAGCACAGCAATTCAGGATGGACGACTCTGGACAGTAAGTCCTTTTGATGGAAATGATTGCCTATCACAGGTTTCCACTGAATATGACCTAGCAGCTACACAGACTGATTTATTTGAATATCTGCATTCTGAAGCATTATATATCTAATCAATTTCAGTCAGGCAGAGTAAGTTAAAAATGATGTTTAAACTCAGCACTCATGTTATTCTGGGATGCACAAACCAGTGTAATCCCACAACACAATGTAATGGGATGTTAATGTGATCAGGACACAGGGAGACCAGGAGCATTTGAATGAGATTGCAATCACTCCTGCTTACACAGATCACTTTAGATAAATGCATCTCTTTCTTTGCCATGAAAGACAACTTTCAACTGTGGTAGGCATCTGTATTTAAAATAAAAGGGATTTTCTTCTCACCCTAACAGCTGAGGGTGAGAAGAAAAAAGACTTATACCTGGAACACTGAGCAAGCACTGTGGCTTGTGACATGAAGCTGGAGTGGAGGATTGGGATGCCCTGGGTGGCTGGAACCCTTTGCTTTGGACAGACAGCAACGTATCTCACAAGCTTTGAGTCCCTCAGTAAGCTTGACAATAAAGAGTGTCCTCTCTTGAAGTTAGTCTCCAAATGCCCGGAAATTGATGTTCCAAACCTGGAGTTTTACAAAATGAAGATTTATGGGAGAATAAATTGGTGAAGCCCTTTTGGATCGAGTGATCTCTAGTATAACAGATAACGTTTATTTTCTATGACCCTACAACTCTACTCCTAAGGAGACACCCTATAAAAATCCACTGATGTGTACACAGAGACATAGATAAGAATGTTCATTACAGCTGTGTGTGAAATAGTAAAAAAATCGGGAAAATACCCAACTTCCATCCATGAATGAAGGATGAATAATGATGGCATACGCATGCGGCAGAATACAATTCTGTAGTGAAAATAATTGAACACAACAATCACAATTCCTTGAAGTTGATACGACAAGCGAACAGATATGAGATTGTTGGGAGGGAGCGGGGAGAGGTATGAGGGAGGGAGGTTTCGGTAATGGCCACAATAATCAACCACATCGTATATTGACAAAATAAAATAAAATTTAAAAAATAATAATAAAATAAAATAAAATAAAAAAAGAAAATAACTGAACTAGAATGATGTATATCAATGTGAACTTACCTCATGACATTCTTGATTATAAATGCAATTTGCATAATAATACAGTGGAATATAATAGTTTATAAAATTTACCAATATGCAAAACTAATCTTGTAAAATACTTAGGGACTCATACATAATTAGTAAATGTGTAAGAGATGTGTGGGAATGATAAACATCATGTTTAGTACAGTGGTCTCCTCTGAGAAGGAGTGATGGGGATGTGAGCTGGGGGGGCTCCCAGGAATTCCATATGTGAGTCTTTGTAGTGGTTTCACAGTCATTCCTTGTATTAGTCATTATACTTTTTGAATGGCTGAAATAATTGATGATAACTTTAAAAAATTAATCTAAAAATAAAATTAGGATCATCTATCTATGTATCGATCTATTTTTTAATCAATAAAAATTTACTGAGTTCCTGCTTTATGTAGGTTCACTCCCAGGAGCCATGAGAGAAACAAGAGAAGTAAAAGGCATAGTTTGTGTCTTCCATGGGCTAACAGTTGAGTTGGAAAGACAAGACACAAGGAAATTCAGGCAATACTATGACAAAAGAGGAATCTAAAAGGAAGACAGCAGCTTGAAGCAATGGTGCACAAAAAGCCTGATTCCCAGGAAAGTGCTAAAAGATGAGGTATATCATGGATATGAGAAAAAAAACAGTTCATGGGACATAAATCCACTCATTGGATTTCTGACTCTTCTTTGTGGATACAGTGAAATCTATAAACTTGACAAGTGCTCTCACTTGGGCCTGGGCTGCTTCAAACACCTCTTACAACAGCTGAGGGTGATTTTCCTTCTATGTTGTATGTGCTTTGTCAATGTCAGTGTCATAGCTTTCCCCATGGAGGTGTAACAATGTCAGGGCAACATCCACTAGTCATTATAATGCCTTTTGTCTAAAAAGCTTTGTGACTATTTTACCCAGAGAACATACCAGAACATATTGGGTTGGTCCAGAGCAGCTTCAGTCCCCTCACAAGAGAACTAAGGGATGCATTAGGGGAGGGCTCAGTTATCTTTGTTGACAACAGTTGGTGCAGGACTGCTGAGGGACATTATGGGAAAGACTAGATCATCCTGAAGGTGCTTATCAGCTCTGATATTTCCTGTTTTGGCTTCCAAAAGTGAGGGAATCTTGAATTCATGGATGCCTCTGAACCCCCTTTTAACTAATATTTTTAGTTATTGCACTTGATAGTCCATAAATCTATTTCATTGGTGGATTATCTCTACCTCTCCTAAAACTATCTCTTTTGAGATTTGCAGTGGGTCTCAAATTTCTAGAATTTCATAAATTAGTAAACCAAACTAAGTTCACCTCATCCAGATTTCCATACTTTTTATAGCCTTTAAAATTACTTTCTTTTTAAATTAAATTAAATTAAATTAAATTTTATTATTATTTTTTTCTTTATTTTATTTTTTATTTTTTTTAAATTTTTTAAATTTTTTTTACATTTCTGAAACTATGTTTATTTAATTTATTTTTTATTTTTTTTTTAAATTTTATTTTGTCGATATACATTGTGGCTGATTATTGCTCCCCATCACCAAAACCTCCCTCCCTTCTCCCTCCCCCCTCCCCCCCAACAATGTCTTTTCTGTTTGCTTGTCGTATCAACTTCAAGTAATTGTGGTTGTTATATCTTCTTCCCGCCCCCCCCGGTTTGTGTGTGTGTGTGTGTGTGTGTGTGTGTGTGTGTGTGTGTGTGTGTGTGTGTGTGTGTGAATTTATATATTAATTTTTAGCTCCCACCAATAAGTGAGAACATGTGGTATTTCTCTCTCTGTGCCTGACTTGTTTCACTTAATATAATTCTCTCAAAGGTCCATCCATGTTGTTGCAAATGGCAGTATTTCATTCGTTTTTATAGCTGAGTAGTATTCCATTGTGTAGATGTACCACATTTTCCGTATCCACTCATCTGATGATGGACATTTGGGCTGGTTCCAACTCTTGGCTATTGTAAAGAGTGCTGCGATGAACATTGGGGAACAGGTATACCTTCGACTTGATGATTTCCATTCCTCTAGGTATATTCCCAGCAGTGGGATAGCTGGGTCGTATGGTAGATCTATCTGCAATTGTTTGAGGAACCTCCATACCATTTTCCATAGAGGCTGCACCATTTTGCAGTCCCACCAACAATGTATGAGAGTTCCTTTTTCTCCGCAACCTCGCCAGCATTTATCGTTCATAGTCTTTTGGATTTTAGCCATCCTAACTGGGGTTAGATGGTATCTCAGTGTGGTTTTGATTTGCATTTCCCGGATGCTGAGTGATGTTGAGCATTTTTTCATATGTCTGTTGGCCATTTGTATATCTTCCTTAGAGAAATGCCTACTTAGCTCTTTTGCCCATTTTTTAATTGGGTTGCTTGTTTTCTTCTTGTAAAGTTGTTTGAGTTCCTTATATATTCTGGATATTAATCCTTTGTCAGATGTATATTTTGCAAATATTTTCTCCCACTCTGTTGGTTGTCTTTTAACTCTGTTAATTGTTTCTTTTGCTGTGCAGAAGCTTTTTAGTTTGATATAATCCCATTTGTTTATTTTTCCTTTGGTTGCCCGTGCTTTTGGGGTCGTATTCATGAAGTCTGTGTCCAGTCCTATTTCCTGAAGTGTTTCTCCTATGTTTTCTTTAAGAAGTTTTATTGTTTCAGGGTGTATATTTAAATCCTTAATCCATTTTGAGTTGATTTTAGTATACGGTGAGAGGTATGGATCTAGTTTCATTCTCCTGCATATGGATATCCAGTTATCCCAGCACCGTTTGCTGAAGAGGCAGTCCCTGCCCCAGTGAATAGTCTTGGTGTCTTTGTCAAAGATCAGATGGCAGTAAGTGTGTGGGTTGATTTCTGGATTCTCTATTCTATTCCATTGGTCAGTGTGTCTGTTTTTATGCCAGTACCATACTGTTTTGGTTATTATAGCTTTGTAGTATAGCTTAAAGTCAGGTAGTGTTATGCCTCCAGCTTTATTTTTTTTTTGCTCAGCATTGCTTTGGCTATGCGTGGTCTTTTATTGTTCCATATAAATGTCTGAATAGTTTTTTCCATTTCTGAGAAAAATGTCTTTGGAATTTTGATGGGGATTGCATTGAATTTGTATATCACTTTGGGTAGTATGGACATTTTCACTATGTTGATTCTTCCAATCCAAGAGCATGGGATATCTTTCCATCTTCTTGTATCCTCTCTAATTTCTCTCAGCGGTGGTTTGTAGTTCTCATTATAGAGATTTTTCACCTCCTTGGTTAACTCAATTCCTAAGTATTTTATTTTTTGGGTGGCTATTGTAAATGGGCAGGCTTTCTTGATTTCTCGTTCTGCATGTTCACTATTGGAGAAAAGAAATGCTACTGATTTTTGTGTGTTGATTTTGTATCCTGCTACTGTGCTGAAATCATTTATCAATTCCAGCAGTTTTTTTGTAGAGGTTTTAGGCTGTTCGATATATAGGATCATGTCATCTGCAAACAGGGACAGTTTGACTTCATCTTTTCCAATCTGGATGCCCTTTATTTCCTTCTCTTCTCTGATTGCTCTGGCTAGTACTTCCAACACTATGTTGAATAGGAGTGGTGAGAGTGGGCATCCTTGTCTAGTTCCTGTTCTTAAAGGAAAAGCTTTCAGCTTTTCCCCATTCAGGATGATATTGGCAGTGGGTTTGGCATATATGGCTTTAATTATGTTGAGATACTTTCCCTCTATACCTAACTTATAGAGGGTCTTTGTCATGAATGAGTGCTGAACATTATCAAATGCTTTTTCAGCATCTATAGAGATGATCATATGGTCCTTGTGTTTGAGTTTATTAATATGGTGTATCAAATTTATTGATTTGCGTATGTTGAACCAACCTTGCATCCCTGGGATGAATCCCACTTGATCGTGATGAATAATTTTACGTATGTGTTGCTGTATTCTGTTTGCTAGTATTTTAGTGAGGATTTTTGCATCTATATTCATCAAGGATATCGGCCTGTAGTTGTCTTTTTTGGTTATATCTTTACCTGGTTTTGGTATCAGGATGATGTTTGCTTCATAGAAAGAGTTTGGGAGATTTGCGTCCCTTTCAATCTTTTGGAATAGTTTGTAAAGAATCGGTGTCAATTCCTGTTTGAATGTTTGGTAAAATTCTGCTGTGAATCCATCTGGTCCTGGGCTTTTCTTTGTTGGGAGCCTTCTGATAACAGCTTCAATCTCCTTTATTGTTACTGGTCTGTTCTAATTTTCTACGTCTACATGGTTCAGTTTTGGGAGCTTGTGTGTGTCCAGAAATTTATCCATTTCCTCCAGATTTTCAAATTTGTTGGCATATAGTTGTTTATAGTAGTCCTGAATGATTCCTTGTATTTCAGATGAATCAGTTGTAATATCGCCTTTTTCATTTCTAATTTTTGTTATTTGAGTGTTCTCTCTTCTTTTTTTTTGTTAGCCATGCTAATGGTTTGTCAATTTTATTTATCTTTTCAAAAAACCAACTTTTTGATTCGTTGATCTTTTGAATTGTTTTTTGGTTTTCAATTTCATTCAGTTCTGCTCTGATCTTAATGATTTCTTTCCGTCTGCTAACTTTAGGTTTGGATTGTTCTTGTTTTTCTAGTTCTTTAAGGTGAAGTGTTAGGTTGTTCACTTGCCATCTTTCCATTCTTCTGAAGTGAGCGTTTAATGGAATAAATTTCCCCCTCAATACTGCTTTTGCAGTATCCCACAGGTTTTGGTATGATGTATCATTGTTTTCATTAGTTTCAATTAATTTTTTGAGTTCCTGTTTTCTTTCTTCTTGGACCCATATGTCACTAAGTAGAATGCTGTTTAATTTCCATGTGTTTGTATAGTTTCCAGAGTTTTGTTTGTTATTAATTTCTAGTTTTAATCCATTGTGGTCTGAGAAGATACATGGGATAATTCCAATTTTTTTGAATTTATTGAGACTTGCTTTGTGACCTAATATGTGATCTATCCTGGAGAATGATCCATGTGCTGATGAGAAGAATGAATATTCTGAGGCTGTTGGGTGGAATGTTCTGTAGATATCTGCCAATTCCAATTGGTCTAGAGTCTTGTTTAGATCTTGTGTTTCTCTACTGATTCTTTGCCTAGATGATCTGTCTAATATTGACAGTGGGGTGTTCAGGTCCCCTGCTATTATGGTATTAGTGTCTATTTCCTTCTTTAGGTCTAATAGAGTTTGTTTTATAAATCTGGCAGCTCCAACATTGGGTGCATACATATTTATGATTGTTATGTCTTCTTGATGGATCAGTCCTTTTATCATTAAGTAGTGTCCCTCATTGTCTCTTTTTATGGTTTTTAGTTTAAAGTCTATTTTGTCAGATATAAGAATAGCTACTCCAGCTCGTTTTTCTTTTCTGTTTGCATGGTAAATCTTTTTCCATCCTTTACTCTTAGTCTGTGTGAATCTTTATGGGTGAGGTGGGTCTCTTGTAGGCAGCATATAGTTGGGTCCTCCTTTTTGATTAAAATTACTTTCTTAATATTCATTTTTTTCTATGAAGTTATTAACTTTCTTCAATATTTTTCATATATTGTTTCATTTAAAAATTATATAACATCTTCATAAAGTAAACAGGACAGGTTCTAGTAATTCTTATGTGTGTGTGTGTGCGTGTGTGTGTGTGCAGAGTATTAAGGGAATTAGATTATATACTATGTCATCTCAGTTTTATCCTGTGATGGGATTATGGCAGAGGGATTAGGGGAAAACATCAGAATCAGGATTTATGAATTCTGAGTCACAAATTAGGAAGTCTTATGCTGCATCCTCACCATGTTTCTAATTCAGGTAAAGATCTCTCTGCAAGATTTTGTAAAATATTTAAGCTAAAAAGACATCTGCGAGAACATCATGCTTGGGGGTTTCCCAAAGTGAGTCCAGGGATTATTAATTATGAGTATCATTATTAATTGCTTTTACTCAGAAAGAAAGGATTCATGGTCAGTTGTTTCTGGGACAAGCTGGGTGAATTAAAATTAGACAGTTTTTTTTTCTCTGCAGCATTCTCAGAATGTTAATGCGACGATGCGTCTCTGAGAGGGGATTGAGTTTGCAGCATTTTCTGAACATTGTCGTTCACAGAAACTATAAAAATTTTTTGTTCTTTCACTATTTCTTATGAGATACAGGTTTCATTCAAACTTACTATTTCACTTGAGCAAAAACAAAGGCATAGAGAAGATAAAGAGATTTACCAAACTTGCACAACTAATCAGTCCTGAAATTGATCAGGGGAAGAGGGAGAAGAGGGCTTACTGAATAACATGTTTCCAAAGAGCTATGGATAGCATAAAGCATACTTTGACAGTGTGTATAATGGTAATGACAGAAATGTACTTGCCATTGAACTAAACAGGGATTAATGTGTCATACATATCATTTGAGTCATTCTACCAAAGATGTCCCTCATCATTAAATGCATACAGAGAACCAGAGATTTACAGCAGCAACAGTATTCCTCCTGCACTGAATACTTATTACAGCATCCAAGATAACAATAAAAGGCTGCTTGACGTACACATTACTGACATCATTATCTACACACATATAAACGCTTTAGTAATATACACACGTGTGCTAATTTATATTTTTATAGGCTAATAGCTTATTAAAGGAGGATAGAATTGTTACATATAAAGATTGTTATATTTAACCCTTTCAGTTTTTAAAGTCGAAGCCTAAATGAATTAAACAACAAGGTCACACAATTTGTATGTGAAAGAGGCGGGAAGGGAACCTTGTTCTCCATATCTCACAGTAGGATGCTTCCAACCTATATGAGTGTTTATTACAATGACTATCAGGGATAGCTCATGTGGTACTACATTTTGTTCTCATTTAAACTTTCTTTTGTGTTTTTCAGATTAAAATATGATTCTGAAATAAAATGACTTGTCATTCTTAAATGACCAGTTCTCTTGTTCACTTAAGCCAGAAAATGAGGACTGCTATTTACTCCTGTGAGTAGCAATGGGAACTAATTATTTGTTGCATGTGGAATTCATTAGCCAGGAGTCCCCTTGATTAGAGATATTTCATATTCACTCATTTTCAAGGGGAGGGACAGCTCTTCTTTCTCATGTGTAAATGTGCTGCAAAACATAAATAAGAGCAGTGATTACAAGGAACGTGAAGGTTGTCTAGCTCAGAATAAAAGAGCAACAGCCGCTAGTAATGCACAGTACAGGCAGACGTTAAGATGCAGTTTGCTATTCTTTTTTTTTTTGCTAGAGCAGAAAGGGGGATTGACTTAAGGCAGACTATCTTTGACCAAAAGCATGAAGGTTGCTCTTCCCCAGGCTAGACTATTAGTCTCTGGGCATGCTTGGCATCAGCACAAATGCTCCTGCATTTCGTCATCACTCTCATTAGAAGCAGATCTATATACTTTCATCGGTTCCCTGTAGGTCTGAGCACTGGTGGTGATGTCTGGATTGAACTGGAGTGTCTGACTTTCTGGAGTCCAAGAAACCCCAAGCATTATAAAAATGCTTGCCACCTGCATGTCTCACCCAAGTTCTTCTCTGTGTGAGGACCATCTGGTGACCAGCATTTCTGCATTATTCCAGTCTGGATAGTTTCTTTCACAGATATCTGACTACTTGTCATTAAGTACAGGCCATTCTACCTAGCAAGTTTAGCTCCACTGCCTGTGATTATGGCCCCCAGTTTGCCCCAAGTGTCCTGGGTTGACTTGGTGGGGCTTTCTTCTGAGGTGCTTATCCCCAGGCTTTGGGTCTTTTTGCTTAGATTTCCAGGATTAACCTGTGCCTTCCTCCTTAGTTTGTCTCAGTGCTCTAGAACTAGTTGCCTTCTTAGGTGCTACTTATGGTTTCTATTTTTATTACATGCTTGTATTATCTACCAGATACCTGCCAGCTCCTTCAAATCCCAGTCTTCCCACACTTGGCCAGCCCTGTCCTGTTACTCTTAAAATCCTGAGGCATTTCCTCCAGGTTTTCATATTTATTGGCAAATAGTTGTTTATAATAGCTTCTAATGATTGTATTTTTGTGGTATTGGTTGTAATGTCTCCTTTTTCATTTCTGATTTTTGTTATTTGGGTTTCTCTCTTCTTTTCTTTAATTTTTTTTTTTGTTAACCTAGCCAATGGTTTGTCTATCTTATTTATTCTCAAAAAAACAACTTTTTGTTTCATTGATCTTTTATATGATTTTTTTTGTTCTCTATTTCATTTAGTTCTGCTCTGATCTTAATTCTTTCTTTCCATCTACTACTTTTAGGATTGTATTGTTCTTGTTTTTCTAGTTCTTTTTGAAGTAAGCATTTATTTCAATAAACTTCCCTCCTAATACTGCTTTTGCAGTATCCCACAGGTTTTGGTATGATGTGTGTTTATTTTCTTTAGTTTCAAGGAATTTTTTGACCTCCTGTTTAATTTCTTCTTGGACCCATATGTCATTCAGGAGCCTGTTGTTTAGTTTCCATGTGTTTGAATAGTTTCCAGAGTTTCACTTGTTATTGATTTCCAGTTTTAATCTGTTTTGGTCTGAAAAGATGCTTGTAATGATTTTGATTTTTTAAAATGTGCTGATACTTGATTTGTGACCTAACATGTGTTCTGTCCTGGAGAATGTTTCATGTGCTGATGAGCAGAAGGTATATTCTGTAATTGTTGGGTAAAATGTTCTGTAGATATCTGCCAGGTCCAATTGGTCTTAGGTGTAGTTTGAATCCTATGTTTCTCCATTGATTTGTTGCCTAGATGATCTGTCCAATGCTGAGAGAGGGGTGTTCATGTCCCCCACTATTATCGTTTTGGGGTCTATCTCTCTCTTTAAGTCTGATAGTGTCTGCTTTATATGTTTGGGTGCTCTGGTGTTGTGTGCATACATACTTATGATTATTATGGTGTTCTGTGCATACATACTTATGATTATTATGTCTTCTTGCTGGATAGATCATACAAATTCCCAAGACTGAACCAGAAGAAATAGAAAAACTGAACAGACCAATAACAAGCAATGAGATTGAAGCATTAATCAGCAGTCTCCCAACAAAGAATAGTCTGGGACTGGATGGCTTTACTACTGAATTCTACCAAATATTTAATGAGTAATTAATACCAATTCTCTTCAAAATATTGTAAAAAATTGAAACAGAGGCCAATTTCCCAAACTTATTCTATGAGGCCAGCATTACTCTGTCACTAAAACCAGACAAAGATACAACAAAAAAAGAAAACTACAGGCCAATATCCTTGATGAACATAGATGCAACCATCCTCAACAAAATCTTAGCAATCAGAATACAGCAACACATCAAAAATTTATACACTATGATCAAGTGGGATTCATCCTAGGGATGCAAGGATGGTTCAACATATGCAAAACAATAAGTGTTTCATACCACATCAACAAAATCAAGAACAAAAACCATATGATAATTTCAAAAGTTGCAGAAAAAGCATTTGACAAAATTCAACATCTCTTCACTGTAAAGGCCCTCAGCAAAATAGGTGTAGAAGGAAAGTATCTTAACACAATAAAAGCCATATACAACAAACACACTGCCAATATCATCCTGAATGGATTTTTCCATTCCAAAGCTGAAAGATCTCCCTTATCAATAGGAAGAAGACAAGGATGCTCACTCTCAACACTCCTATTATATATAGTATTGGTGGTACTAGCCAGAGCAATCAGGCAAGAGAGAGAAATAAAGGGCCTCCAGATTGGAAAGGACAAAGTCAAACTGTCCTTGTTTGTAGATACATGGTCCCATATATAGAAAAACCTAAAGACTCTATGAAAAAACTCTTAATGCTAATTAATAATTTCAGTAACTTTGCAGAATACAAAAGCAGCACCCCCAAATTAGTAGCGTTTTTATACTCCTTTAAAGAACTAGCAGAGAGAGAAATCAAGAAAGCAAATCCATTTATAATAATCACCAAAACCCCCCGCCAAAAACCAAAAACCAAAAAACCTAGGAATCAATTTAACTGAGGAGGTGAAAGATCTCTACAGTGAGAATTACAAAACATTACTGAAAGAAATTAAAGAGGACATCAAGAGGTGCAAAAACATTCCATGCTCTTGGATTGGAAGAACTGATATTGTGAAAATGTGTATGCTTCCCAAAGCGATCTACAGATTCAATGAAATTCCCATCAAAATACCAATGATTTTCTTCACGGAAATAGGAAAAGCAATCCTAACATTCATATGGAACAACAGAAGACCCTGAATAGCCAAAGCAATCCTGAGCAAAAAACAAAAAACAGATAAACAAAAAACCTGGAGACATGACACGACCCAACTTCAAATTATACAAAGATATTGTAAGCAAATTAGCATGGTACTGGCATAAAAACCAATACATGGACCAATGGAACAGAATAGAAAACACAGAAATCAACCTACATACTTACAGCTAACTGATCTTTGACAAAGTCACCAAGACCGTACAGCGGGGAAAATACTGCCTCTAATAAATGGTACTGGGAAAATTGGACATCAGAAGAATGAAACTAGACCTATACTTCTCATCATATACCAAAATCAACTCAAACTGGATTGAAGACTTAAGTATGAGACCCAAAACCATAATTTACTAAAAGAAAACCTAGGGGAAACACTTCAGGAAGTAGGATTGGGCAAAGACTTTATGAATAAGACCCCAAAAGCACAAGCAACAAAAGAAAAAAAAAAACAAATGAGATTATATCAAACTAAAAAGCTTATTCACAGCAAAAGAAACAGTCAATAGAGTGGACAGACAACCAACCGAATGGGAGAAATTATTTGCAAACTACACATCTGACCAGGGATTAATATCCAAAATATATAAGGAACTCGAAAACTTCACAGTAAAAAAATCAAATATTCCAATTAACAAATGGGCAAAGGAGCTGAACTGACATTTGTCAAAGGAAGACATACAAATGGCCAACAGACACATGAAAAAATGCTCAACATCACTAATCATCAGGGACATGCAAATCAAAACCAGATTGAGATATCATCTTACCCAAATTAGAATGACCAGTGTTAAAAAAAAACGTGAATAACAAATATTAGCGAGGATGTGGAGAAAGGGGAACACTCCCACACTGTTGGTGGGACCATAAAATAGTACAGCCTTTATGGAAAACAGTATGGAGTTTTCTGATACAACTACAGATAGAACTGCCATATGTCTAGCAATCCTACTACTGGGTATATACCCAAAGTAATGGAAGTCATCATGTCGAAGTGATACCTGCACTCCCATGTTCATTGCAGCTCTACTTACAACAGCCAAAATATGGAACCAACGTAAATGCCCATCAACAGATGACTGGATATGGAAAATGTGGTATATATACACAGTGGAATACTACTCAGCCATCAAAAAGAATGAAATTCTGCCATTTGCAGCAACATGGATGAGCTTGGAAAATATTGTTAAGTGAAACAAGCCAGACACAGGAACAGAAATACCACATGTACTCACTCATAACAGGGTGCTAACAAAGAAAGATAGATATATGAGAGAGAGAGAGAGAGAGAGAGAGAGAGAGAGAGAGAGAGAGAGAGAGAGAGAGAGAGAGAGAGAGAGAAAAGAAAGAAAGAAAGAAAGAAAGAAAGAAAGAAAGAAAGAAAGAAAGAAAGAAAGAAAGAAAAGACAACAATGATGTGTTGATCTTTTAGAAGGGGAGAACAAAACTATGGTTACTAGAAATGGGAGAGGGGGAAGTGGGTGGGGGTGGGGGTGGGTAGTGATAGGGTAAAGGGCATAAAGAATAATTAAGATTCGTAATAACGACCATACTATTAATATTGATTTGATCAATACATCTTGTACACAGGTGTTGTACCCCCAAAATATTTATAAACAATTATGCTTCAGTAAAAATAAAAATTTCTGAGGCAGCATTTAATCTGGGAGCCTGGAAGATTTCAGTTGACTAGAAGCATATTCCAGGGCATAAGTACTTGGGTGTCAATGGTGATGCTGTCCCTGGAGGTGCTGGTTCTTGGTACTTCCAATATTTCTAAGTGTAGGTTTTGTCAATATACATCATGGAGATGGGATGCATTTTTCCTCCCTAAAAGGTATGAGTAACATTTTATGTGTTCTGTGGCAAGATCTGTGTCAGAGGCAACAAAGATATTGGAAATATCTACTGCTCCTGATATTTTAGGTCCCAGTTGTTACAGATGCTATGCTCTTATAGGTTTCTCCATCTCCATAGGTGAGTACAAGTAGGCACCCTTATCAGAATCTAAATCCATCTGAATGTGTCACTGCTTGTCTAAGCAGCTTTGTCTTTAGATGTCAAAGCATCATGTGGTTCCCTGTATCTTGAACATCTGTATCTCCTTGAGATGCTCCTCATGGCTCTATCTGTGAGATGGGCATTGAGGGATCCTGATAGACAAGCTGGCTAGGCAGCTTTGGGAAGGGGGGGGGGCAGATTTATTTAAGCCTTAAAAGATAGACCAAGGCATTAGGCTCTCATCAGAATATTTAGCTCTTGTTTCTAATCAGCCCTGTTGACTCTAGAGTTTGACCTCTTATGGTTGATAAGGCAAATTACCATCCACAAAAACTTGGAGATGGGTTACAGCAGACACATCTGTGTATCCCAAGCCAAATTATGGTGTTTTCTCTTTTTGGCTTTTGCCTTGAAGAAAGTCAGAAAGAATGGGAAACATGAGATAGGAAATATCACCAGGAGAGAACTTTACTTTTATTTCAAAACAATGTTTATTGCTAGTGTATGATCATTAAAGTAATAGACATTAAGTACAAAATATTTGCAAACTGAACAATAAAAGTACTCAGATAAAAATAAAAATCATCAACATTCCATCAGAAAAGAATAAATACATTCTCTTGTAGACTCTTCTGGTTCTTCATACATGCTCATATAAAAGTAGATAATAATGACATAAAATAGTATATACATTTTTGAGTTAGCTGACCGGCTTTTTAACAAAAAAAATTTATTTTGATTTTGTAATTCTATGTAGACATTTTTATTACATGTTATATTGGGCACTTTCTCCTGTGCTTTAAATTTTCATACAAGTAATTTTAATAATTCTTTAGAAGTCCATAGTAGGAATGTACCATTGTTTATATAATCAATTGTTCAACATTTAGGACATTTGAATAAAATTATAATTAATGATTTAATTCCTGTCTTAATGGAATAAACTTCAAGTGTGTCTCTGAGAGTGTCCTTAGATTCCTACAAGGGGGATGCTAGGCTAAGTAATATATACATTTATAAGAAAATTTTCCCATATCAACAAATTGCTTTCCAGAAAGATTGCACCCACTTGTAGCTCTTTCAGAGAAGTATTAGAAAACTTGCACACTGTATTATCATTAGAAAAATAAATTTAAAAGTCAGTTTTGATAACAAAATACATAAATTTTAGTCTTTAAATGTATACAACATATTATTTCTGGGCTCAGCATTTGTTTATTTGTGATTTGTATGTTCACATCTTTTGAACATATCTTGAATATACATCTGTCATAGTTTTCAGTTTTTCTTATTGATATGTAGAACTACTCATGTTTTGAGGCTGGGATAACTGTCTCTTCTCCTGTCTTTCAAAATTTTTTCCAGTTTATTGTTAACTTTCTACTTTGCTTAAAGATATGTCTTTTTGTTTGTGTAAGTAATTTAAAAGTGGAAAGAGAGAAATGAAACCATTTTTTCTAAAATAACTATTTGCAGCATGGAAATTTGAAGCTCACTTGCTGACATGAAACATAATATTACAAAATGGGTTTCCACAGAAGAGCACATTTGGCATTTGATTCTTTATCTTTGCCATGTTTCTGGACAAGCTGGCATACCTAATTCACAACCTGTGTTCTCTCTGTCCAACATTTAAAGAGATTGATGTTCTTGCATGCAAACAATAAATCTACAGAGATACTGCCTGTAAAGTCTCTTTCAAGATGCTTAGTAGTATAGACTTTGGCATAAAGAGAAAATTCCAACTATATGGTTCCAAATTCTTTGAGAAATCAGCAGCTGAGGTTTGATGGATGGACCTTTCCCACATCATTATGCTCAACATCTCTGCAGTTTACTTCTGGAAACTCTAATACATTTTCCCAGAGGAAATACACAGAGTGCTTTTTCAGGTTATGAGATATTTTTTTTTTTGCCTCCTGTATCTTGTGCAGACAGCAGACAGATTAGAAAAATGACAAAAAAGAATATCAGGCATATAGACACACAAAAAAGAAAAATAAACAACTATCAAATTAAAACAAACAAAAAGATGTTTTGACTCTATCTTAAAATGTTTTTGAAGTTCTTTTTCTGTATTCCTAGTGTACCAAGTGACTTTTATTTTTGTTTATTCAAAATACAAGAGTACCATCGGTAGGAGGTGGCCAACCTGGGAGACATGTAGATTTTTTCTTTTGTCCCACAGCAAAAAATCAAATCCACTCTTGCAAAAAATCTTCCCTCAGTATCCTACACTAATATTTGAATAGTAGAAGCTCAGAAATATATAGGGCCTTATAGTTCTAAGTAAGTAGTTCCTACACAAAGAAGAGCAGGACTATATATATGTACTCTTGTCAGCCCAAGTGAATGTTAAATGTTTCTTATCTTCTTTTCCTTATGGGGCTGGAAAAGAATGCATTTGCCAGATCAATGGCCACATGTTATGCACCTAAAAATCATATTAATTTGCTGACGCAAAGAAATCACATTTGACACAGCAGCTGCAATCAGGGGCTGCTACTAGACTGCATTTGTATTAATCCACTACCCTTCTCTAGGTTCCAGCTGAGTTTTCCAGTGACCAGACTGGTAAATTAAATGGGGACATGATGGGAACCATCACCTCTTCACTATTTGGGTCTGAAAGGCTGGCACTAATCTCTGCTATTCTCCCCAACAGAGCAGTTTCGGAGGTTTCTACACTGTGATAGCTCTTACCTCACAGGCCAAGGAATCAGGATGGGGATTCCACCAACTGGGAAGTATGTATGTTCCAATTACAACTACAGAAAGAACTGTGATCCAACAATCCTCCTGCTGGGTATATACCCCCCAAAATGGAAATCATCATTTCAAAGGGATACCTGCACTCCCATGTTTATTGCAACTCTATTTACAACAGTCAAGAGTTGGAACCAACATAAGTGTCCATCAACGGATGACTGGGTAAGGAAAATGTGGCATATATACACAATGGAATAATACTCTGCCATAAAAAAGAATAAAATTCTATCATTCGCAGCAACATAGATGAAATTAAAGAAAATTATGTTAAGTGAAATAAGCCAGGCACAGAAAGAGAAATACTACATGTCCTCATTCATAAGTGGGAGCTAAAAAATAAATAAATTAATTAATTAAAAAAAGAAAGAAAGATACAGCAATCACAATAATCCATTGAACTTTCAAAAGGAGAGAATAGAACTGAGGCCACCAGAGGTGGGAAAGGGGTAGGAGTAGGGGAGGGGGTTAGTGAGAAATTGGTAAAGGGCAACAAAAAATGATTGCATTGTGCAATGCTGAATATACTAATTATTCTGATTCATACATCACATATAGCACATAGGTATTGACATTCAACATTGTACCTCACAGATATGTATAATCAATTGTTTTAATAAATTAAAAAATAATAAATAAACAAATAAATTTTGGGTCCAGGGAAGTGACCCCTTGTATATCTTTGAACTGAGTGGATTCTCTCTGAGCTGGACCTGGGCCACGACTCCACTTATTAACTGCTTACTCTAATGTGTGAAGCACGATGATTCCTGGTTCACAGATATTGATGTCAATTAGGACCATGTATCCACTAGTTTTTGAAATGTTTGTATGAGACTTTGCTCAGGTCCAGAAATCAGGCCAGGGAATGTGTCTTTTTATTGGTACAATTTCCCTCAGCCTTGATTATTTAGTTATCTATCCTTGATTTTTTTGGAGCATATGGATTTACTTAGAGATGCTGTATTATATGAACCATCCAAAAATTTCTCTGTAGGTGAAGCCCCCTTGGATGCTCTTCTGCCCTTGCTGCTAGGCTCATTATAATTGTTCTCACCTTGTTTTCATAGTTAAATACCATCATCTGGGCATGTTAAGAACCCTATCACTGAGGTGCTCAACTGCTTTCTTTTGTTTCTGCAACCTCACATTCTTTCCAATAACTAAATGATAAATTTCCATTTTTTCTTAAACTAGCTCAGTGATTTTCTGTTAATTGAAATCCAATGTTACCAACTAATACAGAAAAACACACTGTTACTGAGGTCAAAATCATGAATTAGGGCACCATTCAATCCATAACTCCAGCTCCAGCCAGTCTAAAACCAGACTAGTTCAGGTCTTTCTTAGTTATGAAGTCTTATGTATGTAATCCCTACGTCATTGGGAATCTGTGTTTTCAACATGTTAGCAGACACAGCTGATGAGACAAGACCGAAGAAGAGTGGGTAAACGACTCTGCATATAGTTCCTTCACTACTCAGAAACAACTCAAAATGTGTGTCCTAGAACTGAAACAGGAGGAAACAGTTAACATTCAGTGTGTCATTCTTTCACAGTCCAGAGCTGGCACATTGACTTTAAGATTTTTCTTGAGTGTATATGAAAAAGAAAGAGTAAGTCACTGATTAACAGGAAGCAAAAATGTCTTTTCTTTATGGATTTAAGTGGCCTTTGCAGGTAGCAGTGACTGTGTGTGTGTGAACGCTGAGCTCATCCCACCAGACCAGCCTGAAGACAGGTTAACTGAATCCTTGGCATCAATTTCCTCAAGAAGACAAACATGAAAAATTTCCAGGTTCTAGCATAAGGAACAAAATTACTGCTTCTTAGATACTGGGCCATTCAATCGATCAAGATAACCTACGATACATTCCAAGCACTGGTGTAGATGACAAAATAGGAGAAATGAGGAGGTGAGGTAGAGGTGGAGGTTATGGGACTTGGCAACAGGACTGAAGGTGGGACATGTGTTGTGTGCTTCAGGAAGCAATTAGCAGAAGCAGTGACACCAACATACACCTTTCTGACCATGAGCATGTATTTTTTACTACTTATGTGTGTCTACTTGATAGATGGAAAAAGATGTCTCAGTTCATTCACTTTGTACACCCCTACCAGAAACCTTCTTCAGACCTTCTTGTGTCAGGTGGGCAAGAGAGTTCTCCAGTGCATATTCATCATACCATGTACAAAGACTTACTGGAAAATATGCAGTGCCCTCAAAGTCTCTTTTCCTCTGGAGATGATGGAGATTTTTGGAGCTTAGTTGGTGCAGACCCACTGTACTCTCTTTGATCCTTCCAGACCAAATGTAGGAACAATGAAGTCAATATTACCTGGAAGGCATTTTCTGGTAAAACTGTTGGGTATTAGTGGCAGGATCTATGTTTTCACAGAATAGCAGCAGCTATACTTTAGAACTTGACTTTTTCCAAATTCTTCCTTTCATCACAATCTCTTCATAATTCATTGAAATCTTGTTGTCTCAGTGCTGAAGATCAGAAGGTCAATATCATCTGCAATTTGCTAAGCACCAAAAGAAGGCAATTTTACAGTATGGGGGTCACCTGTACTTGCATACCGCATTTTACACGTGATGATGGTGATGAATTTATCCCACTGGACAATACGTAATTGAGTAATAATGAGGCAGGCATACCATGGAGACTTGGAAAATGTTCTTAAAAGCCCATCTTCTCCAGGACTCATCCATACCACAAATATAAGATGACATTTCCCTGCCCTTGCCCATCATTAAGATCTCTTTGAAGAATCACTTGCATTGTTTGTTGTTTAGTTGTTCGGTTTTATTTTGGTTGAGTAGGAACAGAGCTCTGGAATTAGAAAGATTTGTATTTAACCTGGAGATACACAAATACTAGTCAGACAACCTTAAGCAATTTACTTTACTTCTCTAGGCCTCAGTTCTCAACTTTAAATGGAGATAATAATGCCTATGGTTGAGGTGTTGTCTTATAATAAAATGATATATGCAAAGTGATTAGAACTACTCTATTCCTGCTATATGAAGTAAGCTTTTTTTTTTTTTTTTTTTTTTTTTGGTCTTACCTGCCACTTTCTCTTTTGCTTGACTCATACAATAGCATTGCAAATGGGGGCCGAGGCATGAGTCTATTTTCTAGAAGGAAATGAAAGACATTCCCTTTGACTTTCAAATTTCAAATGATTTTTATATTAGTCATATCCAAACCTCTCACTGGACAAAAGCAGCTGCATTTCTCTCAAAGCCTTTGAGATTAGTGTGCCACATCTCCATAGAATGGTAGAGCTAGAAAATTCCTTTCAGATAGTTCATTTAGTGTAGTTCCTTCATTTTATAGAAGAAGAAATTGTAACTTCAACAGGTGAGATGATTGTTTAAGGTCATTTGGCTAGGTAGTAGCAGAACAAAAATTTGAATCTATTTCAGTCCATTTCCATTCTTTTATTCTAACTAATAGCTGGAATTAAAGATGTCATGATTTTTCCATGAGTTGTCTTTTTGCTAAATTTTTAATAATGGAAATGAATAAGGATCTGATTTTTCTTTTCCATTTCATCTTGGTACAAGATTATGCACTGAAGTCTTAAATCACTGGAGAGTAGAACAGATCTAATTATGGACATATTTCAGAGAACAGCAAGAGCTTAACAATTCCATGTGTCCCGAATATCTTTAAAAAACAACCTTCTTTGAAGAGTCTACCCAGGTTTAAATAAGGAAACAGAAGAAACCTCACAGACCATCCACATAGCCCAGCATCAGAACACACAACAGGCAGCCAACAACTTGACCTAAAAAGACTAGTGAAAGCAGGCAGCAAAGAATAAAGCTGCGCCACCTGCATTGTCAATATACAGTGTTCAAACCAGAGGAAAGAAAAAGGAAAGAAAATTCCACCATCATAGTTAGTTCCAAAAGCAGTATGCTGTGGCCTCTTTCATGTCCTACTAGAGGGCATCTGCAACAAGCAGCCTGGCCTGAAAATGCAGAGATGTTTAGTTGGGAAGTCAGCATTAAGACCACACAATATAAGGAGAGATTGGTAGGATGGGCCCAGTGATTTCTGCATGTGTGACATAGATGAGGAGAAAGACCATTTTCAAAAGTACCGTTTTTACAACAACCATAGCTGTATCATTTACTGAGGTGGCCAAGACAGTGGCAGAAGATGGACACAGTCTCTTTAATCTTCTCATGAGAATAACCACCAGGAACATCAAGACTTTAGTGCTGGTGGGTGAAACAGGCAGTGAGAGCAGGAGGAGCCAGGGCTAGAAGAGATCCCTGGGGAGGGGGTAAAGGAAGACTTTACTTACAAGGTGAGGTCCTGGTCCTCTCCCACTTCCTGATCACCTCCTCTTGGGTGCATGGGTCTGGGTCATAGCAGATTAGTTTGGACTTTTGTAGTGTCTTTTTGAACTTTTTTGCTACTAACCTCTTTGTGTTTCTACTCAGGACTTACAGAAAAGTTGGGGACATGAGCTTCTGCTTCTGTGCCACATCCTTGTGTCCCCACTGCCAGCCAAGTCTTGTGTGGGAAGCTCCTTACCAACTCAACCTTAACATGATACAGTGATGATGGTCTCATGGTCCTGCTTAGACACTTTCCAGGCCCCATGTCTTCCTCT
This sequence comes from Cynocephalus volans, assembly GCF_027409185.1. Taxonomy (NCBI): domain Eukaryota; kingdom Metazoa; phylum Chordata; class Mammalia; order Dermoptera; family Cynocephalidae; genus Cynocephalus; species Cynocephalus volans. Next base: position 139,640,718 of record NC_084466.1, on the reverse strand, counting down.
CAGTGAACACTATGAACCATTTCTCCAAATCCTGGAGATCCTGTTAGGCCAAGTAAGGCCTCTGGGATTGTCTCTTTTGCCTGAATTTGTTAGTTTGTTTGTAAGTTTCAGGGGCTCCTGCAACCACTTGGCTTTCTATTTACCAGTCCTCTTTACTTATGTCTTTAGATGATACAGCTGCTGAATAATTGATGATTTGTGCTTATCTGTGTACCAGCACTGAGACTTTTCACTCTTCTTATGTATGTTTAACTTGGATTTAAATATCACAGTTTGCTCTCTACTTTGTAAGAATAAAAAGATACTTTAAGAGTTTTTAAATTTTCCCAGGACATATGCTGTAGTTGTTATACTTAAGTATTACTGTAAGCATTATTTAACAGTGCACTGGCTACTGTGAAAAACAATGATGTGTTCTATTCTCAGTGGATTAACAAACCAAATCAGAAAAACATTATATTCTAAGAAGTTGAGGAAAGTGTAATAGGAAAATGGATAAAATGCCCAGGGAAAGGGTATTATTTTGTGGAGATATGAGTCTCTGGTCATGTATTTAATAAATTTGAACCCACCAGACATGTGAGACCCTTAGAGTGTTGCTCTGATGACTAAACTGGTAACAAACTAGCTTCCAGGTGGAAAAGGCTGCCTTTCTCCATTCAAACAGGAGATGTTAATAGTTCTAATCACCTGGAACAACCACCACAGGCCTTTGCATCCTGGAGTCATTCTCTGGCCATTCCCAGATGTATCACACCCTGCTATGAACAGACCTGTTTCTGAGAATGGGCTGTAACTTACGCAGAAACGAGTAGGTTTACAGTGTGCACAGTCACTAGCAGGCCCTGATGAGCAAAGCAGACAAGGCCTCTGTCCCCACGGAGTTTACAGTACAATGGAGTGGACGCACCTATGTGCATTCCGTGTGATTATTTGTTTAATTATACCCACTTGGGAGGCAAAGTCCTGTGAGAGCTTAGGACAGGGGCCTGACCTATTCTGGGTGTGGAGGTGGTCTGAGAAGCTCTCCCTGAAGATGGGGTCATTAAGCAATGCTCTTAGAATGAGTGGGGCTTAATCGGGGAAAGAGGAGGTTAATTTAAGAGAAGCAGTAAAAGCGAAGTGAACTGCAGCCTGTAGAGGCTCCCGAGGCATGAAAGCAGGTGTGTGGATAGGATGCCTGGAAGACCGGCCAGAGATGAGCCCGGAGAGACAATTGACAGCCAGGTCAAGCAGGGCCTGGTGTTTGGTGTTGAGACCTGAATTTTGTGTGGAGATCAAGGATAGTCATTGAGGAGAGTGTGGGGTCAAACAGGAGGGTCATGTGCTTAGAGGTGCCGTGGGGTTCTGGAGACTGTGGCATTAAATGCATGTTAAATGGGGCCGAGCATGATTCTGGTTAAAGCATACCCATACCCACTTTTGGCCAGTATGAAGAAACACCCATATCTATTTTTGGATGTCTTTCTTTTTTACAACAGAACCCTAAAAGTTTATTTTATGTATATTGCAGCCGTCTGGGAACTCTACGTTTGATGACCCTGATAGGTAGGGTGGGGAAGAGTCTGGCTCTGCAGATCGTAGAGACACTGGTGAACTGCTTCTCTACCCTCTTGTTAAGTCCCTCAGACATTCGCCACTATGAGGACCCAAGGTTCAAAACTGGGTAGACACGGGGGTGTGAACTTTGAGTATGGAGGCTGGTGCCGGTCTGAGTCACGACTGGGGGAGAGTCCTGCTTCCTCCCTTACCTCCCTACACGATTCTCCTTAGGCCGGTCTTCAAGCTTTTGTTATGCAGGTTAACATGGATAGCTATGGATGAATTTTTTAATGGATTAAATATCAATTTGAAGTTAACTACTGTAGAATTGACTAAATCCACAGAGATTCTTGATATCAGTGTCTTGAGGCTCAGAGAGAGGTAGGAATTAGGAAGGGAATTTACTGCTGATTCTGGGCTGCTGCTGCCTCCTTGGATCCATTCTGAGGGATGTCCACACCACGTTCCAACTAGTTCTTCTTTTTAGTGTTTTGCCTCTCCATCCTATTCCCCCAGCAACTAGTCCTGTCTTTTAGGGTATTTTTCTTTCTCTGCCTCCTCTCCTTTCTCCTATCAGCCAATAATTCCACCTCCCTCCACATCCCATCTACATCCACCACTTCTTTCTCTTCCTTCCTTCTTTCCTTCCTTCTTCCCCTCCTTCCTTCCCTTCTTCCTAAAGTTTTCATTTATTTTTTTGTGAAGTTGAAATTGAATAAAAGAAAATGTATGAAGAAATCGTCCTTCATAGGGTGGAATGAGTTCCCGGGAGAAAGAGAAAGGGGCCAATCACTTGAGTGATATTTAAAACTCAACTGGACAAAGTCACTAAAAAATGTGCTGCCAGGAAGGCCCAACCTCAGCTATACAGGAATGAAGAAAATGATCCTAATAGGATTTTTCTCTTCTGAGCTCAGTTTTTCTCTAGGCTGAATTCTACAACTCCTGCTGAAATCAGCTGTATCTATAGTTGGCAAGATTAACTGCTCTCTTGTGGCCAAATCCATGAGAAACTAGAACAAAATGGGGGTCAGGGATATTAGGGATGCCCCTTCTTGGGAAGAAGCCCATTCTCATGGGTGAGAAATTGAATTTCATATTGAGGGACCTCAGTTCATATTCTAGGGCCTGCTCCTGATTCTGTGATCAGGAGGGAAAATCCTTCTAACACTTCACATTAAAATTGCCTGCTTAAACATCACTTTCTGAAGTGTCTGAGTATAAGTTTTTCCACAACGAGTAAAGCAGGATAGCTTTCTTCTCACCACAATCCCTGCTGTCCTAATACAATCTGACGATATTTTTGCCAAGGCCCACTCACTGGTTTTTTATACACCATCCTTGCAGCACACTACAGAGGTCTTTAAATAGAAAGTATGTGGGATGTAAACATTGCTACTTTGGGGCAGATCAATGTCCTTAATACTGCCTAGCATCCTAGGACCCATAGAAAGCTGATGCTTTTAGATGACAGTGTCACCAGACAAACATAACCCCGGATCCTCTTTGAACTTCAGTAGAAACCCGCTTTAGTTCCATAGACCAATCGAACTTCCTTTTTCACAAGTATCCTTTAATTTGATCTTTGACTTGGGTATTACTAAGGCCATTTTACTCAGCACCACACTCTCCCGAGTGAGCCACGGGCCGGCCCCTAAGGCCATTTTACTAATGAAGGTCTTAGAGCTGACAAGGGGGAAATTGTATGCTCAGTGACATAGAGCTGGCAAGTGGCAGGGCTGGAACACAACCTGTCTCCAAGACCCCATAATCTTCATATCCTTCCACCCTGCCCTTCTCAAGCCTTTTTGGGACCTCTGAATAATCAACATACAGATGATGAACTTTATATGCTGAACACCCCTTATCCCCTCTATATGTCTAGCCAAATGACCACACACAATGTTTTAGTCAGTCTCAAAGGCTGCTTCTTCACATGTGATTTTTCATTCTCAGGGAAACAAACATGAATTTCTTCATACTTTGCACGTCTGAGTTGAATGAATTAGCCCTTCACCCAATCAGCCAAAAACCAGATCCATTCTGCATCCTCTCTTTACAGATCCCCCTATCCCTAGCCTCCCTACACAACCTCATTCACCCCACTGGGCCAGGATGCTGGAATGTTTCCCTGGGACTTAAAAAAGTAGCTTGTTGGGGTAACAACTTACTGTTGATGGGTTTAACAGGAAGATCAAGACACCCGTGCCCTCACTTTGCTGTAGGAAAGAGTTTGCTGACTTTTACAACTGACTGGGTCCCTTGGGCAATCCCAAGGAAGCATCAAAACTCAAAATTCTCATCATAGGGATGGTAAGGAGCAAAATAAGTAAACCAGTAAACCTAAAGTAAATTCTCAGTAATTGTGAGTACAGCACAGGAGAAAAGTTGTCTCAATAAAGAACTTAATATAACCTTCATTGACTGTCTTTCAAAGCTGAACTACTACATCCGTTTCTCATGTTCCCTGATGGGTATGAATCTCTCTTTGTCACCTGCCAAAGGTATTTGTCTGTAGGGTCTGTGTCCTTGAGTTAATGTTAAGAGTTCTCCTAGACACATAGTGGTTCCTGTCTCGTTGGCCCCTTTTCCCGCGTTGCAGGTCCCTGTTAACAATGCTTCAGTTCAGAGAAAACAAATAAAAAGAAATAATGCTTCTTTGTCTTGAGATTTCCATACTGTCATGGTTCCCTGAGGAAAGGGCTGACTTCCTAGAAATCAGCTTCCTCCACAGCCAGACCAACATAACTGGAAACCCAGAGGCCAGAGCAGAGTTCCTCAGCAAGTCACACACTTTGGTTTCTCTGGAAGGAGTCAGGAGATGAAGTGTTTGGAGCAGACCCAGCAAGGTTGGACCTATTGCAGTAGTGGTAGTGTTTGTAATTAAATGAAAATAATTACAGTTAGAAACAATGATAACCACTACTGCTTAGCACTGTAATAAGTACAGTAACACATTCTTTCACTTAAAACTCATACAAAGCCCATCAGGCATTTTTCAAATTAAAAAAACTGAGGCTTTGTCAGGATCTTACGATCTGCACCACTATTCACAATGTGCTCCATGGCTAAAGTGGAAGAGTATTGATGAGCTGCCTATCCAGTGCCCAGTGCCAAGGGTTGTCTTCTGTTTTCCTCACTTCCTCCACACTCCAGGCTCTGGCTGCCTATGGCTGACTCATTATATCCCTACTGTTCTTTCTAGGTGTAGATAAAACTAGAAATGCCACCCAGTGCTATTTGTCCTCCTCTGGTTTTAAAAAAATTGCTTTTATTGTCTGTAGATCCTAGATCTCCATGGTTAGAAGCAGTGTGAAATAACATCAGGAGGCAGGAGGGTGTTTGCTTGGCCAATTCCAGCTTATTTTTGTGACTTCTGGCAGGGAAGTTCACTCCCTAGAAAACTTCCTTAAACGTAAGGGATTGAATTAGAAGATCTCTAATATCCCGGTCTGCTACAGAATTGTGTGTTTCTATGATCACACAGTTTTCAGTCATTTATTTTTCTAAAAAAGATTTTTTACGAATAAAACTTGCTGTCGTGTATTCTCAGAATTCTCTTAAGAATAAGTTAGGCCTGGCTCAGTGCCACAATGACCACCACATGAAATGTATCTGCTTAATCTTGTTTTAACATACCACAAATTGACCTGAGTAAATAAACCCAACATGAATATTAGGCTTCATGGAATAGTGAAATAGCACAAGTTTTGTGTCAGAACAGTAATTGATCGATTCTAGCTTTTGCCATGTGTAAACTGGGTCACAGTATAATTTTCAAAAAGTTAAAAACATGACTGTCATGGAAATATATAGAAAGCATGGGTCAGAGATGACTTAATTCATTAATGAGGAAACCAGCAGGCTGGTAAAGCTGGTTCAAAGAGTACTTGAGGAACAGAGATTTATGTAGCCTGTAAGGAAAGGCATGCCAGAAATAAGTTTGCAAGTTATACACATAGCTAATAGTGTTCTACAGAGTATTACATTTCGGGTTATCTTTTCTGCTGGTGAAAACTCATTAGCATTTCTACCAGACAAACATCCACTAGTTAGTGTGAAACACAGTGTCTGAGCCTTAATAAATGGTAAATAGCAAATCATACAAAGGTACATTTAGTAGAGAACTAAGGAATAGCTGGGTGGGCTTGTTAGATAATACTTCAGTTTTGAAAGGACACAGCCATCCTATTGCTTTATTTTCATATTTTGGATAAAGTTTATTATCAATTAAATATGCTGTTAAATAACATTATCTTTCTGTAACTAAGATTCAGCACCCATGAAAGGAGTAAACAATACCTATTTTATAGGATCGCTGTGAAGATTACATAAGATAAAATGTGTAAAGTATGTAGGCATGCACCCAAACCTAGTAGTTTTTGCTCCTATCCTTTGTGTTTTGAAGACAGCCATGCTCAAAAGTTCAGTAATTATCAGATTTCCAAGTAATGTCCTTGTTTTCCAAGCTTATGCCACATGGTCCTTTGACACTCATGCTCCAGAAATGAGAGAATAACTCCCCACCTACAAGTTATTGTCAAACAATGAATAAGTTGCCATGGAGGGTGGAGGACAGAATAGAATTCAAACTTTTGATAAATATTGATAAATATTTTGAATTAGTCATTATTATTTTAATAATTTAAAATTAAAGTATTTTAAATTTAAAATATGTATAAGAGAGACTTGAACCTCCTATAATCAACCACATTGGCCTGGCTCATAAGAAGAGTGCTTTTCTCATAGTCCTCCCTGCCAGGATGTCTCTTTTTTCCAGTTCTGAACATAGGCAATGACCCGTGGTCACCATGGGGTCAGGAGCCTAGTACTGATCATGGCAATCTCTCAAGGGTCCGTTCCTCACTGTTACTCTTAGTTTTAGATTCTTTGTATCAAATTATTAATGGTTCTAAATAAGTACTTCCAATAGAACTTTCTGTGATGCTGGAAATATTGAACATCTCTATTGTCCAATATGGTAGCCATTAGTTAAATGTGACCATCAAGGAATTAAAAGGTGCCTAGTATAACTGAGAAAATAAATTTTACTTTTATTTCATTTTAATTGATTTAAATTCAAGTGTAAATAGACACATGTGGCTAGTGGCTACTGTACTGGGCAGTGCAGTTCTGTAGTGTCAGGACTGATGTTTCCAATCTACCTTATAGATACTAAGGAGTAGAATCTGTTCTGTGCCTCAAACTGGTCAATCAAGCAAATTCAGTCTTTGAGGACAGGAATCATACCTTATTCTTATCTATAGAAATGCAATTTCTCTCATATGTAATATTTGTAGGAAAACTTCTGTTTCTGAGAAGAGAAAGTACATACTTTTCCCTATTTCTTATATTAAGTACAACTAAAACCCTTTCTTTTGTACTTATTGTCTACATCAGTCTGATAAGGAAGACTGACTGGCAGGCAAATAATTACAATATTTTGTGATAAATGAAAACCACTGTTATGCTTTTAACATGCATGATATTAGTAAATGTTCCTCATAATTATTTAGGAGAATTTACTATCAGCTCTACCTGAGGAGGCCAGTGAATATCTAGTGAGGAGGTACTTGAGCTGAAACTTGAAGGAAGAGGGTTTACCAAGTGCATCCTGGGGGCGAGAGAAGAGGGGGTTCTTCACAGAGGGAACAGCGTGTGCAAAGACTTGGCACCATTAAACAGTTTGCAAAATGCCACCTACATTGAACTTAATAGAGGGGCTGTGACTTATCTAACATCATGAAAAGCTTCAACAGCAGAGCTTGGAGTCAAGGTCAGTTCTTTTTCCACAGCATCTCTCTTCCTGGTTATAAGTGGCTGGGTGGGCTTTTCCTAATTCTCCACTTTTGAGCTTCCTGAATGGAATAATGGCTGATCAATTGCCCTCCAAATATATAGTCAGAGCACATCATCTTTATTATTCTTGATTTCAAGCCACATTTCTTTGGGGGCATCATCTCTATAGACTGATGAATTGAAGCAATTCAGATCATAAAAAAATATCAAATGCAATTGAAACAAATGTACACAAATTAGGTCTAGGCTTCAGGTATTTTAAAGTGCATTTAAATTTAATGCCTTTTACAATTCCCTGGAAGCTGTGGTGGACAGCTCTCTGTAACCTAATTTTGGCTATGTATCTCCTTTCCCCTCCCTGATCCCATCCTCAATTTCAGAAGTGAGGGAAACCAGTTCACTAGTTGTAAACAGACTATGCAAACTAAGCCAGGACCAAAGTCATGAAGGACTACCAATTTATAATTATATTTAAACCATGTCCCCTGGTGGGCCCAGATTGGATTTTTGTATCAAACCATGTAGCAGTTAGCCTAGCAATTTAGTCCTTTTATCATTCACCCCAGGCTATCTGAAAACTACAGTTCCAGGCCAGGGCAGATAGGTCTTATTCTGGCTGCTCTGGTAATGTCATACTCTTGAATAGAAATGTGTTGTCTGCCACTGATTGTCTATATGGAAACAGCAAGTCTAGTCGAAAGAGGAGGCTAGGGGACTTGTTTTGAAGCTTCTGCTTTTAGGAATGAAAAGTCATAAATGTTAATGCTGTTATCCAGACTTCCAGGTGATCAGTTTAACCAGATGCTCTCCTCTACAGCTGTGGTTCTCGAACTTTAGCAAGCATCAGAGTCACCTGGAGGGCTAGCCCTACTTTCAGAGTTTCTGATTCAATAGGTCTGGGCTAGGGCCTAAAATTGTGCATTTCTAAGAAATTCTCAGATGTTGCTGGTCCAACACCACATTGTGAGAACCACCGCACTAACTCTTCATCTGATTACATGGAGAAGTAAATGACTGGTAGCTACAGGACTTCCTGGGTATACTTAGAGAATGAAAGTTTTGCTGTGAGGAGGTGAAGCAAAGGGTGTTTATCTTGAAGGAGACCCCGAAGAGGTAAGAGAAGATATAAAAATGGATATGGGAAATCCTCAATGTCAAACTTGCTCACTGGTAACTTAACCAAAAGCTAGCTCAGGAGTGACTTGGACTGTGGAAATAAAGGGATAGAAAACATCAATACCAAGTGTTTCTATGCTGCTATTGCTGTATTTGGAAGATTCCATTGACTTAAGGGGCATGTTCCAGTTAAGTCTATTAGCAAGCTTGTGTCCTTGGAATTTGCATACTTTATAAAACCTGTGCTGAGAACTCATTATGTGCAAAGCACTGAGCTAAAAGTTTTTATATGCATTATCTTACTGAATCGAATCTATACAACTATCCCATGGCAAGACACATTTATCTTCATTTTATATATGTGGCAACTGCAGGTTAAAGTGAAGTAATTGGCTGAAGGTATTTGAGAATTTAAATTCAGAAAATACTGTACTATATGGTAAAGGCTGACTCCTTTCTATTCGAGTTTTGGGAGATAGAGCCTGCCAGCCTTTCAATACATTACCTGTTTCCAAAGTCCAAGTAAGGTTGAGTGTGTGTGTGTGTGTGTGTGTGTGTGTGTGTGTGTGTGTGTGTGTGTGTTCGTTCATGTGCAAATATGATGGGTATCTCAGCATAAAGAAGAGATGATCTCATTTCAAGGAATTCATTTTCTGATTAGAAAATAAAATTCCCTTGCAATTCTGTGGGTATCTCATAAAAGCGATAGAGCAAGACCTGTTCTTTCACCCTCTCCAGGGAAGAAACAGCCTCTCATTTCAATTTTTGCTAGGGACATATATATGTAGCCTGCAGTTAATGAGAAGTATTGTATCAGTGGGCAGGAGTGATGGCTTATTTTAATTAATTTCTTCCTCAACCCTACACTTTTGAGAGTGTGGGATGAAAAGGTGTTAAAGGGGATGCGATCATAATAAAAAAGTGGATTTGTAATTTGGCACATTTTTACTCAACATGTCCATTCCCTTCATGGTTCCTGATTCCCCCATCTCAGCATCACAGAGGACTCATTGTTTGGAGGGTACCAATAAGTAATGCATTGTGTCTTATGGGTTCATGACTTGGGGTGAGAATTAGACACGTGAGGGTACTAGATTTTTTGCTTTTCTTAAAATTAAGTGATGCTTTCAGGAGCTTTTCTTTAACTTCTGTGTGTGAATCGGTGGAAAGGAAATAAAATTATTTAGCAGTTGTGGGCTTTGGAATCAGAAAGTGCTAGGTAAATCTTGGCCCTACTATTTATCAATTGAAAGAGCATAAGAGACTACTTTTTGAGCCCCAGTTTCTTCTTCTGTAGCATGGAAATATTACCTCATTAATTTTTTGGTGATGATTAAGTTGAATAAGGATATAAAGTGCTTCAGGCACACAAACAAACTCTCATTAACGAACACAATCTGATATATAAATAAATAACGTTCCTCTCCATTATATGCTCCTTTACATTTGCAAAGCACCTTTGAAGCCAACAAGCTCTCTGAAATTTCAATGGTTTTGGCCTTCACATCTAGGGCATGAGGGGGGACAATCAGCCTTGTATCTCATGAATATTTGTAACCAATAAAAAAATAAATAAAATAAAATTTAATTGTGGCCGAAAATTAATAATCTGAGTGTTATACTTTTGCTTGCTGATAGCTGTTAACTTCCCGCCCAGTACTTTATGGTCTCATAATATAATTATAACTTGCTGCTGTTCACTGTTCCCTCAGGGTGGATCACAGGGAGAATTTATGAGATTTTGCAGAAAGAATAAATGCTCTCAAAGAAATTATGACCACCAGAGGACAGAGGACCCAGCCCCCACTGCCAAGGAGCCTGGCTGCCTAAGATCTTATCTGTAGTCAGAGAAAACACAGACCTTCCTTTAAGTTCTCCAAGACTCCCCCTCTCTTATCTCTTAGCCCTATAAAGCTCCTTGCCTTCTGTTTCTATGGTAAAACGGATCTGAGAGACTTTCCTCTAAAGTCTTCTCACCTTGGCCAGTTTGAATAAATCTTTCTCTATCTCTAAACATGGGTGTTTTCACTGTTCTGGCTTTAGCTGCGCATCAGGTACCCAAACCTGGAATTTAGGGTTCTGAAAACACCTTCTCCTCATATCATTTCATTCTCACAACAAATCCCTTCAGCTAGGCAGATATTCTAGTCTCCATTTACCTGTGTGGTTCATAAATAGAATGGCTCATTTATCTAAGTTTTTAATCCAGAGCTTTTGATTCACCAGCTTGAAGAGACAGAGATTCTTTAAGGCCTGTGAGATGAGGTCGAGCTACCCGCATCTATTCATCCGGCAAAGTTCCTTTGGAGCATTATGGTCTCTATAGAATGCCTTGAGGCTAAGTGAGTTATCTTATTTAGTTTCTAATATTGATAGGTTAGAGCAGTCATTGAAGTTAAACATTTATAAAGAAAAATACATCATTGCAAATATTTAATCTGTTGTCCTAATTCTTTAACAAAAATTGGGAAATACACATTATTTTTGAATGTTTAGCTGTTCGATACCTTGGTCAATCTCCTGTATAAGTGGCATTTTGAAGCTTCCTGGTGTGAGGTGAGGTCACACTTGAAGTTGAAGTCTCCTTCTGGTCGGAGATCTGTTTTTTCGATGCAGAAGAAGGGAAAGGCTGAGAGCCACTGTGGTAGCCACTCAGTCTGTTCATAAATATAATGTTCTCTTACTTGACATGTGCCAGGATTGCATTTTTCGCCTCCATTAAAGTTAGTATCATCACGTGACTTGCTTTGGTTAATGAAATATGTGAAGTGATGTGTAATGATCAAGTGCTCTCTGTTGCCCGTCACTTACCCATCGACCTGAGCCGACCCACCTTTCGTTGGGTTTCTCTTCTCTCCTCAGGCCCCTAACCTTCAGCTCATCCCTAAGATTAAGCAAGCACCATGGTGCAGAAAATGACCCCCACCTCTCTACCCCCCTAACAGACCATTCTGAAAACTGGCCCACCATGGGCAAGAGCGCCTCCTGTTGAACTGCCCAATTCATGCTGTCTGTTGGCCCCACTGATTGTCCCCTTCCCCACAAAGTTCCTGCTGGCCCTGCTCAACTCTCCCTAAAAAGGAAAGCCTTCTCAGGCTTAATTTTGAGACACATACAGATCCTGAGGTTGACATGTTCTCCCTTTTGCAACAGCCATCTTGAAAGATGTCTTTCTTTAAGTCTGAATTTGTTTTTTATTTGACAGTAACTTCTAGGCAGAGTTTTAAGAGTCGAAGATTGATAAAGCATAAATGATAATTATTTGTTTTGTGAAACTCTATTACCTTATGACTTTTACTGATATGGCCACATATAAATATTTGGTGTGTGTGTATGTGTGTGTGTGTGTGTGTGTGTGTGTGTGTGTGTGTGTGCATGTGTATATGTTGAGAGAAAGAGACTGAGACAGAGCGAGAGAGAGTGAATGAATATGTCTTATATGTCGGTACTTTCTTCTTTAGCAGAAAAATAATAGCAATATTTATTGGGTGTTTGCTACACTGAGCTGCTTAAAGGGCATCTTCCCACCATATTCTTTTAAAAATTTGATGAAGCATGTCCCAGATTTTACAGGTTTTAAGAAGTTACGACCTGGAGTATTTATATTTATTCACCAATTTCTACAATTAGTAAGTTGAAAAGCTGTCTGATCCTGAAGTTTGCACTTTAATATCCATATTGTATTGCTCTTTTCTGATTTTGGATGATTTAGGTGATATTTAGTTATGTATGGTATTTGTTACTAAACCACTGAGATTTTTAAAATCATATTTTTGTTTAACCAGAATGGATTGAATTAGTTTTATGTGTAAGACTCTGGTATAGACATAGGGAAGCCCAGAAAGATGAACACAAATCAGAATGTTTTTAAGGGGTTTGCAGTTTGGAAATTGTATTAGTCTATTCTTGTTACTTATAACAAAATACTTGGAACTTGGTGATTTATAAAGAAAACAAAATTTATTGCTTAGAGTTTCTGAGGCTGAGAAGTCCAAAGTCCATCTCGTGGTAGCCACAGTGACCCAGGGGTCTCACATTGCAAGATGGTGGAAGCAATGAGAGCAGAGAGAGGAAAAGGCCGACTCTCCTCTTCTTTTAAGGCCCGCAGAACCACACCCCTGACCACCATTTTTAATCCATTCACTACAGCATGGTCCTGAAATCCAATCACTTCTTCAAGGCTCCACCTTTCAATTACTGTAATAAGATTTCCCACCCTCTTAACAGTCACAGTGGGGGCTAAATTTCTACTACATAAAACTTGGGGGACACAATTCAAGCTTCAGTGAGTTTTGGGGGGACACAATTCAATCCACTACAGTAATGAAGATGCAATTGAAATAAGTAACTCTAAAATGAGGCAGACTATACATGACTTAAAACAAGGATAAACAAGGAACTGCGGAAGTCCAGAGGAGGGAAGGAGTCTGTCTGGTGTTGAGGAGGATCTTTGAACTGTACTTTTACAGTGCATGGGGTATAGAGTGATGAATGAAGGCAATGGTGTGATTGTGAAACAGGCTTCATGAAGGATCTTCAATTTAGAAGTCAGATTTAACTCAAGATTGTCATTAAAAATGAACTCAGGGTAGATTATAAAATTTAATTTAAGGTGCATTATAGTTAAAAGGGTTGTGAAGATGAAATGAGCTGGTGCTGGAGAGATGAGAAGGAATTAAGTACCTTGCAAAGAATACGGTACTAGCTCAATGTCCCGTGAGACAGCTAAATTAGATAGCGGTGGCAGATCCAAATCCTTGATGGCATTTTTGAGGCAGTTGCTTGAATTCTCCTCCTAGCTATTTTTTAACCTACAGAGACAGAAGATAGCATTCCGAGAAAGCACACAGAGAGAAAAATGATCTTTGTAGTGTGTGATTTGAAATGTAGTCTCACCCCAGGTTAGTCTGTGAGTACCTTTGGCACCCTATGCAGGAAAGGATTTGTGCTTTCTCTTGGGGAGGACACTTCTGTTATCTGGTACATTCTAGCGAATAACCAGCTCCAGTTAAGAATCTGTAGTTTTCCGTGATGCAAAACAAGGAATCTTTTTTTCCAACAAAGATGTCATTGGCTTGCCTTCTCTTGCTGGAAATGTTACCTTTGGGTGTCCTAGTGTATTATATATTCCCATCTCTTCTTGAGTGACCCTTCTCTCACCACACAAACATCTTTGTGCTCTAAATCTTGAAGAAAGGGAGATTGTGTTTTAGTGGATGTGATTTCTCTTACCAGAGCCTGACCTGTTGCTTTGCCCCCCATGGATTTGTCACCCCATTTCCCCTGGGTGATGGAGCCACAAAGGATTACTCAAAGCCCCTCTCTTCTGAGCAGTGAGAAGCCCAGAAGTGGTTAACTTCCCCGGAACCCTCAAGTGAGAGCCATTCCTTCCATGGGAAATTAACCCCAAATTCGGGTTCTCTTCCTGCATTTATTCTCCAGCCCAGGAAGTTACAGGAAGAGACATAGGTGGGGTTATAGTTTAACAATATAGGCTGGTAACTTTCAGTGAAACAAGCCAGATGACATTCCATTAAGGCAATTAAGTGATCTATTAACAAAAGCTTGATCTTAGCAAACATTCCTTCTCCCTCCAGCGGCTTCCCAGTAACTTTACATATCAATCAGTAACTAGTCTGTCTTTAAGCTAGCAACCTGCTGTGTTAGAATTCTTTATCTCACACCAGAGAATTTATAGGCTGAGGAAAATTTCTTGTACTTTACAAGGTCAATATTTGAAACTGCAAGGCTTTGGAAAACCAGGCCTTGTGAAGTACATTTACTTTGTGAATCCTCTACACTGACCAATAACAGTGAATCCCTGATCTCAGCCTTCCTGGGTTAAAAATCCCAAATCTTGTCTTACTAGAGTGAGCCACAGACTTATTCTTTTTTGAGGCCATGAAGGGCATAAATGAGCTTAGGAGTCAGACACACAGATCTATGTTCAAGCCCTAGCTCTACAGTTTCATAGCTGGGCATCCACATTTAGTGGTCAATGTGGAGATGAATTTGGTTGGATGATCTTCTGAGAGAGTGAGTATCATGTGGGAAAGTTGGTCACTTTGGTGGTGAGAACCGGATTGTTATATTCCTTTTATTTCCACTTCTGACACGTGTCCGCTAGACCTCCCCCAGGCTCTTGGAGGCTGCAGCTATATGGTGGTCTCCAATAAGTCATGAAGTTCAAAGCCTGGTGAGAGTTACCTCATGTGGAGCAAACAAAGAAGGAAAAGCAATTTTGACAAATCCTTGGAACTCTTATTTCTCTAGAGGAATTCAACAGAAATGTGAATTTTCTCTTGTGCAGTCTGAGCTCTCAACCTCCCATCTGCCAGCCCAGTTGCTCTTGGAAACCACAGGATGATGCTGTGAGGCCTGGAGATAATGACTTTCTTGACTGTAGAGGGGTTTAGTTGTAAAAGGGTGAACTTTATGAACCTTGGAAAAGAGTTATGTGGCCTCAGTGTACATGGAACTGTCTGTTCAAAGGATTAAATATATTTCTTTAGGGCTGGCCAGTTAGCTCAGTTGGTTAGAACGTGGTGTTGTAATATTAAGGTCAATGGTTTGGATTCTTTTACTCCCCAGTTGCCAAAACCCCCCCAAAAAAGTTTCTTTTCCACAAAGACCAAGGACTGTGAAGGTGCAGCTGTGGGGTTTCCGTGGAAAACACATAGGGTTTTGGAATTCTGATAAGAAAGCCCAGTGTCTGCTGATGATTCTGTCCTGATTCTGATCTTTCTCTTTCTGTGCCAGTTAATGACAGCAGTGAGGAACAACTCTGAAAAATAGTTAGAAGATTCAAAGATCACACTTTTTGTGTATCAGCATATGGGCCATGAGTTCTGGGGACGATAGGACCCCCCCAAAACATTACGGCCTGTCCTGCTTTCTGGATGCTGGCTTAGCTAGGCTTGAGTACTCTAGGAAGGCGAATCATAAGAAATAGGGAAGACGTGTGGGGGAGTGTCTAGAAAGAGCAGATAGGATGATAGGACGTAATTTCAGAGCTTCTCTAACACCATGACTTTCTCTCTTCACTTAAAAACTATCTGCAAAGCTGAGAAGTGACAAGAGATCCATGTAAAGTCACTAAGTTACTTAAATGAAAAGCATCCAAATTGACTATATCCACTTTTCATAATCTCTCTAAATCTTACCAAACATTTTTTTCTCTATTGACATTCAAGATGCCAGCTGCTTAATTTTCAGTTTGCCTCTGCTTGGTTAAACTCATCAGTTTCTGTCAGAGCTTCCTCACTGACAAAATGTAGGACTGTTTACTCATTCCAGCCTAATTTATACCTTGTTTGGTATGATTGAGAGGGAAGAATAAACACAAACTCTTTTTTATATGAAGTACAATTAGCAGTGAGCTGAGCTATCAGTGGAATCTTTAGATCTCTTTTTAGATACTTATTAAATGAGATTCTTGTCTGCCTCCCAAGGGAATAAAGAACAGAGAAAGCATTACCAAACTTCCTGAAAGTGTAGTCAATGCAGTATTAGTGTTACATAGACAATATGTAATTGGGTTTTTTTTTATTGTTTGTTCATTTGAGAAACATTGATTTTGTTTTTTCAGGGTCTATCAAAGCTTTTAAGATGCTCATGTTCACTGAGAAATTTTTCTTTTCTTTTTTTAACAACAGAAACCCTTTTCTCTGGACTATCTCAAGGACTAGTCTTCTGAGGAATGCCTTTGGGAAAAGCTGGTTTAAATGGCTCATTTTCATGTTGTACGTTTCAAATGAACAAGTCAGGTAGGAACACGATCCTTATCTTTTGACAGTACCATCATGGGGGAGCACCACCAAATTGTAACAGTTGCTCCTCGGTGTCACCAAGGGACTGGTCCAAGATGAATAGCTGTAGAAGATGCAGTTAGTTGCCCACCCACATTCTTTGATCTGATTTATTATTTCTTGCTAACACGCTTTGCTTTTTGGGGGGTGGTGGAGGGAAAATACCAGCTTTTGTGAACTTTGCCAGATACTCACTTTCCTAACTTCTAATGCAGCTGGGGTGGCCTAGTGACTCAATCTTGGACAATGAAAGAAAAAAGAACAGTTTTCAGGGTGAAGGAGGAAGCTCTAGAGAGGGTGAAGTTTTTTGATACAGAAAGAAATGAAGAATAGTTTTTACTTTATTTTATTTTGATGTTTAGAACAGAGGCTTTGGCTGTGGTTCATAGATTTTCATAGATTGGTTTTTGTGATTGATGTAATTTATTTGTATTTAGGAATAAATCTTTTATCCTTGAAGGTGTTGGGGGCTGTTGTGGACATATTTTTTTGATGAGCAGACAGGCCTACAAATGAAAATTCTTATGTTGACGATGATAAAACAGAAAAACACAAAGAAATTGATTTTTTGAAGACATTGTTTAGCCACTGTCTTGATGCTGGAACTGCCTGTGTTCAGACTTCTTAGTAGGTAAAGAATTGATATCTGTATGATTTAAGTCACTGATAGGCAGGTATATTAGTTTCCTGTTGCTGCCATAACAAATTACCACACTTAGTGGCTTAAAACAACACAAACTGACTATTTTACAGTTATGAATGCCAGAAGTCTGCAAAGTATCTTGTGTGGCTAAAATCAAGGTGTCATTGGGTCTTGTTCTTTCCGAAGTCTCCAGGGAAGAAACTGTTTCCTTGCCTTTCCCAACTCGTAGATGCTGCCTGCACATTCCCTTGGCTGTTGGTTTTTTCCTCCATCTTCAAAGCCAGAAGCATACTGTTCAGTTTGGCCTAAAGTTTTCTATAGACATCGTGAGCTGTCACCTAGCATGATGTGCAAAGACTGTAACCTACTGTTGTAACAAGCAGCTAAGTCTCAGCCAATCATAGGCAGCTAGCTGTTCTGTACCTCACTGCTGTTTTCTGCATGACACATGTCACTTCCTTTCTGTTTGTCAAAATTTTAACCAACCACGTGGCAGCAGTGGAGTTGCTCTGAATCGGTTCTGATTCTGGGCGCTGCCCAACACATGAATCGTTCCTTGCTCACATGAATCTCTGTTAAATTTAATTTGCCTGAAGCTTTTCTTTTCTTTTTTCTTTTTTTTGTCTTTTTTTGTGACCGGCCGCACCGCGCTCAGCCAGTGAGCGCACCGGCCATCCCTATATAGGATCCGAACCCCCGGCGGGAGCGCTGCTGTGCTCCCAGCGCCGCACTCTCCCGAGTGAGCCACGGGGTCGGCCCTGAAGCTTTTCTTTTAACAATACCATCTCTCTTCACTGGCCTCTGCTCCTGACATTACATTTTCTTTCTCTTTCTGTGACCCTTCTTTCTCCCTCTTATAAAGATGCTTGTGATTACATTGGGCCCACCTGGATATTTCAGGATAATTTCACCTTCTCAAGTCACATCTAAAAGTCCCTTTGCAATGTAAGGTAACATATTTACATGTTTTGGGAATTATGATGTGAACATCTTTGGGGGGGATATAACCTTGCCTACCACGTACTTGCACATTCTGCTTCATATTTTAAATTCTTTTGTTTCTGATATGTACCGCTTTACTTTGTTTTCTTTCTCCAAATCTGCACTTCAGATTGTACATGCATCAAGGGAGAGACGTCCTCTCTAAATGTTTTAAACAGCATCCAAACATATCTTTTTACTAATCACAGAAAACTTGCCCTATATTGGATTAATTTGTTTTCTTTCTTTGACTTTTAGGTAAATTTTTTATAGCATCTGATGAGGGTTTATATTAAAAAAAAATAGCAACAAAAACTCCCTGATGGTATATAATGTACACAGATAGGTACAAAATTAGGGCCATTATTCATTTATCCAAGAGTGATTACTACTGGGTTAAGCATTGATCTTCCTGGGAGCATTTCGAATAGGAGTTATGTAGCAAAACTGAGGCTGCCCAGAGCCAGTGAGGAGCTTATCAGTTGAATTGATTGATGTCTGCCTCTTTTTTCTCTCTGCTGCTAAACTTCATTCAGCTGCAAACAGCTGGGCAGCTCTTCTGGCAAGAGAGCTCCCAGGAGCTGAATAGCAGATTCTCTGGGAACTAAGAGAATTACTATGTGGAATCAAGAGTATCACACAGCGATGGGTATTATGGATTAAAGGGATGAACAATCAAGGTACACTGTTTGGCAAGGACATGATATTTAAAATATTTTCAATTTATGGACAGTGCACAGTGGCTGATATAATTCTCTCTGCCTTCTATTATACTACCCAGTCACAGGGTAAGCCTGTCCTACTCTTTATCCTTTGAGATCATCATTTCTATTATTTGTTGGTGATGGATGCAGAAACAAAGAGAAAATTAAAGATTTGATACCCTGTATGGGCTCTGCAAGTACTTCCAGGAAATGCATCACTGGCCAGTGACTTACGCTTATTCTCTCCCCCATACTTGACTTCCTTTTGAGCCACTCCGGCAGTTTCAGCCTTTGAGTGTGACATATTAGGGCAAAATCTTGTCATTTATTTTAGTTGGCCAATTTTGGTCAAATCTTAGAAAATGTTGATTGAAAGCAAAGGCTCTGGAGTCAGACTTCAGGAGTTTGGCTCTTGGCTTCTCCTTTCTACCTTATTTAATTGTATCAATTATCTTGGGAGGCAAGTGCTATTGTCTCCACATTACAGATGAGGAAACTGAGGCCAATAGCCAGCAAGGGGCAGCTGTGAGAGTGACCAGGTCTGTCTGAGTCTAAAGCCCAGGCTCTTGGTCCTAGAACAGCACAGGTGATAGTATAACTCATCCCCTGCTGGCTCAAGTCCCTTTACTTTACTTCCTTCACATGATATGATACTCCTCCTGCTAAGAACCACTAATGCTTCCTCCTGGAACTTTTCATAATGAACATAACTAAAAATTATATGGGCTCCCATGAGAGAATTAGATAAATGTTGAATTAACTAGTTAATATCAAATTTCTGAAAGACAACTTTAGCTAAGGAATCCATTGCATACCCAGGGCTTCCTTTGATTTTTAATATCAAATAGTCATTTTTTAAACATTTAAAAATATTTTCCAGGACAACATATTAATGGAATTTTTGAATAATTCAAGACTTAAATAATATTGCTGTTTTGGGGCTAAATAGTGTTTTTTTTTTCTTTTCCTACAGAATCTCAGTCTAGTTCCAACTTTCTCTTACATGGAGGGTGACTTAGTTCTATCTTTTCTTCTTATACTACCAGCCAGAAGTATTGCTCATAATGTTCTTTTATGTAATAAACCTGTTCTTTTGACAAACCAGTTTCCTTAATAGTATTTTTATTAGGGTGACACTAATCTTATGTATAGGATACACACTTGGCTGTGCTTCTACCTTACATCAAGGTTCAATTCAAATTACTGAGCATTGCATTCTGCTCTTACAAACAAGATGATAATTAATACTCTTTGACCTGCTCACTTATTTATCCTTATTCTTTTTCTCAGGCCAGGGATTATGAAAGAGTATAAATTATTTGTTTTGTGCATTTATTAAAACATTTATAGAAAAAAGTAGTAGTTTTGGAAATTATAACAGCTTGACATGTACAAGTGCTACCTTCTAAGGGATATTATTTACTTGACAGTAATTAAAAACTGGTTTGAAGGGATATGTAATATGATTTTTATGAATTTATGAAGTGAGATAATTCTTTTATAGTTTAATTTGCCATTCTCTGAAAAATAATAACTACAGAAATATTAGAAATGGCTACATCATTTTGATATGAAGATTAATAGGAGAAACTTAAAATGCTGGTTTATATTCAAGAAACAAAACTTTTTGACCACCTTCTATGAAATAGGTACATATATTTAATTTATTCCATCTTTTTAAACAACTATTATCTTGAATTTCTCTTATTCATGTTTTACACATGATCAAATAACTTACCCAAGGCAGCTGGAGGAGGGGACTCTGATCAGAGAGGCCAGGCAGGGTATGTGAAGGAGTGAAGCCAAAGGACCACGGTGGGAACTGAGGAGAGACACTCAGCTGGAGCATGGGTGTGGGGAACGGTGATCTGAACTGAGGCTGGTGAGGTAGGCAGGGTGGCACATGCAGGGTGGCTAGGAAAAGATAAAGATGCCTAGTTTCATCTGTCATGTTTTGGAAAGACCGCTGCTATGGTGTGTGTGTGTGTGTGTGTGTGTGTGTGTGTTCTTTTTTATTTTCAGTTTTATTGAGGTAGAATTGACAAATAAAAATTGCATATATTTAAGGTGTTAACTTGATATTTTGATATATGTGTTCATTGTGAAATAGTCATCACAATCAAATTCATTAATATATCCATCACCTCACATAACCACCATTCTGTCTTTCTCCCTTCCCTCCTTCCCTCTTTCCTTCATCCCTTCCTTACATCCCTCCTTCCTTCTCTTTTTTCCTTCCTCCCCTCCTTCCTCCCTTCCTTCCATCCTTCCTTCCTTTCTTGGGAAAACACTTACAATCTACCCTCTTAAGAAATTTCAAGTGTGTAATACACTATTGTTAACTCTAGTCACATTGCTGGACATTAGATCTTCTGAACTTACTCATCATGTGTAACTACAACTTTGTACCCTTTGATCAACACTTACCCCTTCTCCCCTCCCCACAGCCTCTGGAAACCACTGTTCTATTTATTGCTACTGTGAGCTTAACTATTTAAGATTCCATATATAAGTCACTACTATGGTTTGAATGTCCCTTCTAACCAGTATGAATCTGGCCCTCATATCATGGGCAGGAGTGGTGACGATTAGCTTTGTATCTCATGAATATTCTTAATAAAAAAAAAGATAAGCAAACCATAAAACTAAGAAATGAACTAGAAAAATATAATTTAACCCCCCCCCCCCATGTTCAAATTTAATTGCTATTGTAACAGTATTGAGAGGTGGGGCTTTCAGAGGTGATCAGGCGGTATGGGGCCCACCCTTATGAATGGATTAATGCCATGTTGCAGGAGTGGATTAGTTATCCTGGGAGTAAACTCCTCACAGAAGGGTAGTTTGATTTCCATGTTCTCTCTGTCTCTCTCTCACAGGTTCTCATACCATGTGATGCCTTCTGTCATGTTATGATGTAGCAGGGAGGTCGTCACCATGTGGCCCTTCGATCCTGGACTTCCCAGTCTCCAGAAGAGTGAGCCAGATAAATCCCTTCTTTATAAATTACCCAGTCTGTAGTACTCTGTTTTAGCAGCAGAAAATGAACTAAGACAACCACTGTGGCTGCAGCATAAAGAAAAGATTGGAGAGACTATTGCAACTGTTCTGGGGGGGACTGAAGTGTTGACAGGAAGACGGAGAGTAGCGGATCTGAGAGAGATTAGGCAGGTAAGACCTATAGGGCACATTATTAATTGGATTGCAATGAAGGGGGGTGAGAAAAAGGGAGGGGTTGGACATGGTTCTTGGATTTCAGGTTTGCATGATTGAGTAGAAAGTGGTACTGTTCATTGAGATGGGAAACACGAGAAGAGAAGCAATTTGCAGGGGCAGATTGTGTGTTCATTCTAATTTATGAAGTATGTTTGACACTTCCAGTATATCTATGGAGTTCAGAGTAAATACCTGTGCTGGCAATTTAAATTTGAGAGAAACACCAAGAAATATTTACTGTAGAATTCATCAAAATGTGGCTTGGAACACCTTCATCAGAAGACCCTGCCTATGTTGCCTGTATCTCTATGGTTTTCATATCTTCATGTGCATCTGATTCCTCTGGGTGTTGTCTAATGGGGAAGATGCGGGCTCTGTTTGTTTTTGAATTCTGGCCTTTCTAGTTACTATTGTAAATGTAGGAGATTTACTTAACTTTTCTGTGCCTCAGTTTCTTCCTCTCTCAAGTAGGGATAACAACACCAAGCTAACAGTGTTGTCTGAAGGTTAAATATGTCTGTTCATATTTCAACCTCTAATAACACTCAATATAGTAAACACTCAAATGTTAGCTATCATTTTATCTCAGGAATTTGTTAACTATTATTATACCTGATCCAGGATTCTTATGCACATCACATTTCAGGATAGATATGCATTTGAGAACAGGTTTGGCTGACTTTCTGTCTGTAGGCAGAGAATGAAACAGAATCCCATGCTTCTGGGCAGGCAGCAACAGCATCACCTGATAGACTCCTTAAAAATGCTTATCTCTGGACCTTAATACAGACCTCCAAAATCAGTCTTTGAGTCTAAAGCCCAGGAATCCCTATTTATGTAAACTCTCTGGGGTCTGGTAGTGCTGATCCCCAGCCAGGTCCAGGAAGACTGTATTAGGTGATATATTATGATTCTTTTTATGTCAGAGATATCTATATAGTTACTAATACATGTGTTCTCCTTGGATCTGGCTGTGCATCTTGTGAGCACATTCTCAGTCAGCTGAACATGCCAGTGGTTTTGGCCAATGGAATGTGGGTGGAGCAAAAGCTTTTAGGAAGTGGTCCTGCCATTTCTGTACTCTCCCTTTCACTAACTTTCACTAACTGGATGTGGGTCACAGCCAGGCTCTGAGGATGGTGTTTCTACAAGATGCAAAAGATTTAGGATTCCCTGAAAAGTGTGCAAAAAGGATGGTCTGTTATATGAGCAAGAAAAAAGTTTCTGCTGCGTCAAGTCACAGAACTACGGGGTTCTTTGTTACAATAGCTGGTACTCTCTAACCACTCTTCTACATGAGTTCTTCTCTAAAGAAATAGACATAAGATACCCTATGAGAAAATATGTCATGACTTCATCATCAATGCACTAGATCTAAAGACACAAAAAATAAAAGTCTTTTATTTGCTTCTTGTACCATAAGCCCATGTCTAGACAATAGAACATTTCAGTCTTTGTTGGTCTTTTATATTTTATGTTGATTGAGATGTTAGTAATTAGAAAATTGTGCATTTGGAAGTTATTTCTTGCGATTCTCAAATACCCTTTGAAGGTAAATTTCTGAAAATCATCAGCTTTCAGGTCAGCCTCAGACTCTACTTTAATAGCTCAGATGCACTTTAGTGGTTTTCTTTGTCTACAGATAGATAAGTCTATAGTCTGTATCTCCTCAATAACCTGGTTTTATAAAATATAAGAATGCTCCTTCTGAACTATTAATTAAAGGCATAAATCTCTTACAGATAAATGACATAAACATAAATATTCACAAATTACTCATTTTTAAAGCAGGCTGGCTAAATTTACATATAGATTAAATTTGAAATGTATGAAATATTTTCTTTCATCCTGATGGCCTAACACCACTCACTTTTAATGACTGTTGTTTATGAGCATAGTGACCCTGGTCTTTTCATCTACTAGAGATCCCAGAGCCCTAGTCCTGGGCAGAACTCACAGGGTTAATTTGAAAATTGCTTCAAAAAGGACAGAGGAGGAATGTGTTGGAGAGAGATCAGGGGGTGTAAATCAGAATGAGGTGGAAATGATTTGTGACTTGAGAAACTCATGCTAACCCTGTTTCTTGTAAAAAAAAATTTTATATATAGGGTGGCTGGGGCCGTTAATTATCAAGGCCTTATCTTTGGTATTAACCTTTGATTAGCATGATCACATCTTGATCTTTGCTTGGAAAAGATAATAATATTTTTTCTGATAGTATATTGTATATACACATATATTTTTAGTCCAGGTTCTCTGACACAGCCTTAGTTATATGCATATTTGCTAGTGTGCCCTCATATTCTCTCCTTGTTTCTATAAAGCAGAGGTTCTGGGAATCCCTCCCTCACGAATGGGGTGAATAGGAGGTGATGTGGGGTAGAGTAGAATCGGAGTAGCTGTCAGTGGGAAAAAGGAACAGGTGATACTGATTGGTCGACACACTATATGCAGGATATTAACCAATCAGTTGGAGAGTATTGTTGATTATAATAGTTCTTAAATTGTAGATTCGGCCTACAAGGCTCATCTCAAATTCCTAAATCTCAGCCCAGGCTCATTAACTCAATCTTGAAAATGGGGTCTGAGAAGTTGCTTTCTTTTTTTTTTTTTTTTTTGACTCACCATTTTATTTATTGGTTAGATTTGTGATCTTTAACATTTTTTAAAAAGTTTTTTATTCTTATTGGCTATGAATATTCCTGGGGTACAAAGCTGACCATCACCATTTACGCTCAAGATGTGATGGCCAGATCCATACTGGCAGCACGCCCATTACCACAAACTGTGATTATACCCCATGCCCCCCACCCAATTAATCCCTGATCTCCCTCCTATCCACCTTCCCCCACCCCACTTTGTATAGTTAGATATGCTCTCTCTCTCTCTGCAAGTCTAACACACCACTGCGGTCTTTCCTTCCTTCTTTCTGTCATGGATGAGCTTGGAAGTTGCTTTTTAAATAAGATTCTTAGGTGATCCTGAGAACTCTGGTGTGAATATGTGCCCAGCATTAGAGTAGTTTTGAAAGAACTGATAATAAGTAAAAGAGTTGGTAATTACTTGCAATGAGTTTTCAGTTTTGAAACAGAACTGACAATTTTCCCTTCCTGCCCCCTGTCCCCCTCTTCGCCCTTAGTTGCCCTTGGGTGGGATGGACCGATCCTCTCTTGCTCTCCCTTGCCTGGGTTAGGGTAAAACACCCTGGTACAGGAGCAAGTGGGCTTTAAACCACTTCAGATTCTTCTTTGCAAATAGGCAAGAAATAACTTACAGATAGAAATTTGAAAAAGGGCAACAACAAAGTGCTGTAAATCGAGCCATTGGTCTCCAGCAATCAAATCCCAGGACAGTCAGGAAACTCATGATTAAGTAGCCATCCCTGAAAATAGCCCCTGGAATATCGCCAACTCCCCAAAGCAGGTGTGAACAAAAAAATCTTCCTTGCTGCAAATATTTCTAATCTTCTTATTAGTTCCAAGCCACTAGCTATTATTGAAGTACTTGTTTATTTTTCACCCATTTATATATATTTTACCACCATTCTCTTTCACCACTGGGGTCCTATTTTGCTGCACTACATTATGGACTTTTGATTTTGCACTGGATAAGAAGCATGCAAAAAATTGAGACAGAAAGAGTGTTCTCAACCTTTCAAAGCCAGGGGGTGAAAACTTCTGTATAACAACAACAAAAACAATTCAAGCAAACTTCCCATATGCTGACGATTCTAGTTCTGTTTGGATGCTACAGGAAGTTATGAGAGTGATGAGTTTGTACTGTAGGGTTAATAGTCCTTTCTACAGTTTGTAAATAACTCTGAGTCCTGAACTAGGTAAGCGGCGTGGCTTAGCTGTTTTTAAAAACATGGGCTTTAACATTATTCCTGGAATTAAGCCTGGAATAAAATCCTGATTTGCCACATACACTTGGATGTACTTGGATAATCTTCAATAAATTATTTAACCTACCTAATCTTTGTTTTTATAACTTTTAAATGGCAAGATAATATACCTACCATTAGTGGACTTCTGATGTATTTTTATTTGAACCTCTCACAATTTGATGCAACTAATCATGGGACCCCACTCCTTGGCTCTGAGGACTGAGGAAATTGACACAGGATTGTTCAGTGGAGAACTCTATCCTTGTGGTTATGGTGATTGGTTAAGGATAAACTTGTAATCCAATACAGAACAATTAGGGATGTTCCTTGGGACTTCTCTGCTGGAGAAAGCCTCTTGTAACTGCAGGTATTTATCTTCCCTGCCACAAGTAGAAAGCATGTCCAGGGAAGGTGAGAGAGATGCCAGGGCATAAAGAAAGCTTGTGGGTGGTGTGGGGGCAACAGAGCCAAAAGCCCCATCTAATACTGCATTGAGATCTACCCTTCCCAGTTCCTTGAACTGTTAAATCCCCAATTTACTTTATTGTTGCTGTTATTAGCAGTAGTAATGACAGCAGCAGTATTATTTGTTGCTGTTGTTGTTGAAGCCAGCTGGAGTTGAGCTTCTCTAGTTTGTAGTTAGAAGAGTTCTGATTAATACAGTACGGTAAGAGGTAAGGGATTAAATGAGGTAAACATGTAAGATGCTGTGTACCATGCCTGCAGCCTCAAAATATACTAGCTGTGATAATGAGGATGGTGATGATCACAATGACAGTGACAATAATGATGCCTTCTATTTTTTTTTCATTCCTGTAAAGTATCTGATACAGCTTGTGCATGTAATAGGTACTAACTAAATGTTGTGTGATTGACTTTCTCCCTCTTCTTGGAAGATAGTGAGAAGGTTAATGAATAAGAATAGGAAGGGAGCGTTGCATCTTTTCTGTTGCAGCTTTAACCATTGCCAATATTCTATCATTTCTATGTTCAGTCTTTCTGATTAATAATTCAGATTAACACCTTGTCTCAACCTCAAACTGTGGGATAACTCAGTTCTTGCTTAGCATTGTTATCTTTGGAGGAAAAAGTAATCTGTTATCTGGTGGCACTGGTCAGAGACACTTATTTGCACGGATTAAAGCCCTGACTCATGTTGCCCTTCTCAAGCTTCCTCCACATTCCATTTTGAGAAACAATGCCAAGGACAGATCAGGGCAGAGGACTCTTGGAAAATAAAACAAGACACTGGCATAGTTAATTCCTGTCACTCTTGTTAGGATGATGCATAGCTAAGGAAAGTTATCAGGATTTAAAACAACCCGGAAGAAAGCTGTGATAAAATCAGAGAAGAGATAAATAATTTTTCTAAAGATTGCTGATCTTTAACCATTTAAAATCATTTTCACCCTTGTTATCAATGATGATCCTGAATTATGACAATTTATTCAATCCAAAAATTGATTTGCATTGCATATTCAAGAGCTGGGCTTAGTGAACAGATTTTTGGCTAGGACTGTAAGTCAAACAGGATTACTACCAACAAAAGTAAAGAAACTATATTTCCAGATTTGGGAATAGAGAAATGAAAAACACATGCTTGACAAAGGCATTTCTTCTCTGCGGACATTAGCCATGGTTCGGACTATGTAACTCAATATCAATGTGGGGAGTGAGTATGGAAGTTAATTTTATCTTTCCTATATCATTGTGAGAAAAAGAGCTGAGGAAAAGGTAATGATGACTTGATATTCATATAGGTCATGTAGCTAAACTAACTTAGGTTGATATATATATATACACACACACACATACACACATACTCATGTACATACATATATATTGTATACATAATACATATATAAGAATATATATTTATATTTACACAAATACAAGAGTACTTCAAAAAGTTCATGGAAAGATTCATATTATCTTTTAATTCTATTTTTCCAGGAACTTTTGGGAGTGTCCTTATGTGTGTGTTTATGTGTGTGTGTATATATACACGTTTAGTAAACATGATGGAAAAACTTTTGTATGTTCGTCTGTAGTGGGTTAGAAATCTTGATTCTCCTTTGATCTTAGAACAGGATTTTTAGGTAATGCATGTATGGAGCTAATAGGCTCTCGAGTAGGGGACAAGAGTCCACAGATGAGTTTGGCAAAAGCCATCTAAATCAGTTCTAATCACTGTTTAGGGATGGGAATGTGTACTATGTTTTAGGTTGCTGGTTTGATTCTGGCTTGAAGAACTACTGACTATTTAACCTACTGATTGTTCTTAAGACATGTTAAGGAAACTGCTTGAATGCTGTTTAAATATGCTAAGGAAATTGCTGTAGGAAGTATGTGGAAAAGAAAATGGTTGCTAAGGACAAGCTGTTTGTTTGGTAGATTGACTTAGGTTTTTACAAATTGCGTTCTGGAATGTCACATTGTTAATATACTGCTGTTACTAGTTGTACACTGCCTGTTTTTATGTCCTCCTTTGATGATAGAATCAACTGATTTTTCTTGTGAAACTTCCTAGTCTTGTCAATAAAAATTAAGGCAGATTTTGAATTGGGGTTGCTCCCCTGATGGGTGGCAGTCCCTACTGGCCTTATTCATGTTACCTTGAGTGAATTCTTTCTTTTTTTTTGTCTCAGTTACACAGAAGGAAGTGTAACATTCATCAAAATCAATTAAATCAATTAAATTCATTTCTTGTACCTCTTTGGCACATAGCTCACCTATAGGTTCCAGCCTCCTTGTTATCGGGTGTGGCCATGTGTCTAAGTGCTGGCCAATGGAAAGGAGACAGAAGCAAAATGTATTATTTCCAGGCCTGGCTGTTATTGCATCTCACATGAGTATCCCATCTCTCAGGATGTAGAGGATTTATCAGAGGACATTTGGGCTCTAAACGTAGACCCACATGACAGAAAAAGAAGACGGGCTTCTTAAGTGAGCTTCATGGAATTTGCCTGCCAAAAAGAAACTCGTTTAAGTGACGATGCAGGGCAGAAAATAAACTACTGCGCTCATCTGCTGAAATTAGGGAGTTTGTTATAGCACCTGGTGATACTTTAACTAATATTATAGTAATATATAATCTCCTGGAATCCTTTAGGACTGAATAGTTTAAAAATGTTTGCATGATTTGTGATCAAAAGTGACTCTTAATTAAAATATTTTGTTTATTGGTATATTTTTACTTATTTTAGCTGTGTGGCCTTGGAAAACATAATCAAGGTCTCTGAGTTTAATTTTTCTCAGCTGCAAAAAGGGGTAACAGAGCACCTAACTCATGGTTAGGGAGTTTAAAGAAGCCAGTGTAGTGTGGGGCAAGTTCTCCATGTCAGGTGTGTATAGCCCTCAGGGCCACCTCTGGCAGAGATACCTGCAGTTTCCCAAAGTACTCTCTTCCTACCTTCTCACAGCCTCATTTCCACATGACGAACTCAGCCAGGGCCAGAAAAAACATGTCTCATTCCTCTTTGAATCTCCAGCCCTGAGAACAGCCAGCCTGACTGGCAAATAGGCTTTAAATGAACAACTGCTGAATACATGTATTCATGACTCTATAACAATTTATGGTATTTTCTGTCTTCATTAGAGACTGTTAGCACATCAGTAATGGTGTTTGTTGAACCTGATAAGTGTTTACCTTTCTTGCCCATGATTGGTGGATATGCTAAAGAAAATGGATTCTTAAATTAAATGCTGTGTTTTCACAAGTGTGGTCAAATGATTGCCGAGTCCTGTGTCTACTGCTAGTTGTGCAGAGAATGCTAGCATCAGACTCAGAATAATCAGGTTTTAATCCAACTAAAATTTAGGGATTCTCATAGGAGAAAAAGGGGGTTGCTAGTCAAAATACCTGGGGGCCTTTTCCAAACTCTGTTCTGATACAAGTTTGGAATCTTCATGAGACTCACTGAGAGTGATCCACCCTTCCTGCTATGTATATTTTCAGTTATTTAGCCATATTTTTGCCAGAAAAGTAGTTGAGAACAATGACTTTTATAGCAATTTTTTAAAGTGTGAAAACAGCCATCTTAAGTATTTAGGAATATTTTCTTCTCTCCTTCCCCACTTCTGAATTACCAATGCCCATATTTGCCACTTCAAAAGACTCTATTGAGTGTCCCTGGACTACATCCCTATTTTCCAGAAGATGCTTAAAAAGATCATGTTACCAACAACAGGCCACAAAGAGGAATGAGCTGGTCCCTCCGTGCCATCTTACACAGAGTGGAGCTGGCTTTCACATCCAGTTGGTTTTCTGAGTGTTCAGGGATTAATTACACAAGAGTGACTTGTAATATTCTGTGAATTAAAGCTAATGATACTAGCTCACAAGCAAACATCTCTTATTTCTTTATACCACCACTGAGCACTTATTGTGACTGCTCCCTCTGCTCTGTAACCTTCTGTGTTGTCACCTTCCTGAAGCTGTTTATTCCAAAAGGACATGCTGAAAGCCTAGATTAAATAGTGCAGATTTATCAAAAGCTACTAGCTAATTAATTACTTCCCTGTGCTTGAATGGCTTTTACTGATGGCTCTATCCACCCATAGTCTAAGTATGTCATTCATTACATTTGAGAAAAATGCATATTAATGTACTTAGCAAGTAGTTTGGGAAGAAATGTGTTTACCTGTATTTCACAAAAAGCTAATGGACATGCATTTCAAATCTGAGTGTTTTATTTGGAGCGATGATTATGACAATGCTGTTGGGTTACATCTTTCAAAGGGGCTTTAGGAGTGCTTTTAGGAAAGTGATTGCTTTTAATGTGTCCATTCCTTTGTCCTGCTCAATTAAATGCCCTGTGAATTGCTGATCTTCCATTTTATTTTGCAGAGGGGCCCCAAAGTTACAATCGCACTGGAACAACCAAACCACAGTAGTGTAATGGACTTAGCTGTGTGACCTTCGGCCAGTCACACAATCATTCTAGAACTCAGTTTTCTCATTTTTTCATAAAATACCTACTTTTTTTTGCAATTTGTAAATAAGGTGGTGTATATAAAAACATATTGTGAGCTAACATGTATAGTGCGTATGTACTGTTGTCATTCACAACTTTTGTTAATATGAGAATCAGAAGACATAAGGTAGATCTCATTTTGTGGCATTGGATGAAGTTGTCAGTTAGGTCTTTTTAGATGGGAAACATTTTAGTTAGAAGAAAATTATCGTATTCCAAATTACTGGCTATAGATTGTAAGTACTGAATACTCTTTCTTCTGGATATGTATCCCTTTTAGAGATTTGGTCACATAACAGCTTTCTGGTTGAGTGCAATGATTTTTCTCCTGGGTTACATATTAAAATTGCATAGTGTGTTAAAAAAAAATTACTACTGCTCAGGCCTCAGCTGAATCAGTATTTCTAAGGATAAGGTATAGCCACCAGTAATATTTTTAATTTAAATTTTTAAAATTTTTTATTAGCACATTCATTCTTACAAATTGTGATATTTCTTTATGCCCTTTACTCGACCTATCACTTCCCAAACCCCCTCCCTCCTTCCTTCCCATCTTTAGTATCCTTAGGTTTGTTCTCTCCTTCTGAAAGTTCAACATATTATTGTGGTCTTTTCTTTCTTTCCTTCCTTCCTTTCTTCCTCCCTCACTTCCTTCTTTTTTAGCAGCCAGTTATGAGTGAGAACATGGTTTTTCTGTTTCTTTGTCTGGCTTATTTCACTTAACATAAATTTTCTCCAGACTCATCCATGTTGCTGCAAATGGCAGAATTTCATTCTTTTTCATGGCTGAGTAGTTGTGTATATATACCATGTTTTCCTTATCCAGTCATCTATTGATGGACACTTAGGTTGGTTCCATATTTTGGCTATTGTAAGTAGAGCTGCAATGAACATGGGAGTGCAGGTATCCCTTTGACATGATGATTTCCATTCCTTTGGATATATGCCCAGTCGTGGGATTGCTGGATCATATGGTACTTCTATCTGTAGTTGTTTCAGAAACCTCCATACTGTTTTCCATAATGGCTGTGCTAATTTACAGTCCCACCAACAGTGTAGAAGAGTTCTCCTTTCTCCACATCCTCACCAGCATTTGTTATTCTCAGTCTTTTAAATAATGGCCAGTCTAACTGGAGTGAGATGACATCTCAATGTGGTTTTGATTTGCATTTCACTGATGCCTAGTGATGCTGAGCATTTTTTCATGTACCTGTTGGCCATTTGTATGTCTTCCTTTGAAAAATGTCTATTCATCTCCTTTGCCCCTTTTTTAAATGGACCTTAAACCATAAAATTACTAAAGAAAAACATATGGGAAAACTTCAGGAAATAGGACTGGGCAAAGACTTTATGAATAAGACCCCCAAAGCACAAGCAACAAGAGAAAAAAAATAATAAATGGGATTATATCAAACTAAAAAACTTCTGCACAGCAAGCAATCAATAGAGCAGAAAGACAACCTACGGAATGGGAGATAATATTTGCACACTACACATCCAGCAAGGGATTAATATCCAGAATGTACAAAGAAGTGAAACGACTATACAGTAGAAAAGCCACCAGTAATTTTTAAAAAACTCCTCAATTGATTCTGATGACAACCAAGTTTGCCAATCACTGTTTTAGAAAAATAGCATCGGATTTATAGGCAGACATAGCCAGAACTGCCGTTCTGCTAACTTTGTGATTTTGAGTTGAGGTCTTGTATAATGAAGAATTCAGCTGTCCTTTGTCCCCAGTTCCTGGGAAGTAGCCTGTAAACCCCTGGAATTTCCCCAGTGATGGGAGTGTCTTGGTTATTTATGGTGGGCCCCTTTGGTCTCATTACATCGTTTATGCTAATACTGTGGCTCAGACCATGTCAGGAAGACCAACCATGTGATTAGAAGTTTGGGGCTTTGAGCCATGTGATATCAGCCCGATCTCAGGGAGAGGAGGGTGATATGAGTCATATGGGTAAAGATTTACTCAATCATGCCTACATAATAAAGCCCCCGTGAAACTACGGAGCTCCCTTGGTTGGTAATATTCTGCATCAATACTCTACATTGATGCGCTGGGAGGGAAACACATCCCAATTCCATGAAGAGAAGACAATGGAAGCTTCATGTTTGGGACCCCCACTCCCAGATCTTGTCCTATGCATATCTCCCTTTGATTGGTTTTGATTTGCATTCTTACTATAATAAAACTCTAATCTTAAGAATAGTGCCTTTCTGGGTTCTGTGAGTCATTCTAGAGACTATCAAACCCGAGGAGATAGTGTGAACCCCTGAACTTACAGCTAGTATCTGAAGTAAGTGCAGTCCTGCAGAGGACCGTGCCCTTTACCTGTAAAGTTTGGCCTAACTCCTCTAGGTAGTTTGTGTTAGAATTCATGGCAGGTCTCTAAACTGAAATTTATAATATGTATATATAATATAATTATATATATTTATATATGTATAATATATACATACATAACATGTATAATTTATATATAAATTAATTTATATAAATATAAATTTAACAATTGCTACCTTTGCATAGTACCTATGCTAATTGGAGTGATAACTATGATTATTGAATCATTATTGTTGCATTATGTCCTATATTGTATCTTGTACTATTGTTTCATAGGTATGTGTCTTGGATTATAGCTCCTTGAGTGGAGGGGTTGTTTTGTGTTTATTCTATATAACCTTAACACCTAACATATTGATGATTAGATACTAATTTGCTGCAAACAATTGATTTATTGACAGAAGAGTAATCTAAAGGTATTTTCAATCAGATCAGCTATACTTAAAAACACCCAAAGTTTATTCTGGTACATTTGCCATAGCTTTGGATACTGTTCTAACAGTGTTTGATTATCTGGTCTAGGTCACAGAAAAAGTTTGCATGTGGAGCTCATTAGCATTTCTTCAGAGGACAGTCATGTTTTTCCCAAGGCATTCCATTTGATTTAGGACGTTAAAAAGTGGTTGCATAATTTTTGAAGGTAGTGTATAGGTTGCATTTTTATTTATTTATTTATTTATTTTTGTCTTTTTCGTAACCGGTACTCAGCCAGTGAGTGCACCAACCATTCCTATATAGGATCCGAACCTGCAGTGGAAGTGTCGCTGTGCTCCCAGCGCAGAACTCTCCCGAGTGCACCACGGGCTCGGCCTTAGGTTGCATTTTTAAAAGGACTCACATGAGAGCCCTGTCCAAGACTGAGTTTCATGGTGGTTTGGATTAAGCAGTACAGGTGAGAAGCATGGGTGCCTGAGCATGTGAACAGGATGAGCTTAACAAAGAAGGGTGGCTTGGCACACTGAGAGCAATAGGAAACCAGGGGTCATTCAATATAGGCAAGAAAGGCAAGGGGTGTGGCTGGGGCATGCAGGAGTAAGGTTAGTCCAATCGGAACAGCTTGATATTAACTATGATACATTGAATGTGGGGAGGAGTATAAAGGCAAAGGATGGAGCTTAAATATTTTCTGCTTGAAGCTGAGTTTGGTCACAGACATGGTGTAGGGCTCAGCCTAGAGAAGGGGAGAGTGGTGGCGCTGGCTGTGATGAGCTAGGGAGAGGTAAGTCAAAGAAGTGAGGCCGAGGTGCTAGCATTCCCTCTAGAATGAGTTTGCTGCATCAGTGTGTTAACTTCCTTTGCTTCTAGCCACACTGAAATGGACAGCAGGCATAAATGAGAACAAACTGGTAGTCTACAGACATGTTTTTTTGTGCCAGTTTATTTGGCTCACACAGTGTTTTAAATGGCAAAACAAAAAGGCAGGAGTCACTTTGTCTTAATGCTAACATCTCAGCCACTTCACTCTCTTCTGTAAGATCTTCCTGGACCCTGTAGCAACTGGCCACAGAGGCCAGCCATAAACATGTGTGAGCTGCTCTTCTGTCTTTATTGCCCATCCTATGATTGTGTCCTGTGGTGGCTTGCAATTTCTTCCTCAGAGGCAACAGGAAATCAGGTCAAGGGAGGCATGCACTTTTGGTTCTTATCCAGAATGATCTATACTGGTCCCATTGGTAGTGATGAAATGTGTATTACAAGGTGTTTTTGGAATTCAGGGAGTCAGAAAGTTGGGCAGAAGTGTATGCTTTTAAGAAGTCAAAGCTATCAGAGGTTGAGAATTCAGGCAACTGTGGTAAAACTTTGGGCAGCTGAAAACCAGAAGTCAAGGAGGACTAAGGACCCAAAGTTCTGGCATACAAAAGGTCAAGCCACATTATCTGAACAACGTGATGTGATTCAGATAAAGAGGAAAGGGTGGACTTAACCAGAAGTTTCTGATGTTCGTCGCTCTCTACTAGGATAGGGTGACTCTGGGCAAGTGATGGTATGAGCTGCTGCAGCCTTTGATAGCAACGAGCTTGTATTTAGCTGAGCAAGTCTGTTACCTAGTCAAGTTCCAACATTATTGGGCTAGATTCTTTGATTTAGAAAGTTGTAACACTGAATATTGTCTCACAGAACTTGGAATACACATGTTTATGAAATGATTATTCAAATGAATAGATCTGAGAGGAGCAAAATCATGGAGGTTTATTTTGAAGAAAAGAAGACTCCATGGGCTGCAATCTCCCTACTTATTGAAGATTATGGCAGCTAATTTTTATATAGAGAGTTTTGCTATATTCAAATAACATTTTTATAATTTAATTTTATCTATAATGTTTTTATAGCATGAAATCCCATGACTAATATAACTTTTTTAGTATATCTTACCAATATTTGCCCATTTGCATGATACTTTATATTGTTATTTTTGAAGAGTAATATCTTTGTGCCCCCTTTTCTAACTTAACATTTTATCATGAACCTTTACTCACAGAATATTCAAAATATGTTTTAATTGGTTATATAATATTTAACTATGCACATCTAAAATAAGAGATTAAATAAATTATTGATTACAATTATTTGTTAAGAAGACACTGTATATCTTTGAATTCATGGTTTCATCCTTTTTAAAAAATTTTTTTTTAGTGAATCCAGTGTCCCAAGAGCATGGGTCATTTGCACAAGGTGTCTGAATGAGTCACTAGCTATCCCGCTCTATGCAATTGGTTAGGCTTACCTGCTTCCCATGAGGAATGAGCTGAGAGTCCTGGCTTGTGACTCAGAAGACGGGTGCTCAGCCTCTCTTAGCGGTGGATCACTGTGTGATTTCATCTTATTTGGTGATGAAGAGTCACAATTTTTTAAAATGCACATCTCTTTTCTCCCTCTGTTAATAATAGTGGGTTTCTTAATAACTTTGTTCTTCTCACATGTTATCTATTACAGTGCCAGTTATTCAGAGTAGAATCTTCTAAAAATAAATCTTCCTCTCTGTTCTGTTCCAGATGGCTTCCATAATTGGTTTATTACTTTTGCAGATGTTGCAGAGAAATTTCAGAAAATAAACCAACAATAGATTTCAGCAGTTAGTCAAAGTGGCCTTTTCCTGTTGATTCTGTTTGGAACAAATATAATCTGTGTATCAGCTGAAGCACTGTGTCACATAGGCTCAGCATTTATGGAATTTTGGGGACTACAGTTTTACCATGTGGTATGGGAAGGTGGCCTTGTCACTTGTTGGAAGACTGGGTACCTGCAAACAAATTTAGTAGCCACAAATCATATCTCCCATTAAACTGGCTCCTGGAAAAGTTGTATAATTATAATCCACTATATTTTAAACCCCATTTTATAGTTTTAAAAGTGTTTTGACATTAATCCTGAAACTAAATCCAGGCAGGTATAATTATTATTATTGTTATTATACTCATATTCCTGATGGGGCAAGTGAAGTCCAGACAGGTGATATCAAATAATTCAGGTGTTCTGGACCCTAGGCTGGTCTTCTTTGTTTTTCACTATTAGCACATCACATCTGTATTCAGGAGCCCTAATTGAGTACCGTAAGATAGATATTCTACCTCCAATAGAAGGTTCCCACAACCATAAGCTTCAGTAAAAGAAGTGGGAGACAACTCAACTTCTTACCGATATTACCTCAATTTTATGAGATGTGATGAGCCTTAAATCATTGGTCATTAAGCCCAACCAACCAAGCAATGTAGAAATTTCTCCTACAGCATCCCTTACGGATGCCCATTCAGCTGCTGACTGACATTTCTAGTGACAAATTGATTTATTCCACTTGGGAATAATTCTGAGTGATAAAAATTTTCTTTCTTAACGCATCTGCTATTGGTAGAGAAATCCTTGAATGTTATGGTAGAGAGAGAATGGGAACACTTTTAGAGTAGTTATTTGAGAAAAGGTTGCAGAGGGTTTTACATCTTAGTTGACAAGTACTTACATGATAAAGGGAGAAACTAAAGTTAGTGCATAGAAGTTAAGGACATGGAAGGAGAATGATTAGAAATTGTGCTTTACCTCCAAACGAAAATATTGTGACCAGAATTAATCAAAAAGAAAATGTGTTGTATCAATTGCAGGGAAAGTATGAAAGTTCGTAACTAGAAAAAAAAAACACATCGTATTAGTAAATTTAGATAAAAAAATGCGTGAACTCTGTGAAGACCATATAAGAAACTGAAAAAATAAGGAGGAGGTTGCATAATTAATACTTCTTGGTACCATAAGAATGCCACAAAAAAATTGGAGCCCAATTAAATAATTTGAGTACCCTGTACATGGTGAGCGGTGTGTGATCCCACAGCTGTTACTCTCAGTGACCCCCCCCCATGCAAATATGCAAAGCCCTGTGCAAATATCACTAACATTAGCTGTGTTAGCACAACTCAGTTTAGTTTGCTCCACATTGAGAGGAAGTCTAGAAGGAAATTTGGGAGAATTGGTTCTTTGAAAAGAACCAACAAAATTGACAAACCTTTACCTAGACAAACCAAGAAAAATAGAGAAAAGATACAAATATCAAAATCAGTAATGAAAGCGGAGGTATCATCACCAATCCTACAAAAATGAAAAGGCATACAGAGAAACTCTGTAAAGAATCTTATACCCTAAATTAGACTCCTTAGTTGAAACAGACAAATATCTGATAAGCCTCACATTATCAAAGTGACACACAAAAAATAATAGACTAACTGAG
Organism: Cynocephalus volans; assembly: GCF_027409185.1. Classification (NCBI taxonomy): domain Eukaryota; kingdom Metazoa; phylum Chordata; class Mammalia; order Dermoptera; family Cynocephalidae; genus Cynocephalus; species Cynocephalus volans. Next base: position 139,602,995 of record NC_084466.1, on the reverse strand, counting down.
TTGACCTATAACAAGTAAGAAAAATGAATTAGTAATTATAAATATCTTCATAAAGCAAAGCCCAGGCATAGAAGGCATCACTGATTGAATTATACCAATTAAAAAAAATAATACTGATGCTTTAATCCTCTTAGAAAACAGAGAATGAGAGAACACATCCAAATTCATCCTGTAGCAGTATTACCCTGATACCAAAGCCAGACAATGTCATTTCAGGATTCAAAAATTATAGAGTAATATTCTTAAACATGGATGTAATAATGCTAAGCCAAACACTAGCTAATCAACCCCAGAAGATTTTTTTAAAAGACCTTGATTATATACAGTTTATACCAAGAATACAAAGTTTGGCTTAACATTTGAATGCCAATTAATGTAATATGCCCTATTTATAGAATGAAAGAGGAAATACTCATAATTGTCTTAATAGATGAAGAATGAGCATTTAACAAAATCCAAAATTCATTTATGATAAAAAGTCTCAAACTAGATATGGAAGGGAACTTCCCCAACTTGACAAAGCTTATATATTAAAAACTGACAGCTAATATGATACTTAATAACATTAGACTGAATTCTTTGTCCTTAAAATTGGGAATAAGGTAAGGATATTACTCTTGCCACATCTGCTCAGCATTTTACTGGACAAGCTTGTTAGCACAATAAGCACAATAAAAATGGATAGATAGATTGAGAGATAGATAGATAGAGGTATCCAGTTAGAAAGGAAGAAGTAAAACTCTCTTTATTTGCAGATGACATGATCCTTTATGTAGAAAATTCCACCGAATCAACAATGAAAAGACACTACCGTAATAATAGAGGTGTTACATAAGTTTGCTGGATACAAGATCAACATGCAATATTAATTATATTTCTAAATATACTAACAAAGAAAAATTCAAATTAAGACAACAATTCCATTCAAAATGAATAAAACACACAGGAATAAGTTTACCAAAAGAATGTGATACCTGTACACTGAAAACTACAAAACTTTGCATAGAGAAACTAAAGAACAGGTAAGTAAATAGGATACATTTCATGTTCATGTATTAGAAGATTCAATATGGTTAAGAAGGTAATTCTCACCATATATACTGATAGAGTATTAGAATTCAGGTCTTCTGAGTCTTAATTTAGTGCTTTTCTACTACAGCATTTTGCTTCTTGTGACAAATGCTGTTTATTTATACCACAGACATAATTATGAAAGTACAAAATGTTTATGCACTTAGTGTAGATTTAATGGCAAAAATTAGAAACAAACTAAATTTCCTAGCAAAAGATTTTATAAATAAATTAGCATATATAGAGTAATAAAATGTTATCCGTCCAATAAAAAATAATGATGTAGATAGTTTTACTTATTTATCTGGGAAGATGCTCATGGGTTATTATTGTTTGACAAAAGTAGATAGAAAAAATAGCATGTATGTAATACACTACCTATACTTCTAAGTACAGAGAAATCTGTACAGATATTTAAAATACTGTTTAAATATTATTTAAATTATTATTCAAATTTTTGGGGTGGTGGTGGTTTGAATTCTTTAAAATGAACGTATATCATTGTAATAAAAACAAAGCAGTATGCTTTAAAAGATCTAGACTCTGGGCCGAGCCCATGGCGCACTCGGTAGAGTGCTGTGCTGGGAGCGCGGCGACGCTCCCGCCGCGGTTCGGATCCTATATAGGAATGACCGGTGCACTCACTGGCTGAGTGATATAGGAATGACCGGTGCACTCACTGGCTGAGTGCTGGTCACGAAAAAACGACAAAAAAAAAAAAAAAAAAAAAAAAAAAATCTAGACTCTGATTCTGTGTCTTACAGTCAATGTAAACCCTGTTTTTGTAAAATACTCCAGCTGGCCTTTCTCTTTTTCTCTCCGTGTGTATTTTCTGGCAAACCTAGTCTGGGATTCTTTTCCTTCATTTGTTGTTACTTTTACATCTTGTCTTGGTTTCTAGGCAAGTGGAACTTTGGAGTTTTCTTATCTATTATTGCAATGAATAAACATCAGGTCATGCTGTCTTAGTTTCATATTACCACACCATTTACACAACAGAGAATCAAATTTGGCAGTTTCCTCTCCCACTAGTTAAATTTAAATTTTATATTCTTAACCGAGATGCTGTCTGATTTAATGGCACTGATTGCCTGTTTAAATGTATGAATGACTGGGGAGTCATCATGCTTCTCCAGAAACAGCTGTAATTGACAGGCTGCTAAGCCAGGGAAATGAGTCTTAATGTGAATGTTAATTTTCAACACATTTCCATTGTGTATATTTTTATATATAAAATGTCAACATGAGGACACATTTTATTTTTTATTAACTTTTTATTTTGGAAGTGTTTTAGATTTACAGAAAATGTGCAGAGATAGTATAGTGTTCTTGTATACTCCATACCCAGTTTCCCCCATTATTAACATCTTACATTCATCCATATGGTAAATTTGTCACAATTAATGTACAAACATTTGTACATTGTTATTAACAAAATTCTATACTTTATTCAGAATTCCCTAGTTTTTAATTAATGTCCTTTTTTTCTGTTCCAGGATCCCATCCAGGAAAGTGTATTACCTTTAATCACCATGTATCCTTAGGCTCCTTTTCTCTGTGACAGCTGTTCATACTTGTGTGTGTGTGGTGTGTGTGTGTGTTTTAATGACTTTGACAGCTTCGAGGAGTACTGATCAGGCATTTTGTAGAATGTCCCTCAGTTAAAGTCTGTCTGATGTTTTTCTTATACTTAGTTGTGGGTATGGGTTTCGAGAGGAAGCCAAAGAGAAAAAGTGCCATCTTCATTATATTCTATCAGTACAACTTGTCACTCGATAGTAATCATGATCACCTGGCCGAGGTAGTGTTGGTCAGCTTTCTCCACTGTAAAGTTATTCCCTCCCACCCCCTGTTTCTTTTAAAAGAAGTCACTATGTTCTGCCCACACTGAAAGAGTTGTGCTCTTTTAGGTGTGAAGGCAAAGTACCTGCAAAAATTATTTGGAATTCTTCTGGTGAGAGATTTGTCTATTCTACTTCGTTAATTTACTTATTCAATCATTCATTTATGTAAGTATGAACTTAATGATATTTGTTTTATACTTTGGGTTCTAAACCAGTGTTACTTTATTTCATTCTCAACTTGTTTCAGCTCTGGTTATTGGGAACTCTTTTAGTTGGTTCTGTGTCCCTTTGAAATACCCTTATCATTGTGGTGAGGTTTTTTTTTTTTTTTTTTTTTTTTTTTTACCCTTTCCTTACTTTCTGCCTTTATGCAATGCTCCAGGCTCATCTTGTGTATTTCCTGTTCCAGCTCTAGAATCAACCATTTCTCCAAGGAGCCCTGGTTCCTTTTATTGATTGCAGAATGGTATTAGAAACCTAGATCATGGCACTGGGTGTGTTTATTGCCACTGAAATTTCATTGAGTATAACCACTCTCAGGTGGAGCAAGGAAATACATGTGTGTATACTAGCCCCTGTATATCCATACATTGATAAATATTTCTGTCTCTCTATGTTTATACATACATTTCTGTTTGTATTTATATTAATCTAAAAATGAGTTCATGCTGCCTAACACATAGTATCTGTTCATTTATTCAGGTCTTTGATTTCTTTCATTAGAGTTTTGTATTCCGGTACATATTTTGTTAGACTTATAACTAAGTAACTTTATTTTTCGAATTTCAAGTGTTCATTATTGATATATTAAAAAGCAATATAATTTTGCATATTGGCTTTATATTTTTCTATTTTATTCATTATTTCTAGGAAGTTTTTTTGTGGATTCTTTTTGGTTTCTACGTAGACAATTACGTCATCTGTGAATAAAGAGTTTGTTTCTTCTTTTTCAATTTGTACTTTTTATTTTACTTTCTTGTCTTAAAGCAGTATGCATTATTTTCAATGTATCGTGAAGTGTATCCACCACTATAGTATCATACTGAGAAGTTTCACTGCCCTGAAAATTTCTGTGCTCCACCTACTCATCCCTCCCTCGTCCCTAACCTTTGGAAATCACTGATCTTTTTACTGTCTCCATAGTTTTGCTTCTACAAAAAAAACGTCATGTACTTGAATAGACAATATGAATGGAATCAAACAGTAAGGCCTTTTGATATTGGCTTCTCTCACTTAGAAATACGCATTTAAGTTTTCTCCACGTCTACTCATAGCTTGATAGTTTATTTTTTTGGCACTGAATATTTCATTGTCTGAATGTGCCATAGTTTAATGTCTATAACATCAGTAGTGATAACGCTGCTTTCATTTCTGATATCGGTAATTTGTGTTCTGTCTTGTTTTCTCGGTTAGCCTGATTAGAGGTTTGTCAATTTTATCGATCTTTTCCAAGAACCAGCCTTTGGTTTCATTGATTTTTCTCTATTGTTTTCCTGTTTACGATTTATTTATTTCTGCTCTACTTTTTATTATTTTATTTCTTCTGCTTCCTTTAGGCTTGATTTTCTATTCTTTCTCTAGTTTTCTATGGTAACGGCCTAGGTTATTGATTTTAGGTCTTTTATTTTTTTCTTTCTTATTCTTTTTTTAATTTAAACATAATTAATAGTACATATCTGTGGGGCCCACTGTTGAATATTAATACCTGTGTCCAATATGTGATGCTCAATCAGGATAATTAGTATATTCAGCACTATACAATGTCATCGTTTTCTGTGGCCCTTTACCAATTTCTTGCTAACCCCCTTTCCCCTTCCCCTTTTCCATCTCTGGTGGCCTCAGTTCTGGTCTCTCCTTTTGAAAGTTCAATGAATTATCATGATTGTTATATGTTTCTTTATTTTTTTATTTACTTTTTTTTTTTTTCCAATTTTAGCTTTTATTCCGATTACAGCTTTATTTTTTATTTTTATTTTTTTAAATTTTATTTTGTCGATATACATTGTAGCTGATTAATGCTCCCCATCACCAAAACCTCCCTCCCTTCTCCCTCCCCCCCTCCCCCCCAACAATGTCCTTTCTGTTTGCTTGTTGTATCAACTTCAAATAATTGTGGTAACAACCACAATTATTTACTTTTTTTTTTTTTTTTTAGCTCCCACTTATGAGTCAGGACATGTACTATTTCTCTTTCTGTGCCTGGCTTATTTCACTAAACATGATTTTCTCTAAGTTCATCCATGTTACTGTGAATGGCAGACTTTCATTCTTTTTTATGGCAGAGTAGTATTCCATGGTGTATATGTACCACATTTTCTTTATCCTGTTGTCTGTCAATGGACACTCAGGTTGGTTCCATATTTTGGCTATTGTAAATAGAGCTGCAAAGAACATGGGAGTGCAGGTATCCCTTTGACATGATGATTTCCATTCCTTTGGTTACATACCTACCAGTGGAATTGCTGGATCTTATGACAGTTCTATCTGTACTTGTTTGAGGAATCTCCATACTGTTTTCCATAATGGCTGTACTAATTTACAGTCCCACCAACAGTGTGAGAGGGTTCTTCTTTCTCCATATCCTCACCAGTATTTTATTTTGTCTTTTTGATAATAGCTAGTCTAACTGGGGTGACATGATGTCTCAGTGTGGTTTTTATTTGCATTTCCCTGGTGATTAGCGATGTTGAGCATTTTTTCAAGTGACTGTTGGCCATTTGTATGTCTCTCTTTGAGAAATGCCAATTCAGCTCTTTTGTCCATTTTTAAATCAGGTTATTTGTTTTTTTTACTGTTAAGTTGTTTAAATTCTTTGCATATTCTGGATATTAATCCCTTCTTGGATGCATAGTTGGCAAATATTTTCTCCCACCCTGTTGGTTGTCTTTTCACTCTGTTAATAGTTTCTTTTGCTGTGTGGAAGCTTTTTGGTTTGATATAATCCCATTTGTGTATTTTTTCCTTTTGTTGCCTGTGCTTTTGGGATCATATTCATAAAGCCTTTGCCCATTCCTACTTTCTGAAGTGTTTCCCCTATGTTTTCTTTTAGGAGTTTTGTAGTTTTGGGTCTCATATTTAAGTCTTTAATCCATTTTGAATTGATTTTGGTTTACGGCAAGAGGTACAGGTCTAGTTTCATTCTTCCGTATATGAATGTCCAGTTTTCCCAGCAACATTTATTGAAGAGGCTGTCCTTTCCCCAATGTGTCTTTTTGACACCTTTGTCAAAGGTCAGTTGGCTGTAAGTACGTGGATTGATTTCTGGATTCTCCATTTTGTTCCACTGGGTCCAAGTCTCTGTGTTTATGCCAGTAACGTGCTGTTTTGGTTACTACGGCTTTATAGTATAATTTGAAGTCAGGTAGTGTAATACCTCTGGCTTTATTATTATTATTATTTTTTGCTCAAGATTTCTTTGACTATTTGGGGACTTTTGTTTTAGGTCTTTATATTTTCTAATACATGCATTTAATTCTATACATTTCATGGTAAGGACTAACTACTTTTGCTGTATCCCATACATTTTGATAAGTTGTATTGTTAATTTCACTTAGTTCAATATATTTAAAAATCTCTCTTGGGGCTTTTTCTTTGACCCATGGATTATTTCAAAATATGTTGCTTAATTTCCAGAAATATTGGTATTTTTCCACTGCTTCTGTTATAAATTTCTAGTTTAATTCCACTGTGGTCTGAGAACATATTTTATATAATTTTTATTTTTAAAATTTGTTAAAGTGTGTTTTATAGTCCTGAATGTGACCTAAATACATGAAACTTTCATGAGCATTTGAGAAGAATGTGTGTTCTGTTTAAGTTGGTTGGGTATTCTACAAATGCCAAGTAGATTAAGTTGGTTGATAGTTATGTTCAGGTCATTTGTATCCTTACTGGTTTCTCTCCTGCTTGATCTTTTGGATGACTAACGCAGTAAATTTGTCTATTTCTGCTTTTGGTTCTATCAGTTATTGCCTCATGTATTTTGACACTCGCAGAATTGTTATGTCTTCTTAGGGAATTGACCTCTTCATCATGTAATGTCCTTCTTTATTCCTTACACTCTTTTTTGTTCTGAAGTCTGCTTCATCTGATATTAATATAGCTACTTAACCTTTCATTTGATTAATGATAACATGGTATAGCTTCTTTTTTTTTTTTTAATCACCTTACTTTTCTGTGTTGGCTTCTTGTAGATGATGTATAGTTCCATCGTGATTTCTTTTCCCTGTCCAGTCTGTGAATCTCTCACTCTTAATTGATGCTTTTAGATGATTTACATTTAAATCGAATATGGATATAGTAGGATTAAAATCTGCCATCTAGAGGCCAGTGCATGCTACCAGAGAGGCCCCCAGAGAGCTGAAGCAGGTAGATGCTGCTGCAGGACTCCCAGCCCAGGCAAGTGGGTGCTGCCTAGAGAAGCCCTAAAGCCACTAGGCCCACAGGGCCCCGAGCCACCCACATGGGAACAGTTAGGCACCACTGTGGGACTCCCATCCCAGGCCAGTCCTTGCAGCCCAGACAGGCCTGAGCCTCCCACCCACAGGCACAGAGGCAGCCATGACAAATCAGCAGTTCCTGCAGGATCCAAGCCAGACACTAGGGTCAAATGAATGGACCATGAAATCCCCTGCCACAATGACTAAACATCAAAGGAAAGTTACCAGAAATATGAGAAATCAAGAAAGTACAACATCACCAAAAACTAATAATAACTCTCAAGCTCTAGATCCTATAGAACAGGAAGTCTTTGCAATAACTGACAAGGAATTTTGAGCAACAATTCTAAGAAAACTAAATGAGATACAAGAAAACTCAGTTAGACAACACAATGGAATGAGAACAAGTATACAGGACCTGAAAGAAGAAATGTACAAAGAAATCAATGCCCTGAAAAAGAATGTAACAAAGCTTGAGGAGCTGAAGAATTCATTCAATGAAATAAAAATCACAACAAAGAATTTAACCAACAGGCTAGAACAAGCAGAAGAGAGAATTTCTGACCTTGAAGATGGGCTGTTTGAAATAATGCAAGAAGGCAAAATAAAAAGAAAAAGAAAAAAGAATTAAAAACATTGAAGAAAATCTAAGAGAGATAACAGACAACCTTAAGTGCTCAAATATCCTAATCATGGGTATTCCAGAAGGGGAGGAAAAAGGAAATGGCATTGAAAACATGTTCAATGAAATAATGGCAGAAAACTTCCTAGGTATAGGGAAAGACACAGATCTTCAGATTCAGGAGGCTTAAAGCTCCTCAAACATATTCAACCCAAAAAGTCCCCTCCAAGACATGTTATAGTCAAATTGGCAAACTCAAAGACAAAGAGAATCTTAAAAGCTGCAAGAGAGAAGCGTCAAGTCATCTATAAGGGAGCCCCATTCAGACTAACCTCAGACTTTTCATCAGAAACCCTAAAAGCCAGAAAAGAATGGGATGATATATTCAAAATACTACTAGACAAAGATTGCCAGCCAAGAATACTTTACACAGCAAGGCTATCCTTCTGAAATGAAAGATAAATAGTATATTTCTCAAACAAAAAATGCGGGAGTTCATTACCACATGACCAGCCTTACAAGAAATTCGCAAGTGTTTGGTACTTGAAAAACAACCACCACTACCATAAATACTCAAGAAAAAAAAAACCCACTAGCAAAATAAAAATGCTAACAATAAAGAGAAAAAAAGTTTATCTACCACCCCAAGAAACAAACAAATATAGAAGACAAACAGTAAATCAGAAAGAAAGGAATAAAAGATACTTCAGACATTCAAACAAAAATCAATAAACTGCTGAGTAAATCAATTCTTTTCAATAACAACTCTTAATGTAAAAGGATTAAATTCCCCACTCAAAAGACAGAGACTGACTGACTGGATCAAAAAGGTGGACCCAACTATAGGCTACTTTCAAGAGATTCACCTCACCTGTAAAGACACACATAGACTAAGAGTGAAAGGAAGAAAAAAGATACATCATGCAAATAGAAATGAAAAATGAGCTGGAGTAGCTATTCTTATATCAGATAAAAGAGACTTTATACCAAAAACCATAAAAAGAGATAAAGGGGGCCACTATATAATGATAAAAGGATTTATCCATCAAGAAGACATAATAACCATAAACATATATGCACCCAACATTGGAAGAGCCAGATTTATAAAGCAAACACTATTAGACATAAAGAATGAGAGACACTAATACCATAACAGCAGAGGACCTGAACACCCCACTCTCAACACTGGAAAGATCATCTAGGCAAAGAATCAGCAGAGAAACACAAGAACTAAACAACACTTTAGACCAACTGTACTTGGCAGATATCTACAGAACATTCCATCCAACAGCTTCAGAATATTCATTCTTCTTATCAGCACATGGAAAATTCTCCAGGATAGACCATGTGTTATGTCACAAATCAAGTCTCAACAAATTCAAAGCAATTGGAATTATTCCATGTATTTTCTCAGATCACAATGGATTAAAATTAGAAATCAAGAACAAACAAAACTCTGGAGACTATACAAACACATGGAAATTAAACAGCATTACTTAATGACATATGGGTTCAAGAAGAAATTGAACAGGAAATCAAAAAATTTATTGAAACTAATGAAAATAATGATACATCATACCAAAACCTGTGGGCTACTGCAAAGGCCATACTAAGGGAGAAATTTATCACATTAATTGCTTACTTCAGAAGAATGGAAAGATGGCAAGTAAACAACCTAATACTTCACCTTAAAGAACTAGAAAAACAAGAACAATCCAAACACAAAGTTAGCAGATGGAAAGAAATCATTAAGATCAGAGCAGAACTTAATGAAATAGAATCCTCCAAAAATTACACAAAAGATCAGTGAATCAAAATGTTGGTTTTTTTGAAAGATAAATAAAATTGACAAACTGTTAGCAAGTCTAACTAAAAAAAAAAAAAAAAAAAGAGAAGGCCCAAATAACGAAAATTAGAAATGAAAAAGGTGATATTACAACTGATACCTCAGAAATACAAGAAATCATTCGAGACTACTATAAACAACTATATGCCAACAAATTTGAAAATGTAGAGGAAATGGATAAGTTTCTCAACACACACAAACTACCAAAACTGAGCCAAGAAGATGTAGAAAATCTGAACAGACCAATAACAATAAAAGAGATTGAAGCTGTTATCAGAAGGCTCCCAACAAAGAAAAGCCCAGGACCAGATGGGTTTACTGCAGAGTTCTACCAAACCTTCAAAGAGGAATTGATACCAATTCTCTGCAAACTATTCCAAAAGATTGAAACAGAGGCAATTCTCCCAAACTCATTCTCTGAAGCAAATATCATCCTGATACCAAAACCAGACAAAGATACAGGAAAAAGGAAAACTACAGGCCAATATCTTTGATGAATATAGATGCAAAAAACCTCAATAAAATACTAGCTAATAGAATACAGCAACACATACACAAAATTATACACCAAGATCAAGTGGGCTTCATCCCAGGGATGCAAAGTTGGTTTAACATATGCAAATCAATAAACGTGATCCACCACATCAATAAAATCAAAGACAAAAACCATATGATTTTCTCTATAGATGTTGAAAAAACATTTGACAAAATTCAACATTTGTTCATCATAAAGACTCTCTACAAGTAAGGTATAGATGGAAAGTATCTCAACATACCTAGATCCATATATGATAAGCCTACTGCCAATATAATCCTGAATGGGGAAAAGCTGAAAGCTTTTCCCTTAAGAACAGGAACTAGACAAGGATGCCCACTCTCACCACTCCTATTCAACATAGTGTTGGAAGTACTAGCCAGAGCAATCAGAGAAGAGAAGGAAATAAAGAGCATCCAGATTGGAAAAGATGAAGTCAAACTGTCCCTGTTTGTAGATGACATGATCCTATATATCGAACAGCTTAAAGCCTCTACAAAAAACCTCTTAGAGTTGATAAATGTTTTCAGCAAAGTTGCAGGATACAAAGTCAACACACGAAAGTCACTAGCATTTCTATACTCCAACAGTGAACATGCAGAAAAAGAAATCAAGAAAGCTATCCCATTTACAATAGCCACCAAAAAAAGAAAATACTTAGGAATAAAGTTAACCAAGGATGTGAAAAATCTCTGTGAAGAGAACAAACCACTGCTGAGAGAAATTAGAGAGGATACGAGAAGATGGAAAGATATCCCATGCTCTTGAATCAGAAGAATTAACATTGTGAAAATGTCCATACTACCCAAAGTGATCTAGAAATTCAATGCAATCACCATCAAAATTCCAATGACATTTTTCTCTGAAATGGAAAAAAAAAACTATCCTAACATTTATATGGAATAACAAAAGACCATGAATAGCCAAAGCAATTCTGAGCAAAAAAAATAAAGCCAGAGACATAACACTGCCTGACTTTAAACTATACTACAAAGCTATAATAACCAAAACATCATGGTACTGGCAGAAAAATAGACTCATTGCTCAATGGAATAGAATAGAGAATCCAGAAATCAACCCACACACCTACAGCCATCTGATCTTTGACAAAGGCACCAAGTCTACACACTGGGGAAGAGACTGCCTCTTCAGCAAATGGTGCTGGGAAAACTGGATATCCATATGCAGGAGAATGAAACTAGACCCATACCTTGCACTATATACCAAAATCAAAATGGATTATATAATTAAATATACACCCAGAAACAATAAAATTCCTTAAAGAAAACATAGGGGAAACACTCCAAGAAGTAGGAGTGGATACAGACTTCATGAATACGACTCTAAAAGCACAGACAACCAAAGGAAAAATAACCAAATGGGATTACATCAAATTAAAAAGCTTCTGCATGGCAAAATAAACAATTAAAAGAGTGAAAAGACAACCAACAGAGTGGGAGAAAATATTTGCAAAATATACATCTGACAAAGGATTAATATCCAGAATATACAAGGAACTCAAACAACTTTACAGCAAAAAGTAACCCAATTAAAAAATGGGCAAAGGAGCTGAATAGGCATTTTTCAAAGGAAGATATATGAATGGCCAACAGACACATGAATAAATGCTCAACATCACTCAGCATTCAGGAAATGCAAATCAAAACCACACTGAGATACCATCTCACTCCAGTTAGTATGGCTAATATCCAAAAGACTGAGCATGATAAATGCTGGTGAAGTTTTGGGGAAAAAGGAACTCTCCTACACTGTTGGTGGGACTGCAAAATGATGTAGCCTTTATGGAAAATGGTTTGGAGGTTCCTCAACCATTACAGATAGATCTACTATATGACCCAGCTATTCCACTGCTGGGAATGTACCCAGAGGAATGGAAATCATCACGTTGAAGGGGTACCTGTACTCCAATGTTTATTGAAGCTCTATTAACAATAGCCAAGAGTTGGAAACAGTCCAAGTGTCCATCATCAGATGAGTGGATATGGAAACTGTGGTATATGTACACAATGGAATACTACTCTGCTATAAAAAAGAATAAAATACTACCATTTGCAGCAACATGGATGGTCTTAGAGAAAATTATATTAAGTGAAATAAGTCAGGCACAGAAAGAGAAATACCATGTGTTCTCACTTATTTGTGGGAGCTAAAAATAAATAAATACACAAACAAATGGTTGGGCGGGGAGGAAGATGCACCAATCACATTTCCTTGAACTTGTTAAGACACATGAACAGATATGTTGTTGATGGGTGGGAGGGGGGAGGGAGCAATCGGTAAAGGGACATGAAAATCAACTACATTATATAAAATTAATGAAAATGAACATTAAAAATTCAACAGGAAAGAAAGAAGGTCACTGTCACAGAGTGACATTTAATTTCCACTGAAACCAATTAAAACAGTTTTAAGTGGATAAACAGTGTGGCACTACCAAGACTTCTGAGGTCCTTCTGAGGTCTAGTGCCCCATTCAGGGCTGACCTTGACAAAGATGGGAATAAACAATTTAATTTCCAGCATTCCCAAGCTCCCTTCTCTGCTGTGCCTCTCTTTCCTTGCTTCTGCCTCCATCCTTCCCTGAACGCTCACGAGTCCTGCTGCTTTCTCTCAGTAATCATCACCACTGTATGCCTTGCACTCTGCTGGATGCATTGCAATCACTCTCCAGTGCTTACAAACACCCTTCCCAGCTCAGAAGGGTGTAAGGGACTTCTCTAAATTACACAGCTACTCTCAGGCCAACCTGAAATCTCTATTATTTTCTGTCTGACCATAAAGTCTATATTTTGTCCACACAGTATGCTCTCTTTTTCATGACATTCCCACAATTAATATTTATTTTCAGAAAAGACGTTGTTTCAGGTTTTTATACTCAACTATGAAATTGATTAAATGTTTTTCCTTTTTACTAGAGTATTAATTTTAAGTCTTCTATCTAAAGTTGAGTGAAAGCCTTAGTCCTTGGTTTAGATATCCCTGGAGGGAGATGGGTGAGGTGGTTTGTCTCAGTAGGTCTTTTCCAGGTGTCTGAAGGGTCTTCATGTAGGCAAGACAGCTTCATTAGGCCTATTTGTTGTAATAATCAAAGAGAAGGGGAGGCTCGCAGTCAGTTTATCTTTTTCTATAAAGAAGAATCTGTCATTCCTGAGAAAGAATAAATTAATATTTCCCAAGAATCCCTCAACTAGGAAGGTTCTTTTGTGAAATCTGAATTCCCTTGTATAACAATATATTCTTCAGAATGGCTCCGAATTGAACAGGCTATTATTTAGTTTTCTTGTCATTAGTTTATCGGCAAATTGGGAAGCAGAAATATCACACGATGTCTGGAGGCTGAAGATGGGGTGTGTGTAAGGAAGATTATAAATTAGGAGTCTTTATGTCTTTTTCTATTTTATTGTAATTAGGGAAGACAGGCAGATCTGTTTGTTTAATAATGTGGCACATCTGATAGATCATTCTTACACTGCCTTACCTGGCTTTTTTGAGAAAGCCAGGGCCATGGCTTATATGTCATTTGGACCTTTTTTTAAGAACGCAAGGTTCTCCTAGGATCTTAGTAATAAATAAAAATAAAAATAAAAATAAAAAAGAAAGAAAGAAAGTGGTTTGATCTGAAAAGACTATAAACCCAAACCAATAAGGAGATGCCAAGCACGTGATCAGGGAGCTGCTAGATTTTCAGCTCTGTCACCAAATTGAGCTGCCTCTGGATAATTTTGCCTGTCTGTGTTGCTGATAAAGAAGTTTTGCAGAAGCAACATAAAAGCCAATCAGGAATTCAACAGTAGGTTATTGAGTTAATGGGATTGTAGAGTTGGGAGAGACCTTCGTGAAAGTCTCACTATTTGTTCAATCATTTAAATTTTACAAATGAACTAACTGAGGCTCAGGGAAGCTTCATTGAAATTTTGCTGCTTTTCAATAACGGGGTGGATTTGGCTGGAAAAAATATAAAGGAGACAGAAAACAAAGGAGAGAAAAAGAGAAAGGGAGGGAGGGAAGAAAGAAAAGAGACTTCGCAAACATTATGGAGGAATAAATTACGTTCATTTTTATAACTGGACAAGCTGTTTGTAGTGTGGGGTTCAGGAGAGACACAAATAGGACACGAAGATTTCGGCTCCGTTTCTTAGGTGAATCCTTCTCTGTGTATTGACTCGTTCTCAGACTGACTTTCCTCATGTTTGCAAATTGGCTGTCAACAGAAATTGAGACTGCATTCTTTCTCTCACATCTGAGTCAGCAGAATAACAAGAGGAAAGTATGTTTCAACCAGATTATCCTGTGCAAAGTCTCTGAAATAAGGAGTACAGTGCCAGGCACAGTTTTGGTGTCCATTAAAGAATCATTGAACTGAGGATTGTTAATAGTGACTTACATGTATCTAAGAAAATGGCGCTCAAACACACTCTGAATATATGAAGTTGGGTTCAAGAATTCAACATAGTAAAATCTCTAGTTCCCGTCTAACTCTTCCTCCACTGGCATGCCAGTTCTCTGCTTTATTAATCAGCTGTTTTATGTGTACTAATTTCTACTCCTTCTGAAATCCTACAACCCTTAGAGTTTATGCCATGCCCATCACATTAATAATCTACTTCTTACAGCATTGTTAATTTTCCTTTTAGTTCTATTTTCTCCATTAGGTCATGATCTTGCGGACTCCCCCTGTGCTGAGCACAGCACCACCCTCATTGTTGATGCTTAGCACATGCATGTTGAAGGGATGAGAGGGGAACCATTCTTGAGATGAGCTCTGTATTAGGATTCTTCAGGAAATAGAATACATATATTTATAAGATTTATTATACAAGATTCTTTCATGTGATTATGGGGGCTGAGAAGTCCCACGATCTGTTGTGTGCTGGGGACTCAGGAGAGCCAATGGTATAAGTTCCAGTCTAAGGAGCAGGAGAAGAGCGATGTTTCAGCTCGAGCAGTCAGGGCAGCAAATTTCTCTCTTATTCAATATTTTTCATTCTTTTCAAGTCTTCAATTGATTAAATGAGGCCTATGTATATTGTGGAGGGCAATCTGATTTATTCAGTCTACTTATTCAAATGTTAATCTTACCCTGAAACATACTCAAAGACAAACCCAGAACAGTGTTTGACTGAAAGTCTTGGCACCCCATGGCTCAGTTAAGTTGACACATAAAATTAACCACTGCAAGCTCTCTATCTGGTGTAAAGAACTGACTGGTGATCTGCAATAAGCTGGCTATGTCTGCTTACAGAACTAGGGTAGGGGCTTTAATAGGCTGTGATCACGAACTCATGGTGAGCTAAGCAGCTGAAGACAGACCAGCAGCAGGTGTTAACACAGTGGCATTTGGTGTAGTTCACATTAGCGTTTAATTCCTGGACTTTTGTTTTATTATAATGCTCTTTGCATCTTTTATCTGCTTCACCCAGTGCAGTTTCTTCCAAGTCTGGATGTTGGAATAAATGTCTTTTTCTGATGGGTTGTTTTGCAGGCTCTTGCCTGATTCTCACGGCTTTTTTTTTTCTCACTGTACTGATAATGCACTTCCTTTGTCTTCACTTTTTAAAGGTATGTAAACCATCTGGGCTTCCATTGTGGTGGTTCATGGTCTGGGAATGAATTTGTATTTGGTATTAGTTTGGGTTTTTTGCTCTTTTTTTTAAACTAGGGTCTTAGTTTTAACCATTTTGTCCCTCTGAGAGAGGATGTTCTTTCTTCCTTCCAGACCTACAGACAGTCACCATCCTATAGATGGGTATTTGGAAATAGTTGGCTTGCTTGACCATGTATGAGCTTCTAGAGAAATCCAGAATCAATGTATAAGTGCTATTTAACTCTTCCAGTCTCATTTCATTTTTCTTGGCTATTTAAAACTCCACTCCCAATTATAACACCAAGACATTTATTTTTAACATGATTTCTTTCACCACATAATCTTAAACAAAAATATCTCAAAAAGTTTATGCTTATTTCTTTCGTAACCTGATGAACTCTTTTCCCTCCCTGATTAAATTTTGAGCAATGAACAAATCACAAATTCTTCCTGAACTTTGGTTTCTATCAATTGGGGCTAATAAGGCCTGTTTTAACATGTGAGAGTCTAAAACTTAGAAATCATAACATGATCTACAACAGAGAGGTAGCATTTGATGATGAGGAGGACTGTTTATATTTAACATTTATGAGCACCTACTCTATGCCAGGCAGTGCAACGTGGCTCACCTACATTGTCTCACTTGACATCTCGTGTAAGCCTTAGAGAAGTTAAATAACTCACCCAAGGCAACACACCTAGAAGATGGTAGCTCTTAACAGATCTGTTTCTGTCTGGCTCAGACTCAAGCTTTTTACTACTGTACTGTTCTGACTTCCAATGACAGGATGTTTGTTGAATGCCATCTGTCTGCCGGGTGTTCCATGTATTGGAGAAAGTTCATTCTGCCTTTGTGGAATTTTTCCTCTGGAGAAGATATAAAAATAAAGATTCTCTTCATCTAGTCCCTCCCCCCTCCCCTTTCCAGCCTCTGGTGACCACTATTCTACTCCCTACTTCTATGAGGATAATGTGTTTAGAGTCCATATATGAGTGAGAACATACAGAATTTGTTTTTCTGTGCCTAGCTCATTTCACTTCACATAATGTCCTCCAGGTTCATCCTTGTTGCTACAAATGGCAGGATTTTATTATTTTTTTATAGCTGAATGATATTCCATTTTGTGTATATACAACATTTTCTTTATTCATTTATCTGTTGGTCAGTGGGTATAAAGTTAAAGTGAAATAGGAAGAATAAGTTCTGGTGTTGCAGTGTGATTATAGCTAATAATATTGCATTGTGTATTGTGTATTTCGAGATAGCTAGAAAAAAGGATCTTGAATGTTATCACCATAAGGAAATAATAAATGTTTATGGATATGCTACCGCTGTGTTTTGATCATTATATAATGTATACACGTATTAAAACACAATACTGTGCCCCATAAATGTACAAAATTAAAAAATAAATTAAAAAATAAAAATTCTTATGAATTTGGGGGAGGCTAAATTCCTTAGGTATAATCCAAAGTGAGAAATGTCAAACAGGCTAACAGATTTGGTTGGGAAGAAAACAATGAGCCCAGAAAGATGCAGACAGCTTATTACTTACACAGGCAGCAAAAGCAAGGTCAGCAAAGGTGTGCTCCCTATGCCTCTTGTAACCCAGGATGACATGGAAACAAAAGGGGCCAGATGACATGCAACAGGAGCTGTGGGTCAACCTGTTGCTGAGGAACCAGCTCCATACTGCAGCTAAGCAGTCAGCCTACACTAAGGTGGAGAACCCTATACCTCACCAGAATGAGGGAAACAGATGAGAAACAGTCTTATGACAGCCTCCCTCAAGATAGGAGACAAGTGAGACATGGCCTTGTAGCAGCTCCTCACAAGACTGCCCATTTTGCCCTAAACTTGGAGGGTCACATGGTGTTCCCCCAAGCCTTAGGTCAGCCTGTGATTGAGCATTGTTTATATAGCCTGTGTGAACAACATGCCAGCACAGAGCAGTTCTATAAGACATGGACACATCTCTGTCCCTATGTAGGCCTCAGTTTCCCCAGCTGTAGAATGAGGAGCTTGCACTCTGTTACCTTCAAGCTCCATCACTCTATATCAGGAAACTCCCATCTTTTCTCAGTTTCTTCTTCCAACTGAACAACTCTATGACTTTCCTTATTTACCCTTATTTTCTGGCTTTCACTGGTTTTCCTCTCATAGTGTTTTATTATTCCCTGCGTGTGCATGGCCACAAGTGGGAGCAAAGAGGTGCACAATTGAACAGGCTCGGGCTGTTGACATCGAATGACCTGGCATGGCTTGGTGGCCGTTAGCAGTAAGTTCTGCCAACTTAGCTTCCCTATCCCTCTCTTCCTACCTATGCCAAACTGCTGACAGCCTGTCACCTTGCCTGTAGGCTCCCTGCCATTGTACAGATGGGTCCAATGTGCTGGAGTAGGGAAATCATGTACAAGAATTAAATGTGTTCATTGGAAATTACTGCAGTTGTTGCCACCAAATAAATCGGCCTACCTAACTGAGTTCCAGAGGGTTTTGTGGGTCTATTTGGTTGATTCTTTAGGCAATGTGGTATAATATACGCATTTTATACCTAAAATTTTTTAGCTGTTTAAAAAGAATATGGGTTAAACTAAGTTGTGATGAGAGGAATCTATCTGTGAACTTTTACTATGTGATTTTTTTTTGGAAAGTATGTGCCAGTTCACGTCCCTCTCAATTTGTCAGTGCCACTATCAATTATTAATTTATTAATCCATATAATAATATGTGTAGATTGCATATCATGTGTCAGTCACCATGCTCGTTCTGGGAATATTGATAATGTAATTAAAACAGGAGGCTTTGTTTTTAAGAAGCTCCCATAAATGGTGGAATGGTAGTGGGGAGAAAGGATAATACTATTTTAATTTTAGAAAAACTTATTATTTGGAACAGGTAAAAAGTAAAGAAAAAATTACATATTTTTCACCTATGCAGCATTAAAAGGACAGAGTCAACTACAATGAATATTTATTTTTTTCAATTTTCCAAATTTGAGCTATCATTTTCTTCTGAGCAAACCAAGTGTCACTCTGGGTTGCAAATAATCTTGCCTAGATGGGATCTAAAATTTTTCATTTGGCTGAAAACTCTTAATCCTTCCTTGGAAGTGAAATTACAAACAACCAGAGAGACCAAAATTCCTAGTTTATCTAGGAAATTCCCAGTTTATGCCTGTTTGACCCAACATCCTGTCTAACTGGCATCCTATTTCTCTCTCAGAAGAGCTCCAGTTTGGATAAGCTGTATGATCACGCTACCTATAATCAAGCAACAGACCTTCTCTCCACATTCCTTATTGATTCCAAAAAGCCCTAAACAATCAAGGCTTTTTAACGCATTCTGGAAAGCGATTTAGCATCACGACAAAGTGTCTCTTCATCTGCTTGCTGTAGTTAGAATCTCTTGCCAACACAGACATTTTCACATACTCTGAAGCCTACTAAATAATGATATTTGCCTTATTGCTTTAGAATGCAGGGTGTGTTGATGGGGCAGGCAGAAATAAAAATAAAAATAAAGCTCAATTGCATATTTAAATGAATCCCCACTTCTGGCACAGAGAGAATTTAACAGATCATGGTAGCTAAACATTATGTGGCAATAGGGAGCAACGTGTCTGAAAACAACAGACTGGACCATCCATGCTTTCTGGGCTGCTAAATGTGGCTGTCTCTCCCTGGAATGGGAGCCCTTATTTCTCCCCAGGAGAGCTGGGAAGGCTCAGGTTGTAATTCCAGAAAGGAAGCAGGGGCTGCTGCAATGGCTGTTTCTTAAAAGACAGCAGAGTGCTTAAAAAAGAAGGCTTTGGAACTATGTAGATCTGGCTTGTGTGAAAAATAATCTAAGTGATTCATTTTCAAAAATAATTCAGGCCCAGCCCAAAAGCTGTCTGACTGGTCCAGCCCATTCCTGGGGGTTGCTGAATAGATAGTTCTCCTTGAGCTGATGAGTTACCAGCCCTTAATTGTTTACTTCAAATGGATAAAGTTCACCTTAAGATGGTAATGAATTACTAGCCCTTTATTGTTCTCTTTATTCTCTAATGTTTCTCCTTTCACAAGGTTGCAGTAGGTCTTTTTCGCAGGTTTGTCCTGAGCCCTCAGACAAAGAAATTTCCTACGGGGGAGGGGTGTGTGTGTGTGTGTGTGGTAGTAAATTGGGGTAATCTTAGATGTCATCCAGGAAGATTGTGCATCCTGTAGTACTCTCAGCCAATGAGGAGGTGGGGGCAGGGACTTGCACACTAGGAATAGATTGCTTGTTACAGCCCTTTTCCATGTGTCTGCCCGTGAGACACCCAAAACTTGCAAGGCTGTAATTAAAGTCTTGATTCGCTGTACCTCGTGTCTCTGTGTCCATCCTTTGGCCTTAGATGGGTGAGGGCGTTTCTCACAGGTTGCAATTCTGTGAATAGAAATAATTTGTAGGTAAGAGATTGCACCTCAACTTCCTAATCTGTATGAAGTGGATAATAATTCCTCTATTGTAGAGTTGTTTTGAGATAATGAACACAGTGTCAAGCAGTAGCTGATACCTAGGAGGAGCTTAACGAGTTATTTGTTTAGGACCATTCTTCAGTTTGGAACTGCAGCCCTCTATCACTCTGTGCTTCTGCTTTGCTTTTGCCTTTTGATTTTGGTTTTAGCCACATCTGAGCTATCTATGGATTTCTTTGCTCTATGGAGCTTTGAAGATTGTATATAGACCTTTGGGCAAACCTGTGTTTACACTGTATACCAGGGTGGCCTCTCTGCTTTCTTTTTCATCTGATGTCTCCTTTTGACTGCTCAGCAGAAGTTACTGGGATTTTCAACTTTTTTGACTTATGTGATGTGTGTGTATGTGTATGCGTGTGTCTGTGTGTGCATACTTTCCATCCAGCAACTGTTATTCAAATATTTGCCTTGTACAGACAAACAGAATGGTAGTATTCGATATCTGCACCTCTCTGCTTCCTGTGTTCTCTGGCTTCTTATCTGAAAAATGCCTCAAGCCTTCTCCTTAGGCCCCCTTTATTTGGAATTCATGCATGCCTGCATCTGTGGTCATCACTATAACCAACAAACTGAATTTCAGAATGTTTCATTGCTGTTTCAGGGAATACTGGCAAGCTGAATTTAGAAATCAGAAGTGACTCTCTTCAGGTAGAAATGGAGGCCCTATGAGCCTTTCCTTGGGGCATGACTTTATCTCAGAGTTTCCTTGTATTTGGAAGTTGTCAATAAATGGGGTGGGAAGTACCTGAGGAAGAAGGAAGCAAAATGATGAACCAAGCCAGAGGAGCAGCCCCTCTGGGTAAAGGTGTTAAATACCACTGGCTTGGGAGAATGGATGATAAAGAAAAATTGAGAGAAAGAGCTCTCTGAGTACCCTCCCCCACAACTCCCCACTCCTGAAAAAGTGCTAAAGGGCAGAAAGGAGTTATTTAGAGAACAGTCAGGAGAAAGTTGAAAATGTTGTAGCAGGTTGGGAGATAGGTGATATAGTGAAGTCCTTCTACAACGCGATCTATTTTAGATCAAAATTCAAGATGAGTATGTTTTTCTTGAATCCAAGGGTGATGGACTTAGCATAGCAGCATATGGAGCACACTGTACAGATTTGTGTTTATATTTTCTACTTCCAGACTCAGAAAGACTAGAGTTTATATCCTGGCTTTGCTGCTTTCTGTCTCTGTGACTTGTGGGCAAGTTGCTTAATCTTGGTTAAGCCTTGGTTGTCTCACCTGTGAATTGGGAATTATAATAGTTTTTACTTCGCAGGATTGTGATGGAAAGAGATAATGTGCAGGAGGCACTTGGCAACTGGTGCTTGGATTGTAGAGAAATTTTAATTAACATTTTAATGGCCTCTGTCGCAAACACTGTGCCAACCCTTTACATACATTAGAATATTTAATTCCCACAACAGGAGTGTAAGTGTTATTACCAACCCCCTCCATTTTATAGAAAGGAAACTGAAGACTTGAAAAAGTTCAGGGATGTGCTCAAGACCAGATACCCAATAAACAGCAAAGCTGAAACTTCTTCTCTAGTCTGCGTGTCTCCAAGTTGTTTCTTTCACCATGTCATGCTGTATTCAATACAAGATAAATAAGTTTATAGCATATTGATAATAACTCCAATTATGACCATTTTCTAAAAAGAATATCTCCTCAATATAGGTGGAGAATTTAAATAATACAGGAAAACAATACATCATTGCATGGGCTGGATATATTTAAATGAAAGAATCTCTAATGGCATCTCTTACATTTAGCTATGCTAATACACAAAGGCACACTCTTCAAAAGGTCTGACCATTGAAGTGTCCAATATCCATGTCTTTTCCAATTGCTCTTCCTCTTAAGACAGAATAATAAAATGATTCTGCAAAATTCTCTGATTGTTCCATGTTTTTCTGTAGACAGATATTTATCTACATGACTGAGAACAATTTTCTTATCTCTATGGATCTCTAGGGATGACAATTTACTTATAAATGGTGCTTATTTAGTATTAAAATCTATACTTGTTTTCTCAACAGGAAACAGCCCAAAAGGAGTTTTCACACATGTCTATTCTTTCAGCAATCATACATTGTTTCAACAAATATTTTTTAAATGAATAATCTGTTTCAGCAACTAAGTGCTGCAGATAAAACAGTGAACAAAAGAAGAAAACAGAACAAACAAAAAAGTCCTCTGCTTTTTTGAAGTTTACATTCCAGTGACAGGAACAGATAATGAACGGTGAGAAGATGACGAATACAGGTATATAATGTGTTAGAAGATACTTGCAATGGGTAGATAGAGAAGAGTAAGAGGGATCGGAAATGCTGATCACCGGGAATGCCACATTTGTAATGGGGTGGTCAGGACATGCCATGTTGAGGTGTGACATTTAAGCAAAGACCTGAAGAAGACAAAGGATTGAGCCGTGGCGATGTCTGAGGGAGGGATGTTCAGACCGGGAAGAGACAGCAGCAGTGTGCAGTCTGTCTAGTGCTGTAGGGACTGAATGAGCAGGGGGAGGGGGAACGGGAGGGCAGGGGGATGATTAGTGAGAGCTGCAGCCACACAGATAACAGAGGACCAGCCTGTGCAGGGCATTGTTGCCCATTTTAAGGACTTTAAGGATATTTTACTTTAAAAGAAATAGGGAGCTCATTGGAGGTTTTGAAGTTGAGGAGTGACTTCTGCTTTTTGGAGCAAAGAAGTGACATGGTTTGACTCATTCTTCAAAGGATCTGTTGGGCAACTGTGCTCAGAATGGATTCCACTTTGCAGTGTTTGCCTTCTCCCATGGTTTCTCCCATGTCTTTTCCTGATTCTAGCTGAACCATCTAGAATCAGACAGTTCTGAATCTCACAAAACACTCAAATTTCTGGAGAGCAGAAATTTCCTTCCTAGTTTTTAATTTTCAATATCTAGCTCAGTGCTTGTCACATAAAATATATTAAATATTTGCTTAACATGAGCTGAATGGATGACTGGGCATTTCTGCTCTTCCAGGAATCTTGATGCTCAAGGAGATGGCTAATTCTTTTTTTCTCCTTAATTTTCAAGACATCTCACAAATATTGGGATGATGGTAAAGCATTCCCACTCTCTCTGTTCTCTAATGTTTACTCATTAACTCAGAGAATTCATTCAATATTTCCAACATGACATTTCTAATATTTATACACTGCTGACATCATGGATTTCTTTTATATTTCTTGCTTATGTAACCTTTCTTCCTGACCTCTCTCTTGCTTTCATTGTAGCACATATATTTTATGTAAATGTATCTTATTGTAAAACATTTTTGCTCTTCTTCTTTGTGGACTTTGACTACTTAAGACTCCTTCCTTCCTTCCTTCCTTCCTCCCTTCCTCCCTTCCTCCCTTCCTCCCTTCCTCCCTTCCTCTCTTCCTTCCTCCCTCCGTACTCCTTTCTTCCTTCTTTCTAGAAATAGATCTGAATGCCAATGGAGTTACTTTGATGAGATGAGAAACTCAAAACTACAAAAATACAAGCCGAGTGAGTAGTTTCCTTGAGTTCTGTCAGACCAAAGAAATACACTTCCTGCGAGAACTATTTTCTCTCTTTCAAAAATGATAACTTCTCTTACTCCCCAACCTGGAAAAGTCTGTTATACATGTGAAATAATAATATTACAGAAATAATGGAAAATCAAAGTTAGTTTACAACCTTTCTTCCCTCTTTTTTGTGGCAGATAAGTTTTCTATAATCTTATATTAAAATATATTTTTCAACACAATGCTGTCTCCCCTCCAGTGTTCTATCCCCATCTGCACAGCAATTCTCTAACAACATTTTTTCCTAAACATTTGCTGACTCTACCCTCCAAGACACAGATGGGTGGGTACAAATGAGAAGATTTACATGGATATGGAAATGACTTTGAGAAGATGTTTAGGCACTGAAGGCTTTTAAATATTTCATCTCAAGTAAGCAGATTCACTAAAGGTCTTCAGAGGTTCTGTTGTGGTTTCTATTATGATGACAATCATAATAGAATAAGCTGAATATAATGATAAATTATATAATGATCTTGAAAGGCCATGAAAGTGAACAGCTTTTGAAGAAAAGAACCAAGTTGTTTTAAATTTTTATTAAGCTTTTGGATCAGGGGCAAGAGGATCAATGCTGTTCATGTGTAAAGATAATTTTTAATTTAGGGAGGAAGTACAAAATTTAGGTCACAATTATAATGAATTCATGCTGGTAGGAAGATTAGAAATAATAGGTTATGTTCTTCTATCAGCTCTGCTATTGGGCATCTGTTTTAGAGGCCAATCCGATAAGTTTCCTATTTGAGGTTAGTTTCTTGTGTGTTCTTAGTATGTGCTGTTATTGTACCGAATCTTGATTATTAGTGCAACCTTTCAAGGATACTGACATACCAGCTTTATTGCACTCTGTTGCTCAGGCTTTCTTTTTCTTTGTTTCTCTAGAAATTGGTAAATTCTTTCCAGTATGAAGTTCCTGGGTATTATGGTAGCGTCTGATTTTACTGTCATGATCTAACTCCTACTCTGCTTGGCTAAGTGTCCAATTATGTGACTCTATTCAATATTTTCCTGAGGGATTTGAACAAACAAAGTGTCAGTGATCTTACTTGCTTCAAGAAGGTTTAATTTTTGAATAAAAAAAGAAAGAAATCTTTTGATAACACCAGCACTGACACATCATAATTTTGGAGAAGGTAGTGGACTTTTAGAAAACAGTAATTTCAAGGGCTGAATCATGAAAAATTATTGTGTTTCTGTGTGTGTGTGTGTGTGTGTGTGTGTGTGTTTATTTTCCAGCTGTCAGTTAAAGTGAGACCATGGAATTTGCTTCTAATCTTCCAAATAATGATTTGAAAACACTTTCAGTAAATAGTAAAAATGCTACAAGATAGAACTTAATGCCTTGAAGTCTTTTCTTCACTTTTCTTTATCGTGTTTGCTTTTCCACTGACCATATATTGCACATTTAGAAATTAATATAGAGTAGAGTTTAATGGTACAGACCCTGGTGCCTGGTGACCCAGTTCAAATCCTAGGTCCACCTTTTGGTTGCCCTATGACCTTGAGTAAGGTATTTATTTAGCTTTACAAATGAGTGATATTTCTTCCATATTGTTGCTTTGAAGGCTAAATGAGTTAATATGTAAAAAATCCTTAGAACAGTTCCCAGCACAGAGTGAGTATTCTGTAAGTGTTAGCATTTATTACAGGGATATTAGCTATTATTATTGTAATGGCGTAAACATCTGCAGTTGACCTGTGTTTTTATAGACAGCCACACATCCCTTTCTCTTTGCTTTGGAATGATCTCTTGAATTTACTTTGGGAATCAAGACTTCTACATTGTGTATAATATATTTTGGACTCTCAGATATGGAAGCAGTTCCATTTTTAGGGTCAAGCAAGAGAATCCTCAACTCAGGACCTGTGCCTCAGGATCCCCTGAACTGTGGAGTATTCTCTGGTGCCTAGGACCAGCCAAGGCAGTGCACCATCCATGCAGGCTGCCCCTGCCTGGACTGAGATCCATGTGGGTTCTGGTCTTTTCTCTTTGGTGGCACTCTCCAACCCTCTACCCAACATAGGGGGTTGAACACATGCCATCTTCTCTGTCTCCTCTTCTGGCTGTGCCTGACTGGCCAGTTTAGAAAAGAATACAAAACAAAGGTCATTAATTACTGAAAATTAAAATCATCGTGAGATAGTATTACATATCTATTAGAAAGGTTAAAAAAACATTCAATACCAAGTGCGGACAAGGATGTGTATATTAGAACTGTTCGTATATTGATGGTGGGAATAAAATCTGGTATAGCCACTCTGGAAAGTATTTTGGCTGTTTCTCATAAAGTTAATAATACTCTTCTTTGTGACCCAGTGATGCCACTTTTGTGAATGTAACTTAGAAAAATGAAAACATACATTCATGCAAAAATCTCTACATGGGTATTTATAGTGACTCTATTAATAATTGACCCAAACTGGAAACAAACCTAATGTTCTTTAGTATGTTAATGGATAAACAAACTGAGGTACATCTACACAATGGAATACAGATCAGACCCAGCAATAAAATGGAACAGAATTGTGTGCACACAGCTTTCATGAGCCTCAAAGGCATTGTAGTGAGTGAAAGAACCTGGTCTTCAAATGTTACTAATGTATGATTACACTTATGTAACATACTTAAAAAAGATAGAACTGTATGTAGGTGTGAGGAATATACCTGTGGTTCCTAGGGGTTATAATTGGGAAGTGAGGGTAAACATAAATGGATAACATGAGGGAGTTTTTTTTTGTAGTAATTGAATTTTCTGTGTATTGCTTATTATGGTGTTTACATAGATCTAGCTATGCATTTTAAAATTCAAAGAACCACCAAGTCAATATTGCTGTATAAACTTAAATAATAAAAACATTGTTAAGCAAATAAAAAGGCAAGACATAAATGAGAGGAAACATTTCAAAACATGTCTGATAAATGACATGTGTCTAGAATATATAAAGACCTCTTAAAATTCTATAATATGAAAATATTCAAGCCAACTTTAAAAATAGGATTGAACAATATTTCAGCAAAGAATACAAATAGACACATGAAAAGGTACTCAGCCTCGTTAGTCATTGGGAAACTGCAGATTTAATCACAATAAGACATTACTGCTCCCCTATTAGAGTGACATTAAAAAAAAAATGGTGACAGTACCATGTACTTGTGAGGATGCAGAGTCTAGACCTCTCACACATTTCTGGTGGGAATGGAAAATGTTACAGCCACTCTGGAAAACAGGTTTGCAGTTCTTTTTTTATAAAGTTGAATATATACTTATCATATGACTTGGTAATTCCACTCTTAGATTTTTATCTGAAAAATAAAAACTTATGTTCACTCAAATACCTGGCTGTTAATGTTTATTGCAGCTATATTGATAACAACCTAAAATTTCAACTGGTGAATGAATAAACAAACTCTGGGACACTCATGCAATTGGATACTACTCAGCATAAAAAGGAACAAGCTACTGACACAGGTAATGACATGGAGCAACCTCGAATGCATTATGCTAAACTGTAGAAGCCAGACTCAAAAGGCTACATGCTGTGTGACTGCATTTATGTGACATTCTGGAAGAAGCAAAAATAAATGGGGAAGGGAAAAACACACTAGTGCTGGCCAAGGACTGGGTTTCAGGGAAAATATTGGATTGTAAAGTGGCACTAAGAAACTTTTTAGTGTGACAGAAAGCTCTGCACCATGACTGTACTGATGGCTGTAGAACAACATGCATTCGTCAAGGCTCATAGAAGGGAACACTAAAAAGGATACATTTTTCTATATATCAGTGATACCTCAATAAACTGAGTTAAAACATAAAACTACAGGGTGGCAGCATATTCACAATTGATGAAACTGGGCGATGAGTGTTTAGGGGTTTGTTATATTGTTCTCTTTATTTTGTACATGCTTGAAAAGTAAAAAATAAACAAAATAAAATTAAAAAGGCTAACATTGCTACAGGAATTTTGGTAAAAAAAATGCTCATACATTGCTGATAAACATGTAAATTGCCACTGAATTTTTTGAAAGCAATAGTGTAACAGCTGTTAAAACTTGAAACTGCATAATGTCCCAGAAGACCCACTCTTTACACTCTCTCCTATAAAAATAAAAGCTCCATCTTTTCAAAGGTATATGTACAAGGATGTTTATTACAGCATTGTACTTAGTGGCAAACAACTGGACACAAAAGTGAGTGTCCATAAATGGAATGCTCCAAACACTCCTTATTATACCTCTTTACAAGTCACCCACTTGTCCCAATGACACAATGGCTTACAGAACAGCTGCATAGCAGACACCAAAAATAATAAATCCAAATATTAATTTAGAAATCTTATAAATGATGGAGTAGTGTTTCAAAACTAGCTAAGTGTCTGAGTCCGTTTGGGCTGCTAGAACAAAAATACCATAAACTGAGTGGCTTATAAACCACAGAAATTTATTTCTCAAAGTTCTGAAGGCTAAGATGTGCAAGATCACAGAGCTGGCAGATTCAGAATCTGGTAGGGGCCTCTTCCTTACAGGTGGCACCTTCTGAAGGGGCATACAAGCTTCCTCAGGCCTCTTTTATAAGGGCACTGATTTCAATAATGAGAGCGCTGATCTCATGATTTAATCATCTTTCAAAAGGCCTCACCTCTTTTTTTTTAATGTCTTCTTCCCTCCCCCCCGTTTTTTTTTGTGTATTTATTTATTTATTTTTAGCTCCCACCACTAAGTGAGAACATGTGGTATTTCTCTTTCTGTGCCTGACTTGTTTCACTTAATATAATTCTCTCGAGGTCCATCCATGTTGTTGCAAATGGCAGTATTTCATTCGTTTTTATAGCTGAGTAGTATTCCATTGTGTAGATGTACCACATTTTCCGTATCCACTCATCTGATGATGGACATTTGGGCTGGTTCCAACTCTTGGCTATTGTAAAGAGTGCTGCAATGAACATTGGGGAACAGGTATACCTTCGACTTGATGATTTCCATTCCTCTGGGTATATTCCCAGCAGTGGGATAGCTGGGTCATATGGTAGATCTATCTGCAATTGTTTGAAGAACCTCCATACCATTTTCCATAGAGGCTGCACCATTTTGCAGTCCCACAAATAATGTATGAGAGTTCCTTTTTCTCTGCAACCTCGCCAGCATTTATCGTTCACAGTCTTTTGGATATTAGCCATCCTAACTGGGGTGAGATGGGATCTCAGTGTGGTTTTGATTTGCATTTCCCGAATGCTGAGTGATGTTGAGCAGTTTTTCATGTCTGTTAAAAGGCCTCACCTCTTAATACTATCACATTGGAGATTTGGTTTCAACATATGAATTTTGGGGGGACACAAACATTCGGGCCACAGCAATCCACCTGACTCCAGTGTCTGTGTACTTAATCTCTATATGGTACTCTTAATCTCTATATGCTACTTTGTTTTTCCTTTTTACTATATTTTTTCCCCATGATCTGTTCTCTTTTGCCTTCACCTTACCTCTTGATTAGGGTGGTATGATCTGAGGAGCTAAGTTTAGGGTTTGGGCCTAGAATAAAGGGCCATTGAGATTGGTGGACTTCTTCAAGATGGCGGCGGCTGCGGCGGCTGGCGCGGAGTAGCTGAGGTGGAAAAGGTGGCCACTGGGCCTCAGGCAGCCGGGAAACTTGTGGACCTTCCTCTGGCCATCTCTTAAGGGAGGACTGCTGCTGCTGGCCGGTCGTGGGGGCTCAACGCCACTTTGCCCCCGGCAGGAGAGGCTGCCTCATTTACAGGCAACAGCTTTGAAGTGTGGAGCAGGAAAAGAACTGATTCTTAGCTGCAAAAGCGAGTCTTGAAACAGGGAACACGGCGCCAGGGCTGCGGTGGATGCAGCCAGGATCCCGGAGGCTGGGGCCGCACTGAAGGCGGCCAGCTGCCATATTCAGGATTCGAGGTTTCAGGCCGGCATTAAAGAAGATTCCTGGGAGCGCCCGAGCGGCGCCGCGACTGAACAGCCCGAGGCGGCAGCGCCGAGAACACGGAAGGCAACAAACCAGAGACAGAGCGAGCGCCCGACCTGGCACAGCACTGTGAGTGATCCCTGGCACAGCTCTGTTCGGGGGGTGGATGCCCATGCGGCTCCCGCCTGCACCACCAGGCCACTCACTGCCCCGGTGCTGCCTCCATTTTCCCAGGGCGGGTAGCTCCGCCCTGCTCGGCCATCACTGAGCCCATTTGCTTGGCCTGGCGCGGGGCTTTCCGGACCCTGCGGGCCGGCCTCCTCTCCCACTCCCTCCGCGGTTCTCGGCGGGGCTGGGGGTGTGGGGCGTCCCAACCAGTGTTGGGAGGGCTAGGAAGTACAGGCGGGTCGACTGTCACTCCACCACACCCTGGACTCCAGCCCCGGTAAACTTCCTGTTACTGGGAGGCAGATACCATCTCTGCGACCACCAGTTTGGAAAAAAGCCTAACGAATTTCTGGTTGGGAATAGTGTGGTAGGAGAGTTCCCAGGTCCGCTTGAACCTGCCGGAGAGCAGGCTGCAGGCGGGCACTAGACTCGGTCTATGCCGGGGGGATACAAAGGTGAACAAGACCCGAGAAAGATCTACACAGTGCTACAAAGGCACCCAGAGAGACCGGTCGTCTGTGCCTAGCAGAAACCTGGTAGACTTCCTGGGCGAGGCGGTGCTGAGCAGGGTCTTGAAGGCCCAGCTGATAGACGAGGAGTGCAGAAGACACACCCCAGCCCAGCACAGTGTGCACAGAGGGGGGAGACGTGCGGCCAGGGAGGCGGAGACTCGACAGAAACCACACACCCGGTGGGGTCGCCACTGCACGATCTAACAGCCTGGGCCAGAGCACATGGAACGGGGAGAAGTCCTGTACAGAAAGTGAAAGCTCAACAGAGATCACACACCCTGTGGTACGTGATCCACCAGCCCAGCAGAGTACAAGCTGACCAGAAAGGTGGATCCCCGGAGAAGCCCAAGACCCGAGGCAACCACACACACAAGACACTAGAGGCCAACTGAGCAGTCACGGCGGGAGCCATACCAAATTGGCAACCACAGCAACATCCTAGTTAGTCATTAGTCTCAAACCGGTGGACTGTGAAACCCCCTGCCACAATGAATAAACACCAAAAAAAAAGACACCAGAAATACAAAAAATCAAGAAAGTACACCACCAAAAGTTAATAAATCTCAAACTCTAGATCCTATAGAACAAGAAGCCCTTGAAATAACTGACAAGGAATTTCGAGTGATAATTTTAAGGAAACTGAATGAGATACAAGAAAACTCAACTAGACATCATGATGAAATGAGGAAAAGTATACAGGATCTGAAAGAGGAAATATACAAGGAAATCAATGTCCTGAAAAAAAATGTAGCAGAACTTGCTGAACTGAAGAAGTTATTCAGCGAAATAAAAAACACAACGGAGAGTTTAACCAGCAGGCTTGTCGAAGTTGAAGAGAGAACCTCTGAACTTGAAGATGGGCTGTTTGAAATAACACAAGCAGACAAAAAGAAAGAAAAAAGAATCAAGGACATGGAAGAAAATCTGAGAGAGATATCAGACAACCTCAAGCGCTCCAATATCCGAGTCATGGGTATTCCAGAAGGGGAGGAAAATGGAGATTCCATTGAAAACATATTCAACAAAATAGTGGCAGAAAACTTCCCAGGTATAGGAAAAATCACAGATCTTCAGATCCAGGAAGCTCAACGATCTCCAAACGTATTCAACCCAAAAAGGCCTTCTCCAAGACATGTCATAGTCAAATTGGCAAAACTCAGAGACAAAGAGAGAATCTTAAAAGCTGCAAGAGAGAAGCGTCAAATCACCTATAAGGGAGCCCCAATCAGGTTAACATCAGACTTTTCATCACAAACCCTAAAAGCTAGAAAGGAATGGGATGATATTTTCAAAATACTAAAAGACAAAGATTGCCAGCCAAGAATACTCTACCCTGCAAGGCTATCCTTCCGAAATGAGGGGCAAATAGTATATTTCTCAGACAAACAAAAACTGCGGGAGTTCACTACCACAAGACCACCCTTACAAGAAATCCTCAAGGGAGTACTGGGTTTGGTTCCTGAAAAATAACTACCACTGCCATAAAAACCTAAGAAAAATCTAAACCCGCTAGTACAATAAAAATGGCATTCATGAAGAGAAAACAAGCTAACAAAAACACTATCTACAACCTAAGAAACCAACAAACAAAGAAACCAAACAGTAAATCAGAAAGCAAGGAACAAAAGACACCTAAGACAACCAAACAACCAATAAAATGCTAGGAATAAATCAACACCTTTCAATAACAACTCTTAATGTTAAAGGCTTAAATTCCCCAATTAAAAGACACAGAGTGGCTGACTGGATCAAAAAGCAGGACCCAACTATATGCTGCCTACAAGAGACCCACCTCACCCATAAAGATTCACACAGACTAAGAGTGAAAGGATGGAAGAAGATTTACCATGCAAACAGAAAAGAAAAACGAGCTGGAGTGGCTATTCTTATATCTGACAAAATAGACTTTAAACTAAAAACCATAAAAAGAGACAATGAGGGACACTACTTAATGATAAAAGGACTGATCCATCAAGAAGACATAACGATCATAAATTTGTACGCACCCAATGTTGGAGCAGCCAGATTTATAAAACAAACTCTATTAGACCTAAAGAAGGAAATAGACACTAATACCATAATAGCAGGGGACCTGAACACTCCACTGTCAATATTAGACAGATCATCTAGGCAAAGAATCAGTAGAGAAACACAAGATCTAAACAAGACTCTAGACCAATTGGAATTGGCAGATATCTACAGAACATTCCACCCAACAACCTCAGAATATTCATTCTTCTCATCAGCACATGGATCATTCTCCCGGATAGATCACATATTAGGTCACAAATCAAGTCTCAATAAATTCAAAAAAATTGGAATTATCCCATGTATCTTCTCAGACCACAATGGATTAAAACTAGAAATTAATAACAAACAAAACTCTGGAAACTATACAAACACATGGAAATTAAACAGCATTCTACTTAATGACATATGGGTCCAAGAAGAAATCAAGCAGGAAATCAAAAAGTTTATTGAAACTAATGAAAACAATGATACATCATACCAAAACCTGTGGGATACTGCAAAAGCAGTATTGAGGGGAAAATTTATTGCATTAAATGCTCATTTCAGAAGAATGGAAAGATGGCAAGTGAACAACCTAACACTTCACCTTAAAGAACTAGAAAAACAAGAACAATCCAATCCTAAAGTTAGCAGACGGAAAGAAATCATTAAGATCAGAGCAGAACTGAATGAAATTGAAAACCAAAAAACAATTCAAAAGATCAACGAATCAAAAAGTTGGTTTTTTGAAAAGATAAATAAAATTGACAAACCATTAGCATGCCTAACAAAAAAAAGAAGAGAGAAGACTCAAATAACAAAAATTAGAAATGAAAAAGGCGATATTACAACTGATTCATCTGAAATACAAAGAATCATTCGAGACTACTATAAACAACTATACGCCAACAAATTTGAAAATCTGGAGGAAATGGATAAATTTCTGGACACACTCAAGCTCCCAAAACTGAACCGTGAAGACGTAGAAAATTTGAACAGACCAATAACAATAAAGGAGATTGAAGCTGTTATCAGAAGGCTCCCAACAAAGAAAAGCCCAGGACCAGATGGATTCACAGCAGAATTTTACCAGACATTCAAAGAGGAATTGACACCGATTCTTTACAAACTATTCCAAAAGATTGAAACGGACGCAAATCTCCCAAACTCATTCTATGAAGCAAACATCATCCTGATACCAAAACCAGGTAAAGATATAACCAAAAAAGAAAACTACAGGCCGATATCCTTGATGAATATAGATGCAAAAATCCTCACTAAAATACTAGCAAACAGAATACAGCAACACATACGAAAAATTATTCATCACGATCAAGTGGGATTCATCCCAGGGATGCAAGGTTGGTTCAACATACGCAAATCAATAAATGTGATACACCATATTAATAAACTCAAACACAAGGACCATATGATCATCTCTATAGATGCTGAAAAAGCATTTGATAAAGTTCAGCACTCATTCATGACAAAGACCCTCTATAAGTTAGGTATAGAGGGAAAGTATCTCAACATAATTAAAGCCATATATGCCAAACCCACTGCCAATATCATCCTGAATGGGGAAAAGCTGAAAGCTTTTCCTTTAAGAACAGGCACTAGACAAGGATGCCCACTCTCACCACTCCTATTCAACATAGTGTTGGAAGCACTAGCCAGAGCAATCAGAGAAGAGAAGGAAATAAAGGGCATCCAGATTGGAAAAGATGAAGTCAAACTGTCCCTGTTTGCAGATGACATGATCCTATATATCGAACAGCCTAAAACCTCTACAAAAAAACTGTTGGAATTGATAAATGATTTCAGCACAGTAGCAGGATACAAAATCAACACACAAAAATCAGTAGCATTTCTTTTCTCCAATAGTGAACATGCAGAACGAGAAATCAAGAAAGACTGCCCATTTACAATAGCCACCAAAAAAATAAAATACTTAGGAATTGAGTTAACCAAGGAGGTGAAAAATCTCTATAATGAGAACTACAAACCACTGCTGAGAGAAATTAGAGAGGATACAAGAAGATGGAAAGATATTCCATGCTCTTGGATTGGAAGAATCAACATAGTGAAAATGTCCATACTACCCAAAGTGATATACAAATTCAATGCAATCCCCATCAAAATTCCAAAGACATTTTTCTCAGAAATGGAAAAAACTATTCAGACATTTATATGGAACAATAAAAGACCACGCATAGCCAAAGCAATGCTGAGCAAAAAAAATAAAGCTGGAGGCATAACACTACCTGACTTTAAGCTATACTACAAAGCTATAATAACCAAAACAGTATGGTACTGGCATAAAAACAGACACACTGACCAATGGAATAGAATAGAGAATCCAGAAATCAACCCACACACTTACTGCCATCTGATCTTTGACAAAGGCACCAAGCCTATTCACTGGGGAAGGGACTGCCTCTTCAGCAAGTGGTGCTGGGATAACTGGATATCGATATGCAGGAGAATGAAACTAGATCCATACCTCTCACCGTATACTAAAATCAACTCAAAATGGATTAAGGATTTAAATATACACCCTGAGACAATAAAACTTCTTAAAGAAAACATAGGAGAAACACTTCAGGAAATAGGACTGGGCACAGACTTCATGAATATGACCCCAAAAGCACGGGCAACCAAAGGAAAAATAAACAAATGGGATTATATCAAACTAAAAAGCTTCTGCACAGCAAAAGAAACAATTAAAAGAGTTAAAAGACAACCAACAGAGTGGGAGAAAATATTTGCAAAATATACATCTGACAAAGGATTAATATCCAGAATATATAAGGAACTCAAACAACTTTACAAGAAGAAAACAAGCAACCCAATTAAAAAATGGGCAAAAGAGCTAAGTAGGCATTTCTCTAAGGAAGATATCCAAATGGCCAACAGACATATGAAAAAATGCTCAACATCACTCAGCATCCGGGAAATGCAAATCAAAACCACATTGAGATACCATCTAACCCCAGTTAGGATGGCTAAAATCCAAAAGACTATGAATGATAAATGCTGGCGAGGCTGCAGAGAAAAAGGAACTCTCATACATTGTTGGTGGGACTGCAAAATGGTGCAGCCTCTATGGAAAATGGTATGGAGGTTCCTTAAACAATTGCAAATAGATCTACCATACGACCCAGCCATCCCACTGTTGGGAATATACCCAGAGGAATGGAAATCATCAAGTCGAAGGTATACCTGTTCCCCAATGTTCATCGCAGCACTCTTTACAATAGCCAAGAGTTGGAACCAGCCCAAATGTCCATCATCAGATGAGTGGATACGGAAAATGTGGTACATCTACACAATGGAATACTACTCAGCTATAAAAACGAATGAAATACTGCCATTTGCAACAACATGGATGGACCTTGAGAGAATTATATTAAGTGAAACGAGTCAGGCACAGAAAGAGAAATACCACATGTTCTCACTTATTGGAGGGAGCTAAAAATTAATATATAAATTCACACACACACATACACACACACACACACAAACCGGGGGGAGGAAGGTATAACAACCAGAATTATTTGAAGTTGATACAACAAGCAAACAGAAAGGACATTGTTGGGGGGGAGGGGGGGAGGGAGAAGGGAGGGAGGTTTTGGTGATGGGGAGCAATAATCAGCTACAATGTATATCGACAAAATAAAATTAAAAAAAAAAAAAAAAAGAGATTGCTGGACCTTTTTCTGGGATTCTTGTGCTCATTCGGGCAACACCAGCTCACTGGGACATTGCAGTGAGGCTTGGGGACAATGTCCCAGTTGTTGCTTTTGTACTCAACTTTGTCCCCCAAATCTCCCTGAACATCTTGAGACTGTGAACCCAGCCACTTAAAAATCCTGGTGCTCAGCCCTCTCTCCCTCT
This sequence comes from Cynocephalus volans, assembly GCF_027409185.1. NCBI lineage: Eukaryota > Metazoa > Chordata > Mammalia > Dermoptera > Cynocephalidae > Cynocephalus > Cynocephalus volans. The sequence goes on along the minus strand of NC_084466.1, from coordinate 139,566,460 downwards.
CTCTTCCCACTCTGTAACATGAGAAACAGGTGCCTTTCTTAAGGAGATGAATGGGACTGCAGTTTGGGAGGCCTTGTCGTGGTGTGAGCAGGGCTGTGTTTTTGCCTCAGAAGAGACCGCTAGTGGTAACCCATCAACTGCAGTCTCATGATCCATTTCTATAACACGGGAGGCAACACTAACCCATGATGTTGGAAGTCAGAAGCTGTGGCTAGGGGAGCGCATGTGGTGGCTTTTAGGGGCAGATAATGTTGCTTCTTGACCTTGATGCTGGATGCATGGTGTGTTCAGTTTCTGAAAATTTATCAAGCTGTACACTACTGATTTGGGCATTCTTCTGTATGTATATATTATACTTCAATGAAAGGTTAAAAATAAATAAAAAAAACAACATACTATACTACACAGGGCAATATGTATGAGTTAGTATATAAATGACCATAGAATTTCAGTGGATTACTACAATAAAATTTTATTTCTTGGTCATATTTCTGAGATTACTGCTGGACAGGAAGTATTCCTGAGAGCTCTTCTCTAAGTGCTGACTTAAAGATACAGGCTCTTTCTATCTTTAGACATATCTGTTCACAACATATGGTTCTTGGTGGAAATGTGTTTGTATCGAAAAATATAAATGGTTGAATTTTTAAGGACTAGTTCTGGGGATGGTGGTCACCACTTCCTCTCCCATACTATTGAATAAAAGTGATCAAATGACTTTACCTGAATGCAAGAAAATTTAATTTCCTATTTTTCCATTAGGTAAATGACACGGTTTGATAAGTATATAACATTATTTTGCTTCGCATAGACTCTATTTTAAAAAATGTAATACAATCCATGTGAAGGAAGCAAGATGTGCATTTGAAACATGAATGACAATAAAGACTGAATCATTTGAGAAGACTTCGCTGAGAAAGCAGAACTTAATTTGTGCCCAGAAGGGTGAGGGTGATTTGTTTTTTTGTTTTTTTTAAATTGAATTAAATTTAATTTTATTTTACTTCTCAAAATACATTGTACTTGATTTTCATGCCCCTTTACCCATTCCTCTCCACCGCCGTCCGTCCCCCCACCACATCATATCTGTGCACCTGGCTTAAATAGTTCAAGGAATTTTTGTGGTTATTCTGTCTTCCCCCCACCCTTTATTTGTTTGTGTGTATATTTGTTTATTTATTAATTTTTAGCTCCCACAAATAAGTGAGAACATGTGGTATTTCTCTTTCTGAATGTGACTTATTTCACTTAATATAATTTTCTCTAAGTCTATCCATGTTGTTGTGAATGGTAGTATTTCATTCTTTTTTATAGCAGAGTAGTATTCCATTGTGTAGTTGTACCACAGTTTCCTTATCCACTCATCAGATGATGGACATTTCGGCTGGTTCCAGCTCTTAGCTGTTGTATATAGAGCTGCAATAAACATTGGAGTACAGGTATCCCTTCGGCATGATGATTTCTTTTCTTCTGGGTATATTCCAAGCAGTGGGATAGCTGGGTCATAGAGTAGATCTATTTGTAATTGTTTGAGGAACCTCCATATCATTTTCCATAAAGGCTGCATTTTGCAGCCCCACCAACAATGTATGAGAGTTCCTTTTTCTCTGCAACCTCACCAGCATGTATCGTTCACAGTCTTTTGGATTTTAGCCATCCTAACTGGAGTGAGATGGTATCTCAGTGTGGTTTTGATTTGCATTTCCTGGATGCTGAGTGATATTGAACACTTTTTCATGTGTCTGTTGGCCATTCATATATCTTCCTTTGAGAAATGTCTGTTCAGCTCCTTTGCCCATTTTTTAATTGGGTTATTTGTTTTTTTGTTGTAAAGTTGTTTGAGTTCCTTGTATATTCTGGATATTAACCCTTTGTCAGATGTATATTTAGCAAATATTTTCTCCCATTCTGTTCGTTGTTTTTTTGCTCTGTTTATTGTTTCTTCTGCTGTGCAGAAGCTTTTTAGTTTGATATAATCCCATTTGTTTGTTTTACCTTTAGTTGCCTGTGCTTTTTGGGTCTTATTCATGAATTCTGTACCCACTCCTATTTCGTGGAGTGTTTCCCCTATGTTTTCTTTAAGGAGTTTTATTGTTTCAGGGTGTATATTTAATTCTTTTATCCATTTTGAGTTGATTTTGGTATACAGTGAAAGATACGGGTCTAGTTTCATTCTCCCACATGTGATTATCTAGTTTTCCCAGCACCATTTGTTGAAAAGGCAGTCTCTTCCCCAGTATGTAGACTTGCTGCCTTTGTCAAAGATCAGATGGCTGTAGGCATATAGGTTAATTTCTGCGTTCTCTATTCTGTTCCATTGATCTGTGTGTCTGTTTTTATGCCAGTACCATGCTGTTTTGGTTATTATATCTTTGTGTATAATATAGTTTAAAGTCAGGTAGTGCTATGCCACCAACTTTATTTTCTTTGTTCAGGATTGCTTTGGCTATGCATGGTCTTTTGTTGTTCAATATAAATGTCTGGATAGCTTTTTCCATCTCAGAGAAAAATGTCATTGGAATTTTGATGGGGATTGCATTGAATTTGTAGATGACTTTGGGTAATATGGACATTTTCCCTATGTTAATTCTTCCAATCCAAGAGCATGGGATATCTTTCCATCTTCTTGTGTCCTCTTTAATTTCTCTCAATGGTGGTTTGTAGTTCTTTTTTTGGTAGAGATTTTTCACATCCTTGGTCAGCTTTATTCCTAAATATTTTATTTTATTTTTTTGGTGGCTATTGTAAATGGAATAGATGGAGGGACAAGGAGAAGCATGGGTCTTGGGGACTCCTGACTCAACATAGAAGGACCAACCCAAAGAGCAGCACATGAGCAGTGCTATCAGATAGCAGTTGATGTATGTATCCCCCATTTTTCAGAGGACCGTTTGGAATTATAATTTTTAAAATCCAGGGTTGAAAGTTGGGGTTGCCTCTACTGTACCTAGGTGTCAGCTTAACCAACTTTTTTCCTATTGGAAATGCAATCATCTTTTATATGACTTCACTCTAGAAAAAGGCTTTACTGGTCTTCTTTAAGATATTTTGTCATGTACTTCCCTCCATCTAAGAAATTTTCTGGGAACTTCAGCATGTCCTGTGTTCTTTTGCTTTATTTTGAGTGTTTTTCTATTTACTTTGCATACAGTAGAGTCTTGTCTTCTCAACTAGACTATACTCTGTAAACAGATGGTTTCATTCCTCAGCACTAAGCACAATGTGGGAAGCATAATAGCAATATAAAATAAACACATTTTGTTTCCTGTTTCTTTGGATTTTGAAAATATCTAGCATTTACGCTTTTATTTATTTTTAAAATTTTTCTCCCCAGGCTTTTACACAAGACCCACCCCCCCCAAACAAACAAACAAACAAACAAACAATCAAACAAACAAAAAAACCCCACAAGAATCATGAAATTTAAATCTTCACATCCTTTTCATATTTGCTGCTAGTCAGGAGGGAGCAAGGAGTTGGGTTGCAATGGTTACCATCACAAAGCTGTTCTGTTTTCTGCAACCCATCTTGTGAGGTCAGGTGCAGAGCTGAATTTTAAAAAATGAAAGATGCTTTCCACCCTGTCCTTTTTTGTGCAGTGATCAGTAGTCTACAGTGTGCTTAATATCCATTTATTCATTATTCATTTAATTTTCTGCCACATTTGCAGGTTAGGGCCATGTGGGCTGTGTGTGCGTTCATGATTGGCTTCAAGTTCTAGTGCTATCTCTCTTTCAAGACCTAAGATGATTTGGTGGAAGTGTGATTGTTTCCTGGAGTCTTCTTTGCCAAGTTGGAATCTTAGATGAGCAAAGAAATAGCAAAAAAAAATGTCATGTAAAATCCAATACATGTCCAATTGGTGTGCTTCCAAGAAGCATCTTTCAACAAAGAATTTTTAATCTATGTCAAATAGGCATTTTAAGTTAAATGATGATTGTGCTAAATAGATCAATTGAATAAGAGAAAAACAGACTAAAGTAAGTTTTACTTTCTAATATGAAACATGATCTGCCTAAGGATGTGAATAATTTGGTTTTCATTTCCTTTATCTTCAAATTATTGTATCCTTAGGCATCTTGATGACAACAGTAACAGATGCCAAAGGTCAATGTTTTCTCTGCTGAGGCACCTTGTCTTGAGTGTTGAGTCTAGATTCTGAGAATCTATTATATCTGTCAGGCACTGCCATAATTAAGGGTATAATATTTATATTTGAAGGCCAGACCCTTCCATAATTAGAGGCAAGAACAGAAAACCTAAGAAAGGGTTTTCAGTTGCTAAATGGGGACATTCTTGACTTTCTTGACATCAGAAAGATGACTACAGCATGAACAGGTGGGACTAATGACATGCCTGACAGGGTTTTTCTGGAGCATTAAAATTTCAAGCTCTCTCAGTTTCCAGTTTACTAAATATTGGAAGTGCTCAGGCAAATGTTCCCCTGAAAACCCACTGCTCTTCTCACCCCTCCTTACATGGATCAGAAGTGAATTTACCAGCTAAGACACATGAAGTCATGCCTGAAATGTTCTGTGGCTACCCAAAGCCCTTAGTAGGTCTGTTTTGAAGTCTCTCCATTGATGCCTTTTAACAAAGCCTGAGCATGCCAACATTGTTGCTTCCAGAAGTCTTTGCCACTTTTGCTCTCTGGCAGACCTTCCAAGGAGCTAGTCCTAATCCCATTATTTTAAGAGGGCAGAGAACTGACAATATCTATTAGTTTGGGATCCACACCTGTCTCTGGATTTGCCTGGTTTTGGTTGAACAATGAACTGGCTGGCTCCAAGTTCAAGGTCAAGAGGAACACAGATGGGAGAATCAGATAGATGTGGGAAGAGAAGGATAAAGTGGAGGAGGAGGAGAGCTAGAACATTTCCTGAAAGTTAAAAACTGAGTTGAAGAGTTAAGTATTTTGTGCCAGAAAAAAGCCAAGACAGCTTGGAATTTAGGCATTGAGTTTTAAAATATTGAGTTTTACCAAAGGATCTTCTGTTTCAGAAAAGCCAGCAATGGTGATGACGTTGAGGACGATAATGGTAATGACAATTAACACTTACTGAGTGGTTATTACATAGAAGGCTTTGTGTGTATTTTCTAGCTTGGTCCCTATAAACATATAGAGTAGGTATTACTACCCTATTCTTTTGACATAGAGGATACCAGGGATCAGGGAGATGCAGTAACTTGCCTGACATGAGAAAGATAAGAGCTCAGGAAGGACAAACTCAATTATGTTTGATGATATACTAGGTACTTTCATTTTTCCCAACTGTTTTTAATGTAGCAAATTCTGTTGGTGTCCCCTCGATCTCTTTTAACAGTTCTCTGGTTAAAGTCTGCATTTCTGTGAGCGTCTTTTAGGGGTTCACACCTGCAGCCTGTTTAGAGAACTAGCCTTAGGTTTCTGGAACTACTTTAATCAGAAACACATGGAGCCAAACATGCCTGGGAGTTTAATTACAGTTGGAGAGTTGCAAGACGATTGCTTAGTAGAATAAAAGTCTAGCTCCCTAGTCTTGAGATGGAACGAACTCTGAGACACAAGTGTGCTTCACAGCCTCGGGCTGAAGGCTGGTGTGATGCCTAAAACTGCACCCTGCCTGGCTTCTTCCCTCTGTCTTTCCTGCTGTTGTGAGGTGCAGTTCCCAATAAGGCAGACACCACACAAAAATACTTGTGGGTTGTGGAAGGTTTATTTCTCCTGCCGGCCAGTGGGGGGTCTCCCCAGGCAGTCTGGAGAGAGTGCAACCCCCAGCCTCATTAGGGAAATGTTCTTATAGGCATAAACTGTATCCTGTTTGGCCTACAGGATGTTCTGCAAGAGCAAGCAAGCTGGTTTACAGAAGCTGAAATATGCAGGTTTTAGCAGAGCATAAAGTTTTCCACAAAAACATGTTTAGTTTAAATGGGTAGTAGATGTGAGTTAAACCTAGGTAAAGAAGCTTCTTGAGTAAGGGTCTATCACACTTGGGTGTAAGGGCAGGAAATGTGGTTACTTGAGGAAGGGGTCTGCTTTAGAGAGCAACTGTGTTTCTCATCTACACAGAAAAGAGCTGGCAGTCTGTGGTTTTCTTGCTAACACAGGAACAGGCTTGTGACCATAGAGGTACAGAGTGTAGAAATGCATTTAGCTGTTTTTACAACTGGGACAAAGATGGAATCAGTCATGTTACCTTGCAACACTGCTTCTTTTGCTCTCTTCCTGCTTTCTCCTGGGAGCACCCCTGCTATGGGTTAAATGCGTCCCCTAAAAGTTCATGTATTGAAAATTTGACCTCCATTGTAAATGTGTTAAAAGGGTGGGAAATCCAATTATGGTATTTGAAAGATGAGACCTTTGAGAGGTGATTGGATCATGAGGACTGTGCCCTAGGGAATGGATTGATTCATTCATGTAGTAATGGGTTATCATGGGTGTGGTTTTGATAACTTTATAAGGACAGCAAGTGAGAAGATCGCTTGCTTTCTCTTGCCATTCTCTTTTTGTGACATCCTGTGTGGCTGAAGAGAGTCACCACCAAGAAGAAGGCCCTGACCAGAAATGCCCCCTGGACTGTAGACTTTCTAGCATCCAAAACTGTAAGAAATCAATTAAATTTCTTCATAAATTACCCAGTTTCAGGTATTCTGTTATAAGCAACAGAAAATGGACTAAAACAACCCCCTTAACAAATCTCACAAAAATCCTTGCCTGCTTCTTTGGGAATCTGGACTAAGACAAGTTATGCTTTGTTCTCATTCCTGTTGGGAAGAATTTCACATGTCATCTTGGAGACTGTTTGCAATCTTCATATTTGGCCAATGTATGGTTGCTTTCAGCTCATGACCAGGCCCAGGTCCAACCATATGTTATCAAACTAGTAGAGATAGTAATATTTACTCAGAAAATGAAGCATACACCATAGCAAAATATCCACAAAACATAGTTGGTGCCACTTTTCTGAGGCATCCAGGGTTCCTCTAACATGAAGTCAATCCTAAGTAGCTCAGAATCCAAGGTTGATAATAAAGATCATTACAATGATAATGGTGGTGATGGGGATGATGACGTTGATATTAATGTGATAGTCATTAGTACAATTTCTTTTTCAGCCAGGCTCTGCTTTAAATGTTTTATTTTATTTACCCATTTAATCTTCAAAACTACTCTGCCAAAAAGGTTGTATTATTAACCAATTTGATAGACATGGAAAATGAGCAGAGAGGTTAAATAGGTGGCGCAAGTCTTCAAACTTAGTAAGTATTGAGGAAGGCAAAATAGTACTACAGCCAAAACTGTAGGTCTAAAAGTACCATGGCTATGGATAATTTCTTTGGTACTTTCCCTGAAAGTACTTCAGAACTTCCCCAGCAATCCTTTTCAGGAGGCACATGATCCTGAGTCCAAGAAGGGATTATATCCTGCAGACAGGGGGACTTGTCATGAGTGCCATCGCTGAAGGCTATGATTCTAAAGCTCTTCTGCTTCTGAGAGTTTGCTGAGTGACTTTCACTATTCTCCCAAAATGAAATATTTCAAACACAGGCTGTAGATACCACTAGGAAAGTGATGCGTTTGGGATTTCTTTGCTGTGATGAAATTGTCATCTATTTCTCACTTTTTCTGGAAAGGTGTGTAAGAGCTTCTTTCCACCTTCCTCGCTCAGTTCTTTATTATTTTTATTAAAATTTTTTTTATAGGTTATGAATATTCATGGGGTACAAAGCAAATTGTCATAACTTGTGCCTAAAGTGTGATGGCCAGATCCATACTGGAAGCATGTCCATTACCACAAATTGTGATTATACCTCATGTCCCCCAACCAATTATCCTCTCAATTATCCCCGACCTCCCTAAAAAAAATTGACTTCTAATTTTGTATTTTTCTGAAACCAGAGAAGAGAGACACCAGAGAAGCAGCTGTCCTCAGTGACCAATTCCTCCAACATGGGTTTCCAAAGTTATTGAAATCACTATCTCTGTCACTTCTGACTTCACAGCTGTGCCTAATCACCCACCTACAAATGTAATACCTTCACATTATTATAGATTGCACGTCAGTGTGAGATCTCGCAATGATGGTGTGCTCTAATAAATCTGATGAAAATGGTTGGGTTTCTCTCACTGTAGCATTGGAAATTTTGGTTGATTGATAAATAGCTTCTTCTCACAGATGTCAGAAGAAGAGTTCCAGTTCTCATCTATTAATTAATAACCAATAATGGGTATTAGGTGGTATTTTTAAATAATCATAAATATTTCTATATGACGGTGCTGGAGTACCTTGTGTACTACAGCTTAATAAATCATTAAACTTGACCCTATCATTGACTAGTTATGAGTAAATAAGTAAAGATGGGAGAAGCTTCCATGTGACTCTGGGAAGCTCCCAGTGATCAGCATTCTTGGTCTTTGGGCTTCATTTTTGCTGATTTCCTTTTCCCTTTTTGTAAAGATTCTGAGTAGCAGCTCCAGCTTTTCCAGATTCATTGCCACTACCTGCTGTTTTTGACCACAGTCTTCTCTTTCCTGAACCTCCTGTGGAACACAAGAGATAAGACGGATTCTCTCATCTCCCTGTTCGTGATGTAAGGACACTCAGTACATAGCCTTTCTAAGGATTTTGCTCTACTGGTTACCATAGGAATTAGAAGGGGAATAAAATGGTGGCTGGTCCCACCCACTCACTACATGCACCAAAGCATGTTGTATCCTCAGCAGTGGAAACAGACACTTACAAATGAAGAAACTAAGAGCTGCAGAGCTTGTGGGACTTGGCAGCAGATAAGCAGTTCCCTCCACACCAAGTTCATTGCTTAGGCACAAAAAGCTCTCACAAGAGCTTTTTTTCTGCTCCCTAGTCTGTGCCCCTAATAGGGCAGGCTGGTGTAGAATGTTGGCATAGGGGTTAATTTTTGATACCATGTTAAAAGCTATGAGAGTATCAAATGCAACAATCACACTAATGAACGTTATACTTTTCCCAAAGGTCTCAACTGTAAATTCCATTTCAGTTCCATCTTTTTTGCTTTCTAGACCAGTACCAAAGACAAGATTAGCAAAAAAACAAAGAAACAAATAATAGGCTTATTTAAGACATGGGGCTGCAGCCTATGGGCACAGAGAGGAGCAGTTCATGGCAGGTGGGAGAGGTAGCACTTGGAGGCCTGCTGGCCACTTCCCAGGACACGTCCCTTAGATCATGACCATGTCAGCAAATATCAACTTCACTTGCTTTCAATCATTCTCTCTCAAAGCTTCCATAAAGATATCCTGGCTGAAGAGTTGGAGCCATGTCATGAGTACCACTAAGGACATGGCAGGAGTTTTACTTTCATTCAAGAGTCAGGGAAGCCATGGAAGCAGTTTAAGCAGAGGAGTGATAAGATCTGATTTCTACTTAATGACCTCACTCCGGTTGTTTCATAGAGAGGGTATTAGAAGCAGCGAGACAGGTCGGGACCCGTAGTGGTCTTGGGGTGATTTGGAGCATCAGCATCCTTGTGCCTCTGCCTGCCTCAGCCACCAAGCCAGGCTCTGTCAGATTTGACAACACTCCCCAGGCTGCAGTAACGGAGCACTCACCCTCCTGATCAGCTCTTGGGCAATCATTTGCCTCTGATAATGATTTTTTTGAGAAATTTCTATTTCCATCATTTGAGCAGAGAGAGAATAGCAAAGAATAACTTGGTATGCTTACTGAAAAAAGTATCAGGGAGACCGTAAAAATCTTTCAGCCTAAAGATAATTACCCAAAATCAAAGGCATGAAAGCGCTGCCTGGCTCTCATAAATGGGTTTCATATGATGTAAATCATGTTAAAAGTTGAAATTTGAGAAATGATATTTCACTAGGAAGGCTACATGTAATTTTCAGCCACATAAATTTATTTTCTCTCAAGCTGTAGGCAGGTGTCCCCTCAACCTTTGGTCTAATGTGAGAAGCATTAGCCAGGTCAGCATACCCTTGAAAGGCATTGTATGAGAAACTGGTTCCCGTGTAGGGATGTGTCCTCTTAGTAATATTAGGCTGACATTTTTAAATAGCAGATATTATGGAGCTAATGCTGCATCTCCTTTCTGATTGCTAGAAAATTGGTGGCTGCCATCTAGGGAAATGGATTTCTAACTTTCTTCTCTCCAACTCTGGAGAGTTTTAAAGATTGTAAAAAGCATCTTTGCTGCTACACTCTTCATGGTATATAAAAAGACTAACTTCTGAAACATGTAAAATAAACTTTGAATTAACTTGAATAAGTCCAAGGATTTAATCTGGTGTTTTGGTGAAGAAAGGCCTTTGCGTTTACACCTTACAGTCTTCTTCTGTGTCTGTCTTTAGGGTCAGTACAGCTCATATGTACACTTGTTTTATTCCATTTTCTGTGGCCCATAATGTAACACCTGAAACTGGGTAATTTATAAAGAAATAAAATTTATTTCTTACAGTTTTGGGGGCTGGGAAGTCCAAGGTCCATGGGGCATATCTGGTGAGGGTATTCTTTTTGGTGGGAACACTATACAGAGTCTCATGGTGATTCAGGCAATCACATGTGACAATGGCAACATGTGTTAATGTGCTCACTTGCTCTCCTTATAAATCCACCAGTCCACACCCATGATAAACCATTAAACTACTAACCCATTATTCCATAAATGGATTATTATGCATGAGGGCATAGTCCTTAGGACACAATCACCTCTTAAAGGCCTTACGTTTCAACACTACCACACTGGGGATTAATCTTCCACATGAGCTTTGGAGGGGACAAACATTCAACCCATATCAATATGCATTTATTTGTTCAATGTGCAGGCTGTGATAGGTGCCATGTATCTGTTAGTGAAAAAACTGATTCCATTCTTGCATACCTGGAGTTTTCACTTTAGGGTGCACAAAGACTCATACAGCTAATATTATACATTGTTCTGAGCTTCATATAGAATTCAGAATTCAGAGCAGAGGCCAGCCTTGAGGTTTTGTTGAGGAGCAAAGGCAGACATTGCTGTTTTTGTCTCCCTGGATTTAGTTATAAGTATGGATTTTCCCAATAACCAGAAGCCAGAATTCTGTCAATATGACTTTGGAATCTGGTGGATAATATAGTGCCTTGTCCAGACTCCTGCTTCAGGATAGAGCCTCTTGTTCCCCCACCTGCTGGAGTGTTAACTGCTGGGACTCACATCTGTGTCCTTCAGAATTGCACTCTGCTGAAGGAAGCTACCTTGACCAAGATTACAGTTCTCCCCAAGGACAGCCAGTACCCAATGACAGACTGATATTGGGGAACAGACTGAGTTCCCTTGCCTTAATTTAGACAACTCAGATGAACTATCCAAAGTTCAGAAATTCCCATGGGATAAGTGAGGCCTGCATTGAATCTATATCCTTGCTCATCTTTTGCCTCTCCCAAATCCACTTCCTTCACTTCTTATCTGAGTATTCCCAGTAAACCTCCTTTAAGAAAATCTCCATTCCAGAGTCTATTTCCAGAGACCCCTGCCTAAGAAGGGGACTTAATGCTTTTTACTAATTTAGTTTGTAATTTTGAGTGCCTGCTATAAACTGGGTCTGTGTTTAGTACATTTCATTCCTTTTTCCTTTGCTCTTTGCAAAATCCCTTCAAGTTAAGTAATGGTATGCCTGATTGACAGTGAAGAAATTGAGACCCAAAGACTGACCTGCCCCAGGCCACACAGCTCTGTCTGGTAGAAGAGCTGCACCCTCTTGACCCAACCACCTTCCCCCTCTTGCCTCTTTCAGTCCCTTCTGGTTTTCCTTGTGGAGTAGGGTGGCTTTCACTGTGTCTTTATTCTCAGAACAAAAATTAAATCGTTGATGTCTTAAGTTACTTTCTTGTTTTGCTTCTCTCCTTCACAGCAGAATTCTAATGGGCAATGAAATTGGGGATGGACTCTTGGCTTGGGGTGTGTTATAAGGCCATGTTGTACATCCAGCTTTAGGTCAGAGCACCCAAAATCCCCTGACCCCATACATGAGAATCGACATATCGTATCTCTTAAAAAGCAAATAATCAAAAATTGTCAACTAGAAGGAAGGAAAGAAAGAGCTTTGCAAAGGTGAGGAGAAAGCTGAACAATGTGACTGTAAGGTAGGATGTCAAGAAAGGTGGCCCATTCATCTTATGGTAACTGGCAAAAATGACACTCTTACTGGGATGGGTGATGTGGGATAAAGTGACAGTCATTGTCAACTAGCATCCTGGTATGTTGGCCATTCATATGGTCTCTGTTCAGAGGGGTACAGGATTCTCCAGGTGGGATTCATAGCCCTTTCTGTCCCCACCCTCTGCTCCCAAAGTGACTGAAAAGAACATGTTACGTGCTACATGTTCCCTGATCACCCTCACCTAAGTGCCAAAATAAGAGCTCAGCCTCCTCAGTAGGCAAGCTGAAGAGGGTTTGTGAACCAACTCATTCAGGAAACACGGTCATTTCTTGAGTGGCTAGTCTTTCACCCAGAGGGAGGATCTGACTTTCACTTGGACCATCTATAACAGAATCTGCTAGTGCAGCTTTGTGGGAGCTCTTGGGATGCTTCTCTGTGAGGCATTCTGATTGATATACTCCCGGCTAAACACCTGGAAGCTAATGGTTACAAATTGAAACACTTGCATTGAGGGTGAGTGGTGGGGAGGCTTATTTCATGACCCACCAGAAATTGATGTTGGCACTTAACCGACTCTGTTACAGGTCAGTCCTCAGGTATTTGACATCATAGTCCCTATGATATGTTCATTGACATCACCCCTATTAAGTAAGGCATTTCTGGTGCCTGTCCCCACATCTTCCAGAAAATTTGTTCCACCAATTAATTTCAGACATAAGCATCATGTGTAACAAACTTTGATAATTAAAAACTATGATTCTCTCATAACACCTTGAGAAAACTACTTCACATCTCTGAATCTCAATCTCTTCCTCTATTACTCCCGTAAAATACCTACCTTTCAAAATGTTTTGAAGGTAAAATAAACCAACATAGGTAAAGTGCTTAGAACAGTGTCTGCCACATAGTAAGTTACTCAATAAATGGAAGCAGATGACATTACTGTTGTTCATACTGGGGCTTTGAATTATAACACTTGTCTTCCTAAAAGCATTTTGATACCAGAAGGGTGATTTCTGGGAGGAAATACACCCCCTGTCACTAGAGAGGTCATTGGGCAGCATTTGCAGGATGGCAGAGTGCTGCTCCAGGCAGGACGGCTCATCTCTGAGTCTTCCCGGTCTACTAGCAACACCACTTGGTTCCCAGATGGAGGGGCCTCTGAGTCTTATTGACTGCTCCTGCCACACCTTTTCCTGTAGATCAGAGTCTGATTAAAGGACATGTACTCTTTTTTTGCTTCACATTTTTCAGAGAATGCTGACATTTTCCCCGCAGAGGTCCATGTTTTCTGATTAATGTGTCCCCACCCCACCGCACTGCCACTTTCTTCAGGTAATGCAGTGGGTGTGAATAACCAACCTGGAGGAATGTTTAAAATAAATAAGACTTAATGCCAGAAAGAAAGTAAAAGTGAACATTCTTAAAGCAGAACTTCCTTTTCCTTTCCATTCTCTGAAAGATGTGTGAAAGTAATGGAGAATACTGTTAGTGTCATCCCCATAATAAGGGACAAAACTTTGGTTTGTCTGTGATAAAAAAAAAAATCGTATGTATATACAGTTAAAAAGAAAACTGGGTTTTAACCGAATTATACCAGATTAATTGTTTGGCTTCAAAAATGGAGAAAGAGGTTTGAATAATGTCTTTAATTATTTCCTATCAAGAAACATAGAATACATTTTAATGCAGAGCAGCCAGACTACATCTTAGGGCAAGGCCTCTCAATTAAACACACACAGGGATGTCCTGTGAATCCTTTTAAAATGCAGATCTGACACAGTAGGTTTTGGGTGGGCCCAGATATTCTCCATTTCTAGCAAACTCCCAGGTGATTGCTAGGCTTTTGGTCTAAGAACAACACTTGAGTAGCAAGGGAATAGGGCAAGTTCAACTCTGACTCCCCTGTGATGTATCATTACCCCAAAGCAAACATATGCGTTTAGTGTCTCCTGTGTGTGCTCATTACACAGTTCCCACTCTCAGGGTACTCACAGGGCACTGGGGCGTAGAGAGAGATACACAAATACCAAAACAGGTAATTACAGTATTCTATGATATGAACAATAAAAATCCTTAAAAAGTATTATGGGAATACAAAGGGAAGGGGGAACTAATTCTGCCTGAGAGAATCAGGGAGTCCTTTACAAAAGACATGACTTTGGAATAGGCTGATTTAAGAAAGGAAATGAGTGTTCCAGGTGAGTGGATGAGGGACAATATGTGAGGAACTGGGTGTCACCCCATGTGGCTGAATATGGCACATAGAAGAGTTTTGTTTGTTTTTCTTTTGACAAAATAAGAAGAAATACGTTTGTGACCAGAATTATGCATTTCCCCATATTGTTGAGGAAATCAGTACATTTCTTCATTAAAGGGTGAACTCAGCTGTGTCCATCTCCTCCACCTTCCTCTGCCACAGCTTAATCAGTCTGCAAGGGCTTTGCTTCATAAAGCTTTCTCTGAGTATCCAAGTCAGACAGTAAATTTTCCCTTCTCTCAACTGTATAGCACATTCATATTTATTGAACATAAGGTTTTTGCTCATAGGTTTCTAACATGAAACATCTTTGTGGCATCCCAAAACACCTGACGGAATTCCTTATACCTAATTGTTACATTACAGTCATCACCTATGGGCCAGATATTGTGCAATTTTTGCTTTGCCAATTCTCTTCTTTAATTCTCATAATTATCCTATGAGTTATGAAGCATTATCACCAACCTCATTTTTCAGATCAGAAATCTAAGACTCTGACAGCCTACTTGTTCAGAGAATGACTTGCCCCAAACCACTTAACCATAGAGTAGCAGAGTTAGTATTAAAACTAACTCTGAGTAGAGTGCAATTAAATACCTTCCTATATTGGAAGGATGCACTGATAGACCATGCTGTCGATTCAAGGTTGCTGCAAATTCTTTGAATTTCTCTCACTGAGAGGTTGGGTTTTATGTCCTCTTTACTTGAATCTGGGAGGACTCTGTGACTGATCTGATTAACGTAACATAGAGGAATTGATACTATGACAGTATCTAGGCCCAACGAAGTCTTAGGAACCTGGAACTTTCCTCTTCTTGTCTCTTAAAACATTCTATCTTGGAGCCCTAAGCCACCATGTAAAAGTCTGATGCCCTGTTGGAAAGACTAGTTGGAGAGGCCCTGAGATTACATGGAGAGAGAGGGAGAGAGTTTCCCAGCTGAGCCCAGCCTTCTAAGGAGCCAAGGTGCCAGGCATTTGAATGAAACTATTTGGATCCTCTAGACTAGCCCAGCAGTGAATACTACTGAATGTGCTCTGTCAACACTGTGCAGAGCAGAAGAATCATCTAACTGGATGCTCCCCAAATTCATGAGATACTATAAAATGGTCATTTCCTCAAGCCATTAAGTTTGGGGATGGTTTCGTAGGCAGCAGCTGATAGCCGATAGCCTGTTGTATCTGGGAATACTTTTCTTCTACCCACGCATGGCAGTCTTACATGAGATATTACGGAAGAATAAAAAAAAAAGATAATTTCTGACTTTTAGACTCTTATTTTCTAAGCCTTTGGTTTGTAGGGGTTGGTGTGACAGTGGTGGGGAATATAGCATAGTGTATCAACATCTCTTGGTGTGTGGATAAATGGTACTGATCAAAACCCCCCAAGTAAATGTGATAGGTTTTTGTTCTCTACCCTGAAGATTAACTACTAATCTTAGCTTAGGGTTTTAGAGCTAAAAGTGGTTTTGGAGATCACTCATTTTATAAATAAAAAAACTGAAGCCATGAAAGCTAAATCACTGGTTTAAGTAGAGTGCCAGGAATAGAACCTACAGGAGAATGAATTATAATCTATATTAAGTATACATAAATCAATTGCCATAAATTGATATTGCCACAGTTACTTATTAATATTGCAGAATGCATGAATCCTTGAAGATTCTCAATCAAGGAATGTGATGAACTACTACGTTTCACAAATTTGGCTGCACATTAAGATCACCTGTGGTTATTAAAAAAATCACTGTCCAGGACAGGCCTATAGATTATGATTTAATTGGTTTGTGGGTGGCCAAGACATTGTTTTTTGTTTTTACCCTGGTAACTAATAACTCATTTATTGCTATTAACTAGTAATTTTGGAGTTCACAATGTAATAAGCTTATATAATATTAACGCTGTTTTTACTTTCTTCAGGAACCATGCATAATTTGTATTATTTCTGATTCAAATAGTTTGCATATGCTCATTTAAAAAATATTTTTTTCTATTGCTTCAGTACATTCTTTTAATATGTGCTCATTATTAATATGTACTTAACATGTACTTATCACAAACTTTTTTTTTTTTTTAAATCTCCAGTCTTCAATGGAAGATCAAGTGCAAAACAGGACTAGTAGCTGGTTATTGTAAAACCATTTCACACTAAGTTGATAAATCATCCAAGCAGGAGTTATTTGTCAAACATACATATTCTTGAATAAATTAGCTTTCAGTGAAGAATGTGCTGGATTTATATTAGGTAGCTGTTACTAAATAATTTATCACACTCTCATTTGTTTGAATATAATTCAAAAACAACCCATAATTTAATTAAATAAAAGTATCTGTATCTAGAATTAATGGATTGGGGGAAATGTAAGTACAGCTAATAGACATATAAAAACCATTATAGTGATTTTAACTGCCCGGTGGTTGTTGGTGTATTCAAAATTGGCATAATAGACACTGTTTAATAACATTCTTATTTTCAAATATAAATGTTAAAAAGGGCTTAACCTTCATAGGAACCTTGTTAAAGGGTACGTGAGATTGCTCTGTATTATGACTCTCAGTTTCTCTGAATCCATCATTATCTCAAAATAAAGTGTTTTAAAAGAATGATCAATTTTCCTCATTACTTCATACACCACCCCCTCCCATAGGTCTTTCTGCTTTTGTGGTATTGACCTAAAAAGAAACTGAGGCCAAATACATCCAGCAAGGATTTATTTATTTATTTATTTTATTGTTATGAATATTCATGAAATACAAAGCTGATTGTCACCTCTCGTGCCCAAGATGTGAAGGCCGGATTCATACTGGCAGCATGCCCATTACCACAAATTGCATTTGTGCCCAGTGTCCCCATTCCTCTCCCCTCCCCCTTTCCTCCCCATGCCACTTTGTAGCCCAAGGTATGTTCTCTCCCTCTGCAAGTCCAATGAACCATTGTGGTCTTTCTTTTCTTCTTTCTCTCTTAGCTCCCACTTATGAGTGAGTACATGCACTATTTATCCCTCTGTGCTTTTCAGCAAGGATTTATTGAGCCAATATGATGATTGTAACTAGGGAGACACATAGATCAGGTGGCCCTGAGAAATGCGTTCTGAAGAGAGCCAGCAGAGCTTAGCAGTTTACAATCAGAAGAAGGGGGAAGAATCAAAAGAGAGAGGAAGGACAGCCATCCTAATCACTTCATCAGTTCTTCTATTGGTTGTGCATGACATACAGATTTGGGACTGTTGCTAGGTTACATCCTACATGTAGGGCTCTAAGGTAACTGTTACAAGAGGCATCTTAGATTGTTTTATGGGTTTCTGCTGCCATTATGTCTGCACCATTAGTAAAATGGTCTTATAGCATTTTCCAGGACAGGTGGATGTGACTGCTGGCTTATTCCCAAATCTTTCAAGGCAATATAATTTAGCTGACCTGGTTAGAGCAGATTTTGTGTGTGTGTGTGTGTGTGTGTGTATCAGTGGGATGAAGAGAACATAATGATAATATCATATGTGTGTTAATTTGACAGATCCTTTGGTTTTTCCTGAGATCCTCATTGAATTCCAACACCTTAGATATCACTGTATGTTCACAGAACATCTCTGGAATGCTCCAGTATTGAAAGGAAAATATAGTACCTGCTATTATAAAACTCAGGGGCAAATTCAAGTTCTGATTTGATATAGTGGGTAACTTTGTAGTGTCACTTGAGGGGTCATCGGGCTTGTTTTTGGTCAGGTGGCCCAGAAAATAGAAGGGAGAGAAGTATAGCCTAGTGGTTAAACTTTCAGTCTCTAGAGTCAAGCTGTAGTATGACTTGGAACCTCGGCCCTGTAACCTCCAATGTGACCTTGGACATATTTCTTAATTTTCTGTTACCTTCATTGTCTCATTTAAAAATAGAATTAGTAATAGTCCTCACTGGGAGGACTGAATCACAGAGTGCACATACCTGACATTCAATGAGCAACCAATAATGGGAACTGTGTGTGCTAGTACCTTGGTGGATATGATTCCATCACCTCAAAACATTCAGTTAAGAGAAACACCTGAAATTACTGGGGTTTTCTACCCCCAGGCTGTGTCTTACCTAATTCCTCAGTCAGTTCTGACCTGGTTATGTAGTTCATCATCAGTCTCAGCCCTCAAGGTCATGGGGTGAACTGCCTGCCATAGATCTGTAGTCAGTATGGACTCCTGCGTACCCACCACCATCTTCTCAAACCCAGCTTGCCTCTATGTTGTTCTGTCTTTGCTGCTTGTGCTATACTTGGAGTTTTTTTTTGTCTTATGCCTAGTTTCCTATGGGAAAAAAAGTATGTCGCTGACATTCTACTTTGCCCTTGCCCTCACTGTCTACTGTGGAAGTGAATTCTGTCCCTTCATCACTAGCCATAGGTTGGCGTATTGATGCAAACAGGCCAATTACCCAGAAACCAGGTGAGCCCTTCTTCTCACGTGGATTAGAGCACTATAATGCCACTTCTGAATTAGATATTCAGAATATGCCTGAAACTCTTCTGAAGTTGCCATACTATTGTGGAGTGATTACTACATGTGAGGGTCAGCCCTTGAGCTTGGTCAGTTCCTTTAGCCCGGTTAAAACTTCCTTCCTTGTGCTTTGGGCTAGCATGGCTTTTGCGCCAGCTTGCACTGCATCTGAGACCAAATGTGGCAACTGAGTTAAGAAAGGGTGTTGAATTATCCTTTACCCATCCAAAGGTTTGCGAGTGATAAAAGAGTGGATAGGTTGGTATCTTTAATCTTAGACTTGGGTGGAGGGACTTCCTTAAAAAATATCATTTGCTTCTTTTTTTCCCTCCCTTTGCTCAATGCCCAAATTCTCACTAGCAATGAGGGTCTAAAGCATCATAATTTGATTATATATATAATATATATTATATATAATTTTCAAAATTCCAACAAAAAGCCTTAATTAGGTTGCATGTTTGCTTTATCTTATTTTCCTATAATATACAAATGGGCTATACAACATTTGATGGCAAAGTAGTCATCAAAACAAACCTAGATACATTATAAGACATTGAGAAGACTTCGAAACATCACTCTTATTATCCAAGAACTCTTCGGGGAAGATGCTGTGCCTGAATCCCTTTTTGCTGCAAAAGTGGACTTGTAATTTGGCAATGCCATTAAAGAAAAGAAAATATTTTGATGTGCACTTAACAAAATGTGCACATAATCTATATGATGAAAATTACAACATACTAATGAAAGAAATCAAAGGAGACCTAAATAAATAAAAATATATACTGTGTTCATGGATTGGAAGACTCAGCGTAGTAATGATGTTAATTCTCCCCAAACTGATGTATGAATTGAATGCAATTCCTATAAAAATTTCATCAGGGTTTTGCGGATACAGACACACAACAACTTGGATAAATCTCCAGGGATTTAAGCTGAGTGAAAAAAAGCCAATTCCAGATTACCTACAATACAATTTTTTTATGTGACATTTTTGGAATGACAAAATTTTAGAACTGCCAAACAGATTATTGATTTCCGGTGCTTAAAGATGTAATCCCCATCCAATCTGGGATGGAAGGAAGGTTGGTATGATTCTAAAAGGGCTGTATGAAGGATCCTTGTGGTGATGTAAATATTCAGTATCGTGACTTGGTAGTGGATACACAACCACACGTGACAGAATTGTACAAAACTGAGCACACACACACACAGGTACATGTTAACTGTGGCAAGTATTAGTAAGAAAAGTAGATTGTATCATGATAAATACCCTGGTTGTGATATTATATTACACTTTTGCAAAATGTTACCATTGGGGAAACCTGGTTATATTAGTTTCTTAGCTCTGTGATTACAAAGTATCACCAACTGTGTAGCTTAAAACAGCAGAAATTTGTTCTTTCACAGTTCTGGAGGCTAGGAGTCTCAGATCAAGTGTTGGCTGCAGCCTCTATGGAAAATGGTATGGAGGTTCCTCAAACAATTGCAGATAGATCTACCATACGACCCAGCTATCCCACTGTTGGGAATATACCCAGAGGAATGGAAATCATCAAGTCGAAGGTACACCTGTTCCCCAATGTTCATCGCAGCACTCTTTACAATAGCCAAGAGTTAGAACCAGCCCAAATGTCCATCATCAGATGAGTGGATACGGAAAATGTGGTACATCTACACAATGGAATACTACTCAGCTATAAAAACGAATGAAATACTGCCATTTGCAACAACATGGATGGACCTTGAGAGAATTACATTAAGTGAAACAAGTCAGGCACAGAAAGAGAAATACCACATGTTCTCACTTATTGGTGGGAGCTAAAAATTAATATATAAATTCACACGCACACGCGCACACACACACACACACACACACACACACACACACACACACACACAAAACCGGGGGGGGGGGAGAAGATATAGCAACTACAATTACTTGAAGTTGATACGACAAGCAAACAGAAAGGACATTGTTGGGGGGGAGGGGGGGAGGGAGAAGGGAGGGAGGTTTTGGTGATGGGGAGCAATAATCAGCCACAATGTATATCGACAAAATAAAATTTAAAAAAAAAAAGTAAAAAAAAAAAAAAAGTGTTGGCTGGGCCGTACTCCCTCCAAAGCCACTAGGGGAGAAAAAGTCCTTGCCTCTTCCAGCTTGTAGTAGCTCTATGCATTCCTGGGTTTGTGGTGGCATAACTCCAATCTCTGCCTCCATCTTCACATGGTTTTCTTTCCTCGGTGTATCTCTATCTCTGTGTCTCTTCTCCTCTTCTTATAAGGGCACCATCCATATCGGATTAGGGCACACCCTCATGATCTCATCTTAACTTGATTATATTTGCAAAGGCCCCTTTTCCAAATAAGGTCATATTCACAGGTACTGGTAGTTAGAACTTCAACATATCTCTTGGTGGTGGTGGGATGGGCACAATTCCACACATTACACTGGGATCTCTCTGTATTGTTCCCTACAAGCTACATATAATCATATCTACCATTATCTCAGTAAAAATTTGAATTCAAAATAAAAAGCAGGATGGTCACAGCAGGGGCAACCAAAATGTTTGGTAAGCAGCATAGGTACCACTTCAAGAAGCAGATTTTCTAATCTGGCAGGTGTGTAGTACTCTGCAAAGAGCGGGTAGCTGTTCATGTGGCGCCAGGACTCAGAGCATATTATATTAACCTGGTCCAGCCAATTACCCTTAAATATCTAGAAAAAATTATCACTATGATTCTCATCCCATCTCCCTAAGACTGAAAGAACTCTGATTAGATATACCCTATATTCCTGATTTAGAGACATAGCGGGGTAAATTGATATTTTTTGTGTGTGACTAAAGAAAGAAAGCACAAGATCTGATATTTCTTGGATTTGTATGCGTTTATTTCTATGTGCAATGTTTAGTGTTTTTGGTAGAGTTAGTTTGAAGAGAAAATGTGGGGCTTTGGAGTCTAGAGACTAACAAATGCAAAGATGTAGATAGAGATAAAATTAATGCATATTCACAGAACAGTTGAAATAATTCAATAAATCTATGTAAGCCCAAAGCACAGAGTCAGACACATTGATTCAGTAAATGTAAGCAAGTATTATATTTTCTATTTGTAATTTGTTAGCTGATTTGAATCAAATAGGTCACTCTTACCCCTCCAACATGCCAGGGGATTTTGGGCTGAAAATAAAACCAGACATATCTCCAAGGTGAGGAGCAGAGCAACAATCACAAAGCCCTTCCTTCTGAGAACATTAGTGTAGAAATAGTTTTTCTTTCTAAACATGGTCTGGCTTCAAATTGAGGCACAGTTAAAGAAGAGAGAATTTGAATTCCTACATGTAGTCAGCCAAAAGTTAATATAATCTGGTACAAGCCCCTTGCACTGTCTAGGGCTTCTATATGAAATCGATTCCTTTCTGCTACATGGAAATTGAAGAGCTTGTAAACATTTCCCACTGGAGTCAGCCAGGAGAACATATTTCAGCTGTTTAAGAGTTTAGAATAGTGTCAATCAATTGACTCAATTGAGACAGACAAGCGTTTAATTTGTACGTTTTAAAGGCTCAGTACAACATTTACTTTCACTTTTTTCCTGCTTAACACCTCTATTTTTGTTCACTTTTTACCATGAAGATAAAGTTCTTATTTAGATTATTTAAAAAATGATCTCTTTTCAAATAAAAACCATTTATAAAAGCACATTGATGGGAAATATACCTAAACAAGGATATACATTCTAATTAGCTCTTTTCAGTTGCTCACATTGCATAATTAAACCTCATCGTAGCCAATTCAAATGAAGAACTGTCTTCTTTACTTTTTAAAGTATCATTTAAAGTGGTTTTGCAACTGACATTATCCTAATCATCCCTTCTTAGAAATGAGCTTTTATGATGGAGGAGAGAGTAAGATTAGTTCTGCGTGGATGCAGGTTTCTTATTATTGGTTTGTTTCCTTTCATTTGCTTTCAGTTTGATTTTGACCCTAATGCTTATTACCAAAGCCCTGGTAATTTGTATGTGTTCCTATCAGACACTCTTAGATAACCAGAATCTGAGCTGCTTTGGGAGTGAAGGAAGCTTCCCTGATAGAAGGCAAAGCTTGCAGCAGCACTTCTCCAAATTCACAGCCAGCCAAAGACAGGCAGCCTGGCTCCGCAGTATTTCCATTTGCATGGAACTCCAAGACCTCAAATCCCACAATGCACTTATTCTATTCATTCACAATACAAACAGATAAATGAATGGCCTGATTATTAAACTAAACTCTGGCCATTTCTGGCTGAGGCAGGAGCTTGGGATCTGAGGAAACCAGGACAAATATCAGATTTGAGCTCCCTTCATGATGTTTCTGCTGAAGAGCAGCATTCCTTTCACTGAAGGTGGCTGAAGAATAACTTTTTTGATGACTTAAAAATGTAGTGAGGATGATTCCCATGATGAGCATACCAAGAAAATGTCCTCAGTGCCTCCTCCTGCAGTCCTCTCTTCTTCCTGGCCTGGCTGGGATTCTCACCAGCACAGTTTCCTTGCATTTTGGAGTGTTGCTCCAGAGACATCCTTGGGGTTCCAGTGAAGGAAGTGTTCTAAAAGGGGGGTCAAAGAATGAGGGGTTTATATTACATTTATTTAAAAGATTATTTAATTAACGGTAATTAAAATATTTCAGGTGAAAACATTTTCAGGTGAAGATTCGAAAGATATCAAATAATGTAAAATAAAAACTCTCCTTTCCACTTCCTGTTCTCTAGCATAGATTACCACTACTCCTAATTTCTTGCGCAGCCTTTCAGATATATTTTATGTATGTACATAAAAGTATATGCATACTCTTTTTTACTTCTTTCATAAAATACATAATTGATTTGCATCAAGATTTTTGTCATTAACAACACTTGTGTATCTTGGAGATCATTTCATACGAGTACAGAGAGACCATGTGTATTCTTTTTTCTTAAACAGTGGTATAGCATTCCATGATAAGGATGTGCCATAGTTTATTTACCCCAGCCCCTTCTATGGACATTTGCATTGTTTCTGTTAACATGTAGTAATATAACTGTAAGCTAACTACCTAAAAAGCAATTGCTAGACCAAAGGCTATGTGGATTTGCCATTTTGATAGATATTGCTAAATTGCTCAACCTAAAAGTTGTACAAATTTGTCGTTCTTCCATCAGTGTAAAATAATGTTTCCCTAGACCCTTGTAAGTATTTATGGATATGATAATTATTCGTTTTTGCCAAAAAAGTAGATGAATAACGTATTTCATTATAGTTTTGTAATTTGTACCCACATGAATTGCAGCCATTTTTTTTCCTATTTTTAAATTAGGCACAATTTATTTAAAAGTATTATTGCACATCTACGATGTGTAAGTTACTCAGCCTGGTATTGCAGGGCATACAAAAGTATTTAAATCATAACCCTCCCTCAAGGCCCTTGCAGTTTAACGTGAGTCCAAAGCAATAAACTAATATCTATAATAAAAAGCCAAGACATGATGTATGTCTCAAGAACGTGCAAAGGGCTATGGGGCCTCAAAAGAAGGGAAGGATCCCATGAGATGGGTGGAAGTTAATCATAACAGTCTTCATGGGGAAAATGACCACTTTAAATGGGTCTTAAAAAGTTGAGGTCGAGTGGGATGGCCATTCAGGAAAAGGAATGCTGCATGAGAATGCACAGAGGTCAGGGGACAGGTAACGAGCTGTAACAAAGTTAGTGTTAAAAGAAAAACTTTAGACAAATGAAATTGAATAGGGTGTAATAGAGCAAAGAACAATTTGGGAATCAAGCAGTGCCCAGAACCAGAGTAGGTTCAGGGCAACTCCAGGACTGCCACACGGTCGGGTGACATTTATGACAGAAAAAGTAAAGTAACATACAGAATACAGAAGTGAGGTACAAAAACAGCTGGAATGGTCACACATCAAGTTAAGTACAGTTCACTGTGTCTGGAGAAACTTTTAGACCAAAGTTAATTTAACACTAGTTTGATAGGAGAGTAGAATTCCTGAGTAACAGAAGGAGAGGTGGATCTACAAAAGGAATTTGGGCCAGATTGTGAATGCCCTGGATTTAGGAGCATGTAGGAAGTGGGAAAATATTAGCAGGATTTGGGAACATGGGAGGGTGAAATAATCAAAACTATGATTTTTGAAAATCACCAAATGTCCAAATTGAGGATATTGAGGCAAATTTAAGTCCATTTACCAAGCGCTCATAGAGCTGTTATTATTTTTGTACTAGGTTGTAAGAAGGAAGATACAGTTTCTGTCTTCCAGGAGCTTCCAGCTGTGTGTTTGTGTGTGTGTATCTTTAGGTATGGGGAGGAAGTGGGTTATGACATTGGATCTGGAGCCCTGTCATCAGGCACAAATATCTGTTAGTGTTGCAATATTTGAAAACCAGTTTTTGGTCACTTGGATTATTTCAATCTCATTTTCGTACCTTATAAACATCATACCAAAGACCACCATGTTACCATCTGTCCATAGCACAGTGTTGGAGGACAGGTGCTTCACATATCCACAAACATCTGCACTGTCCTCTTGCACCTGCTCTGGGAAATGGATGGGAAAAGATATTGACAGATTTTCAGGTAGAGACAGGAAGTACATGCTGAGTTGTTCTGGACCCTTTCCTGGCTTTTCTTTTCCTGAAACCTCCTGGATGACATATGAACACTAATGCATTTTAAAAATGTATTAAATTAACAATGAATTAAATTAATGTGGTAGAAAGTTATGAATAAATGACCAAACTGCATTCTAATCAGCTTTTGAAACTGGCATAATTTGGTAATATACAAGAGAGTAGAGCACTGGGTTTCAATTCTTTCCACGTTCTCTCTAGTAATCACGTCTTTTTCTCTTCATTCTGCAGTTTGTAACTTATAAATGTGCCTCCTTATCCATTCAGGCTGGGAATGCCATTAATCATGGTTGTGTTTGGCTGTTCTGATCTTCAAAGGTCAGAGTTGACATTTTAATATAGCACTTGGGCATCTCTATCATTTCCTGTTACATTATTTCACTGGAATAGCATTCCTGGGAGAAAGCAGGGGCATGAGTTTGTGAAGCCCTTGAGGTAACCGATGGCATTAGTACTTCATTTAAAATAATGTAAAGGAAGTTTGGGTTCCCACTTCTACCTAGTCAGTGCAAAAAGGAGAGGCATTTAACAAATAAAGATATGAAAACAAAATGGACATCCATCCTGATAAGAAAGCCTGGCAAAGAAGGTAGTTAATTTACAATAGTGCTGGCTTTAAATCTTTCATTAGGGTTGGGAGTTTTGAAAATTTAGGGATTAAAATTTCCAGAGCTTTTTAGGTGTATTGCAAAGTTTAGCACTCTCCTATGAGGGGATTAAAAAATGATGAGTAATTACTTTGGGGAGAGAGAAAGGTCCATATGGAGAAAAAAGTATCAGACTAGAGGTGCTAGATGCATCTATAGGCAAAAGAACTTGACTTTATCTCTCCAATTGTTATATTTACATGGGCAGAAAGAGGATTTGGGTTAGAATCAATTCACAGAAGCACAGAAACTGATAATTGCTGAACCTCTTGAATCAGGTGATTGAAGTCCCTGGTTGGCATAGCCTTTCAAAGGTCATGATTACTTTTTCTTTTTTTTTTATTTTTTATTTTTTTTTCTTTTTTATTATTTTTTATTTATTTATTTTTTTTAAATTTTATTTTGTCGATATACATTGTAGCTGATTAATGCTCCCCATCACCAAAACCTCCCTCCCTTCTCCCTCCCCCCCTCCCCACCAACCATGTCCTTTCTGTTTGTTTGTTGTATCAACTTCAAATAATTGTGGTTGTTATATCTTCTCCCCCCCCCCCCCCCGGTTTGTGTGTGTATGTGTGTATGTGTGTGTGAATTTATATATTAATTTTTAGCTCCCTCCAATAAGTGAGAACATGTGGTATTTCTCTTTCTGTGCCTGACTTGTTTCACTTAATATAATTCTCTCGAGGTCCATCCATGTTGTTGCAAATGGCAGTATTTCATTCGTTTTTATAGCTGAGTAGTATTCCATTGTGTAGATGTACCACATTTTCCGTATCCACTCATCTGATGATGGGCATTTGGGCTGGTTCCAACTCTTGGCTATTGTAAAGAGTGCTGCGATGAACATTGGGGAACAGGTATACCTTCGACTTGATGATTTCCATTCCTCTGGGTATATTCCCAACAGTGGGATGGCTGGGTCGTATGGTAGATCTATTTGCAATTGTTTAAGGAACCTCCATACCATTTTCCATAGAGGCTGCACCATTTTGCAGTCCCACCAACAATGTATGAGAGTTCCTTTTTCTCCGCAGCCTCGCCAGCATTTATCGTTCATAGTCTTTTGGATTTTAGCCATCCTAACTGGGGTTAGATGGTATCTCAATGTGGTTTTGATTTGCATTTCCCGGATGCTGAGTGATGTTGAGCATTTTTTCATATGTCTGTTGGCCATTTGGATATCTTCCTTAGAGAAATGCCTACTTAGCTCTTTTGCCCATTTTTTAATTGGGTTGCTTGTTTTCTTCTTGTAAAGTTGTTTGAGTTCCTTATATATTCTGGATATTAATCCTTTGTCAGATGTATATTTTGCAAATATTTTCTCCCACTCTGTTGGTTGTCTTTTAACTCTGTTAATTGTTTCTTTTGCTGTGCAGAAGCTTTTTAGTTTGATATAATCCCATTTGTTTATTTTTCCTTTGGTTGCCCGTGCTTTTGGGGTTGTATTCATGAAGTCTGTGCCCAGTCCTATTTCCTGAAGTGTTTCTCCTATGTTTTCTTTAAGAAGTTTTATTGTCTCAGGGTGTATATTTAAATCCTTAATCCATTTTGAGTTGATTTTAGTATACGGTGAGAGGTATGGATCTAGTTTCATTCTCCTGCATATCGATATCCAGTTATCCCAGCACCACTTGCTGAAGAGGCAGTCCCTTCCCCAGTGAATAGGCTTGGTGCCTTTGTCAAAGATCAGATGGCAGTAAGTGTGTGGGTTGATTTCTGGATTCTCTATTCTATTCCATTGGTCAGTGTGTCTGTTTTTATGCCAGTACCATACTGTTTTGGTTATTATAGCTTTGTAGTATAGCTTAAAGTCAGGTAGTGTTATGCCTCCAGCTTTATTTTTTTTGCTGAGCATTGCTTTGGCTATGCATGGTCTTTTATTGTTCCATATAAATGTCTGAATAGTTTTTTCCATTTCTGAGAAAAATGTCTTTGGAATTTTGATGGGGATTGCATTGAATTTGTATATCACTTTGGGTAGTATGGACATTTTCACTATGTTGATTCTTCCAATCCAAGAGCATGGAATATCTTTCCATCTTCTTGTATCCTCTCTAATTTCTCTCAGCAGTGGTTTGTAGTTCTCATTATAGAGATTTTTCACCTCCTTGGTTAACTCAGTTCCTAAGTATTTTATTTTTTTGGTGGCTATTGTAAATGGGCAGGCTTTCTTGATTTCTCCTTCTGCATGTTCACTATTGGAGAAAAGAAATGCTACTGATTTTTGTGTGTTGATTTTGTATCCTGCTACTGTGCTGAAATCATTTATCAATTCCAACAGTTTTTTTGTAGAGGTTTTAGGCTGTTCGATATATAGGATCATGTCATCTGCAAACAGGGACAGTTTGACTTCATCTTTTCCAATCTGGATGCCCTTTATTTCCTTCTCTTCTCTGATTGCTCTGGCTAGTACTTCCAACACTACGTTGAATAGGAATGGTGAGAGTGGGCATCTTTGTCTAGTGCCTGTTCTTAAAGGAAAAGCTTTCAGCTTTTCCCCATTCAGGATGATATTGGCAGTGGGTTTGTCATATATGCTTTAATTATGTTGAGATACTTTCCCTCTATACCTAACTTATAGAGGGTCTTTGTCATGAATGAGTGCTGAACTTTATCAAATGCTTTTTCAGCATCTATAGAGATGATCATATGGTCCTTGTGTTTGAGTTTATTAATATGGTGTATCACATTTATTGATTTGCGTATGTTGAACCAACCTTGCATCCCTGGGATGAATCCCACTTGATCGTGATGAATAATTTTTCGTATGTGTTGCTGTATTCTGTTTGCTAGTATTTTAGTGAGGATTTTTGCATCTATATTCATCAAGGATATCGGCCTGTAGTTTTCTTTTTTGGTTATATCTTTACCTGGTTTTGGTATCAGGATGATGTTTGCTTCATAGAATGAGTTTGGGAGATTTGCGTCCGTTTCAATCTTTTGGAATAGTTTGTAAAGAATCGGTGTCAATTCCTCTTTGAATGTTTGGTAAAATTCTGCTGTGAATCCATCTGGTCCTGGGCTTTTCTTTGTTGGGAGCCTTCTGATAACAGCTTCAATCTCCTTTATTGTTATTGGTCTGTTCAAATTTTCTACGTCTTCACAGTTCAGTTTTGGGAGCTTGTGTGTGTCCAGAAATTTATCCATTTCCTCCAGATTTTCAAATTTGTTGGCGTATAGTTGTTTATAGTAGTCTCGAATGATTCCTTGTATTTCAGATGAATCAGTTGTAATATCGCCTTTTTCATTTCTAATTTTTGTTATTTGAGTCTTCTCTCTTCTTTTTTTTGTTAGCCATGCTAATGGTTTGTCAATTTTATTTATCTTTTCAAAAAACCAACTTTTTGATTCGTTGATCTTTTGAATTGTTTTTTGGTTTTCAATTTCATTCAGTTCTGCTCTGATCTTAATGATTTCTTTCCGTCTGCTAACTTTAGGATTGGATTGTTCTTGTTTTTCTAGTTCTTTAAGGTGAAGTGTTAGGTTGTTCACTTGCCATCTTTCCATTCTTCTGAAGTGAGCATTTAATGCAATAAATTTTCCCCTCAATACTGCTTTTGCAGTATCCCACAGGTTTTGGTATGATGTATCATTGTTTTCATTAGTTTCAATAAACTTTTTGATTTCCTGCTTGATTTCTTCTTGGACCCATATGTCATTAAGTAGAATGCTGTTTAATTTCCATGTGTTTGTATAGTTTCCACAGTATCACTTGTTATTAATTTCTACTTTTAATCCAATGTGGTCTGAGAAAATACATGGGATAATTCCAATTTTTTTGAATTTATTGAGACTTGATTTGTGACCTAATATGTGATCTATCCTGGAGAATGATCCATGTGCTGCTGAGAAGAATGAATATTCTGAGGTTGTTGGGTGGAATGTTCTGTAGATATCTGCCAATTCCAATTGGTCTAGAGTCTTGTTTAGATCTTGTGTTTCTCTACTGATTCTTTGCCTAGATGATCTGTCTAATATTGACAGCGGAGTGTTCAGGTCCCCTGCTATTATGGTATTAGTGTCTATTTCCTTCTTTAGGTCTAATAGAGTTTGTTTTATAAATCTGGCTGCTCCAACATTGGGTGCGTACATATTTATGATTGGTATGTCTTCTTGATGGATCAGTCCTTTTATCATTAAGTAGTGTCCCTCATTGTCTCTTTTTATGGTTTTTAGTTTAAAGTCTATTTTGTCAGATATAAGAATAGCCACTCCAGCTCGTTTTTCTTTTCTGTTTGCATGGTAAATCTTTTTCCATCCTTTCACTCTTAGTCTGTGTGAATCTTTATGGGTGAGGTGGGTCTCTTGTAGGCAGCATATAGTTGGGTCCTGCTTTTTGATCCAGTCAGCCAGTCTGTGTCTTTTGATTGGGGAATTTAAGCCTTTAACATTAAGAGTTGTTATTGAAAGGTGTTGATTTATTCCTAGCATTTTATTGGTTGTTTGGTTGTCTTAGGTGTCTTTTGTTCCTTGCTTTCTGATTTACTGTTTGCTTTCTTTGTTTGTTGGTTCCTTAGGTTGTAGATAGTGTTTTTGTTAGCTTGTTTTCTCTTCATGAATGCCATTTTTATTGTACTAGCGGGTTTAGATTTTTCTTAGGTTTTTATGGCAGTGGTAGTTATTTTTCAGGAACCAAACCCAGTACTCCCTTGAGGATTTCTTGTAAGGGTGGTCTTGTGGTAGTGAACTCCCGCAGTTTTTGTTTGTCTGAGAAATATACTATTTGCCCCTCATTTCGGAAGGATAGCCTTGCAGGGTAGAGTATTCTTGGCTGGCAATCTTTGTCTTTTAGTATTTTGAAAATATCATCCCATTCCTTTCTAGCTTTTAGGGTTTGTGATGAAAAGTCTGATGTTAACCTGATTGGGGCTCCCTTATAGGTGATTTGACGCTTCTCTCTTGCAGCTTTTAAGATTGTCTCTTTGTCTCTGAGTTTTGCCTATTTGACTATGACATGTCTTGGAGAAGGCCTTTTTGGGTTGAACACGTTTGGAGATCGTTGAGCTTCCTGGATCTGAAGATCTGTGATTTTTCCTATACCTGGGAAGTTTTCTGCCACTATTTTGTTGAATATGTTTTCAATGGAATCTCCATTTTCCTCCCCTTCTGGAATACCCATGACTCGGATATTTGAGCGCTTGAGGTTGTCTGATATCTCTCTCAGATTTTCTTCCATGTTCTTGATTCTTTTTTCTTTCTTTTTGTCTGCTTGTGTTATTTCAAACAGCCCATCTTCAAGTTCAGAGGTTCTCTCTTCAACTTCGACAAGCCTGCTGGTTAAACTCTCCATTGTGTTTTTTATTTCGCTGAATAACTTCTTCAGTTCAGCAAGTTCTGCTACATTTTTTTTCAGGACATTGATTTCCTTGTATATTTCCTCTTTCAGATCCTGTATACTTTTCCTCATTTCATCGTGATGTCTAGCTGAGTTTTCTTGTATCTCATTCAGTTTCCTTAGAATTATCACTCGAAATTCCTTGTCAGTTATTTCAAGGGCTTCTTGTTCTATAGGATCTAGAGTATGAGATTTATTAACTTTTGGTGGTGTACTTTCTTGATTTTTTGTATTTCTGGTGTCTTTTTTTTGGTGTTTATTCATTGTGGCAGGGGGTTTCACAGTCCACCGGTTTAAGACTAATGACTAACTAGGATGTTGCTGTGGTTGCCAATTTGGTATGGCTCCCGCCGTGACTGCTCAGTTGGCCTCTAGTGTCTTGTGTGTGTGGTTGCCTCGGGTCTTGGGCTTCTCCGGGGCTCCACCTTTCTAGTCAGCTTGTACTCTGCTGGGCTGGTGGATCACGTACCACAGGGTGTGTGATCTCTGTTGAGCTTTCACTTTCTGTACAGGACTTCTCCCCGTTCCGTGTGCTCTGGCCCAGGCTGTTAGATCGTGCAGTGGCGACCCCACCGGGTGTGTGGTATCTGTCGAGTCTCCGCCTCCCTGGTCTCACGTCTCCCCCCTCTGTGCACACTGTGCTGGGCTGGGGCGTGTCTTCTGCACCCCTCGTCTATCAGCTGGGCCTTCAAGACCCTGCTCAGCACCGCCTCGCCCAGGAAGTCTACCAGGTTTCTGCTAGGCACAGACGACCGGTCTCTCTGTGTGCCTTTGTAGCACTGTGTAGATCTTTCTCGGGTCTTGTTCACCTTTGTATCCCCCCGGTATAAACCGAGTCTAGTGCCCGCCTGCAGCCTGCTCTCCGGCAGGTTCAAGCGGACCTGGGAACTCTCCTACCACACTATTCCCAACCAGAAATTCGTTAGGCTTTTTTCCAAACTGGTGGTCGCAGAGATGGTATCTGCCTCCCAGTAACAGGAAGTTTACCGGGGCGGAGTCCAGGGTGTGGTGGAGTGACAGTCGGCCCGCCCGTACTTCCTAGCCCTCCCAAAACTGGTCGGGACACCCCACACCCCCAGCCCTGCCAGAGAACCGCGGCGGGAGTGGGAGAGGAGGTCGGCCCGCAGGGTCCGGAAAGCCCCGCGCCAGGCCAAGCAAATGGGCTCAGTGATGGCCGAGCAGGGCGGAGCTGCCCGCACCTGGGAAAATGGAGGCAGCACCGTGGCAGTGAGTGGCCTGGTGGTGCAGGCGGGAGCCGCGTGGGCATCCACCCCCCGAATAGAGCTGTGCCAGGGATCACTCACAGTGCTGTGCCAGGTCGGGCGCTCGCTCTGTCTCTGGTTTGTTGCCTTCCGTGTTCTCGGCGCTGCCGCCTCGGGCTGTTCAGTCGCGGCGCCGCTCGGGCGCTCCCAGGAATCTTCTTTAATGCCGGCCTGAAACCTCGAATCCTGAATAGGGCAGCTGGCCGCCTTCAGTGCGGCCCCAGCCTCCGGGATCCTGGCTGCATCCACAGCAGCCCTGGCGCCGTGTTCCCTGTTTCAAGACTCACTTTTGCAGCTAAGAATCAGTTCTTTTCCT
The DNA here is from genome assembly GCF_027409185.1 of Cynocephalus volans. Taxonomy (NCBI): domain Eukaryota; kingdom Metazoa; phylum Chordata; class Mammalia; order Dermoptera; family Cynocephalidae; genus Cynocephalus; species Cynocephalus volans. The sequence continues at coordinate 139,533,395 of NC_084466.1, read as the reverse complement.
GCTCCACACTTCAAAGCTGTTGCCTGTAAATGAGGCAGCCTCTCCTGCCGGGGGCAAAGTGGCGTTGAGCCCCCACGACCGGCCAGCAGCAGCAGTCCTCCCTTAAGAGATGGCCAGAGGAAGGTCCACAAGTTTCCCGGCTGCCTGAGGCCCAGTGGCCACCTTTTCCACCTCAGCTACTCCGCGCCAGCCGCCGCAGCCGCCGCCATCTTGAAACTCCTCCATGATTACTTTTTCTGATTCACTTTAATACATTCAAAAGGGGGGATATTATTGAAATAATTTGAGGGCTGTTATATGCAGTTACGGGACTGGATTAATTGACCTCTCAAGGTTTTTTTTCCTATAACTTTGAGATTAGTTAAGTCATTATGTGCCATAGTTATTAAATGTTATGTATAATAGACACTGTACAGAACAAATGCAACCTTGCCCAACAGAATCAAAAGTTTTATCCAGAAACAGTGGATTCCAAATCATGGTAGAGTTGTACTTTACCATGGGAAAAATGCATGTATTCCCATGGAAACAATAAACAGTACGACTAGAATGATCTTCTAATTTTGAATCATTATTTATTTCTCCATCCCCAAACAAAAATGTTTACATCTTTATGTAAACATTTTGTGTTCTGATTCATTTGACTTGTTAAAAGGGTTTGTTTCATTTTTTCCCTAGGTTACCTCTATTGCAACTAATACTACGCCAAAAGGGACTTGGCCCTGGTATATCAAAACTATTTTTTCTCTCTGGACCATGAGGGCCAGTTCTGCACATTGATTCTGAAAATACTGCCCAGACTGCTTCAGAGGCAGGGTATGAGTCTCTAACCTCAGGTGGAAGATAGACTAATGTTTATGATGCATTGTGCCTTGGGTTGAATGTTCCCCCAAAACTTAATCCCCACTGTAATGTTGAGGGTGGGAAATCCTATTACAGTAATTGGCAGGTGGGTCCTTGAAGCGATGATTAGATTGTAGGACCATGCCATAGTGAATGCTTGAAAATGTTGCTCATGGGTGTGGTCCCGAGGGTGTCAAAAGAAGAGCACAAGAGAGGTTAGCCTCTCTCTGCTCCATCATTTTCTGCCATGTGAGATCCCTGGGTCACTGTTGCCATCACCAAGACCCTCACCAGATGTGTTCCCTGGACTTCGGACTTCCCAGCCTCAGAAACCGTAAGCAATAAATTTTGTTTTCTTGCAAATTACCCAGTTCTGTGTATTTGGTTATAAGCAACAGAAACAGACTAATACACAGTGGTTCCTATGTTTTATTTTGCAGTCCGGTATTTATAATTTTGGTGAGAAAAAGGATATTAAAAGCTATATTGTCTAGGATTCAGGAAAATGTATAAAATTGGTGAAAAGAGCCTGCATTTGATTGCACCATGAGCAAAAAGGAAAGGAGACGCGGGAAGGTGATCAAACAACAGAAATAAAGGAAGGCGAGCTAGGAAGCAGTGCAGGGCCCTGCTGGCTGGAGGTGTGAGGAGAGATCCCAGGAGCGCAGGGAGGCCGCTCCCCTGCGAGGCTGATTGGAAGGAAGGGACTGCATGGCTGATCCTATCATATCTTCAACAAAGGATTCCCTCTGTCTTTGATTTGGATCACTTCTGGAACTGAGGGTATCTCCTGGTTTTCACAAATGACAAAAGTCAGGTATAAAGCGGAGAGTAAGAACACAAACATCTATGCCATACTTTACAACAACATGGCATGTACTAATTCTGCTCTTAATTGCTCTACAAGCATTTGCAAAATTTTTATTAGATCCATCTTGTACACTATCTCAAGATATATCTCAAAAAAACTTCACAGCAACCCTATGAGGTGGGTATATTATTGCTCCATTTAAAAGATGAGGACATCGAAGCTTAACGAATTTAAATAATGTACAAACCTTCATCATTACTAATGGTAGTGGTGGGATTTGAATCTAGATCTATAAGAACAGAAAGGTCTTAATTATTGTTCTGTATAGCTAGGACGCTATTAGTATGAAGCAAATTTCTTAGACAAGTGGAATAAAATAAGTACAATTTACATTTCAAAATGAATTTTGTTTTAAAAGAGTGACAGGCATTCAAATGTTTCATTTTCTGCAATCAATAATTTGTGCCTTATGCTTGCCCAAAACATTAACCAAGCATTATTGAAGTGAGCTTTGAAATTTAGAGATGTGTTTTGGCAAGCAATTGTGTGAGAGCCTGTGTTAAAAGTCAGCAGTTTTTAAGTGAAAAGGAAAAGATTTAGAAAGAAAACTCTATTATAAAATCATCACCTTCTTCCTTAAAGTAAAAAACATACAACATGCTGAAAAAATATGTCACAGATGAGTGCAAACCATCATCTAGATCTTTGTTCTTGTTGTGTTTATGCCTGAGGCATTTTTATTTGATTATTGTTTTATTAATGGGCTTGAACCAATGTATAAGCGGGTGAAAGCAGCAGTACCTGCGGTATAAAGTATATGATCTGAAGAATGACTCCCCCTCCCCCCCATACAGGTGTAATACATCATGAAAGTCAATTTAGCATGGGTGACATATATGGCTGAGGGCTAGGGAATTTTTTAGGAAGGCAAGCACAGCCAAATTAATTCACATTGGAAGAAGAAATTCACGAGACGTGAGCCCTTCTTCAATGTGTATATGTAGATACATTATGCCCAAAATTCTATTTTCAAAGAATTTTACTTCAGGCAAAGTTAGTCTCTGTCATCCACATAATATGTTATTGTGTTTTGAATAAAATTCTTTTAGTTTCATTATCAACTCAGCCGATAACTACTGTTTACAGCAGTTAAGGGTCCCAGACAGAAGAGCACCAGCAGGGGATCCACCTGCCTGGGTCCCTTTGCAGTGGCTTTGCATTTAGGAGTCAGATTGAAGGCAAGGCTTTAATGACATGACCACAATGTGAAAGGTTTTTAGTATTTACAGACCATAGGTGGTGTAATGCACACCCAGGGTACACACACACACACACACACACGCACGCACACACGCACACACGCACACGCGCGCACATCCCTACACATATGCTCAGGTCAGGGAACACAAGGCAGGGAAAGAAGGGACACATGGGCCGATGACTTTTTTGGGTATTATCCAGGGGGAGTTATTCAAAGAAGTTTCCATGGGGAGCTTTGATTGGTGGCTGTTAAGCAAGCATGCACTAGTTTCAGGTCACACTATGATTAAGAGGTGGTCATTTTAACTACATGGGCAAATGTCTGAATAGTCCATTAAAAGGAGTAGTGGGAAAGCCTGGAGGCCAAACTGCTTAGTGAGAAAGATGCCTCTGAGTTTTTATCCCTGATCACTAGCTGGAGCCATTCAGGTGGGGTATGGGACTGGCAACTGTGTCAAGGGTGACTGAGCCCTGCTTCTGGTATGAAAAAGTTAAATGTGTATTTAAAAATGGATGCTGAAGCAATATGAAATTAGAAGCACTCACTACATATAGGCTGTGCATTCAAGATCAGGAAATAATTTATCTTGTAACTCTATGATGGTTAGGCTTTGAAACTTCTAGAAACGGCGGATACTATGGCACCAGAGTGTGGTCCTCATTGAAGGCAAGGATACAGAGCGAACTGATTCATTCTTAATCATGTGTAGTGCTGACATATAGCGAGCAAGTGTTCAGTAACTTGTGAATGAAGGAAACAATGGACAGGAAGCAAAGAGGTGGGAATTATGCAGTGAATAGTGCCCCGAGCCAGAACTCACCTGCATAATCTGTGACTCTAGAGAAATTGCTTTTTTACATCAGGATATTGATATATAAAATGTCTATATTTCAGAATTCACACTTTGTTCTACCAAATATCAAAACCACCTTATTTATATCTGGATGAAATATTGAGGATCACTCTAGCTTCCATATTGTACAGATAGGAAAAGAGAGGCACAGAGAAGTTAATAATCATATAACATCATCCTCTTTGATAATAAAAGAGCTGGAATGAGGATGCATATTTTCTGTCATTCCCTTTAGTACACACACAGATGTTTTTATGCCCAATAACTTGAGCCTATGAGCAGAAATTAATAGAATAGAATGAAATTTACTTTTTCTCTAATTATTTTCCATCAAATTTTATTGATAACATGAAAAGACAACCCATAGACTGGGCGAAAATATTTGCAAATGATATACCTGATAAGGGACGTGAATCCAGAATACGTAAAGAATGCTTATTACTCAATAAAGAAGAGAGACATAGCTAAATTCAAAAATGGACAATGAATTTGAATAGACATACTTCCATACTTCCATATATTATATACAAATGGCCACAAAGCACCTGAGAAGATGCTCAAAATCAGTCATTAGGGAAATGCAAATAAAAGCCATAATGATGTACCACTTCACACCTACTAGTATGCTAAAATTAAAAAGGCAGATTAATAACAAGTGTTGGCAAAGATATAGAGGTATTAGAACTCTCATATATTGCTGGTGGAATTGAGCGGCCACTTTGGAAAACAGTTTGTCAGTTACTTAAAATGTTAAATGTTAGGTTTTCATATGACCCAGCAGTTCTATGCCTAGGTACATGCTCAAGAGAAATAAAAACACATGTCTGCACAAAAACTTGCACACAGGTGACCCTAGTCAGATGATGGAATAGGAGGTCACCCACTCGTATCCCCCTACAACAACAAGAATTCTGTACCCATCCACAGACAAAAGTCTCTATTTGGAAGCCTTGGCATACGAGAAGGAAATTGTGGAATCCCAGTAGTGCCCATGACCTAGGAGGGTAGTTTTGACAGTGCAGAGCAGCACCCAGGTGGCAGACCTGCTTATTGTGCAACCGGGTTCAAGACCTGTTCCCCAAGGGTCTTGGCTACAGCCCTGTTTGGCCTTGAGCCTGCCACCAAAATCATCTACCAAGGGGTCCAGGAAGAATAGTGCTCACTAATGTCTTGGTTGACAGGCTCCTCTGCCCTCTGACATTGATCTCAGCAGTGAAACTGAAAATTGCCTTGTGGCTAGGCTCCAGCCCCCCTCAGCAGAGGACTCAGCTTAGCCCTGCTCCCACAACGACCCAGAGGGAGACTCACCCATATCTGGAGCCTGGGAGTCTGAGCCTCCAGTGACAGCTTGCCAGCCTCCCTCCAAAACAGGCCCAGCCTCAGCTCTGGCCCCTCCTACCATGGAGGGGGAACTACCCTGCCTGGGCAGGGAAGTGCTGGGCGGTGCACCTATTTATTGGGAGTGTCTTTATTTTTCCTGGATTATCCCAACTAGAATGTAGGGTGATGGCTACTTCATCCATTTCCAGATATTGTTTCAATTGAAGTGTGTGTGTGTGCGTGTGCGTGTGCGTGTGCGTGTGCGCGCGCACATGCTTAAGGTTTACCCAAGAAATTAAAATTGCTACTTGGCAAGTTTCCTAAATATGTCTGGGAACCAAATACATGACTTTTAGGATTCATTTTCCTAGGTGACTGGCATTTATTGAGCCCTCACTCTGTGCCAGGCACTGCATTAAGTATACTTCATTTCATGTAGTGTTTACATAAACTATGCAACATAGGTACTACTATCATCCTTATTTTACAGATGAGGTGAGTGAGGCTTATCTGCCCAATCACACAGTTAATACTAGAACTGAGATTTAGTATCAGCTATTCTTATTCCAGAAGCTACATTTTTAACTAAAACTGTACTTTTTAGATGGCTTTTGTATTAGTCCGTTTTGTGTTGCTATAACAGAAATACCTGAGACTGGGTAATTTATAAAGAACAATTTATTTGGCTTATGATTCTGAGACAGCTGCATCTGGCCTCAGGCTGCTTCTACTCATGGTGGAAAGCAGCAGGCAGCTGGTGGGTATAAGCAGGTCACATGGTGAGAGGAAGCGAGAGAGAGAGAGAGAGAGAGAGAGAGAGAGAGAGAGAGAGAGAGAGAAAGAGACGGAGAGAGAGAGAGAGGAGGTGCCAGGGTCTGTTAAACAACCAGCTGTCGCGGGAACTAATAGAGTGAGAACTCACTCATTAATCCCCCCGACCTAGGGAGAGCATTAATCCATTCATGAGGGATCCACCCCCATGACTCAATCAGTTTCCAACACTGCCACATTGGGGATCAAATTTCCACATGAGTTTTGGAGGGGACAACACATCCAAACTCCATCAGCTTGATAGGTGGTCTGAGATTCTCAGGGCATTAGGATTATTGTTCTAGTCTAAGTGTCCATGTTTACCTCTTGGGACTTTCCTGGTTCTGTAGATATGGAGTTTAAAAAGTGCTTTTCCCAGGCAAGCTTTTGTGGCACCCTGGTTAATTAACTGTGACTCCCATCTCCCAAAACACCTGAAGTTTCACCCACCCTTGTCACCTGTGCCTGCTACCCACCCAATTAGATATCTCATTGTTAACCTTCACCATCAAAAGCATTCAGCTTACTCTCTGACCCCAGGACCCTGTGAATCATCTAGAGATAAATTAGTTGAGAAATGAAATACTTAATTAAAATATAGATCTCTAGATTCCATTTCTGGAAATTCTGAAGCAACTGGTCTTATTGATGCTGCAGGCATCTGCTTTTTTTTTTTATAAAAAGGTGCCCCTAGTGTTTTTGATCGTTAAGTGAGGTCTATTGGCATATATAGATGAATTTTCCAGGAAAAATGGTCCCTGTCCTTAAAATTAGAATTGTACTAAAATACACAGTGTTAATATGAGCAGATATAAATTATCAAATTTAATATAAATTTAAATATGTATGTTTATGCCTTTTTTGATATTGAACATATGCCCTCTTCTAGGTACAGCCATCTAGCTTGCCTTCTGTGACAATTTTATCTTTTTCAATGCGTTTTCACACCTCAATTTTATCATTTGAAATTCAAGAGATCCAAATGAGAAAAACAGGTATCATCCTCATTTTATAGCTGAGGAAACTGAGACTTAGCAAGGTTAGATGAGATGATCTTTCTAAGTTAATGAGTTTTGTAACTACTGATCTTCTCCCTGTTTATGCCACAGGCCACTGCCTTAAATTGCAATCAGAATCATCTCAAGTAGATAGAGACTTCTGCAAGGGCCATTTGTTAATTCCCATGCCAGAGTGCATCTAAAATATCTTGTATAAAACAGGGTGTCATCTAAAGCAACCTTGGATATATCAGGCTCACTGTGAGGCACCCAGTGAAATCCTTCTACAAGTAGCACATCCTGCTTTGGATGTCCCTAGCTGTGATTTTGATGTTCCTGGTCAAGTCCAAGACAGGATGTAAGGAAGAGAGTATGAGGAGAGCTCAGAGATCCTCTAGTCCAAACCACTCATTTATTCACAAGCACAGAGACTGAAAGGCCATGAATGTTCCGTCCACAGTGAGTGCAAGTTAGTACCAGAGCCAGTACCAGGATATCTACCTCCTGAGACTCAATGACAGGGTAGAATGAGTCCTGGGGTGGGAGTCAGGCAAACCAGGCTTTGAAATTTACCTCTGCCTCTCACTGGCTGGTGACTTTGTGAAAATCATGAAAGTTTCTGAGCCTCAGCCTCTTCATCTGTGATATGGGGATAATAACACAAACCCCATGGACTGGTTTTTCAAATTGCCAATAGCGTTCCGAAGCATCTGGCCTAACTCAGAGTAGGTCCTTGGTGGATGACGGTTTTCTCTCTTGCTCAGTCTTCCTTTTGGTTCCAAGCTCCTCTCTCAGGTCTAGTCTAACACCAAATAACTTGCTCTGTAACCACTACTACATAGATTGTCACATTATTAAAGCAATACTCTACTACATATTCATGAATGCAAATCAGGGCTACAGGGCTGCAGCCTTTGACTGTAAATTTAGACCTAGATATTAACAAGAATCTCTGCAAATGTCTTTGGATTACATTAGTCAGAAGCAGCGAAGCAAACAGTCAGTGAATGAGATGGTATTTTTTCTGCTTATTTTTGGTCTGGGGAGCAGTGAAAGGAAGTAGGGACCCACAGGGATTGTAAGAGCCATGCGGAAGGCACTATTTTATTCACTATTGTTGCTATAGCTGATCGCACAGTAGGTGTCACTATTACTGCTATAATACATAGTCAATATGTATTAATAAAGGATCCTTAACTCTTAATGGTTTACCAGATTTTGTTTTTAGCTCATTTATTTCATTTTGATTACTCTTGTTCCTCCAGCTGTACTATAATTTCCTCAAGGGTAGGTTCTGGTAAAATTAGTCATAAAAGTAGCTACAATTTTTAAAGTATCTACTTCTGGTAACAGGCCCTTCAGGGTACACATCACCAACACGATCCTCTCCACATGTTTATGAAATTGATCATTATTCCCATTTGACAGATGAGAAAACGGTAAAGTTGTCACTTGCTCTTGATCACACAGCCTGTTCGTGGCAGAGCCAATGGTTGAATCCAAAGTCGGTATTCTTTACCACCGTACATCTTTATCTCACACAGTGTTTTGTGAAGAGTGTGCTCATTGCAGGTGCTAAATATAAACTGTGATCAGCACAGCTGGTTAAGGTAAAAATCTGGGATGGAAAATATGGCTTTTTTTTTTTTTTTGCCTGTTTCCATTCCGGGTTGCTATCATGTTGTTCCAGAGCCATCCATAGTCTGGTATCTCCATTGTCACACCCTATTGAGGCCTGTCTATCCCAGCAAGTGTCTTTTTGCAGTTTCTCTGACCAACTCTCTTCCTGAAAATTTGTTTTGTTGTATTTTGTTACCTGTTATTTATAAAATGCTTATGATGACCTACAATCCATGCCATGATCATTTTAAAGGGTGCATTATTTAGTTCTCCCCAAAACCTATCAGACAAGTTTTATTATTATTTCCATTTTAAAGGTGTAGAAACTGAGACTCAGAAAGTTTAAGAAACTGTGTGAAGGTCATAGAAACATGGCTCATTCCACAGTGTCTTTCTATGTGTTCTTTGCTCCTGGGTCAAAGTTTTAAATGCAGAACGACTGTATGGGCCACTGTTCTACCCACAACTTAGAGTTATAGGTTTCAAAGATTTCAAATAATGTTTCCCATTTGATCTTTACACTTGTCCTAAAGGAAGGCAGAGCAACCACGATCAAAAATCATAAGAAAAAATTAGATAGTAGCAAGTTTGGAGGAAAGGCCTTGGACTCCTGGCTTCATTGCTCCCTCTTCTTGCTGCACCCTACTAACCTACCAAGCCACACTTTATCAGTGTCCTTTCTCAAAACCAGTGTCTGAAGGTAGAAATTGCAGACTCTATATGAGGACCGTAGGGAGATATTTGGCAGAAGGAACATCCTTGGTGTTTCTTCAGTGTTGCCACCATGCTGACTGTCCCACTTCACCTGAAGGCTAACTTTCTCTTTAACCCAAGCTAAACTAACATTGAGCTTGGGTTTTGTCAGAAGAGGATTAGGGTTTGTAGTCTTGTAGAGATGTGACGAATTTGGGAATAGAAACTCAACCTACTTGTAAAGAAGCAGTTATTTGAAATTCAACATTTCCATTTTTCATTTGTTTCCTTTGTCATTAAATTAAATTTATAATTCTTTCTTAAAATATTGTATATATTATGATTCTATTGAATTATATTTATTTAGTATAGCTATTTTTCTATTCATGTATTTATTCTTGATGAGTAGAGAGACAGTAGAAATGATGTTCAGCCAATGGTAATGCTGTTCTTCCCCTCCTTGGGATCTGAACTTTTCCATAATTGTTTTTAACTTTTTTTTTTTTTGGTATGCTTCTGCATTGCTTATTTGTTAAGAGTTTTGAAAAAATATTTTATTTTCAGAAATTATTACTAAAGAAAAAAAATTCAAGTAGTGTATTAGCCTCCTGTAACTGCTATAACAAATTATCAGAAGGTTGGTGGCTTAAAACAACTGAAATTAATTTTCTTATAGTTCTGTAGGCCAGAAGTCTGAAATCAGCACGACTGGACCAAAATCAGTAGGCTTGAAACTGGGTGACAGACCCCCAACTTTCCCCGGCTGTTCCCTGACCCTCATCAGAGTGGTCTTCAGCTGGGGGAAGGGGAGATAGCTAAGAAAAACTGCTTGACCAGGCAGGATGGGCTAGATTACTAGGAGTAGCAATAGTAAGATAAGAGTAGAGTTGATTAAACATAAACTTACTTCAGCCAAGACTTGATTTGAAGGTCAAAATGCTTGTTCCTTAACTAATGCCTTATGGTTTAAGATAACATATGTAATGCCAAGCCAATCTCAAGTTGTTTTTGCAGGCTACCTGCAACTATACACCTGCTTTGAAGTGCGCACACCCTGGACCCTAAGACACTATGAAAAAATATCAGTCAAGGTGCCAGGAATACCAATAACAGTTGTGCTGACTTTACCCTGAGCCTATCAGCTTCCCACAAGACTCCTGGGACTCCCACTCACGATTCTACTCTATAATTGCTTTTGAGTCTGGGTCTTAAAGCTCCTTTAGCTACTGTGAGCTCCTTTGAAAAGTAAATAAATGCCGTTCTTTAACACTACAAACATTGGCCTGAGGACCTTCTTAGTCATTCAGGTGGAGGATGAGGAACCTCTCTTGGTTTGGCAACAGGGTCACGCTCACTCTGGAGGCTTTAGTGGAGAATCGGCTCCTTGCCATCTTCAACTTTGATGGCCACCAGCATTCTTTGGTTTATGGCTATGTCACTGCAGCCTTGAGGCCAGTGTCTTCAAATTCTCTTTGCTCCGTCTTCACAATTTCTTCTTCCCTGTGTGTACTCATATTTCTCTCTGTCTCCCTTTTATAAGGAATATGTACTATTGCATTTAGGGCTCACCCAGATAATCCAGGATCCTCATCTCAAAATCCTAATTTAATCACATATGCAAAGTCTTTGCCATACAAGGTAATATAGGTTCTGAGGACTAGGGCTTGATATTTTGGGGTACCATTATTGATCCTACTACAAGTAGTTTTGAAGGGAGAATGATAACAAATGAAGATCCTGTACTTGATTTTTAAATGGATTCCTGCAGCAGGAAGCCCCTATTTCATGACCTGTGTCAGCTATATTTAGATGAACAGACTCTATATAGTTTACATTCATTGCCCGTGGAGTTATTAATATGCCCTGTTTACTCGAACAGAGTCTCAGTTTTTGTGATAAATTATATGGCTATTCTCCATATGCTACAATTTATTCCACAAAACCAGGCTCTTTTAGGTTTATGGGAATCATGATCTTGGGGCCAGAGAACCTCTCTGGGGACAATGTGTGGTCACCCCATTCCGCTGCACACTGGGTGCAAGATGGGAAGAGAAGCTGTGTCTAAGAGCAGTTGCCAAATGATGATGAGAAGGGATGTCAGCAGACTGGGGCTGGAGCCCAAGTGCTCCCCCTGTTGATCTGAGGATGGGTGTGAGCACGGTGGCTGATGACAAGCAGTTAGGCTGCATTAGACTTTTTTGCTTTAACTTGTCTTTGTAATGATGGAGAGCAAGGGCAAAGCCATTCATCTGCTGATGTTCTTTGCTGGGCCACATGGTCATGAGAAGATTTAGCATCTCTTTCTCCTCTAATAATTGTTCTTGATGCTTGGATGGCCCATGTTCCTAGAAGGCTGCTGCTCCTTCTGTGCTCATATCTTCTTGCTTGTGAATTATTGGTGCATTTGGAGAAGAAGAACAGACTATGGTAGGAATGCTCTGGGAAGGATTTTTCCAGCCTGTCTTATTGCAAATCATCTGTGTGAATAGTTGACTTCAAAGAGTTTTTTTCTTTGTTTGTTTCCCTTCCTTCCTTTCTTCCTTCCTTCCTTCCTTTCTTTCTTCTGCTAAAAATGTTCTCTCATAAGCCTAACAGTAGGTACTACTATTATACCCTCTTTGTAGATAAATGATCCTAGGTTCAAATATTAAATAATTTACCCCAAATTTACTCAGCTGCAAGTTGAGCTAGGATCCAAGACTGATCTATGTGACCCTGAAGTCCGTACTGTTAACCATTCTTCTCTACTCCTTATCTCCCAAAAAGAATATCTATTTAAAAAATGGGCAATCTTACAGAGTTTGAAGTGGCAAATCACTAAATACTCTTCCTCTTTGTCTGTTTTGCTGACATAGAAAAAGCTTACTCAGTTTAATTGGCTGATTGAAATACGAATGCTTTAGCAGAAACTAAGTTGGACCAGTTATTCCCTAGTCCTGAAAATGTATAGGTCATCTAACTGGAAACCTTCGATGAGCTGCAACAACCTTTCTATAAAGTGGATTCTTTTGTATTCAAGGTGAAAGTTGGAAGTTGGGGATAGTACATGTAGCAAAGCAACATTACAACTGCAAAATTATACAACCTTCCTTGCCTTTAATTCTGATGTGTTTCCTCCTTTTCCTAATTTGGACCTAGGATTTCCCTGTTAACTATATAAGTGAGATTAATAATTTGATAACAGCAGAGACTGTTAAGTGCTTAAGGGATAGCTTTGTCCTGATGACTTATTATTATGGGTAAATGGTGAAGTAATTAGCATTTATATAGTGCTTTATTTGGAGTGTGCATTATGATTACTCATTCATATACATACATTATAATCCCAATGGTTGCATTTTTGCTCCTCCATTTGCCATGATTATATTTACAGCATTTAAATATTTTTAATATTAAGCAAAATTAATACTCATGAAAACCTGCAGCTGACTGTTCTGTGTGATTTTGTGATTCATTTATTTGTGAAACTCTTGCCTCCCCTGTTGAGGATCTGAAACCCAATGCTCTTCTACCATCAAAAGGCTGAGTGAGCTGTTTGGGTCCATCAACTCTGGAATCATCTGCCTTCAGATAGTGGAGAATTTAATGATACCTTGGTGTTGTTTGGCCTGCTGAGAGGATGGAGGATCTTCTCCACCAGGAAGTCTGTCTCTCTGACTGCAAATTCATTTCTGTTGCCATAACTTTTCAGTGCCTTTAAATAGGCTTAGATTTTTCCTCCCACAAAACAGAAGAGCTCTCTTTTCTCTTGATTGTAGATTTATTTGGAACCTACCAAGGGAAGGGTGTGTAGGTATGGACGTTTAAGGGAACCTGAATGTAAGAATGGATATAGAAGAGATAATTGATTTGGGAGTGCTTTCCCGAGATACAGATGCAACAATCTGCCAAAGGAAATGGTGCAAAGGCACTATTAGGATGGCTCTTAGAAGTATGGACAAGTGAAGTTGAAATGCTGGAGTTGCCATGGCAGACGGTGGAGGGAGGGATCAAAGACCTCGGGGAAATGGACATGCTGGATTATATGCACTATGAAAGACCAGAATACCTAACAGATGGTCATGTCCCTTGGGTATGCACAGAGGATACACTGATTACCAAAGCCATTAGGGCCAGGGAGTCGCTAACAGCGGTAGGGCTAGCCCTATTCTGGAAGCTACAGTGGTACTAGGATAGAAGTAGGCTTACTGATAGCAGTGAGATTAGAGAACACTGAAATAATAGATTTCAATTGGAGGCACCTAACCCCCAGTAGCCTGTAGGCCAGGATTTGAGGAAGGAGATGCTATTATGCAAAAGTCCCAGAAGACTAATGGGAAATTGAGAGAGAAGAGTAGGGGCTAGAAGGGAAGGCATCCTTGGTAGCATAAAAGAGCTCCCATTCCCAACAGTAGGAAGGCACAGGAGGCTGAGAACCAGGTCCTGAGTCAGAGCGGCTAAGCTCCAGAGAAGATTAATAGCCCAACCAAGGGAGGTCCGTCTTGCAGGAGTCTAACGGGAAGAAGTTGACTCTTTCTCAGGAGGTCTTGTTGCCCCAACTGCCAGCAAACAGCCTTCAACTTTCAGCAACTTCAGGAATTGCTTCACTGCAGAGAGCCACCTCCTCCATGGGCCTGAGCTTCCTGGGATGGCCCATGTTCAGTAACTGATTAAAGCAGGGCTATAAAAACCCAGCCATTCTGGCACAACACAGGACAATTCAGACAGGCCATATGTACTCCAGCACTTCCAGTGGGGTTGACCAAGGCCTTGTAGGCCCGCTTCAAGTTAGACTTCTTCCTCTGACCAATCCTGTTTCCTTCGACACTCTTCTGCAGGTATTGCTCTCCAATAGATATCCAGCATGCTAAACTCCATCTTATTATCTGCTTCTGGAAAACCAGAAAACCAGCCTCCAATAGACCCTGAGAATCCTCAGGCACAGCTCTTCTTTGGATAGAGTTAATATTCTTTCGTCCTCCATGCTAAGGAGAAGCCCCTCAGTCAGAAGCATAGAGAGTCCTGGATAAGTGAGATGGGATGGCCCTTTCACCAAACGCTATTGTGTGGCAGGCCTGTTGCTAGGCACAGTTCAAACTCCCAGCTAGAAACCTCATTCCTCTTCCTTCGTTAGGTTCTGGTGCCTAAACACTGCTTTCTGGAGGCAGACAGATGGAATACCAGCTGCAGAGAACTCCGTTTGCATAAACATTACTATTCTTGAATTTTTAATGGCTTAATCTCATGAGGAAGTGTGTTAGGTCAGAGTGCTCACAAATCTGATGCCTTCATAATGTTTCACACCCAGACTAGGGAGCTGTTAAATCTGAGAACAAAAATACATCTTCCTAGTCTTTTGGGTGGTATTCATTGACCAGTTCTTAGTGTACCCTTGAGACACTCACAGTTCTCTTGTTCTGGAGATGACAGAAATGCATAATTCTGAATTCTTTCATCCTCCCACCTCTGATCATTGAAAAGTGAAATGAAATGCAGTTCAGCCGGGCAGTTGCCACAGCAGCCTAGGGTTGATGTCCGAGAGGGGCAAGGATTGCAAACGCTCCTTCCATTTCTAATTTGGAAGGTGGACTCCTAATAGCTTTGCTGTCCTCTACCATAAAATGTCACATGAGGAGGTGTGTGTCATCTTTAGAGCTGCTACAACTCAGGGCCTCAGGCTGCTACCCTTTATAGCACTGAGTCAGATTTAATAGGTCCCTATTTGACAGATTTAAAGTCCATCAGCTCCTGGAGAAAATTTATCCAAAGGTCCTGAAGATGAAAGAATTTGCCTGTCTGCAAAGAGGAATGAGTGAAATGTTTCCGCACAGTCTTCAGCAGGTTATAACACATAAATCTGTCAGCAATCTTTACCTTCCATGTGTGCGAAATTATGCAAGCTTCTTTTTTCTTTGTCATTTTGAATTATGCACTCTGTGTTATAGATAGATCAACGGTTCCTAGGGAGCTAACTGAGACATGGAAAGACGGATATGTTTTATTTTCATGTCAACCTGCTCTGATTCAGTGTTTAGGGTGACATATAATCAGGCATCAAGATAAAATTAATCTGTATTAAGTAAATTTAAACTGCTTTCTATCATGATGTAATTGATGTAATTGGCGCTATTGACAGCACTCGGGACTGCATTGATTTTCCTCGGGCTGAAATCTGATGACACTTTTCTTTCATCCCAACCACTGGGCTAGTTATAAACCATCTGCAAGGAAAAATTCTATAAATTACAAGTTTTTATATTAAGCTATGCTGCTTTTCTGAAAGAAGTGAACCTGAACATAAATTATCTGCAATAACAACTTAATTAACACTTAATGACTATTAAGAAGGGTTGTTATGCTCTACTCTTAAGAGCCCCCCACTCTACTTGCTAGTTGTTTTCTCAGAAGAAAAAGCAGTTTTCTTATTCCCATAAAGGCAGTATGGGCTTTCAGCAGGCCTGCTACTGTGGCCCACATGCTGAAGATTTAATGCAGTATCATATTTAATTTGTGCAGAACTTTTACAAGGTAGATATTATTACCTCCAATTTACAGATGTAGAAAATGAGACTTATAGAGGTGATAAAACTCATCCAAGGTCAGATAATCAGTAAATGGAAGACTCATTTCAAATCCTGGTCTGTGAAACTACAAAGCCTTGGCTTATTTCTCAGCTGTGAGGTCTGCAATGCATCACGGAGATGCTTTTCTGTGGAGAGGAGCCTTGTCTTCCATTAGCCACATTAGATACCAGGTGGCTTACCTGTGATGCTGCCAGGTTCTTGAGGATGCTTTTGCTTATGGTTTTCCTGAATAATCCCAAAGTATCAGCAGTGTGAAACTTTAGAAAATTAAAGCTTTGCTTAGTTGGTTCCTCCAAATCGTTGCTTTTAGCATTAACATAGAGTTTCTGATCTATTTGGCCAGGAAGAAAAACAAGTGCAAAAAACAAAGAAGTGGGGGGAGGTGGACAGGAGAGTCATGGAAAAGCTCCAAAGAGGCTTCATTAGAGTCTAGGAAGAACTGAGCTCTGGGTCTCAGGAATATCAAGAACTGAACCTCTGGAAGGACAGCTCTGAGATGTGACTGTTCTCTCAATGTCAACTCTCTTTCTTGTGATCTCTCTGAGCCCCTCTGCATATTTGCTCTGTTAATTTTCTCCTGATCTGCATCCTCTGGGACTTTATTTCTTCATAACAATGTTGTGCATGTGGGCTGATAACCTCCACTCTCATGGATCTGTCAGTTCTACCATCTGAAATTAGAATTTAGTGCAGTTCAAATTTCCAGAAAAAGTGTTTTGGATTTTGAGCTGGATGCTACCAATGGTCTAATCAGCAGGAGATGGGTCAGGAGAGGGTGGATAGTAATATGGTCGTGTGGTATATACCAAACCCTTTGCAGGGTGCAGTGGCTGGAAACCTAGATAACGGACAGGCTTCAGCTCTTGCATTTCAGCCCTGAATTTACTCCACATCTAATTCCCACTTTCTGCATCAAGCCTCTTCCCTTATCTGCTCCCTTGGTGCTAGATCCCTCGGGCCTCCCTCTTCCTTCTGACGAGCCCGTTGGATTGGTCATACAATTTCAAGTGATCCTCTCAGTTCTGATTTGTTCGTCCTTGACATGCCGTTTCCCATACATATTCTTGAGCTCCCATCTAATCATACCCATTTTTGACCTTTTTCCTAAGAAATTTTGCTTGTTACTACTACTACTCCTACTGTTGCTGCTAGTACTACTACTATTAGCTAACATTTATGAGAATTTACAAGACATCAGGCATTGTTCTTTTTTTTTCCCCTACATAATCTCATTTAACCTTCATGGAGATCTTATATAGCAAGTGATATTATTGTACCCATTTTACAGATAATAATATGAAGTTTCAGTGAGACCAACTGTACTAGCCAAGGTGGCACAGTGTCTACAGTGTGTCCTAGTGTGTCTGACTCTGGAGCTTACACTCATATGCACCATATTGTACTTGTATGCGACTGAAGACTGGCCAGTTAATACCTAATGCTGACTGTCCTCCTCACGAGGAACCACCTTTCTGTTGCTCTGTATATAGTATACATGTAAGCCTTGTCTCTTCAACTAGACTTTGAACCTGTTATGAGAAGGAACCATAGAACACTTATCTCTGGTGTGTTCTAAACATATATCAGTTGGAAGCACAAATAAAGTTCATTATAACTATGGTCCGTCTGCACCTACACTTGCCTTCAGCTTTCAGTCCCATCAAAAATAAGCTCTAGCTATATATTTTTTCCTTATTCTGAACTCTAATATCTACTTTCCAAAGATAAAAAAATTTAGGGCTATTTTTCTGACATCTAGACCCCTGAAGATGAAAAGTTCTCAGTGATGAGAGCCGTCATCTGCCTAACATGTTTATTCTGAATTGGTGATGATAGCAGCTGGGAATATGATTATATGGTCCAGGTTGTCCTGGTAATAACTTTGTTTAAGGAAACTTCACAAGAACCAAACAAACCAAAAAAAAAAAAAAAAAAAAAAAAGCACACATTTCGCTTTGCTGCACTGAACAGTGAGAAAAACTAGCATCTGCCCCTCCCCATATATGAGCCCTGTCTTATTAACCTCTTTAAACTAAAGGATAACTCTGAAACATCTTTTTATCATTGTTAACTGGTTTAAACAAGGAAAAATCCTTCATTATCTCCTCCCAACTCTGCTACCTTCCCCACAAGGTGGGCAGGAATACACTCAGAACTCTCTCTTCTGTGCCTGCCAAGATGATAACATGGAATATGAGAATGGCTTTGACCATAAACTGGTATGTCCCTAGCCCCAATTAGTCATGGGACATGTCTGAGCAATAGCTTTTAGGACCAACAGATGCACAGACACATGTGGGTTTCTCTTATTCTAAAGCACATGATTTGGGGAAGAACAGGAAATAGTCCAGGGAGAACGATATCTGTGTTCACAGCTTTCTCCACTAACTTGCTGTCTGGAATCTGACTTCATTTTCATTGAGTTGCAATACAAGGAACATCTGGCGCTGAAGACCGGGGATTGGTACTGGCTCTGCTAATTGCTAACCATGTGACCTTAGGCTAATTATTTAGTTTTTCAGTCTCAATTTTAAAAATAATTTATTCACCTTTAGAATAAGGTTAATAATCTTCATCCTACTTTATCACATGGCTGCTGTGAGGATCGAATAAGATAATAAACATTAATGTGCTGTATAAAATTACAAAACCCAAGTGTTATTATGATCATTTTATTATTTCAATCCACTGTTCTGTCTACTAAATGACTTAATGCAAAAATACTTTTTTCCTTTGGTCAACTATGAGAAATATTAAATTTTTTCTAAAGGAACCTTTTTACTCCTAGAAAAAAAGAGAAAAAAAAAAAAGCACACATGAATTCTTCCATTATCATTTTGACATCTCCTTAAGGAACATGAATCCTGGACTATCTCTCCTACTATCCTGTTCTTCGTCTTACTTCCATCTCCCCAGCCCAGCAAGATGCCTGAAAATAGTCCAAAGGACTGTTTTGTCTCTATTGATAAATTCCTCTTCCTACTCCCATTCCCCCATATGCGAAATAATTTGAATTTAAAAGATTCTTTCACTGATGACTGAAAAGAATCTTTGTCCCATGCAGACATGTGGGTAAGTTTTTGAACAAGTAAAGTTTGATGTCCCCAAATCTTACCAACAAATAGGGGCTCATTTTGCTTGTGCTTAACAAATAACTCAGATTATCAGGATTCCCTGTTCTCCATGAAACTGAGTTGGTTGATCAGAGTACTGGATGGCTGTCACATGGTGGGTCAGACCATGGACTTCAGTATCTTACAAACCTGGACTTTAATTCTAGTAATACCAATCATTAACCACATAGCTTTGGGCAAATAATTTTAACATGTCGAGCTTCATTTTTCTCATTCCCTCTAAAAAATAGTGTTAGTAATAAAATCCGTCCTACAAGGTGGTTGCGACTGTTGAATGGGGGACTTAGCACAACGTCTGGTCCATAGTATGTCCTCACAAGTTGTGCTACCGTAATGTTATTACTGCTGTTATTAGGTAAATTAGTAAACATGAAGTTGATCTGAAATGATTAAAATATTTATCTGTTCGGAACACACAAATAGTTCCCATCTTCCAGTCAGTGAAATGTGATCTTTGCCCTGCTCTAGTTTTTCCCTCTGCATGTAGAGCCACCGTACCAGAAGGAATTTCCCTAGGGACTTCCTCAAAGTCAGGACCTATCCTGTGGGAAGCTGTCCTCAGTGAGGCAGGTAGAGCCCAGGGAACAGTGATTGCATTAGACAGGAACTTTGGTCACTAATGCCCCTAATGCATAAAAGCTGATGCTGCAGAGCAGGCAGCCTGGCTGAAAAACATTCTAATTTTTTTCAAGAAATAGTTCATTTATACTTGGTAAGATCCGAAGAGATCTCCATCACCCACCACCCTAATTTAATAAAATATCTTGTTAACTAAAACAGTTGTGCCTGAAATATCTATTGATTCTCAAGGCTGTAAGTGCAGACCAACTGTACTGTCACAATTAGGTCACATTGACCTCTTAAGCACAAGCAAACAAACAAATAAAAAAAAGGAAGAAAGAAAGAAACAAAAGAAACAAAACAAAACCCTGTGAAAACTTTGCAATAGAAAAACAGGCAGCTACCATGGCCTATGGCTTCCTTATCGAACACATGTCCTCCAACCCTGTGCAGACTTAGTGTCTATGTGTGGCTCAGCGTGAAAGAGGAAGGATGGAGTTTAATTACCTGATGTTGGTCTTTTATTTGAAAGAGTACTTTAAGCACTCGGGGAATAGCAAGATGTGATTGTTTCAATGGGCACTTAGCCAAGAAAACTGGGATGAGAGTTATCTGAATGCCAGGGTCCAAGGCCGTTGTATGCCATTTCTGCTGGGGTGAAGAGCTCTTGGAAGAAGTTTATCAGTGGAGTGCAATGGCTCTTTCTCACAACCGCAGCAAGGGGAGCCCTTTAACAAAGTGCTCTTCAGCACACTTGAGAAGTCATGAAGTACATGCTTCATTGAAGATGATCTTTAGACTTTCTTTGGACCAATTGAATCAAGAGAATTTCTTTCAAAAATATATATTTATTTAGAAAAGTAAAATAAAAACAAAATAATAATTTGGCAAATAATTACATTGAATTAGTAATGAAAAATAATTGTACAAAACTTGACAGAGTTTCTTCCATTACCTTGCTAGGCCACACCATAGAACCTTGGAGACAGGCTGTATGGAGTAGGTGCATTGCTCTTCAAAGGGCTGGAGTGGGGCGATGAGGAGGATGGAATGGGATCGGGGGATGCTTGTTAAAAAGGAAAATTTATGAGCCCCACCTTGGGATAACTTATTGGATTGGTAAATTTGCAAATAATGTGTTGGGCCTGCTTTGCTTTTCCTCTCAGGAGGTAACCACCTGCAGGGAGGAGATATTTTCTGCTGTCCTTTCGGGATTGGCTATTTCCTCTATCTCCTGCCCCCATGTGGCCTGCGTTGGCCCAGTGCCTCTGAGTGCATTGATAAGTCTTTATTATGCTGGGGTTCATTTGGCTGGCCTATTCATTTTGTTTTGTTTAAACCTATTTGCTTTTATACTAAGCTGTGTCCCCCAGTTTTGACTGTATCATAATAA
The DNA here is from genome assembly GCF_027409185.1 of Cynocephalus volans. NCBI lineage: Eukaryota > Metazoa > Chordata > Mammalia > Dermoptera > Cynocephalidae > Cynocephalus > Cynocephalus volans. The sequence continues at coordinate 139,512,535 of NC_084466.1, read as the reverse complement.
AGGTAGTATTGTGAACTCCGTTGGCCTTACTCTTTCTTTCAGAACACAGCTAGGACAGAGAGCTGTTGTTATTGGGTCTACTGAGAACCTAATCCGTTTAGCTGGCCTGATCTGCAGCTGAGCCTGCCTACCATTCACTCATGGGTACGGGGTAGTGCACTGACACCTGTGCACTTTCTTTGACTCATTTACACCCAGCCCATTTACTCTGCTTCGAGGACATAAACTTCATTTGATAGGGTGCTTCTTCTAGTCACAATCCACCATGGGTATGAATGCAACTCCCCTCCTCTACAACTCTCCTCACACTACCCTCTTCTCTCCTCAGTCCAGGGTTTATGTTTTAAAATTTTTTTGTTTTTCCTTAGCAGAGATAAGGCTGTTTGTTCTTCAAGCATGATAGGTTTTCTTGCTTTGTTGAATGGTACTTTGAAATGTTGTCCCTTAATGTATGTCAACAGAGACATACATGAGAACTCCCTGTGTTGGGCTGGATCACAGATCCCTCTCCCCCGTCTTGTGCAGGTCGTGAGTCAGATAAGTGAAAGAAAAATCAGGTAGCTGCCAGCGAAGTTGACGTGCATTATTTCAGACATGAGCTCCACCTCCAGTGGTTCAAAGCTGCTGTCTAATATACCAAAGTACACAATAGTGGCAATGAGCCAAGTGGTACATGGGCACACATGCACACTAGCACTACTCTTATGTAACTTGTTTACAATGGATGTGCTGAATTATACACAGCTGGATATGAGGTGAGGGGGCCTGACTAAACTAACTCCACTTTCCTTACACTCTGATAGGAGGAGTCTGTTCTTATGAGTCCAAGGGCAAAAAAATGCCACCACCATGGTCTTTCCTATTATTTGCCAATCAATGAGTTGCTGTCCTTTCATTCACCTTCTAAAACTGTTTCTTTTAACATTATTGAAAGCTAAAGTCTTGTGTCTCACATAAGTAGTTTGTATGTTATCATTTCTCTCACTAAATGGAAGCCCCTTAAAGGCAGGGCTGGTGGGCCTTTCATTTTCTTTGTATACAACTAGGTTCTAATTCAATACTAGAAAGAGTATGTGATTTGGGAGCACCAAAGGGCTCATGCTTCTCTCCTCAGGACCAGCACAAACAGGTCCATGGATGGATGCTTAGAATGTGGTCTGCACAGTGCTAGGATAGAATTGCCCACAGTAGCCCAGACAAAGGACACCTGACCCAGGCTAAATAGGGCAGGAGGATGTCACAGAGGTGAAGACAAGGTCACAGTTGGTGCAGCATGGAATAGATGAAAGGTGATATTGGAGGGCTTAAAAGTTTTGCTTTTCCTCTCAGGAAACTTTGGAAACAACTGGAAACAATTTCAGGTGGAGAGTTCTAGTCAGAATTGACAGTTTGCAAGCTAAGAGGGCACAGGTTTACCCAATTTGTGATATTCTGTTTTTGTTCATGGATATGCATCCAAAAAGAGAATATTCATACAGAAAGTTTGCATGATGTATTAGTTCATTTTGTGTTGCTATAACAGAACACCTGAGACTGGGTAATTTACAAAGAACTGAGGTTTATTTGGCTTATGATTCTGGGACAGCTGCATCTGGCATGGACCTCAGGCTGCTTCTACTCATGGCAGAAAGTGGCAGGCAGCTGGTGGGTACAAGCAGATCACATGGTGAGAGGAAGCAAGAGAGAGAGAGGAGGTGCCAGGGTCTTTTAAACAACCAGCTCTTGTGGGAACTAATAGAGCAAGAACTCACTCATTAATCCCCCCACCCCAGGGAGAGCATTAATCCATTCATGAGGGATCTGCCCCCATGACTCAAACAGCTTCCAACACTGCCACATTGGGGATCAGATTTCCACATGAGTTCTGGGAGGACAATACATACAAACTCCATCAGGTGTTCATCTACAAGTGTAATAGCTCAGAAAAATATTTTTATTTGGTACCAGATCAGGCAAGAACCAGGTAGCAAGCCACTTATACCTTAATGAGAAGTTCATATTAAAACAAGGCAATCTTTTTGTAAGCAGTGTTAAAATTATTTATAAACTATTATTATATACATCTATATCCTATAATACATTTTATTCTAGCCTGGTGCTATCTCATTATATTGTAAAGTACAATATCATTAACCTGAAATTTCACTTGCCATCATGTTACTACAAGGCATTCTGTTCTTCTCTGGTATGGAATTGTTAAATTCCCTTTGGTTATTTATCTGCTACTATTTAATTTCTCTGTGAACCTCAATAGTCTCTGATTACAGGTAGTTAAGCAGATGTGACCTGTGATGTAAGCTACTGGTTTTACTTAAACATCTGGAGTGGGTCCAGAATGGGTTCAGTCTTCTTTAGCTGTCTCTCCTTCCTTGTATGTAACTCTGGTTGTTAGTGATTCCAGAAGCTCAATAGATGTTTCCAAGTTCTGGGTCATTAGAGTTCTTGGCACTTTTACAAAGAGCACTCGGAAAACAGCAAAGTGAATTGTGGGTAGATTCTATCAGCAAAATACTACACCTGTTTTTGAAGCAAGTGCATCACTAAGCTTTGGGAGGTCCAGCTCAGTGAGCTGAGTAGAATTAATATGTGCAACAGGACTGGAGTTAACGCAGGGGAAATCTCCATGCTGGTAGCCTCTTCCAGATAAACCTGTTTAATTAACACAGTATATATGCAAACTCAGTCAAGGGCAGCCACCACTAGACACATGTGGGCTTAAATATGTGGATGCATCCACACAAATCTGCCTCCACTGTTTGGGCACAGAATACCCATACGAATAGGAGGAAACTACTCTTTATTGAGTTCCTGCTATCAGCATGCCAGGAACTGCTAAAGTAGGCATTTTTCATTTAATATCTCAATCTGATTTCCTAATTCTGCAAAGCTAATATTATTAAAAAGTTCATAATACAGCCATAGAGACTGAGGATCAGAGAAGATTAGTTGTTTGAGACTGCATGGTTGCAAGATAGCTGAGCTAAGGTTCAATCATGGCTCTTCTGGATGCCAAAGCTCTCTGCAGTGTTCCACTCTCCATTTGTCCTTTTGTGGGGAAAATAGAACAATTTAGTCAGGCCCCCTTGGCTCAGGTCTGACTCAGGGGTCAAGCAGCACATTTCTTGTAAACAAGTTGTGTAGGTGGAGTTAGTGTGCATGTGCACCCCTGTATCTTTCTAGTTAATTGCTTTTGTGTGTTCTGCAGTTTGAAGCAGGCTGGCCAGCAGAGAGCCCACGTGTGAAAATAGAGCATGTTTACTCTGCTGGCAGCTGCTCAATTTCTCTTTGGACTTTGCTGGTAGCAGTTGAGTTTCGGAGTTTCTCTGTAGACTGCTTGGCTCATAGTGTTGTGTGTGCTGAATAAAGACTATTCCTACTTCAACCAAGGCTCCAAGGACTTTTTTGTTGGTTACCTAGCTCATAGACCTGCCTGTGAAGGGTTTGTGAATGGGCTCGAGGGGTCTGTGAGCTCCAGACCCTAGTCTTAGCTCTACAATTGGCGTCATCGGCAGGATTACACCACACCTTTTAACACCATTATACAAAAATTTCCAAGAATAATTTGTCCCTTTGGAGGACAACTTAGTCCTGTATTTAGCACATTGCTGTTTACTAACAGCAAAGATAGAGTCAAAATAGAACCTTTTTTTTTTTTTTTAGAATTTGGAGGAAATAAATACGGGCATGGTGCTCCAAAAATAAAGAAAACTTTAATTGCTGTTTATTAACAGCAATGTGGTGAATACAAGACTAGGCAGAGGAAAGAAAAAATTACAAAATTGTATTAGAACTAATACAACACCCCCAAACCATACATGTTTTTCTTCCCTTTCACACAGAAGGCAAGCAGGAGGAAATGGAGAAAATTTAAGGTATTTATAGTGAAAGTCCAGTTATGGGTCACTCCTGGGGAAGGAATACTTCTGCATAACAAAGTTTTCTTTATTTTTGGAGCACCACGCCCATATTTATTTTCTCCAAATTAAAAAAAAAAAAAGTTCTATTTTGACTATCTTTTCTAAGATGAATTTTACTTCCCATCTTTTTAAACATAACCACTTTAAATATGCATTTTAAGGAAAAAAAATCTATCTTCACTTCAGGAGTATAATCTCATAATGGCTGTGACTTTGAAGGCAATATTAATTATGTATCCCTCTGCATTTACAACAATGCAAATGACATACTAACATGCTCAGTAACTGTTGTATTAATGAATTCCTATTATGATCATTATTCATTATACTGGAACTTAATATGACTTTAAGGATAAAAGTAAAAGTCTATTTGTTCTCTATCCTAAAGATATGTGTCTTTGCTTTCTTGTGTCTGTTTTTTTATAATTTTTCAGGCTCTGTCTTCATTGTCATCTGTTAGTACTCCACCATCATTTATTTAGTTTTCAGCATATGTCTGCCAATAGGAGGCATCTGCTGCTTCTAATATGAAAGCTATAGTGAATTAGGGAACCAGCTGCCCTATGTTATTAAAATTGTGTGCAGGTTTGAAGCCTCTCCAAGGAGTCAGCAAATATGTGCAAGTGGAAGTTTGCAGCATCTTCCACAAGAAAGGAAGCTCTGAGTACTCAAGGACATCTTATTTAGCTAGCATTTTGGTCTAGATCTATTCTAGAAAGGTGACACATAAGTAATTGTAGAAGACACTGTTGATGCACTGACTACATCCCTTTGGTCCTTATATTTTCACTGCTTGCTGGCCTCCCTTCCAACTGCCATACTTGCCTGTGATTTGAATTTTGTTTCCACTTGATTGGGCTAAGGGATGCCTAGATAACTGGTAAACATTTTATCTGTGAAGATGTTCTTGGAAGAGATTAGCACTTGAATTGGTGAACTGAGTAAAGCAGATGGAACTCCCCAATGTGGGTGGGTATTATCCAATCTGTTGAGGGTCCAAATACAACAAAAAGGTGGAGGAAAAGTGAATTCACTCTCTCTGCTTGAGCTGAGACATTCATGTTCTCCTGCCCTCAGACAAAGGCACTCCTAGTTCTCAGGCTTTCAGACTCAGACCAGGACAGAACTTATATCAAACCCTGTTTGCCTCCCACCTCCTACCTGATCCAGTGGCTTTCTTGGTTCTCCAGTTTGCAGACAGCAGATTGTCAGATTTCTCAGCCTCCACAATCATGTGAGCCACTTTCTGTACTAAATCTCGTCTTGTATGTATGTATACATATCTTATTGGTTCTGTTTCTCTAAAGAACACTGACTAAAACACTGCCTCTACCTGCGTCTTTGTCTGACCACCAGAACCTGCTCTTCGTGTGGACTGGACAGGTCAGATGTGTTAGAAAATTATCTCTCCTGAGGTGGGGGAAGGCCCTCACTCAGTGGTTGATAGAAATGGTGAATGAGTATCCCAGTTTCCTCCCCACCGCCACGTGGAATGATTCTGAGGTGTATATTCCCCACTGATTCCCAGACTTTCCTAGTGTGATTATACTCCAGTCATCTACAACGCTAACTTGCTTGATAACTAACTTCTATTGGCTCCCTGTGCTTTACTGCCTAGTTCTCTTATTTCCCTCTGTGTGTTTCCTGAGATCACTCCCTCCTCCCCAGCAAATAAACCACCTGCACTTGGATCTTTGTCTCAAGATCTACTTCCTAGGGGAATCCAAATGAAGACACAGAGCTACAAGTAAGTGAAGAGTTATGGTACTTATTACAAGGGAAATGATTTGATTTAAGGAGGTAGGAGGTTAATGGTTGAATGGCAAAATGGAATATTGAGTTTTCTTTGTTGACATCATCGAGGCTGCTCCTGTTTCCCTTATGCATCAACTTTATTAAGAATTAGAAAAGATGCACATTTTTCCCAGTGGACATGACATTCTCACCACAGTGTAGATGCAGAATTCATATTTATGCTTTGTGTAATATACCTCATAGAAAGTGGCACTGAGTCAGAATATAAGGCAAGGAAATCGGAGCAGCTGTTTAGACTTCAGCATCAAGTCAGTATCACAGAGGCCGCAAATGAGTTTGTTGGTACTTGTGGCCTTTAGAAATAAAGGTGCCATTGCTTGAATAAATCATTGGTTGGCTCTTTTTGTCCATGATACAGGAGAACTTTCACTTTTTCCTTCCCTTAATTTGATCAGGGTCAGTAGTTTAAAGGGAGAGAACTATTGAAGAAAGAAATTAAAATTAAAAGATTTAAGTGAAGAAAGAAAATTAAAAAATAAACTTTTCATTCAACATTCACTGGTTTATCTTTAAAGCACCATCCTCAATGATAGGAAGGGTGGAGACATTTGCTTAGAATTTTTCTTCCTCTGTGAAAGGAGATTGTAAAGCTATATGTGGACTTCACTGGAAAAAAGAATAGTCTTTTCAACAAATTAGCCTGAGACAACTGAATCCCTAGGTGCAAAACAACGATGTTGGGCTTCTACTTCACACCATCACAAAGCTTAGTCCAAAATGAATCATAGACTTAAATGCAAAAAAATAAAACAACAACAACAACAACAAAAACAGGAGTAAATCTTTGTGACCTTGGATGAGGCAATGGTTTGAGACAAAAGCAAAAGAGAAAGAAGAAAAAATAATTTGTACTTTATCTAAATTCAGAAGAAACCATTAAGAATGTGAAAACAGAAATTACAGATTGGGACAAAATATTTACAAATTAAATATCAGATAAGGGACTTGTATTCAGAATACATAAAGAACTCTTACAATTTAAAATTGAAGACATATAACTCAATTTAAAATGGACAAAGGGTATAAACATTTTTCCAAAGAAGATACACAAATGGCCAATAAGGACATTAAAAGATTCTCATAATCAGTAGCCATTTGAGAAATGCAAATCAAAACCACAGTTAGCTGCCACTTTATACCCACTAGTGTAATTATAATAAAAAACAAAGACATTAACAAACATTAGTTAGAATGTGGAGACATTGGAATCCTTGTACATTGTTGGTGAGAGTGTAAAATGATACAATTTGCAAATTAGTCTGGCAGTTCTTCAAAATGTTACACAGTTATCATATGACCCAGTAAATCCACTCCTATGTACATATCAATAAGAATTATTTTTCACAGCAGTATCACTCATAATAGCCAAAAGTGGAAAAAGCCCAAATGTCTACCAATGATATATTGATAAATAAAGTGTAATTTATCCATTCAATGGATTAATATTTGGCAATAAAAATTTAAAAAATCACTGTGACAATATGGATGAACCTTAAAAATGTTAAACTAAATAAAAGAAGCTAGTCACAAAAAAAACATACATTGCATGATTCCATTTATAGAAAATGGCCAAAACAGGTATTCTGTAAGACAGAAAGTAGACTCATAGTTGCCTAGATTTTGGGAGGGAGAGATGTGGGAAGCAGTTTGTGAGTGACTGCTAATAGAGGATTTTTAGGGGGGGTGAGAAAAATGTTTTAATATTGATTGTGATGATGGCTGCAAAAGTCTGTGAGCATATTAAAATTCATTGAATTTTATACTTTAAATGAGCGAATTGTATGGTATGTGAATTATAGCTCAATAAAGCTATTAAAATGCTCATCAAATGTTCAAATACAAATCACAGCAATGTATTCTGTAGTTTATAACTTTTATGTAAATAAAATATGACCACAATAGCATAAAGTGTGGAGTGGAGAAATAAAAGTATGCTATTATAAGTTTCTAAACTAGATAGTGAGATGCTCCATTTCAGCAATATTGTCATTTTGGTCCTGGTAATTCTGCTTTATTTTTATGGGCTATATTATGCATTGTTTAGCAGCATCTCTGACTTCTACTCTCAGCCCAGTCGATTCCAGCAGTATCCTCCCTACCCCCACTGTCCCCATTTATGTCAATAAAAAATGTCCTCCAGACCCTGTCAATTGTCTTATAGGGGTCAAATTTATCCTCGGTTAAGAATATCTGTTATACATTAAGTGGTACAATATGATTTGAATATGATGTATTAGTTTCCTATTTCTACTGTAACAAATTACCACATATGTAGTGGTTTAAAACAAAACAATCTTATTATTTTATAATTCTAGTGCTCAAAATGCAAAAATTTTTTACTGGGATAACATCAAGATGTCTGTGCCTCCAGCCCTCCTACCTCACAGCAGTCCTGTGGATGTTATGAGCAGCTCAGTGACTCCATCGTGTAATTCTTGCAGTTGGGGAATGGAGAAGGCCCATCTGTCACTGGCTCTTGCCCTTGTGTGGTTCCTCCAGGAGTTTTCTATCTGACTTCTTTGTTTAGAGTGAGAGAGTAAAAGGTACATGGGCTTTGGAGACCTCAGGCAGAACTTAGATCAAATACTTGCTATTTGACTTTGAGAAAATTACATAATCTCACTGAGCCTTGATTTTCTTATTTTTGAATGGTGGATGATAATAATAAACCAGAAGTGTTGGTAGGAGGATTAGCTACTACCGTTGTTGAACCAGGGCTGAACTGTGGCGACATTGGGTAGTAGCTGATGATGAAAGACTGAGAACTGGAGTTTCTTGTTCCATCCTGGTGCTCAGAATTGCTCACTTGCTTGGTTTTTGGCCCCTGACTATGAGTTTCTTAAAAGAACCACTTTTACTTTTGGTGATCTGACCAACTACTGTGACTATTTGCTTTTTTGGGCATAAGCTCTTGAACTTTTCCATGGTCTGGTTAGAAACTCCATTTCCATTGATAAAATATTTTTAACAGGGGAGTGAGAGGGCTATTTATTTATCTTTAGCACAATTCTAGTGAGGTGTGGTTCTTAAATATTATTTTTATAAATTCTTCCTTGGTTATACTTCTAATATACAAATGAAGTTTTACTTGTAGTGGAATTTAATTTCGGAAGAAACATGTATTAACCCAACTTTATAATTTATACCTTATGATTTATACTTTTCAAAGAACATCATGTATATTACCTTATTTGATCCTCATGATGTCAGAATTATTATTTTCACTTTGCAAATGAGCGATATTATGATGCATAAAGCAGTGGCTCAGGTCTACTGATTTTTCAGCCCAATATTTCACCTATTTTAACATATTGTCTTCCATCAATAATGTTAATTTGTATAATGCATAGTGATATTGGTAATGATAATAAGGAAATGTCTTCCTATTACTCTATGCCCCACATATTTCTGACTCTTACAGAAAAACCCTCTATTTACTCCTAAACATAAGAGATTCATGAAATATTTTTCAGAACTAGGATTTTATAATTTCAAATAATGTTGCAAGAATGAGTATTCAACCATGACATTTCTAATTGGCTACAGACATAATCCAATATCCTCATCTTACCATATTGTTAGAGAAGATAATTGGACTTGCATAACCACCGGCAAAATATACTGGTTTATGCAAAGAATGAATCTAATTTCCTTCATAAACATTCCTGTACAAGAGTGGTACTGACAGGGGCAAGGAAGGAGGATGTTCAGTGTAACTTCAAAAGATCTTTCTGGTTTCAATTTTCTGTTCTTGATAGATAGATATAAAAAAATCATTAATTTATTTTAATATACATTATTCTTGTTGAGTTGGAACAGGCCAACAAATAAGAAATAAAAGACTTTAAGTCCAGCCTGGCCAAAATCAGGGGAGAGAGACTCCTTTAGCCTACTTCCCAACACTTCATGTACCACGTCCCTAAGAACTTTAAGAATTAACAAGGAGAGAGTTTTTTCTTTGTAATCAATATATATCTCTTTTAAAAAGTAGCCTTATTTATTCAGACTTCACTGACTTAAACTCAGTGGATTTGGTCAATGCTTACCTGAGTTATTAGAAGGAACTTGATTCAATTGATTCCTAGCCTTATACCCTGTCCTCGGGGAAGTCACAAAATACCTTTAAGCCTCACTATTTTACCCGTGAAAGTAGCTCTCCTTACCTCATGAAGGTGTGTAAGGATCAACTAGGAATGTCACCTTAATCTACTGCACATATTCAAGAAAAAAATGATGAAACTCAGTAAAACAGTAATGTATGTATGCCTATAAATGGGAGAATTTAACTTATTTCAAAGAACAAGCTATTTTCAGTCATGCAGAGATCATTGTTTACATCCTAACAACACATAGGCTAGTGCCAAATCTTTATAATTAATTTGCTAAGAAATGTTTGTTGTGTGGAGCATTTTCTGGCTACATTTTGCTAATCAGATTCATGTTATTCTATCTTATAAGTATTCCTCATAATTCTGTGCTTTTACAAATTCAAATTGATTTTGTTACTTTAGTCAAAATTAATGAGCTGGTATGCTAGCTGTTTTTAAGGCCTGATGACAAACCTCAGCATTAAAAAATCTGTTGAAAACAACTGCCTTTGTCTTCTGGAAAACAAATAACACTTTTTAACTTTCTCTTCTGAGATGGGTCCTAAATAGATAATAGAAGAAACAGGGTATGGTTCTCCTTAATCTGTGATCATAATTCCTGAGTACAGAGCATTGTCTTGTATATGACAAACACCACGTATATGAGATGATTCTTTAATATATTATTCAAAGACTGGGAGCCCCTTTTTGTCTCAGCAAAGAGTCAGTTACCCTGGAAATGAACTATTCTGCTTGCTGTAGGGCTGTTTAGTGTGCTTCATATAGGCAATACTAAACATCTTCCCAAACTCTGTTCCCAAACAGAAATTTACCCAGAGTTTAGCAAGGATCATGGTGGAAATTGCTGAAGACACCAGAAAGATATTTTTTTTTAACTGTGATATTAAATAATAAATCTTATAGGATTTTAAAGGAGCTTATAATCTAGAATGGATGAACTTTGCATCAAAAACAATTCCTGGACAATAAACATATTGCATCACTAAGGAATGCAATGTGCAAATCATTATTGTTATGGGAGCTGGGGGAACAGATTGACAGCCCTGGGTATGGTATGTGGTGAAAGCTTCTAAAAGGAGAGGAATCTACTGAGTATAGTGGGGTGAGCAGAATTTAAATAGAATAAAATGTAGGAGAAGGGCTATTCAAATTCGAGTGGAGAACGGAACTGCAGGATCAAAGGCATACTTTCTTTTTCTGGTTTTATAGGAAGTGCACTCCCTTCTATTTGATGAAGGGTCTTCCTTTGTGTATGTAGTTGTTATGGGTACTTAATTATTTTGTATGACCTTTAGTCCTCCTTTTTGTGGGGTAAAAATGCAATCCTTTCTGAAATGTCACCCTCCAATACCATTTGGTTTATAAGAATATGACCTCTAAATAGATAGCATTTATCACAACCCACCCTACTGAAAAAGTTTCCTTTCTTTAATGGTGGGGTGATGACACAATTTATGCAAATGAATCTCTTCTCCATGCTTTAGGGGCTGAGAAAAATGAAGAGTTCTAGGCCAGTCTCTTTCTGGGAACAAAGCGATTGTCTGATTACATTGATATTACAATGATAATTATCAGAAGGTGGTTGTGGTTTTGCCATGGAAGAAAACCTGGTCAGGAGGTGGAGAGAAGGTGGTTGAGAATACAGAGAGAAGCAGACATGAGAGACAAAGACAGATGGTTTTGATGTTGCATGAGGACCACCACACAAACTAGTTTTCTGGATCTGTGAAATACCCCAATGTTCCTTTAATGCATTCATTGTTTAAAATTTGTGATCAGGAATTTCTGGGTGGCTGCAGTCAATGGTGGTAGTTTGGTAAATATCATTCCAAAATTTCCTCTCCAAATAAAACAAAGTGTCTTTACAGCTAGAAAACTTTCAAGAGAAAACACAGTCACAGTATCACTTAAAGATGAAGAAAGCGAAAACCACAAAAGAACTGTGTAAAGAGAAAATTCACCAAATCCCAGAGCCAGGGCCTCACTCTGGTGTCACTACAGGCAAGAGGCTGCGGTAAGCAAAGGCAGTCCTAGGCAAACTGAAGGAAGACAAAGGAATGATGCTAGCAAGGGGTCCGAAGGTGAGTTGAAGCAACAATGGGGAATAATTAAATCCACCTTAAATATGAACATTCCAAAAAAGCGTCAAAGCAGATCAGGGCACTACTAAAAAGAAAGGATTTCAAAATATTTGTTATTTAAAATAAACACCAAATAAAGGGCCAAGTGCTTGATTAAAGAGATAGACTCCGTATAAAGGGCCAAGCAAGAGTTTAGGAGACCCATTCTATGTGAAGAGGTAAGTCTGATTTAAAAGGACATAGGGAAACACTTCAGGATGTAGAACTGGGCAAAGACTTTATGAATAAGACCCCCAAAGCACAGGCAACAACAGAAAAAGAAAATGGGATTATATCAAACTAAAAAGCTTCTGCACAACAAAGGAAACAACACAGTGAAAAAACAACCTACAAAATAGGAGAAAATATTTGCAAACTATACATCTGACAAGGGATTAATATCCAGAATATACAAGGAACTCAAACAACTTAACAGTAAAAAACAAATAATCCAATTAAAAAATGGGCAAAAGGGCTGAATAGACATTTCTCGAAGGAAGACATACAGATGACCAACAGGTACATGAAAAAATACTCAACATCACTAATCATCAGGGAAATGTAAATCAAAACCACATTGAGATATTATGTCACCCCAGGCAGACTGGCAACTATAAAAAAAGACAGAAAAACAAATGCTAGTGAGGATGTGGAGAAAGGGGAATGTTCCTACACCATAGGTGGGACTGTAAATTAGTGCAGCCATTATGGAAAACTGTATGGAGTTTTCTCATACAACTACAGATAGAACTACTGTACAATCCAGAAATCCCACTGCTGGCTATATACCCCAAGGAACAGAAATCATCATGTCAAAGGGTTACGTGTATTCCTGTGTTCATCACAGCTCTATTTACAATAGCCAGGAGTTGGAATCAGCTTAAATGTCCATTGATGGATGACTGGATAAGGAAAATGTGGTATACATACACAATGAAATACTATTTAGCCATAAAAAGAATGAAATTCTGCCATTTGCAGCAATGTAGATGAGCTTGGAGAAAAGTATTTTAAGAGAAACAAGCCAGGCACAGAGAGAGATATACTAGATATACTGGATGTCCTCACTCATAAGTGATTTCTAGTTTTAATCCATTGTGATCTGAAAAGATAGTTTAAATGATTTCAGTTTTTAAAAATTTGTTAAGACTTGATTTGTGGCCTAACATTTGGTCTAACTTGGAGAATGTATATTCTGTAGTTGGATGAAATATTCTGTGTGGATATCTACCAAATCCAATTTGTCTAAAGTATAGTTTAAATCCTATGTTTCTCTATCGATTTTATACCTAGATGATCTGTCCAATGCTGAGAGAAGGGTGTTCAGGTCCCCACTATTACCATATTGGGGCCTATCTCTTTCTTTAGGTCTAATAGTGTTTGCCTTGTATATCTGGGTACTCCAGTGTTGGGTGAATATATATTTATGATTATTACATTTTCTTGCTGAATAGATTCCTTTATTATTTATCATTGCCTTCTTTGTCTCTTTTTATGGTTTTTGGTTGAAAGTCTATTTTATCTAATGCAAGAATAGCTATTCCTACTTGTTTTTAGTTTCCATTTGTGTGGTATATCTTTTTCTATCCCTTCACTAGTACTTGGTGTTGTCTCTACAGGTGAGGTGTCTCTTGTAGACAGCATATAGTTTGGTCTTGCTTTTTAATCCAGTTGGTCAGTCTATGTCTTTTGAGTGGGGAATTTAATCCATTTACACTTAGGGTTGTTATTGAAAGGTATTGTTTTACTCCTGACATTTAATTGCTTTTTGTAGAGTTTATTTAAAAATAAACAATTTCTTTTGTTTCTTTCTTTCCCTTTTATTGTTTATCTTCAGTATTTGTTGTTTTTTGAGATGGTGTGGTATAGTTTCTTTCTCTTTCTTGTTTGCATGTCTGCTCTCCCAGTGGTGTTCTTTCTTGTGTATTCATGGTTGTGATTATTGTTTTTTGAGTTCCAGGTGCAGTATTCCTTTAAGGGTTTCTTGTATAGTGGATCATGTAGTAGTAAACTCCTGTAGCTTTTGTTTGTCTGGGAAATACACTATTTCTCCTTTATTTCTGAAGGATAGTCTTGCTGGGTATAGCATTCTTGGCTGGGAGTTTTTTTCTTTTAGTACTTTGAATGTATCATCTCATTCTCTGCTGACCTGTAGAGTTTCTGCTAAGAAGTCTGCTGTTAGTCTGATGGGACACCTTCATAGGTGACTCGGCACTTTTCTATAGCTGTTTTTAGGATTCTCTCTTTGTCTTTAAATTTTTTCAGTTTGACTATAATGTGTCTTTGAGAAGACCTTTTTGTATTGAGTCTGTTTGGGGACATTTGAGCCTCTTAGATCTGGAAGTCCATGTCTCTACCAATACCTGGGAAGTATTTCCACTATTATTTCACTGAATTTTTTCAATGCCTTTTCCTTTCTCCTTCCCTTCCAGAACAGCCATGAATTAAATATTTGTGTACTTAAGGGAGTCTTCTAGCTCTCTTAGATTTTCTTCATTTTTTAAATTCTTTTTTCCTGCTTGGGTTATTTCAAAAAGACTGGCTTTAAGATCAGAGACTCTTTCTTCTGCTTTACTTGACATTCTGCTTATACTCTCAATTGTAGCTTTTATTTCATTGGATGAATCTTTCAGTTTCAGGACTTCTGCTACTTTCTTTTTTGTGGTATTTATCCCTTTGCAACTTCCTCCTTCAAGTCCTAGATTGCTTTTCTCATTTTTTGTGTCATATGAGTCTTCTTGTATTTAACTAGATTTCTTTAAGATTGTTACTCAGAATTCCTTTTACAACATTTCAAGTGTTTCCTGCTCTATGGGGTCTGGTACTTGAGAATTATTGTATTTCTTTGGCGGTGTCACATTTCCTTGTTTTTTTTCATATTTCTAGACTCTATTCATTGATGTCTTGTCATCCATTAGAGCAGATGTTCTTCTATTACTCTGGAGTGGGCTTTAAGAAAAGAAACTTCCTCTTGTAGATGTGTTTTATATTAACTGTTGAGTAGGGTATTTTAGTATTGGTTCTGGCTAGACTCAGTAGTGTAATCTCTGTGTGGGTACTTCTGCTATATTTAATTTTAGAGTTGTGTATGTACTGGGGCACTTAGTGATTTATTGCTGAGATTAATGACACTATGTTGTGATGTTGAGGACATGGGCAAGCTCTCAAGGTCATGTGTAAAGTGCCTGGGTGCCTTGGCATTCTTTGGCTGGGGTGGGTGACCCTAGGTGGACTTGTTTCCTCCGTGGTTAGTGTCCCATGACCCTGATGGGTGCACTTGGGTATACTGAATCTCCTCAGTTCAAATGGGTGACCCTGAGTGAGGTTTCTCTTTTCTTGTTCTTATAAGCTAGGGTTTCTCCTGGGTCCTTGCTTTTCTTTGTTGGGAGATGGGTTGGTGGTGGCTGGGAATGTTCTTCTGTACACTATTTGGCTACACTGGGTTTCTGTGTTCTCCAGGTTCTCTCTGTGTGTCTCTCCCTGGGTCAAGGGCATTGTGTGCAATGCACAATGAGTGTAATTGCCCCTATGGCTTGGGCAACCACTGGGGTGCAGGTCTGTACTGGCTTACCTCTTTTTAGCAGCTCTGTGTGCAACCCTTCTTGTGTCAATGTATGGTAGCAGCAGTAAGTCCTGCCTGTAGCCAGTCTGATTGGCACAATGAGAGTAGCAGTGGTTTGTATGGCCACTGGTAGTGGCAGCAGTGGAAGATGCACTGCAGGCAGTAGCAGACTGGGTACCCTACCCAGCTGGGGTGGTGCTGTGGATTGATTGAATTGTGTCCCCAAAGATCATATAATGGAAGCTTAATTCCCACTTTAACTGCTGAGGGTCGGAAATCCTATTATGGTATTGAATTGGACTTTGGACTTCCCAACCTCTGAAACCATAAGCAATAAATTTCATTTTCTTACAAAGTACCCAGTTCCAGGTACTTTGTTATAAGAAACATAAATGGACTAATACAGAAAATTGGTACCAGAGAAGAGGGGTGTTGCTCATAACAGATATCTGAAAATGTAGAAGCAGCTTTGGAACTGGGTAATGAGCAAAGGATAAAAGAATTTGAAGGAACAGTCTACAAAAAGCCTACCTGCTGGTGGGAGTTTAGAAGACAAGAAAATCAGGGAAAGTTTGGAACTTCTTGAAGACTGACTAAATGGTGGTAAGTGGAATGCTGATAGAACTATGAACAGTAAAGGCCATTCTGAGAAGATCTCAGATGTAAATGAGAAGGGACTTATTGAAAACTGGGGCAAAGATCATCCTGCTATGAACTGGCAAGGAACTTGGGTGCATTCTATTCATGTCCAAAAGTTTTATGGAATATGGAATTTAAAAGTACTGAACCAGAGTATTTGGCAGAAGAAATTCTTAAGCAGCAAAGCATTCAGGAAGCTGCATGGCTACTTGTAACAGCCTACACTGAATTATAGAGGAAAAGCATGATGTAAAGTTGGAATTTAAAAGGAAAGCAGAGGGTAAAGATTTGGAAAATTTTCAGCCTGGCCATGTGGTATCAAAATCCCAGCTGCCTTTGGCAGTAATTGATAAGCTATCCTAAAGTTCATATGAAAAATGCAAGGGGCCAGAATAACCAATTTTTCAATTGCAGATAAGAGTTGGATGACTCACACCTTCTAACTTCAAACTTATTACCCAGCTATAGTAATATAAGGACAATATGTTGCTGATAGAAGGGTAGACATGTAAATTAATGGAATACAACTGAGAATCCAGAAATAAACCCTTACATTTATGGTCAATTGATATTTGACAAGGGTTCCAAGACAACTAAATGGGGCAAGAATAATGTTTTCAACAAATTGTGCTGAGACAACAGGATATTCACAAGCAAAACAACAAATTTTTACCCAACCTCAAACCGTACACAAAATTTATCTCATAATAGATCATAATGTAATGTAATAGATCACAATGTAATTTATCTCAAAATAGATCACCTCAATATATTTGTTAAAACTGTATAGCACTTAGAAGAAATTGCAGGTGTAAATCTTCCATACTTTGGGTTATAGAACGTTCTCTTAGATAAGATACTAAAGGTGTAATGATAAAAAATAGATAAATTAGATTTCATCAAAATTAACAACTTTGTGTTTAATGGATACTATCAAGAAAGTGAAGAGACCACACACAAAATTGAAGGACATATTGACAAATTATATATATGTTAAGGCACTTGTATGAAGAATATATAAATAACTCATAACTCAGCAATAAAAAGACAAATAACTCATTCTTAAAATGGGCAAAAGATTTCAATAGACACTTCTTTAAAGAAGATATACAAATCACCTTACTGTCTAAATTTTATTAGAATTATTTTTAATTGATCCATAATTATCCTATGTATAAGCTCATTTTTTTATGAATTAAAGCATTAATTTCTAAAATGCAAACATTTAAAATATGCCACAGTTTATAACCCTGTTTTACATTTTTTAATTTGTGTGTTTGTTTTTTTTATTAGAGGCTGATATCCAAAAATATCTCAATTTCTGAAGCACTGCTTTTATTATCTGAAGCATAGGGTCTAGGGCACACATGGGGGCTTTGGAAGGTTTTGTGAATGGCTACCGTAAGTGGTTTGATGAATTAGCTAGATGTTATTTGGCTTCCAAAAATAGTGCTGCCGTGTGACACATCCTCAGAGTATGTGTACTCTGAGAGTAGGCAATTCTGCTTATGCCTTATGGGCCGTCTAGCATCATGAAGGGAAGGGATAGGAGCATGAAGATGAACAGAAGAAAGTTATAATATGTATTGGAAATTTGTATTTATCTACAATAACATCCTGGTTTGATAATGTCGCCTGTGCACAACCTGAAGATTATTTTTTAAAAAGAGCTACTGCATGCATTCATTTCCTTTGTCCTTTGTACTGTCGTTTTTCTCAATTTCATTTTAGTTAGAGTCTCAGAGGATTCAATGCACTATTTGAAGCTACAAATGATGAATTTTATGCAGAGACTATCACCATCTGCAATACACAGGAATATGCCAAAGAAATGCAGTAGGTATTTTTCTCAGTGGTTTACCCCTACTGACCTTCCAAAATATTTAACTAATGTTATAATTAACAGGTGACAGATCTAATTATCCTCTAGTAGAGAAAGAAGGTTATTGGATATCACTATCAATAGACTGATTAATTTTCCACAGCAATGGCAGAATCAAAGATCCCACTAAAGAAGGCTTCTTCCAGTCCTCGATATCTTGATATTTCTCTACATTTCATGACATCATTATCATAATCATTTTCACCTTTGTCATGATTAGTCAAGGAAAAAAATAAGAGTTTATCAAATATTTTAAAGCACTTTCTTTACATGTATTTTTCCATTTAATTTACACAAAAATCCCATAAAACAAGAGGCACTCCTATTATTCTCATTTTACAGGTGAGCCTTAAAGATGTTAAGTAACTTGCCCAAGATATCACAGGTAGCAAGTTCCAGAGTCATATTGCCTATCTTTGTGGAGTGAGCATCTGATGCCTTAACCATTTTGCACATTATCTCTCATCTAAAAGCATCTTTAATGAAAATGTCTCAGTGCCTGCCTGTCACACAGTTTTTTATCAGAGAGAGATAGCATGACCCAAAATAGAACTAACCAATCAATGGACAGAAAGATTTTCTTGATCAAAAGTAGCAAATCAATGTAAAAGCTGAGAAGGAAATCCAGATGCTTATGGACATTATGTCTACCCATAATTGGAATTTATTGCTATCTTTCAATGATTGCATTTTTATTGGTTTCTCTTTTTTTTTTTGTCTTTTTCGTGACCGGTACTCACACCGGCCATTCCTATACAGGATCCGAACCCGCGGCGGGAGCGTCGCTGGGCTCCCAGCGCTGCACTCTCCCGAGTGCGCCACGGGCTGGGCCCTTTATTGGTTTCTCTTTACAGCAGTGTCTTAGTATAGGAAATTTAAGAATATTTATTTCGTATGTATTATGTTTTCGTTGATTTTTACATCTTATATTTTTCTCTCAGCAATCCTGAAAGATAAGTAACATTGTCATCATTTTAGTCATTGTATAACAAGCTCATAATTTTGCCAATGTCATCCTTATGGTAGAGTTAGGAATCCCACCACATCTTTGTATTCTAAAGCCCACGTGCTTACTTTCTAACCAATATGGCCTTTCTGATGCAATTGGTATTGTTCATCAAAGCCTTCACTTGAAGACTGGGAAGGAGGAAACAAAGTGGGGGTAGATGGAGATTGGGGGAGGGCCTTATAAAAATACATTTTCCTGTTTTTTTTCTAATGCTGGATCCGGGCATGACTCCAGAGAAGGAAAGTAACAGGAGGCAATGCTGTGTTTCCAATGAACTCATATTAATTTGAGTTGGTGTCACCCAGCACAGGCAAGTTCTTGAGTGAGGATTGGAGGGAGAAATATCAGAGAGAAATTATATTTTAAATAAGGATGTGAATAAACAAGTGAAAAAGACTAAAGTGGTTGTGTCTGGGTGCTGAATTTGGGGAAGCAGAGGTGTTGGTGTAAGACACAGTGAGCTACCTTGGTTTTATTGATAAATTGGTACAATTTGTTGCTTTTAATTATGATTTTCACTATATCCATGACATCCTATTACGAATTTTAAAAAAGGACTCTCACAAGCAGTTAAACATAGATAAGAAACATAGTCGAAGGAAAAAGAAAAATATCTGTTTCTGCCTTTCTGAGACAAAGCTGGGAGAGTGACTTAGAGATGATTATATCATGAGTGGAGTCCTAGCAAGTGCTGGCTACATTGAGAGTCACCACCAGGGAAGGTTTATTTCTCAGCACACAGTAGGAACTCGATACATGACTATTGATGGATCTTCACTCTCCACAGCAAAGTGTAACAGGCTAGTTCCCTCAGCCACTAAACATCATTCACGTCCCACTCACCCCACTTTAGTAAAACTGGGTGCTCTCAGAATCAGAAGTTATTTCACATTACAAGGACTAAAACTTAGTTAAGAAAGGAAATATGCTATAAATAAAAAGTCGCAAAACAGATTGGAATGATATTATGGTTCATTTGTATCCTTGCTTTCTTGCCAATTTCCATCACCTAAATATGTGGCTGAGGCATTTATCCTGTGAGATTTAGAGCCAGTTGGTCAGAGTCCCATCTCTCTCTTGAGAAGAAAGCAGTGCTGGCATTTTAAAACCTAGATACTAATATATAAACACCAAACAAAAGTGGTTTAACTAAACTTACTTTGTCTTTTTCACCAAAAATACCCTTTTTTTCTTTTAAGAAAAAGTAAAATGTAGAAGGAAAAAAAGCAAAAACCAAACAACTAACCAAACAACAACAACAGAAAAACAGTATCAGGCAGATTGCCACTTTGGGACTAAATAAAACAAAATTTGCTATGAAATTGTAGAATCGTATTTTAGAAAAGTGGGGAGCAGATGTGCTGTTAACAAGAAGTGGGTGATTTTTTGTTTTTGTTTTTGGTGACCTTTATATAGTGAAAGCAGCACCCCCTTTAGAGAGAGTATCTGCACATTGTTTTGACTCATGACAACAGCTGCCATGATACAGGAACACACATTCTTTCAATACATTCTCTGATTCAGAGCGTGATACTGTCATGCAGACAACTAACTTCAAAAATATTGCTGAGATGCTAGAGAGAGAAAAAATGAAGTGTAAGTTCTCGAAATGAGATGGACTATGTGAGAAAATAACCCTGCACACCCGTGACTAGGAACCGAAGAGTGCAGCATCTTCACCATCACCGCCAGAATGGATTCCTGGAGGGTCACATTTTAATTGCATGTCTTAGGGTATCTATTACTTAGTTTTTAAAATAAGGTAGGGGAGGCAGTTGTGGAGGTAACAACTTTTAATGAAATATCCCTATGCCAGGAACTTTATTTTCCCAGTAAACCTCTGAAATAGTTATGACTATAAGCTTTCTATAAATGTGGAGGAGGAGGCTCACATGAATTAAGTAATGGCTAAATAGCTCATATGTGTTGGAGCAGGAATCCAAACACATTCCTTTCTTTTTTTTTAAATTTTATTTTGTCGATATACAATGTGGTTGATTATTGTGGCCCTTTACTGAAACCTCCCTCCCTCCTCCCTCTCCCCTCTCCCCTCTCCCACCCAACAATGTCCTTTCTGTTTGCTTGTCGTATCAACTTCAAGGAATTGTAGTTGTTATGTCTTCTTCCCTCCCCCCCGTTTTTTTTTTTTTTGTGTGTGTGTGTGTGTGTGAATTTATTTAATTTTAGCTCCCACCAATAAGTGAGAACATGTGGTATTTCTCTTTCTGTGCCTGACTTGTTTCACTTAATATAATTCTCTCAAGGTCCATCCATGTTGTTGCAAATGGCAGTATTTCATTCGTTTTTATAGCTGAGTAGTATTCCATTGTGTAGATATACCACATTTTTCGTATCCACTCATCTGATGATGGGCATTTGGGCTGGTTCCAACTCTTGGCTATTGTAAAGAGTGCTGTGATGAACATTGGGGAACAGGCATACCTTCGACTTGATGATTTCCATTCTTCTGGGTATATTCCCAGCAGTGGGATAGCTGGGTCATATGGTAGATCTATCTGCAGTTGTTTGAGGAACCTCCATACCATTTTCCATAGAGGCTGCACCATTTTGCGGTCCCACCAACAATGTATGAGAGTTCCTTTTTCTCCATAACCTCGCCAGCATTTATTGTTCTTTTATTAAAGCTTTTACTTTCTTTCTTTCATAGAGCTAAGAACAAAAGAGAAAAAAGTGAACATCTATCTATATATGCATAAATTTATGTTTATGTTCAGACCCTCATGTTTCATTCCTTACTTTGTCTGTGTTTTTAACTTTATCTTCTCAGCCTCATTTGAAAATCTGTTCACTTACTCACTTTTCCATTTTAGGAATATTGTCCTAGGTCAAATGAAGGCACTATATCAGACCATTCTAAATGACTACTGCAATCAATTTTGTCTTGAAAAAGCACCTGTTCATGAGAAATCACTTTTAATTTTTTTCTAAAAAAGTTGAAAAATAGTTGTATATTATTTTATATTACCCAGCAATCTAGAGGCCCATAACATGAATGATCGGAGCAAAATAAGGAAACCCAGGATGGGGTATGGCTGCTGAGAAAGCGTGAGTTGCACCGTCTGGAAGCAGAGAGGAGCTGCCTTTTAGTCTGGCGTTATGTTTTAAAGGTGATACAGGAGGCAAAGTGATGTGCTTCCGAAAATCCCTTGAGAAGGTACCACATGGGTGACAGAAGTGCCATCTTTCAGTGAGTCGAAGTGAAATTCCCCTCAGGGTCGGTCCGACTGATCTTCCTGTGATTGAGCATTGGACGAAGTAGTTGGCTCATGTATAGGGCCATGCCATATGAAAAAGTCAAAAAGTCTTGAGTTTCAGATGATGGAAAGAACCCCAAGCAGATCACAAGATCCAACTATGGGAGACACTGAGGAAATCAGTCTGGGGAAGAGAAAGGCAGAAATGGCAGATTCAAGTCTTTTCTGTCTTGTTCTTCCGGTCAGCACAGAGTGGCAGGAGACAGTGCTTCTCACTGATTGGCTAGTTGGTGCATTCTCACTCCCTCTGTCCTCCTCTGTCTCTCTCACACACACACACACACACACACACACACACACACACACACACACACACACACACACACACACACACACACACACACATTCTTTCCTCCTTCCTTAAGGAGCTGTTATTGCAAATTCCCGTGAGATTCAAAGCTACTACTGTATGCATCATGGTGAAGTCTTACTGTCTACATTTAAATTCAGGGTCCAGGACTTAGTCTTCACCTGAGATACACAATTTAAGCTCTATCAGCTTCAATTTCCTCATTTGTCAAATGGGGATCATAATAGTACTAATATCATTGTGTTGTTGTTTAAGAGGGGCAAGAAATGGGGATTGCTTAGCACAGTGCCTACCACCTAGTAATTTCTCACTAGAAGCTCACTGCTTGTGTTATCTTGCTATATTTAATCACTGGTGAATACCCTGATACCCATAGAGGTCACCTTTCCAGGATCCTCTTTCTCTCTTACATCTCCTTAAAACTGTATTCCAGTGATTTCCAATTTCTGCCATAGCTCAGAATTTAACAGGTTATATGAGAGGACTTCAAAAAGATGGGAGAATATGTCGATGTGCACACACAAATGAGAAAAGGTTCTTGTCCTTCTACCAATAAACAAAATTTCTTCCCCCCTAAAAAAAAAGATTTTATGGAAAAATGAAAATAAAAAAATATGATCTTTATTTTTCAACATAACCTCCATCAAATTCAAGATCCCTTTGTAAGTATTGATATCAGCCATTTAGTCCATCCCTAAATAACTGAGAGTTGGGAATTTAACCATGTCAGTGCAATCCTTTTTACATTACCAACTAAAGAAAAATAGGTGCCCTTTAAAAGATTTTTTTAGACCAGGAAACAAAAGAAGTCAGAATGTGCCAGATCAGGACTGTAAAGTGGATACCTAATGATTTTCCATTGAAACACTCACAAAGTTGGCCTTGTTTGATGAAAGGAGTGAGCAGAAACATTGTCATGGTGGAAAAGGACTCTGTGGTGAAACTTTCCTGGGTGTTTTTCTGCTAAAGCTTTGACTAGCGTCCTCAAAACATTCTAATCATAAGCAGATGTTATCGTTCTTTGGCCCTGCAGAAAGTCAATGAGCAAAATGCCTTCAGCATCCCAAAAAAACTTTTGCCATGACCTTTGCTCTTTACCAGCCCACTTTTGCTTTGACTGGGTCACTTCCCCCTCTTGGTAGCCATTGCTTTGATTGTGCTTTGTCTTCAGGATTGTACTGGTAAAACCAAGTTTCGTATTCTGTTACAATTCTTTAAAGAAGTGCTTCAGGGTCTTGATTCCACTTGTTTTAAAAATTCCATTGAAAGCTCTGCTCCTGTCTGCAGCTGATCTGGGTACAAGATTTTGGGAACCCATCAAGCAGAAACTTGGCTCAACTGTAATTTTTCAGTCAGAATTGTGCAAGCTGAACCAGTAGGGAGGTCCACGATGTTGGTTATTGCTTCTGCTGTCAACAATCTGTCATCTTCAATTAGGGCATGAACAAGATTATTTTTTTCCTTGCAAATTGAAGTGGATGGTCTGCCCCTGAGGGGTTCATCTTCAACCTCATCTCATCCTTAAAATGAGTTATCCATTTGCAAACTTCTCATTTCTTTGGGGCATTGCCCCCATAAACTTTTTGTAAAGCATCAGTGATTTGACCATTCTTCCACCAAGCTTCACCATAAATATCTTGTTTATTCTTGCTTCAATTTCAACACAATTCATATTGCTCTGATAGTGCCTCAAACTAGATCCTCTTCATTCATATATAACAAGTTAGTACAAGTTTATTTTTGTGTAATTTTTTTGAAATCTGTGCTTAGTTTTTTCATCATATGCATTTTCCATGAACTTTTTGAAGACACCTCTTGTAAAGAATGGTTTTCTTTTGTTTAGCTTGATTCTTGCTCCTTTTGTAGCATTTTACTGGTTTCTTCTTTGTTGTTCATAGAATTAAATTTTAGGAAAATATTTTGTGATTTGTCCCAGGTTTTATATTTTAGGTGACCCTTTTTCTCATTGAACTTGGCCACAGGTGGTAAAAATGAAACAGCAGCTTGGATGAATCAGTGGATTAAGGGTGGCCAAGAAGACTTTCCATCTTTTCAGTCGATCCTCTCTTTCCTTCCAAGTTTTTCTTTTAGAAAAACACACCTAGTCTTTGTTCTTTTTGTGTATGGCCTTCCCCAGCAAATTGTGAATAGGCAGATAAGTTCTTATGATAGGAGCAAAACCCAAGAAAACTGTTTGTTGAATGGGCTGCAGCAGCATTTGTGATACCACACTTTGCACAAAAAGCAAAAACAAGCCCAAATATCATCTGGGTAAATCCTGAATGATTGTTACTTTGACAATAAGATACTAGAAGATAGATATGTGAAAATTAGTATGCTAAAATATAAGTGGTGAAATAAACTTTAGGCATAATAGAAAATAAGAGGAAAAACATGTATGTCACTGGCTGGGAAGCCTAGGTTGGTCTGTATGAAGGGATAGTGCTAACCATTTTAGCATATTGAGCAGAAGTTTAAATGCTGAAAATGTCATGAGGGGAAGTGAAAGCAAGAAAGCAGAGTTATAACATAGAGCTCTTGATATGTATACTATGCTGCCAGGATAAAGGAGGAGAAAAAGGTAATACCAAGGGAAAATCTCTATGTTCAGTTATTCTCTGACCATGCTTATATACTTTTTGCTTATGCAGTGGAAATACCAGAAAAAATAAACACATGTCTTTCCAGAAGGAAATCTCTTATAGACCTTTCTAAAATTTCTGCCTTCCAGGTAAATTTAGATACAATATCTATGTGCAAAGCAGTGGGGGTTCTGTCAATGGCAGACTAGATGCAAGATGGAGTGGAGTGGCCTCTAGGCTGATGGTTGATTTTAAGCCATGGCACAGCCTCAACGCCTGATGGTTCTTTGTGCTTGCATGTAAGTCAAATCCAATTAGTATGAAAAGCATTTACACAGAATTGTCACAACTGTAGTGAAAGGAGATAAGAAATTTCACTCTCAGAAGATATGCAAACAATGCCACTGAGGAAAGACTGGTAAAGACAAGTATAAGTGGTATGGGGAATAAGGATCTTTGCTTATCAAGATTTCAGTGACACTGAACCTCTGAACTTTGCTTACTGCTTTAATTAAAGTGAAGACGTTTACTTTTCTTCTCATATACATGAGCGAGAAAGTGTACTGAAGTGACAGAGACTCTATAGAAAATAATGAATGTATCCAAAATAAATCAACCCACACTTACTTTTCCAATTTTTTACTTTAGATGATATATGATGAAAGGCAATAAATTGTGTTTGGTTATATAAGTGGCCTGGAATGCTAAATTATTAATTGAATACTTAACAAAGACATGCAAGAAGTGCAAAATTTTCTCTACAAGATGTTCTTTGTTTTACATTCCAGGATTGGGAAATTTCATTTACTTACAAAAAACTTTGACAGAATGACAGATGATTCAGTTTGTTATTAAGCTGGGGCTCACAGAACATCATTGATAAAGATGTGGCTAAGAAATAGATGCGAGGAAAAGCTTCAATAATTTTATGATTTAAGGAGGAGAGGAACATTCTGAAAATGAATGAATTGGGTGTCTGTTGTTAAAGACAGTTCACCATTTTTAATGTGAAATGTTTGAATCTAAATATAGAAATACAACCTAAGTGAATTACTGATGTGAAATGGAACAAAATGTGTGAAATAAAAACAGAAGTATCAAAACACAAACACATTTAATTTACTAATGGACACTGATGGCTTTGGATAAGGTTGGCCATACCACTGATTATAAATGATTGACCTCAATCAATAAAAATGTGACTAATGTATTTGATCATTATTCTTTTCTGCGTTAGACATTAGGTAGTCATTGCTTACTGGCAGTGACACACACACTTCATGGATTTGTCACTGTCCTCTACTGTTTGAAGATGATGCTGTTGAGAACAGCAACCATCTATGTAGACAATTGTAGCTACAAAGTCTGGTAGGTCTTTAACTGCTCTTTTCATATTATTATTGAGTGGCTGTCTTTCAATCTTGGCTACAAATTTCTGCTTTGAATTTTGCTGTCATAACCAACTTTGAAACTTGGATTCCTAGTTAGCCCAACTCAGCTGTTCTAAACCTCTTAATTTATTATTACAGAGGTTCGATTGTATTGTGCTTTGCGCTGTTCTTCAGCTATGCCTCAATATTGACTTATAGGCATCAGAATATGTTTAAGCTGTTCTTTTTGTCTTGTCTTCTGCCCACACCCGGGGGTGTGTCTAGATGTAACTAGAATCGCAAGTTCAGCGCATGTAGTATTATACTTTATGTAACTCACTAGTTCCCTCTTTACACTAACTGCAAGAAAACTGAGAAACAAACTCAAACTCCATTTCTCACAGCAACACTTTACGACAGTCCTTACTGGAATGAAGTGGAGCATTAACTAACAAATTAGGTAAGGTTTGTGATGCCATGAGCTTTGTTTTTGTGTCCTTCATGTTTTGTGGCCATTGCTGAGCTCTTGTAATAATATTGCTTCTCCTATCCTAATCAACCAATGAGGCAATGTGGGTGTATGTAACTGCTGTGATTTGGCTATTTTGGAAATGTATTCTGTTTTAAGGTTGCAATTTGATCATAGTACATTTTGGCAGTTGTATACCTATCTAGGTGCTATTTTATTGTGCTAGGCTATTTTATCACAGTATGGTTGATGGCTCCTATTTGTAGTTGACAGTCCACTGATCTTTTTCTCGTTTTCTCTTCTTACCACCATTTCAAATCATGGCAACTTTCTTCCATAATTTTCCTTGACCTTATGAGCAGCTGGTTTCCTATGAGAACATGTTTGTTTTCCTGCAGAAGCTCTGTATTCTGGCATTCTTGGTAGATTTGCTCTCTCAGCAATTCAACCAGGTAAAGGTTTATGGCAGGAGGGAGTCCTGAATAGTGCCACATGCAAATGAAGCTGAATTTTCTCATTCAGCTGTAATGCTGGCCATAGATATGCATCAGATTTGAGAGCACATCTGTGTCTGACACTCTTGTTCACAGTCGGCACTGGCCATGATTGCTAGAGGAAGATTTTATGCGCAATGGTATACATCATTCTGGATGTACCTAGACGAAAAGCTGATCTCCGTAAGGCTTACCAATGGAGGATGCTCTGTGGTGGAGCCCAGGATTATTTTTGTGCTCTGAATATCTGTATTTCCGCAAAACTCATGTATTGAGATTCTAACACCCAAGGTGATAGTATGGTAGATATGAGAGATAATTAGGATATGATGGTTCTGCCCTCCTGAATGCAATGAGTGCCCTTTTAAAAAGGTTTGAAGGGAGGTTGTTTTCTCCTTCTACCATGTAAGGACACAGCTGAAGTTACTGTCTATGAACCAGAAAGCAGGCCCTCACCAGACACCAAGTCTGCTGGCATCTTGATCTTGGACTTAGCCTCCAGAACTGTGAGAAATAAATTTCTGTTTTGTTTTTCTCTCTCTCTTTTTAAAATGAGCTATCTAGTTTACATTTTGTTCTAGCAGCCCAAATAGACTAAGGCAATTATCAAAGATTGATTTATGAGCCTATGAAAATTATTACCTCAAATTCATTATATTTTACTGGAAAATCTGAAATCCAGTGGTCCCGAGAGTACTAGTTTTTGATTAGAGGAGATCAAATGCACACACTGCTACAAGAGAACATGAGAGTTTCCAAGACTAGTTTTTGTTTTCCTTAATTTGTTTAATTGAAGTTTACCCATGGATTGCTTCGAATAGCCCTCCTGATCTGATAGAACAAGGAGAGGTTTGTGGAAAGTTATATTTCTTTATGTGTTGATAATTTCTCCCCAGCTCTCCTGTCACTGTGTTTCAGTAGTCGCCAAATTTTCTCTGCTCTAATCCACTTTCATGTCACGTAACAAAGCAGATACCTTTCTCCCTCATTCCTGCTTTGAATTATACAAATCAAATGCTGTTTCTTTGACTCAAATAACATTTTAAAAGGACACCCTCTATTTGATATTTCTAATGCCTATTACTGGCCTACAGCTGGCATTCTGCAGGCTGATCTCTCAGTTTGTCCCATCTGAGATCCACTTCACACTCATCAGAAACTGAACAGCATCAATGTGTTTATGGCCATCCAATCTAGAGGCCAGTCTCTTCCTGTCTCAGCCCTCATTTGTAATTGGCTGCCAATTCATGTTTATTTTACCTTTAATTTCCCCCCCCCCCCCACAACCTACCAACTCCTTAGTTGACTATGAGCGCCTGGATTGCCAAAATAGCCTCATAGTTTAACTCTTGGCTTTCATCTCCTACCTTTTCCAATTCATTCTTCATACTCTATTCTGGGTGATTACTGCTAAATGTCAAATTTGATCATGTATCTCTTTAGCTTAAATTCCCTCCGTGGCTCCTTGAATCTCAGGACAAAGTTCAGCTTCTTACCATGTTGTACAATATTCTGCACAATTAGGCTCTTGTCTGCATCAGGTCTGCATAGTTTACCATCCCCCGCACAATGTTCTGTTTTAGCTTGTTGAGCCTTTGCATTCCCCTTAAAGCACCAGGCTTTCCCATTGGGCCTTTGCACACACTTCCCTTTACCTGGGGTACCTTTTTCTCACTTAATTTTTCCCCTAAGTCTAGACTTAAGTATCACCTCTCCTAGAAAATGCTTCCTCTGGTCACTCTCCCCTCTTTCCTTTACTTGCTTTATCTCCAGATGTGCTAACTGCCTTTCCATTGCGCTTTTACTTCATATTTTACATACTACTGAGCATATACGTGATCACATATGCTCTTGATGCTGTACTTTAAACTCACTGAGAACAGAAACTATCTGTTGGTTTCTACCTCTCCTTGGGGACTGGCTCAGTGCCTGGTACTTATTTAGTTCTAAATATATATTTGTTAAGACGGTAAAATAAAGAGTAAATAAATTGATTACTTTGTTTTGAATAGCTTTTGTTAGTTTGACAAAATATCTTTTTGGATTTATTGCCTATATACAGATGTTTATGGAGTAACTTTCTCCCAGGAACTTGAGGCACTTTGCTATGGAAATTTTAGATTTTGTATTTATCCTCTGTGATACAACCGACACCAAGAGAAACAAGTATTCTCTCAGAGAGAGAAAGAATCAGAGTGCTCTAACTCTAGGCTTGGGTTTTGTTGTCAAGTCTGTTTTGTGACTCTGTGAGTTACTGACCCATCCCCCAAAACAGGCTTCATGACTGCCTACCGCAGAGTCTGGTGGCAGAGCCAGGCAAAAAGGAACCAAGCACCTCTAAAATGCATCCTCTTCCAGTTGCAAATTTTTGGTGTCTAATCAAAGAGTCATTTGTCAGACTATGAGAAGAACCAGCACCTTAACATAGGGGCAGCTGTCCCAGACACAAGGCAGGGAGGGTTGGTTGCTCAGTTAGTAATACTCCTTTCTTTTTCTAAGAGGTCTCCTGCTCTACAAATCTGGGATATCACTTATCAAAATATTATTTTCCTCAAAAAGTGGATTATTCATGAATTCTGTGGCCTACCTGTAGTCAAGTTTAGTTTTTCCAAAGTCACAGCACCTTTGGGTTGGTGAGGTGTGGGCTAGTGATGAGAGAAGGTGAGGAAAAGAGGATAATGTTAATGTATATGACTAGGGCCTTGAAGGAATATATACAGGGTCCTCAAAAAGTTCATGGAAATAACTTATTATCTTTTAATTCTATTTTACCATAAACTTTTTGAAGTTCACTCATATTTAGAGGAAGAAATGAAGAGTTCCCTTTTGGATTTGTTAAGTTTGAGCTGCCTAAGAAATATCCAAGTAGAGATATGAATCACGGAGTTAAATATATTAATTTGAGACTAAATGAAAATGTCTGGATGAGGGATACATAGTTACCATGAAATTAGATGGTGAGGTCATCTAAGGAGAATAAGTAGATAGAAAAAATAAGAGGACCCCGGTCAGAGAGAGAGAGAAGAACCAGCAAAGAGAACTGAAAAATAGCCAGTGAGGTGGGAAGAAATTATTAGGTTTAAGTTAGTCTCTGTATTGATTCTGAAGACATTAAAAAGAAATTCTAAAAAAAAAATAAAGTGGCTAACATGGCAGAAAAAAAAGAAATCCTACTTTATTAAAGACTGTACTATTGAATATTTTCTGTTAACTCTTAGAAAGTTAATTGAGGATTCTTTCCTGAAGTCCAGAACTGTGAATAAGGGATCCTGTTGGGATCAAATATCTTTGCCTGCCCTACCCCCAACAAATATCTAACCTAAAGAAATATTAGAAATCCTACAGAAACTCAGGCGTCCAAACTTCAGACTTTCAAAGAGAAAATAAAATAAGTTTAGTGATTTAGCAGCCAAATCTATTATTTAATGGATAAAATAAACATGGATCTCAATAATTATTGTCAGAGAGAAATCAGACGGAATGTGATAATAAGTCTCATAAAGTACAAGTAAATTCTGAGAACAAACACTCAGCCTAGAATAACTGATAGTTTTTTCCTAGGACGAGTCACTGTGAAAGACGCATTTTCTGTTCCGTCATTTATTCAACATTTCTGTCTGCTCATTATGTACCAGCGGGGGATACCTTGGTAATCAAGACATGCAGGGCAGGGCATCTCTCCTCAAATAGCTCACATCTAGTTAGGGTGACCATAAGGTGGATAACATCTGACTATAAAGTTAAAATAGAATTAAATAAAGGAATTTCAGATTGTGAAAGATTCTCTGAAGTAAACATACTAAGGCAAAATGAAAAAAAGTATTGTAGTTACTACGGTAGAGTGGCTGGACCAGGAAGGCCTTTCTGAGGAGATGACAGGATTCTATGTGCTTTGTCTGCTAGATGATCCTGACCTGTCCTTCATCTTCAGACCCCACCTCAGGGCTGAGGGCTACAGGATGTTACTGGGGGGAGACTCAGGGATGAGGTAAGGTGAACTTGACATTCATTAAGTGCTAATTTAAAAAGCTGAAACTTAAATGTTTCCATGTTAGGCCATATTCATAGAGTCTTACGAAAAAAAAAAAAAGGTCATATAAAAGTAAGCCATTAAAGAAACAAGGCAAAGTTTGGAATAATAAAGAGATAAATGGATGGAGAGGCCCTTGGGGGACTCAATGGTGAAAATCAGAAGCTCAGGCAAAGGAAGCAGAAAAAAAAACAGAAAAGATGACAACCACCATTCAAATGTTCCCACCCCTCTGGAAATATTGGAAGTTTCTTTGGTGGAAAGAAGATAGGCAACTGTTATGTTGTAGTTTTTGACTTTCCCAAATGCAGGAATTACAGACTGAAGCCAGAGTACCCTGAGATGCAGCCAACAGAGAGAGGAAAGAACAGACTGACCTGGAGCCCTTGCTGAGGGCATTTCTCTGGAAAACTGCAAGCTTCAGTGTTTCAGCAGGGCCTCAAAATGTTGGATGGCCTCACTCAGGGTAAATAGCAGCCCTCGGTCTTAGAAAATAATCCAGGAAAAGAAGAAAGCATCAATTGCCTTGGGTTAGGCCAATGGGCTTTGTGGATTTAGAAATCTTCAAAAACTGCATGTGGACACTACAGTCAAAGTTCAATGTTTGAAATTCATTTTACATTGTTTTTGATAAACATAAACCTGATCTTATTGTTACTTTCCTATATATGTAGATACCCTTGATAATGTTGGAAAAGGAAACTATGTATACCTTACTTAGAGAATTCATAGTAAATGGCATGAATGGAGTGGCTATACTTGGCTCTAAAACCAGCCCATATGCTCCTCGATGGCAGGGACTGTGTCACTTAATTCTGTACATAAATAAATCTATACACAATGTTGATTATTAGTATATAAAGTGGTGAAAAAAGAGAGATTTGGACTTGGGGAATTCCACCTATAAAAATTGATAGAGGTAAGGACAGACTTCTACTTCATAAAGACGGAGGCGGTGTAAGTATTTAATCTGCTCTATCTGCATAACATGAGGTATAGTAAATGTTCGAAAAATAAAGTATTGAATGAATGAATTAAGGATTTTTAACTTGCAACTGGTATCTTCAAATGCTTGATGGATTTGTCTATGGAATATAAATTAGACTTGTATGTACTGTTAGGGGCTTAATCCATAAAAGTTAGTGGGATTTACGTACAGGGGGGTTCAGTTAAAAATAAGAAGTGCTATCATTTCATTTCTGTTTTAGTTGTATCTTCCACTGGATTCCATGCTCCCTGTGGCAGAGATCTCTTGTCCACCGTTGTGTTCTAACCCCTACCACAGTCCCCTCTAGAGAGTAGAAGTTAAATACATCTTGGAGTTAATACATAAACATGATGATTAGAGCTTTTCACATTGAAGTAGTGAGATCCCCATTATTAGAGGCCTTTTAACATTGCCCAAGTAACTACACACCGTGAGCCTTGTAGCAGAGATTCAAAACTTACATAAGGGGTGCTACAAAATGCTCATTTTAATCATAAAACCCTGAAAGGAATCTTTCTAGTATTCACTTAAACTATCTTAAATTAAAGCACGCCTTTTATCTATATGTAACATTCCCTCCACATAATCTTTACAGAAATATTCTTAAAGCATTATATAAGGAAGAAACCATAATCCCTCATCCCACAGTGAGGAAAGAGTTGGATGGTCCCCACAGGGAAAAAAAAAATCTTATGTTTTGAAGGAATCAATCTCTCTTTTTTTTCCCTTTGCCAGACCACAAATCACCAGAACTCAGGCTTTCAGATGTTACTTAAAGGTTGTCCTTAAGAGTCATCTGAAAGCTACTTGTTGCTTCAATACATTTGTGTGTGTGTGCGTGTGTGCGTGTGTGTGTGTGAGAGAGAGAGAGAGAGAGAGAGAGAGAGAGATTGAGATAGAGATAGAGAGAGAGAGAGAGAGAGAGAGAGAGAGAGAGAGAGATATTGTATGTGCTTCTTTTCATGGACAGAATGGCAGAGCCAGAAGAGCAGTCATGGCTGTGTCTTTGGCACCTGCTGGAACCTTCTTCTTTTAGGGCACATCAACTGGAATTTCTTTTTCTGGTGAAAATATTCTGTTATTGGAGCATAGTTCTGGAGTAGTTACATAACACTGACTGTTTCCTTAGAAAAGCTGCCCTGCTCTTAAAATAGCACCTGCTGAGGTTTTTAAGCCAATTTGGAGTGATGGTGTCAGTTCAATATTTACTTGTTCACTTTATCTTCCATCCCTAATTTGATGGGCAGAAATGCATATTTACTATTTCCGTTTATCCTCAATTTGAAAAATTTTTGGCTATCAGGACAAATTGGAATAACAATTTGCAGACAATGGTGAGTACAGAATACTAAAATATCTTCAAAAAAGAAAATATGTACAACATAGCACAAGTGAGATTTTGAAACTTGCCCGAAAGAACCTTTGTGACTATATTTCACAAGATCTCTCAGAAGAGAAAGGAAGAGTGAATAAATATGAGTAATAGTAGCTAATGTGTATGTAGCACTTTATATCATTCAGTATTCACCCTGTTGAAGGTTTGTCAGAGAACAATTATATTATAACTATTTGACAGGATGGGAAACTGAGGTACAATGTGGTCAAGTAACTTGTATAAGGTCATATGGTAAATTAGTCTCCAGGTCTAGAGCAGTGGCTCTTACTCTTTCCTGAGAAAGCTGTGAATCTTCTCCTCAGAGCACGTGTGTGTGTGTGTGTGTGTTTGAGTGTGTTGTATGGGAGGAAGGATTCTTCTCACTTCATACAGTTTTCCAGATGACTTCTGGCGATTTCTAGGCCCCTCAAGTCCATCCATCAACTCTGTGACATGGACCCTTCATCACCTGAATCATTTCCCAGTCTCCTGACGACAAGGTTCAGTTCAGAGGTTTGGTAGTTTCCTAGACCGACAAACATGTTATTAAGTGGGCTAGTCAGGGAGGGTATTAAAAACCAGGTTGTGTGTATAGTTTTTGAAAGCCATGGGCAAAATAAATAGCAAACAGATCCTATGAATAGTTTACACAGTTTCGCTCTTGTGTTACAATATCTGTAACATAAGCCTGGAATCAGAATCGCTATGGACTGAATGTTAGTGTTACTCCAAACGCACACGTTGAAACCTAACACCCAAAGCGATGGTGTTAGTAGGTGGGGCCTTGGGAGGTGATTAGGTCATGAGGGCAGAGCCCTCATAAATGGGATTGGTGCCCTCATAAGGGGCTAAAGAGACCAGAGTTCATTCTTTCCACCACATGAGGATGCAGCTGGAAGGCACCGTCTGTGAACCAGAAAGTGGGCCCTTACCATGCCCAGAATCTGTCAGTGCCTTGGTCCTGGATTTCCCAGCCTCCAAACAATGAGAAGTAAGTTTCTGTTGTTCATAAACTATCCAGTTTATGGCATATTGTTATAGCAGCCCAGATGGACTAAGAAAATAATTTAAAAGTTCCATGAGGTTGATATCTGGGGGTCAAGTTTTCTGGATACAGGTTGGTGGGCCAGAGCAGGGCTTTGACAAAGTTTTACCAGTTAGTAGCAGAATTAAATAAAAGAGAAAAGGAAAGCAAAATTTTCACTCAGAAAATATTAGAGCCCACCTTATATGTGGAAGTCAGAAGAACAAGCTCAGGTGCCAGACTCCCGGCGTCCACAGCTGGGCTCTACCATGGGGTTCAAGTGGGTGACGCACATAACCTCTGTGAGTGCCAATCTCTGTATGTGTAAAATGAGAATAAAAGTAGCACCTCCTTCGTAAGGTCGTTATGCTGATTGAATGACTTAATAGACATAAAACATAAGAACAAGCTCTCAGTAAATGTGGGTTAATATTAAGAGGGGATTGCAATGGAAACGTTAAAGCTTAAAAAGGCAAAATATTTTGCAAGCCTATCCTAACTTCCTAAATTATTATTGTTATAGTTGTTGTTATTATATTGGTTATACCAATTGTAAAAATCCAAATATGTAGTATGTGAAAGGGAGAAACATGGGGAGAGGGTAGGGAGAGAAAAAGGTGGGTAGGAGTACGGAGATAAATATCCTATCAGTTATTTTTTGAGAAATACCTTCTTTGCATAGAAGGGGACGGGTGGAAGAGGATTGGTAATTTGGCTTCCATTAGAACTCCTTTTATTTCAGTTCCTCATATTAAATGATCCTCTGTGTGTGTGTGTGTGTGTGTGTGTGTGTGTGTGTGTGTGTGTCTCCCTTTCCAGAATGTCAGCTCTGAATTCATCAGTCTTGTCTGTCTTGCTCATTGTTGCTTCCCCAAAAGGTTGAAAAATTCATGGAGCTCAATAATTATTTATTCAATAAGAGAGTGAAGATTTGATGAATTCATTAGTGCCAAAGGCTCTGACATTAAATTATTTTAATGTTGCAAGGGCTCTGTCTGCTTTGGCGTCTGCATTGCATCAGCTAAGGGCACAGCTGTCTGCCTAAGTCAGTCCAGGACTTGCACTGGTGGGTGCAGCTTGACTTTCCCCTTAGTACGTGCTACAGCACAGGACACAGACGGTGTCAGGCAGTCAGTCTCTTGTCTCTCTCTCTCTCTCCACGTGCGTGCGCGCACACACACACCACACACACACATCTATAAGTACATACATTAATGTAGAATTTCAGTATCCAGCACAGCTTGCTTCAATAGTAAATTAGCTGCAGACAATTAGTTAATCGGCTTTTTAATGTCAGGGTGCTTCCACCCATAAGATTAAAGGTGTTTGTCTTATTTAGGAGAGAAAAGGGCTTTTCCTAGGATGAAAATATCTTGGTGGTATGAGAGACACAGCTATCAGTGTGCTTTAAAGCCTTCTGATTATGAACACAAATAATGTTCTTTCTCTTTTCAAGGAACAAACTTTTCTTTTATCAGGCATAACAGAGAGTAAATAAATGTCTTAACACATTCACTGGTGACAAGAGGGAATCATTTAAACCCAGCAAACACAAACAACCTGACAAGTACTCAGTACACACATGCCTGAGCCTGTGTGTCACCAACTGTGTGTGTGGAGGGCTCGTCCACAGTGCTCTTCAAAGTCACACTTTGTGCCCATGATAGTCCACCTGGTTCCAGCTGACATTTGATAGCCAATAGCACTATTTACTCAAACAAATAAACTGCAGCTCTCAAAAAAAAAATTAAAAAAAAAATAAATAAAAAAATAAAAATGACGAGCTGGACCTTAGTTCCAAACCAACAACATTCTGAACTTCATAACAATGTAGTGTTAGTCTCAGGACACAGTAAATTAACCTGTGCATCTCTACTATTTATATTTAAGTTGAGGAAAAAGCAAGGCTGTAATTTACTTATTTAATGAAGCTTACTAGAAGCGATGTATTTTGGAATGTCAATTCTGTTTTTCTACAGAATAGCTGAAACTTCAAATTATTACAGATATTTCCAAATACTCTGATTATTGAGGACTCCCACTTTACCCTCTCCATCCTGCAAATCATATTTTAAGATGAACAGTAACTAAGAGTGAATGAATTTAGAATTAAAATTCATACTTTCCTAATGCAAGAAAAGACCTAAGTACACAAGTTTAGAGAGAGATGATAGTTGTTCTTTGGGTGTCCATTTAGCATCCATTTAAGAGGTGATTCAGTGTATTCTTGGTGCAGGCAGGATGAGGAAGGTCAAGAGTAGGAAATGGATTAAGCAGAATACTTTGCCCTTTTACTTAGAGTATGATTTTCTAGTTTCAAACCATTCTTAAATTAAATCATTTGTCATAACCAAGCACTTCTGTTTTATCTGAAACTTTTAATATATATCTTAATACAGATATGAATTCCCAAGAAGTTTTTGGCATATGTTAATTTTTTAGAACATTAAGAAATGTTAATGAAAGGAAAAAAAAGCTTCATAGCATTAATTAATTGACAATGTTCAGATTCTCCCCAAGTTAAGCAGGTGGAGTATGAAAGGTCATCATGAATATTGTGAATCCTCAAGGAGAAGCCAGTTGATGCAAGACTTTCAAAGTTATGTGGACATAAGAGCCACCCCCTCCTATTCTCTATAGTTTGTCTCACAGGGATAAGTAGTGCCCCATGAATGTAATATGTTCTGGGAAGTGCTGGTAAAGCTTTTTGGCTCTTCTCATTTGAAATTTAAACTCTTGCTAGCAGAGTCACCAGCCTATAATGCCTTCCTCAGAAAATGTAATCTGCCCTGCATGGGAGGATATGTAGTTTTTAAAGTAGAGTACTGATTTCTTCTCAACTCCCTGCCTCTGGGTTTAATGGATTGTTGCAAATCAAACTTTGCAATGATAGGAAAGCTTTTTCTAATCACATCAACTAATTACAAGGGAGGGAGAATCAATCGCTAAGCATCACTAGCACTGCTAATAAATCACAAAATCCTTTAAACGGGGTTTTAAATCCCAGAAAAAAAAAGGAAGAGTGATGAACATTCCAATGAGTGTCCCTGTTGCCAAAGGTTTAGCAGGACTTGACGTATGGGACACTTCTTCCATCTTCTGATCCAGACCAATGTTTCTGGACTGTTTGCCACATGGGCAATGCTGTACCCATCTTTCCATGTGCACTGGTAAGTCCTCTCAGTAATCCTCTAAGGTAGGTCTTGGTCTCTCTTTATGAGGCTTGTGAGGCTCAGAGAAGTTATCATTGCCCCAGTCCTAGAGTTTATGAATGGAGGGGCTGGGATGGGAATGACGTCTTCTACCTCCAAATCGCCCTCCCCAGCTTCCCCAGCCACACCCTGACCAAACCCATAGGCCCATTTTGGTGCTTAAGAGAGAGGACATCAGAGTGACCCACAGAATGATAGTTATATTTAAAAGGGAAAATTAGTGGATTTAAGTCCTATGAAGCATCATGGAGGAGAAAAGCATAGTACTAACTAAGAATGACAATTATAATAACCATGAATATACGTTTTACTAGGAGGCTGATACTTGGCTAAGTGCTTTTACAAGTTATGTTATTTAATCCCCATGATGAAGAAGTTCCGATTGTTATCATTTTATGCATGAATACCATGAGCACACTGAGAGGCTAGTTAGAATTTAAATAACATGCCTGAGATTACAGGGCTTAGGGTCTGAACCCAAGCAGCCTGACTCCAAAACCATATTGAATCCTTCCTTTATGTCACTAGGAGTTAGGAGGTGTGACCTCTTGTGCTAGAGCCACCAGGGACTCGGATTTGGGAACTTAGTCTAAAGTAACACCAACTTGATTTTCTTATTAGTGAATTCAAAGAGTATGACTAGAATAGATGATGTCTAAAAAGACTCTGCCCCTGCAAATGCATATTTGTCTTGTAATTTTTCCTTAAAAATATTTTATAGAGCCTTAAATGGTACTTGTCTAGCGTGTAAATGATTGTAACATAATCACAAGTACATAAGAAAGACTTCCTGCTTGTTACTCCATGAATATGTAAAGAAAAAATGAAATTAAACAAATATTAATCATTACATGAGTGAATAGAGAAAATTTTGCATTATTTTACTTTTTCCTGTATTGTTCAAATCTTCTGGAATAAACTTGTATTACTTTCACTATTACACAATAGACACAAAAGAGAAAGATTCACAGATTGATCTATTATTTTACTTTGCCTCTCTGTAGTATCCAAGTTTTGGTTTCTGTGTTACTGTGAAGTTTTTCTGATGTGCACTTTGTCCCTTTCAATTAGACAGCATACTCCTTGAGGACAGGGTCATAGTGAAATCTTGGGTATGCCACCTCAGTTTTTCTCCTTATGTTTACTATTTTGATATTATAAAACCACTACATATTCAATAAATAAGATGCAAATCAATAACTTAAATATTTTGGCTGAAGAAAACATATTTGTGCATAAAGCTTATTCTGTACTTTGAGCTATTTTCACAGGGTATACTCTCATAATTAACATCATGAAGTCAGTCTTTGGACACTTATTTTATTTTATTTTATTTTTATTTTTTCACACTTCAAAGAGTTTATAAGTATGTTTTTCACTGATAGACAGTTAATACCTCCACAGAAGTATGATTAGTTTTCAACTGAATTACATTCTATATAAGAACGCCTTGTTAAAAAGATTAAGAAATAATTAACTAATTATTTTTTAAAAATAATGCCTTGTGTATTTATACAATTGGGTCTATAATTTCTGTACAGAGAGTATGTTCAATGTATATTACAGAGACTTTTACAAGCAGCACATGTATCCAGACTTATTTTTCTCATCAATAAATCTATCATGGTGGTTTGGAATTTTTCTTTTCTCTTTTTTTTTAAATTGAAACATAGTTGATTGTACATATCTGTGGGGTACAAAGTTGAATATCAATATCTGTGTGCAATATGTTCTACTCGAATCAGGATAATTAGTATATTCAACATTATATAATGTTGATACATATAATGTAATCCTTTATCATGGCCTTTTATCAATTCTTCCCTTACCCCTCTCCCCCTCCCCCTTTCCCATCTCTGGTAACATCAGTTCTGTTCTCTCCTTTTCAAGGTTCCATGTATTATTGTGATTGTTGTATCTTTCTTTCTTTCTCTTTTTTTAAATTAATTAATTTTTTTAGCTCCCACTTCTGAGTGAAGACATGCAGTTTTTCTCTCTCTGTTTGTGGTTTACTTCACTTAACATTATTTTCTCTAAGTTCATCCATGTTGCTGTGAATGGCAGAATTTCATTCTTATTTATGGCTGAGTATTATTCCATTGTGTACAACATTTTCCTTATCAAGTCAACCGATGATAGACATTTAGGTTGGTTCCAACTCTTGGCTATTGTAAATAGAGCTGTGGTAAACATGGGAGTGCAGGTTTCCCTTTGACATGATAATTCCCATTCCTTTGGGTACATACCCAGCAGTGGGATTGCTGGATTTTATGGCAGTTCTATCTGTAGTTATTTGAGGAACATCAACACCATTTTCCATATGGCTGCACCAGTTTACAGGCCCACCAACAGTGTAGGAGGATTCCCCTTTTTCCTCACCCTCACCAGCATTTGTTATGCTCTATCATTTTGATAATAACCAGCCTAACTGGGGTGAGATAATATCTCACTGTGGTTTTGATTTGCAGTTCCCTGATACTGAATGAGGTTGAGCATTTTTTATGTGTTTGTTGACCATTTGTATATCTTCTTCGGAGTAATGCCTATCCGGCTCCTTTGCCCATTTGTCAATTGGGTTATTTGTTTTTTTACTGTTAAGATGTTTGACTTCCTTGTGTATTCTGGTTATTGATCTTTTGTCAGATGCATAGTTTGCAAATATTTTCTCCCATGCTGTAGGTTGTCTTTTCACTCTGTTAATTGTTTCTTTTGCTGTGCAGAAGGTTTTTAGTTTGATATAATCCCAGTTGTTTATTTTTCCTTTCGTTGCCTGGGCTTTTGTGGTCATATTCATAAAATACTTAGGAATAAATTTAACCAAGTAGGTGAAAGATCTCTATGAAGAGAACTACAAATTACTGTTTAAAGAAATTAAAGAGGACACCAAAAGATGGAAAGACATTCCATGCTCATGGATTGGAAGAATTAACATTGTGAAAATGTCCATACTACCCAAACTGATCTAAAGATTCAATGCAATCCTAATAAAAATATGAATAACATTCTTTGAAGAAAAACAATCTTAACATTTATATGGAACAACAAAAGACCCCAAATAGCCACAGCAACCCTGAACAAATAAATAAATAAATAAAATCAGAGGCATAACACTACCTGGCTTCAAATTATACTACAAATCTATAGTAATCAAAACAGCATGGTACTGGCATAAAACAGACACTTGGACCAATGGAACATAACAGAGAACCCAGAAATCAACCCACATACTTACAGCCAATTGATCTTCGACAAAGGTACCAAGACCATACATTGAGGAAAAGGCTGCCTCTTCAATAAATGGTGCTGGGAAAACTGGACACAGAAAACTAGACCCGTGCCTCTCACTACATACCAAAATCAACTCAAAATGGATTAAAGACTTAAATGTAATACCTGAAAATGTAAAACTCTTAAAAGAAAACATAGAGGAAACACTTTATTAAGTAGGACTGGGCAAAGTCTTTATGAGTCTTTGGACATTTTTAAAGCTTGGATACACATTTTCTAATGGTTTCTCTCTAGCATAGTACACTCTTAA
Organism: Cynocephalus volans; assembly: GCF_027409185.1. Taxonomy (NCBI): domain Eukaryota; kingdom Metazoa; phylum Chordata; class Mammalia; order Dermoptera; family Cynocephalidae; genus Cynocephalus; species Cynocephalus volans. Next base: position 139,470,815 of record NC_084466.1, on the reverse strand, counting down.
TGCAAATGTATGAGTAACAACTGAAAAAAAACTTGGCTACCATGTTAAGTGAAAATAGTATCTCTTTTTTTTATTAGCATTTTTGCAAGCTAGACACTTTTTTATATACTTAACTTTCTTACACATTTCCACTTGTGAATTTTTTTTTCATGCTTGATGTCCACTTAGTTTGGTTGGAAGTATTATTTATCTGTTTTGCAAGTTCTTATAGAAAAAAACCTTGGCTGTACTTCCTAGGACTACTTCTTTCTGTCTCTGTTGAATTAGATAAAATCGGATTTTAAATTTTGCAAGGCAAAATCTTTGCAGTTTCCTCTCTTGCTTTCTTACCCACTTCATATTTTTATAATTCTTATACTTTTCAAGGACAATTTTGTGTTTACTCTAGGATGTCTATATTGTGGAAATATATTGTAATTGTGGAAAGCACAATTTATAGAAAAAAATAAAATAAAACATTCATTTCCTGGAATGAATGAAGAATGCTTAGGCTATGGAAGTGATTCATACGTGTTTGGCTTTATCTAGGGCTCACAAGATATTCTTTCTCTCCCATTGCTTTTCATGCTCTGGTGAGTCCAGCCTAGAAAATAACAGCTATTTTCTGGAAGAAGGTACTTTCAGAACATCAGGTTGCATCCAAATCTCTACAGGTAAAGACAGAGAAGGCCGAAACTTGAAGGAAGGTCTCTGGATGAGAGAGTCTTTCCTGTAATTCCTTTTTTCTCCATCAGTCCCAAAGAGGTGGCCATTTCTTTGACTTTTTCCTCCATCTTCTCTTCTAGGAAGGCTTGCCTGAACACCACCTGCCAGACTACATTAGATGCACCAACTAAGTGACCCCAGAACACTTTACTATTTTTTTTAGCAGAACTCTTACCACATTATTGATATCTATTGCCAGCTGGAAACTCTATTGTCAAGCTTGTTGAAGGCAGAAACTGTTAACACAAATTAAGTATATAGAAATAAATATAAAAATTGAGTGTGCAAATCCTACAAGCAAGTGAAATACTCAAGGAAACTATACTTCAGCCCTGGCACCATTAGGTATTTTAAGACAGAATGTTTCCAAATGCCCAGACTTCAGCTTAAACACTTTCATTTTGTTACTTCCAGGACTCCAACTGTTTAAGGATAGTTTTGATAATCCTCATTATTCTTTTTGTCAGCTGTGTTTTATGGTCCTAGACAAATCTAGACTTGCCTCTAGGATATAGAGAACTTTAAACCTCCAGAGGAAATATTCTAGGACTAACTGCGGATACACTGAAATTGTTGGAAAAGAATCACAGTACAGTTAGCCATGGATGTCCTTTAGAGTCCAGACTCTGAACTAGACAAAGGTTATTAATTATTCCTCCTGCTAAACACTTGTGGGAAATTTCTGTGTTACATGTACACCTCATTCAACACAATCTTGTTTGCAAAGAGCTAGAAGCTGGTTTTGCTTTTTGCCACACATTTCACAAGGTTAATAATCTTTAGCAGATTGCTATAAACTTGTCATGGATTTTTTGGATTCTTTTGGGATTCTCAGAACTAGGCCACATTTGTTGCCAGGATGGTCTGAAGCCAAATCTGGGGTAGCATCTCTCTTGCCCGTACTGCTCATATTGAATGAACAGCAGCCAACACACTATCAGACACAGGGCAGTCACTCAGTGAGTATGCACAGAGTAAATATATAGTGACATCATCAACAATGACTTGAGAACTCAACTTTCCAGGTGAGGTCAAACTAATCAAGACTTTACTGAAAATATGGATGTATTCCTGTACTTTTTAAAGGAAAAAATACCTACTAAGCACTGACTATTTGTCAGACACTGTGCTGTGAGCTTTATAGACAGTATCTTTTAGTTTTTACAGCATCACATTAAGGCTGGTCTTATTACTTTCAATTTAAAGGTGAGGAAACTGAGACATTAGAGTTTGGCTAACTTATTGAAATGCATACAATTAGTAAGTAGAGTCAGGATTGAATCCCAGATATTCTGACTCCTAACTCTGGTGCTATTAGCCACTTTGTGAAACTGCTTTCCTGATGTACCTAGATATCACGTGCTCCACCACTCCCTATTTTCTCACTTGTTTACATCATCTGCTGGTCTTTGTAAGCATTTAAGTTTTCAACACTGACCATAGCTTTTCCACCTCTGTAGTCTCTAAGAACAAAGTAGATGTTTGAGGTTTAGCTCTATTCACTATCGAGGGACTAACTTGATAACTTTTTTCTCCATTTTTCTTTGAAAATGCAGTTTGTCCTTGGCTAGGAGGAGATAGGTCTCCCCACTTTTCAGACTCAAAGATGAAGGTAACAAGAATATCGACTTTCCCAAAGTCACACAGTTGGTGACAAAATACATAAAGCATCATTCGAATGTTTCAGTAAATGTAAACATACATCAAGCTCCATGAAAAAGAGGACCAAAAGTTGGAATTTTGTGGTCTTTTGGGTCCTCTTGTTCACGGAGTTTTCGTGTTTACATTTATGAAAACACTCCAATGGCTGCTTTATACCTTTGTCAGTAACTGCGGAAGTTGATATAACCTTCTTATGTAACAAAAAGACAAACAATCTTGTCAGACAATACATTCTTAAAATCATTTTTTCACAGTCCTCAAAAACTAGGTAATCAGGCATCAAGATTGGTTTTTCTGTTTCCTTTGAAAAAGAAGCTCTCTCAACTAATTTTCACACCATAAATATATAATATGGGCAAAACAAACTTACCAGCAAAAATATCTATAATGCATTAAAAAAACCAACTGTGTGTACCCATTGATGAAATGGTTTCTTGTGTTTGTGTGTGTGAGAGTGTGGGATGAAGTAATCTAAATCCAGAAATACGAGAGAGGTCTAATTCTGGCTTTGGAAACTAATTTGATAACTGTAGGGATGGTGCATAACTGCTCTGAACCTCATTTTCCTTTTTTGCCAAAATAGGGATAATAATATCTACCACAAAAAGGCTGTATGTGCTACCATTTAATTAAGAAAAATAAAGCATATAAACACCAGCTTGTAGCCGGTTTTTTACGGATGCTAGTTTGTCTCCTTCATTGAAGCAGCACTTCCTGTCTTTCCAGTGCACAGTTGCCCTAGGAATATTCAATGATGAGAGATGGTGGTTTGAGCACTGGACAGCCAAGCCCTTTAGCCTAATCCCAGCTCCAGGCCCTTAGTATGGTTAAGATTTAAACCTTCCTTGAGAAGCGATATGTACTCAGAGGGCCATTCCAGGCTCAGGTTCTTACCTTGACTTAATTCAGTTCTCAGAATAGCTCAACTCTGTGGACCATCCCAGAACCTGGACTTTGCTGGCCATCTATTTAGCCACTTTAGACTCTGCATGATGTTGTGTGTTTGCCTCCATACCAATAACAGCAACTGGGCAAGCTCTCCATTGAGCCAGTGGACAAGTGCTTAGTAAACACCTAAAGCTCCCAATGCACTGCAAACTCACAGATTATTGCTAGGACAAGGCTTGGGAATGGAGCTTGGAATCAGATCGATTTTATTACATTTGACCTTTGATACTGTAGAAATTTGAATACGTTAATTGACTTTTATGAGCTTTAGTTTCCCCATCTGTATAATGGGAAAATGATGCATAATTCACAGGATTTTTGTGAAGGTATGAGGAGGGAATTATACATAACGGCAGTCTTAGTGCAGTTCCTGAAATACAGGAAGCCATCAGTAATGGAAGCTATTACATCATTATCATAATCAAATCTCACCACCAACCCATAACTTATGACCTCTTCTCTGACACAATGGAAGCAGATGGAGCAGGCAATCTGGCACTGATGAAGCCTTCTGTACCAATTCACCCCCTGTTAGGTGGAGAAGGCAAGTGGGATGGGGATAGGGGTAAGCAAAAGAAATTAGACTTTTGTAGTAAAAGAATTTTCATTGGCTTGGTCTCACTTTCTGTTTTCACTGCCATTCATTTCACAGAAATTTATATGCTGAGGTCTGACACTGGAAGTGAATGTCATTTCCTAAGAGTGTTAGATGTTGGCAGTTATTTGATAATGTCTATATAGCAGAGACCTTTCTTTACCCAAAGAGATATTGCTTCACCTGTATCAGTTTTTACAGAGCTACGCATTTATTTTCTGAATCAATTCAGACCCTTTATTTTAGAAGCAACAAAGAACCTGACTCAAATTAACTTAGGCAGAAGAACTTCATTAGTTCAACAAACCGGGAAGTCCAGGGGTGGCTAGTTTGAAGTGGGCTTAATATCCATGCTCAAATGATGATATCAGAACAGTCTTCTCCATCTCCCGATTCTTGTTTCTATGCTGGATTTAGTCCCAGGGTCCATGTGGAGGGAAGATGGCTCACAGCAGCCTCAGGCTTGTAAACTTCCATGCTCAAGATCATTGCCAGAGTGGGTATCTCCTTTTTAGTCACTAAAACAAAAGTTCTGGATGGATGAACTCTGAACACACCTCCACGGCCAATTCTTAAACTGATCTCTGCAGACAGTACAGTGGAATGATGGACCTAGATTACATGTCACTGGTAACATCACTGCCATGCAAAGAACACACACTTAAAGTGGTGCTTCTTCAAAGGAAAATCAGGGCTATTTTTCCAGAAAGAGGGTGATTGTATGACAGCCAGCAGAAATAAGATCACACACATGTTCTTTATTTTTTATGCAAACCCTTCCTTTATCACCTCCATCTATTCAGTCTCCCTCTTCCTTCTGGTCCCGTCTTTCTCCATACCATAAACAGTAGTCCCCTCTTAACCTGTTTCTTTTCCCTCGTTACAATTGCCATGTTATAGCCCAATAAAATGTTTTGAAACAGAGAGAAAGAAAGACCACATTCACATAACTTTTGTTACAGTGTACTGTTACACTGCAATTGTTCTATTTTATTATTAGTTTTTATTGTTATTCTCTTACTGTGCCTGATTTATAAATTAAACTTTATCATAGGTATGAATGTATAGGAAAAAAAACATAGTAGATACAGTGTTTGGTACTGTCCTTGGTTTCAGCCATACACTGAGAGTCTTGGAATTTATATCCCATGAATAAAGCGGGGACTATTGTATCTTTACTTGAGTAGCCATTACCCTGGGTGAATTACCTCTCTTCCTCAATTTAATCTGAATGGCACTTTTGCTTCTCATGTGGATTTTATTATAATCTCAAATGTGTTTGAGCACTTAACTTTCTGAATTCTCCTGAAAGGTAGAGACTCTGTCTCATTTTCATAGAATCTCTTGAAGCCCCCAGCACAGTGACCCATACTCAGGAAATACACTGTAAATACTTTCTGAATTAGAGTTCCATAACAATTCCATGTTTCTAAAGCAATAATTATATATCAACTGGAAAATTAAATAAAAAAACAAAACCAAACAAAACTGAGCTCCAACTCTGATTTCTTTGGTGGAAATATCATCCTAGATTTTTCTTTGAAATATTGTGAAGGCTGGTCTCAGAAATTGGCAGTGACTTGCATTTAGAGATTGGAGCTCATGTGATAGGTAAATAGGGAGTATCCTTTCAATTCTAGAGCAGAAACTACGTCCTGTAACTGCACTCCAAATCACCTTCATAACGTAGTGATTATTTGTTTATGTCAACTGAACAGATTCTTAAGTTAGGAAGCAGATGAAAGACTGCAGAGAGACATATGTTTGAATAAAAATAATGTTTTCTTGTGAGTGTTTGGGCTCATTAAAGTTTCTACGCAATTCATAAGCATGAGGGGTAATTGGAAATAATATTTTGGCCTAGGGGTTTGTGTACCATGGGCAATGACAACAACGGAGAAAACAAGGTCTGGTCTATCCATTTATCACAGCATTTTTCTTGTGACATAAGCGAATCTCCACAGCAGAATCAAGGCTTCTATTTAGTAGAGATGAGCAGATGAGGTTGGACTATTATATTACTTAACTTCCACAGTTTTAATTTATGATTTATTTCCTGAGGGTAAAATGCAGCTATAAAGTGAGGGTATCCTATTGCTCTTGTGAGTTGAATTGGTTAAGATCTTATAAATTGACATGCATTAAATGTGCTATATATTTTAATTATTATTTTGTGGTGGAAATGAAATCGTTCATGAAATATTTATTGAATAGTACTATGTGCTAAGCACTTAAATAGATGCTTCCTAAGGAGCTTACAGTTACTAGGGGAATTAAATATATTTACTTATAATACGTGATAGAAAATAAATGCAAAGAGAGACTTCAAGAGAGGCAATACTTATATACAGCTGTTGGTTCAAATTTGGTGTTCCTGAGATATAGCTTTGAAGGATGATAAGGTTTAGAGATGGGGATAATAATAGCTACATTTACAGAGTATTTACCAAGGAATGAGGTACTAGTCTAAGCACTATTTTTTAAAATTTCACAGTCACTTCATGAGTTTGGTACTATTATAATCCCTGCAAAATAGATGAGGAAATGAAAGCACAGAGAGACCAAGCAACTTTATAAAGAACACACAGCTAGTAAGTGGCAGAACCAGGATATAAATGCAAGGAACCTGACTTCAGAGTCTATGATTTTAAGCATTCTATTATGGGAAATACCAAGTATGGGTAATAGCATGAGTGTAAGAGCAGGGATAGGAGAATGTGAGGTGGGTATGGAGGAAAAAAAGGACTAGTCTGGCTGTAACAGATTGTCCCTTGGGGAATATGTTAAGAAAAAATTCTAGAAGTGACAAATACAGTGAGTCAACAAAGGCTGTGTAAGCCAAGAAGTTTGGGCTCTGTAATGCTGGTAATTGAAAGCGTGGGCAGGGTGTGAGCTAGGGAATTGTCTTGGATTCAGCTCCCCCAAATTGGATCCTACGACATGGATTTGAATCAAGTGGTTACTCTGGCAAATGATCCTAAGAAGAACCCACATGTGTGGGGAAGTGATAAAATGAAAAAAAAAAGAAACCAAATATTTTTATATTATTATGCAGGCATATGTTGTATACCAGAATATTGTGAGTTCTGCTTTAGACCTAGAGACAGGGCTGAAGGTATAGATATGACCCAGCTATCCCACTGCTGGGAATATACCCAGAGGAATGGAAATCATCAAGTTGATGATTTGGAAACAATCTATTTCACAAAGGTGACAGCTACTCCTGCATTCTTATGAATTCAGCTGAGAGAAGTTGCTGTCAGAAAATGTAGAAATAGCCAATTTGCAAGTCTTGACCTTTGCTCCTGATGTTATTACATGAATAGGGCTTATGATTTAAATTTCTCTTTGGACTAGAAAGAACCATGATTACAAAAGTATCTGTGTTTGTGTGTGTATGCAAATGTGTGTGTGTGTGTGAGAGAGAGAGAGAAATTTCCATATAGATTCCATGGTAAAGAATTCCCTAATCCTTTGTAGTTCGAAAACCATGGTGTTCCACTTTTATTCTTCTTCTTTTTATCAGTGGATAAAACTGCAGCAAAGGAGATCCATCCAGGCAGATGGAAAAAGCCTCGTTACAGTGAACTTTTGGGGAAAGACAATAGGAGCATTTCATCTAAAAGCAGTAAGGTTAGGAAGAGATAAGATGTGTATGTAGCCCTTCATGGGTATAAAATTAGGGAGAATTAGAGAGACATAGGTCATTTTTGTCTTGGGAAGGATGCTGGGGGAGAACGGGAAAAGATTCCAGGAAAAGGTTGGACTTTAATGAACAGTATAAAACCTAAATCTTGGAGACGCTGGGTAGCTGCTAGGTTTAAAACATATTATTGGAAGGAGCTTTAAGATGGTATCCATACATGAAGAAGGCAGAATCCATAGCTTCACAAGCTATCAAATTTATGTATTCTCATTTGCATATATGTATGTATGTACATATATATGTATGTATGCATTTGTGTGTGTGTATTTAAACACACACAGATGTGTGGGTGTGTATTTACTGACTGAGATAATTTTACACCTGGAAATAATATACACAAATTTACAGTTTTAAAATTTTAACAGCATTACTGAGATATAATTCATAAACCATATAATTCACCCAATGTATACAAATCAATGATTTTTAGTATATTCACAGAAAGGTGCAATCATCATGACAATCAGTTTTAGAACATTCTCATAACCCCAAAAAGTGAGCAGAGGTTTTAAATATATGTGGTAAAGTGCATAACAACCACAATCCTATTTTGGCTTGACGAGTCTAGAGAATCCCTTATTCTGAGGGCTGGAGGTGCTTTTCACTTTAAGCCTGGCCTTTCTGGTGTATTCAGTTGGATGACCTGGGAGTTCAGCCAGATCTTTGCACTCTGTGCTGTCAGTATTGCTATTGCTATATACTCCTCAACTCTGTCCATTCCACAGGTCCCCAGCAGCTGTTCTCCGTTGATCTCCAGAGCCTCCCCCTATATGTGCACAACTTGAAGACCCAGTGGGAATTTCTAAATTCTGGAGCTCCTTTTTTTTTAAAAAATTATTTTTTTATTGCAACTTCTCTTCTCTTTAGTATTCTGTCCCATAAATTTCACTCCCTCAGCAGCCCAATTTCCAATTTCTGTCTCCTCATCTCAACAGACTTCCATGTTCTGCTGAACTCTTAACTCTCTAATTCACGCCAAGTGTTGAAAGTTCCTCAAGGCAGAAAGCCTGAGGGATTGAGGGGCTCACCTCACATGTTTTCCCTCTGTCAAAAAGTGCATTCTGTTCTGCCCAAAGCCCAGTGTCTGAAACAGTTGCTCCATATGTTGTGTCCAGTTTTACAGCTTGTGATGGGAAGGTTCGTTCAGTACTAGTTTGTTCATCATGGGCAGAAGCAGAATTCATTATAATTATTCTTAATTGCTTCCAGTGGCTGATGGCTATTTCTACCTTCACCTTTGAATGGTGTTATCAGGGAGGTTGAATCTTACACCGTCACTTACAACACTAGTTTTTCACCTTCGCCTTAGAAATATCACCAGGATAATAGATGAGATTATTGGTCCACCTATTTTATTTTATTTCCTGTATTATCTGTATGACACAAATAAAGAGAAAAATCAATATTATTGGCTTGATAAAGTGAAAATTATTAATAAGGAGAGAGAGTTGATCATACTCATCATGTGTGAGTGAACTGGAGAGAACAACAATGTGTTAGATGAAAAATTTATTGCAAGACTAATCAATTTCTGTAGGCAATTTTGTTGTAAGAATTTAGTGTAAATTATGATGGCTGCTTTTAAATACCATGGATACTTAAGAAAATAGAAAGTAGATGATGAGAAACAAAAAGATTACTTATCTTTCAGTTACAGATGAAATACTGGGTACAGAAATATGCAAAACATATAGTCTATTTATGATTCATTTTAGAGTTATGTTTATTATTATAAAAATAAATACATCATCTCATTAGGGCAGTGATAGAGAACTATGCTAACAACTACAAACCTCCATGTCCCCATATAACATGTGTGTCTTAAACAGAAACGTGAATGTTTACCCAGCCAAGTACAGCTGAGACACGGGTATAGAAGAAGTCACAGCCACGGAAAAGGGTGATATCATCTTGATAGGGGTTATTAATAGTTGGTAAACTTCCTCACCAGATAACCATTTTGATAATAGAGCCACATTTAGAAATCTGTGCGTGTGTCTCCCAGCAACAAATACGTATTTCAAACTATGTCCATGATGCAAATAAATAATAAAGAAAAAAACTATATGGAAATTACAGAGCAGATATATGGCTGAACATTTCAGAGAAAGAGGAATTATGATACTTATTAGTTTCTCCCAGTGAGTAAAATGAAAAATTTCAAACTCAGAAGGCTTATATGAGATTTAAATTAGCCCATATAAAAATGCATCTTGCAAATTACCTTGCACATAGTCATAATTTAATAAGTGTTGATTAAATAAACATTTACATACAGGTACTGTCATTATCTTCATGACATAGTTGTGAAAATGTGGCTCAGCAAAGTTAAGAAACTTGGAAAAGTCCTCACATGAAATGAAAGAGCTGGTATTCCAACCCAGGTCATTTGACTCCAAAAGCCCATCTGGCCTTGAATTAAAAATTATTCAAGTGGTATAACATGGAGTTTTGTATGCCAATACTGTAAAATCATCAATAAAGACCATTTGTCCTTTTCCTTTCTCTCTCTGTATCCTAAAGTACTGAATAAATGGTAAAATATTTCATTTTTAATAATCAGTAACTGAGTGCATGCTATATGAAAGAGACTTTGTGATGCTCTGTGCAAGAACAAAAACATAACAAAGGAAAAAAGAACTTTGAAAGAGCTTTGCTCCAACTGGGAGGAGGGAATTCTTCTTACTTGAGCTTCCTCCAGACTTCTTGTCTTATGTAAGGGTGGAAGAAAACAGTCAACAGGGGTCAGATCTTTAAGTTCATATTGGGAATATGAAAAGGATTGGAAAGGGAGCAGAGGACAAGGGGGAAAATGTTACTACTGGAGAAATACTTGTGAAGGTAACAGCCCTGAGATACAGGTCAAATAAGAGGCTAAGATTTAATTGGAAGATTATAGAGCACTACTCATCCCTGACACCTAACCACCACACCAATGGGTCTCTAGTAAAATAACAATGTATTACAGGAGAAAGAGTTGCAGGACACAAACTTCTTCTTCCGAGGAGTACTTAGGAAAGTCCAAAGTCAAGAGACAGGTAACAATAGGCACACTAGAGGAATTTGAAGCTATAGCAAGACTGAGAATGACAAATGCTGGCGAGGTTGTGGAGAAAAAGGAACCCTCCTACACTGTTGGTGGGACTGAAAAATGGTACAGCCTTTATGGAAAATGGTTTGGAGGCTCCTCAAACAATTACAGATAAATCTACCATATGACCCAGCTATTCCATTGTTGGGAATATACCCAGACAAATGGAAATCATCATGTCAAAGGGATACCTGTACTCTAATGTTTATTGAAGCACTATTTACAAAAGCCAAGAGTTGGAACCAGCCCAAATGTCCATCATTAGGTGAGTGGATATGGAAAGGGTGGTATATCTACACAGTGGAATACTACTCTGCTATAAAAAAGAATGAAATACTACCATTTGCAGCAACATGGATGGACTTAGAAAAAATTATGTTAAGTGAAATAAGTCAGGCACAGAAAGAGAAATACCACGTTCTCACTTATTTGTGGGAGCTAAAAATAAATAAATAAATACACAGCAAATGGGAGGGGGGAGGGAGGAATCAGTAAAGGGACAAATCAACTACATTGTATATTGATAAAAAAAAAAAAAGATAACAAAAAGCCCCAAACAAACAAACAAACAACAAACAAAAATCCCATCTTCAAGCCAGATACACATAAATCCCTATACTGAAGGCATATTTAGTTCAATTCCTATTAATGAATATAACATGTCTGTTTTCAAGAAAAAAATACAAGGCCAAAATAAATAAATAAATAAATAATAATGACACCGACTGAAGAATAAAAACAACAATCAGAACCAGACTAAGACGTGACACAGATGCTGAAATTATCAGAGAGGGGATATGAAATAATATGATTAATATGTTAGGGTTCTCATGGAAGAAATAGACAACATTCAGGAACATATGAGTAATGTCAGCAGAGATTTGGAAGCTCTACAAAAGAACAAAAAGAAAATGCTAGAAATAAAACACACTGTAACAAAAAGGAAGAATGCCTTTGATGACCTGGTCAGGAGACTGGACGTGCTGAGGAGAGAACCAGTGAGCTGGAAGGTAGATCAAGAGAAACTTCCTGAGCCAAATTGGGAGGAGAAACGAAAAAGGAAAAAAATCAGAACATGCAAGAACTTTGGGACAACATTAAAAGGTGTATTATATACAGAATTAGAATACCAGAAGATGAGAGTACTAAGCAGAGTAAACATTTTAAGCAATAATGGCCAGGAATTTTCCAAAATGAATGACAGATACCAAACTGTAGACCCAGGAAGCTCAGAGAACACAAAACCAGATACAAAACCAAAATTTGACATGTACACATATTGGGTAGTCCAAGTACAGAAGATGAAAGATAGAAAAATATTGTAAGAAGCTGGAAGGGGAGAAACTATACTTTACCATCAGAGAAAAAATATAAGAATGACAGCATAGTTATCAAAAACTATGCAAGAAAGAAGAGCATGAAGTGAAATATTTAAAGGGTTGGGGGTGCGGAGGGGAGAAAAAACACACCAATCTAGAATTCTATATCCAGCAAAATAATTTTAAGTTGAAGGATAAATAAAGATTTTTTTCAAACAAACAAAAATAGAGAGAATTCATAGCCAGTAAACAGGCACTGCAAGAAATGGTAGAAGTTCTTAAGTCAGAGTAAAGTGATGTAGGTCAGAAACTTACATACTCATAGAGTAAGAGAGAGCATGAAAGAAGGGATAAATTCAGGTAGAATAAGATATTTTATTTTTCTTATTGTTAATTGACCTAATAGATAGATGTCTGTTAAAAGAAAGGACAATAATAATGTACAGGGTAATTATATTGAATGCATATGTGAAATGAATGACTGGATTGTCACATTGGATGGGATGGAAGAGCTGGGAATACTTTGTTATAAGCTACCTGTACTATATGTGAAGTGGTATAGAGTTATTTGAAGGTGGACTTGGATTAGTGAAAAATGTATCTTGTAAACTAAAGGCCAACCAATAATTTTTTTGAAAAATAAAAAAACTTGTTATGCAAATAGAGGATATAAATGTGTGCATGGAATTGAACAATTATATAAGTGGATTGAACAATTGAACAATTATATAAGTGGATGTTGGTTGATGGGAACCAGGTTTCTCATTGCTGGAGTGGAAGTTACAGGCAAGGAAGATAAGTAAGCTAAAATGATACATGTGGTGATGGATTAGAAATGGAGATATCAGCAAGTGTAGCTTAATGTAGATAGAGATGCATACATGTACACATATTTATGTATATGGGCATATGCATGGGTTAGTACCACAGACAGGGTCTAGAAGCAATGATGCTGTAGCAACAAGCACACCTAGCACTCAGATCTTAGTTTCTACTACTGTTCTACAATAAAAGGAACCAGAAGTCCTTGGAGAAATGTCTGATTCCAGGGCCAGGACAGAGAATGCACAAGATGAATCTAGAGCATCTTGAAGTGTCAGAAATTAAGGAAGTGCTTAAAAAAGAAAAATTAACACTATGATGAGAAAATATCAAAAGGAGAGAGGAGCCAATTGAAAGAGCTCCATGGCCCAAATGGGAACAATTTGTGCAAGAAAAGTCATATTGAATTACAACCTTTAAGTTCAATATGTTTTTATAAATTAATAATTGAGGAATAATAAGCAAATTTCCCATGGCAAAGAATTCAAATTTATGTAGATACTCTGGTAATGCGTAAGTCTCTATTTCTTAAGTGTGAAGTGAGCACGGTGACTTCCTTGCAAGAAATGCAGTGTGGAAAGGGAGAGAAGAGTAACTTTATAGCAGAGAAAAATTGACAAATGCTAATTCAGCCACATGATCAGTATCCAGTCAAAGTGATCATTCACATTGGTAATATATGAGGGGTCTTCAAAATGTTCATGGAAAGATTCATATTATCTTTCTTTTTAAATTTAACTAATTAATTTATTTATTGAAGCATAATTACTTATACATATCTATGGGTGCAGCATTGAATATCAATACCTGTGTGCAATATCTGATGCTCAAATCAGGATAATTACTATATTCAGCATTACACAATCTAATCATTTTTTTGTGATCCTTTCCCATATTAGCTTTCAATTCAATTTTTCCACGAACTTTTTGAAGTACCCCAGTATATCCATATCGTGAGATGAAAGTGACACTTTACTTCTGTGGTCTTCCTTCCCAAACATATAATTACTGCACAATCCTAAGAAAAAACATACAGAAAAATCCTCACCCTGTCAGGGTTATCAAGAAAGAAAGCCTGAGAAACCATCATAAGGAAAAGGAGCATGAGGAGCCCTGACTGCTGAATATAATGTGGTATCCTGGATGAGAACCTTGAACAGGAAAAGGACATTAGGTAGAAACAATGAAAATCTCAATACTGTGAACTTTACCTAATAATAATTTATCCATATTAGTTCATTAATTGTGTAAGATATACCATAATTATGTAGCATATTAAATAGTTGGGGAAACTGGGTGTGGGGTATATGGAAACTTCCTGTACTATCTTTACAACTTTTCTGTAAATCTAAAACTATTATAAAATAATTTTTTAAAAGGAAACCCACAGAGTGGGAAAAAATCCATTTATGAAATACATATCTGTTACATCCAGATTATACAAAAAATACTTGTAAATGAATTTAAAAAAAGGCAGACAACTTGATTGAAAAATGGCCATAAGGTTTGAACAGACACTTCATAAAGGAAGATGACAAATGGTCAGCAAATATATAAAAATTTTCTTAGCTCCATTAGTAATCAAGGAGAAATAACTTAAAATTGTAATGAAATTCCACTAATACCAAATGGATAAAATGAAAAAAGCCTTGTGGGGCTGGAATCTCAGATCCTTCTGCCCCTTCCTGTGCAGGTCATGAGTAAGGTAATTGAAAGAAGATTCTGGCAGCTTTATGCAAGGTAGATATACTTTATTCTTCAGATATGAGCACCATAGACATGCTTTATTCTCAGACATGAGCTCTGGCTCTACTGCACGACCCTCCATGCTCTGCCGACCCTCTGTGCCCTGCTGACCACTGGTTCAGAGCAGTTACCTTTATACTCTTAGTACACAATAGCGGCCACAAGATAAGCATTACCTAATTACAATAATCATGCTGAATCAGTAAATGGGCACCCATGTGCAGTTACACTACTTTATTATAGCTTGTTTCTAGTGAATGTGTTGAATCTTGGCCATTTGTAACAGATGTGAAGCGAGTGAGCCTGGCTAAACTTTTGCTACTTTCCTTATAAGACTAAAGACTGACAAGTCTTGGGGAAAATATGAAGCAACCAGTATTCTCATCACTGTTGACTCAGTATATACAGTCCATATTCAACAGGAGAAAAACATTACTAGAGTATTCGTACCAGCACTATCTACGATCACCTAAAACTTGAAACTACTCAAATTTTTATCAGCAGTAAAATGCACCATGGTATCAGACATTCAAATAGCAACACTGAGATTGAAGCATCCACAGATTCATGTAACAATATGGTAACAATTGCAAACATAATTTGAACAACAGAAGCCAAAGAAAGATAAAAGTATACATGCTATAGGATTCCACTTCTAGAAAATACAAAAACAGGCAAAACAAATACCTGGTGTTAAGTGTCAAGACAGTGGCTTTAATAAGCGATGAATAGCAGGAAGAGAGGCTTTTAGGAGGCTTCCAATGCTCTGTTTCTTGATTTGGCTGTGGGTTAAATCAGTGTGTTCAGTTTCTGAGAATTCATCAAGCTGTGTACTTTGTTAGGTGCACTTTTCTGTGTACATAAAGCTGTCTAAAATGAGCGGAAACTGGTTCTATTTCCCTACCTTAACTTGTGTTACAGGTTATCTTGCAGGATGTAAGATGAGACTGTGTGGAGAAAAGAACCTTGCCTTCCAGTTTATCTTGAGTCCCACAGAAACCAAAAATCTCACATCGATGGAACTAAGGAGCCAGAAATTGAACACTAGAGCTTTTCCTGAAGGGAGAGCTCCTTCAATAAGGAAGATGTGGCAGTCAAACACCTTTTCCCTAGTCACATGGACTGGCTCAGAGCCAATCACATTTTGCCTGGTCCTTTCTCCCTCACAACCCTTTAAAACCTGCTACAGCCCTTGGATCAGAAAGATGAGTTTGAGCCTTGCCTCCTGTTTCCTTGCCAGCTGACACTGCAGTAAAGCCTTTTCTTTTCTCAAAAACTTCTCAATATCTGTCAATATTGGGCAATGAGCCCTTGCTTGGTCACACGTATAATGCTTCAAAATGTTCTTAAAAATATACATGAAAGGAAAAACCCCAGCCCGAGTGCAAAATAAGACACATCAGGAGACAGGGACTCAAACAAAGTGTACTAGGCAGGCAAAATGAACAAGTGGGCTGCCCTCTCGAAAGTGGGAGCAGCAGCAGAGAGAGTCAGGGTGGGTCTTTTATATCCAGTTAGGCTGAGCTGGACTGTTCCTACTGGCTAAGAAGGAAGGGCAGGGAAGTGAGCAGGGTTTAAGCTGAGCTGGGACTTTCTCATAGGCGGGCAAAATTGCACATGTGGGAAGTTGACATGGCAGCTAGGGGATTTTTCTGGGTGGGGGTTTTCCGGGAATCTTTCTCAGGCACCATTTTGTGTATCTTGGTCCTTAATGCCATTTTACTTTTCTGGCGGAGGGTATATTAGCCAACAATACAGATACAAAAACTTGACAAAATAATTAAAAAGACAACCCATAACAATGATAAAGCAATGCAACAAAACAAAGCATGAAAACCAGTATAGTAAAAAGCAAGAATCAAGTAATAATGATAAGGGAAAATTTTAAAAAAGAATCACTTTACCAGAATCTGTGTTTAGGGAGTATACCATTATGTGGTATAAAACTAAGTAGCAAACTTTCTGAGCACCATAGCCAAAAGTAAAGTAGTAAATGTATAAGAATAAGACATGTTTTTAATATTTTATGTTTTGAACCAGTTTTGAACTAAAAAAATATGACACCTCAGTTTTTACATAAGGAACATGGGAGAAACTAATATGTAAGATTCTAATTGTTAGGTCACAAAATTTTGAAAAACACTTATGGCCTACATTTCATTCTTTTTAAAGAATGTTCTGAATATAGACAACACTTCCTCAGCTACACACATTCAAGTCCCATAGCTAGGAAAATAGAAACCTTGAAAAAATGTGTCAGTTGTGGGAGGTAAACTCTTCCAAAGTCTGACAGCTGCAGCAGCAGAAAATCAGATAGAGCTCTACACGAGACAAATACGATTCCTGTTCTCACAGAATCTGTAGTCTCATCAAGGACTACTGATTTTGAAGAATTAAGTACAACTGTGAAGAAAACTACATAGGGATGTACTCAGTATCTATAGATAGGTGTACTTGCTGGGCCTAATTTTCTCTATTTCAAAGGAAACATAAAGAATAAGCAGGCATTTTGTCGGTAAGAGGAATTTTTGGATGGGAAGGTCTAGACATAGGGAACCAAATATTCAAGAATCCTCTGGTGGGAACATACAAGATGTGTGAAGAATGTAAAGGAATCTGATGTGTTTACAGTATAAGGACCGAGTAGCGAAATGAAACAAACTGTCAAATATGCATGGGTAGTTGTGTTGATGGCATGAGATAACACACACAGAGGGCGCAGCAAGCTGCCCGGGTAGTTATGACTGCTTAACTATGTTAGTTAATATTTTTATTCATTTGAATTCTTACCTTGAGTTTACAATGTCTCATTTTCAATGATCTGGCAATAAGGATCTTTGTCTTCCCATAAAAAGTTAGTTACTTTATAGAAGCAGCAGCAAAGTGAATTGGGGCTAAGAAGGATTCAGCAAAGGAGACTTCATTGTGGGACGCTGTGTTGCTCAGCTCTTGGCCCAATCAAGAACTGACAATTTATTAATTTGTTAATTCTTTAATGCCAGCAAGGTACTAGCACTAGTTGTGACTTTCTAATCAGCTTTGTGCATGGACAAAACAAATTGAGAAAAAAGATGTATCTGTTGCCTTGTCTTTAAATGATAGAATGATTTTCCTTTAAATGTTGTTATGTAACTTTCCTGGTCCTTTGAAAACAAAGCTTGTCTTATGCTACTCTCAGTGAATTGAGGCACATATAGAAATATCAACACCTGTGATATGTGATTAGAGCTGTTTCCAAAGAGTATTTTCTTTCTCATGTTGCTTTTATTTTGGAAACAGTTACAATTTATGAGGCTGTGCATTTTGATAATCATATTTCTTTGATAATAATTTGCTCAGTTATATTGCCTCTTTTCCTTTTGGAAAGTTGATTTATTTACTATGTTTTAAATAGATAGTTTCTATGTATCAATACGTTATTGCATCTGAGGCTTATTGTGTGTTGGTTACATTTCTAAGCTGAGAATAAATTCATCTAAACTAAGTATAAATTCATTTAATCGTCACAAAAATTTAGTGATGTATAAGTATTATCATTATTATTTCTGAATTACAGATCAAGACAAGTGGTACAGTCATTTGTTGAGTTCTTCTATATACTTGCTAGTCTAGTTCTATCAATTGTTGAGAGAGGGGTGCTGAATTCTCTACCTGTAATTGTGGATTTGTCTACTTCCCCTTTCAGTTCTGTAGTTTTTACTTCACATATTTTGCAGCTCTGTTTTTTGGTACATACACATTTAGGATTGCTTAGGTTTCTGTGTGATTGGCCCTTTACATAATGTCCCTCTCTGTCCCTGATGATTTTCATTTTCTGAAGTCTGATACATGTACTCTTGCTTCCTTTTGATCATTGTTTGTGTGGTTAATCCTTTTCTATCCTTTAACTTCAACCTACATGTATACTTATTGTTGTATTTTCCCCTAATTTGGCCTTGAGGTTTCTCTCCTGAGAGTGGCTATAAATGCTAGCTGTGCCCTGACATGAATCCAAGGGATGAGGTCGTGGATGTTTACACTGTACCTTTCACAGGCTACTTCTTTATCCCGGTGGACAGCCTAATGCCTGAGTGCCTGATGTTTGACCAAGTGACCTTCTCACAGGAAACTTCTTTAGCTTGACAGAAGCCCTGTGACTCTGGTCTGACTTGTGTCCAGTTTATTCCCACCAAGATAGCCACTCTCTGGGAGAGCCCAGACTGGGAAAAATATTGTGTCTATACGTGCCATATGAAGGTAGTTGCTAGGAAGCTTTTATATATCACAGATATTTGTCCTGACCACATTGAGGAACTGGGAGAAGGGAAGGAGCTGGAAACCAAGCCAAAGGTGACAAAACTCTGCTTCTGGTATGACACAGTCAACTCTTTACTCAAAATGAATGTCATGGCAATATTAAATTACAAGTACTCACTACAGTTATATTTGAAATGAATTTCTTGTAACAGCACTTAGGTGGGTCATGCATTTTTATACACTTAGCCAAACTCTGCTTTTTATTAGTGTATTTAGACCATTTCTATTTAATGCAATTATTTATACGTTAGGGCTTAAGCTGCATTTTATTTTTTATTTTCTGGTGTTTTCTGGTTTTCTGTTTTTCTCTCCCTGTGTTTATTTCTCTGGTTTTGATTTCAAGCTGTCCTGTAGGTTACTTGAATGTTTTTGAACAGTTCAGTTTGATTTATTTGTAGTCCTTAGATAGAACTTTCTAGTAGTTGCTCTAAGTATTTTATATATATACGTAACTTATCGTAGTCTACTGATGTTGACATTTTCTCAGTTAGAGTGTAGAAAGAGTATTTTCTTTTAAATCCTTTTACTCTATCCTTTTTATAATACAATTATCATCAACATTTCCTCTGCATACATTGAGAAACACATTAGAAAAATGTCATAAATTTTGCTCTTCAACATAATTCAGAAAATTCTCAGGTAGCATTTATCCATGTTTTACACTTTCCGTTTTTCTTTCTTCTGTCCTAATATTCTTCCCTACAAGATTCTTCATTTCCTTTTTGTTTGAAGAGTTTCCTTTCGACAGTCTTCTAGGATAGGTATGCTGGCAACAAGTTCTCTTATTTTCCTCTCAAATAGTGTTTTATTTTAGTTTTTCTCTACCATTTCTTTTCTTTAAAATCTATATTTAATGCATTTTATTTAGGTCTCTGGGTGGGTGATTGACAGGTGCAATGACTGCAGGAAAGAACATTTCTGTAAGCAGAAGAGAAACCCAGGGAGTACTGAATACTTTTGTTGTGTATACAGATATCTTATGAAGGACTGGAATATTATTCCAGTCAAACAGCAACATAGAAGGAAATTTCATATCTGTAATTGAAGACTATGGAACTGGAGGGATTTGGAATTGATCTTATTTGTGAATCATGGCTGGAGAAAGGGAGTTAGAGAAAATCCACCTTTTCATTAAAATTACTAACAGAAACCTCCCTGGGCTCCTGGTGATGGGGCCTGGCTCAAATGCCCATCATATTTTTGACTGTATAAGAGGACCACACCTCAATACCAACTGTTCCATCATGGTGGTTTGGCTTTCCATGTGCATGCAAATGGCTAGATAAGTTGTTCAGAAAATCTATCACTATTCAGAGTGGGTAGTTTCACTCCTGATGGAGGCAGAGAGAGCTAAATTGCTGTATTTTACCCTGTCAAGTCAAAATAATCAGAAGGTGCTGAGGGACCTAGAGCCCCACAAGCAAGCACAGGCAGCCTCCTCTCACTGCATTTGACTCCTGCCTGCTCTTCACTCACACCTCCTTTATATTGAGGTTCTTGACCAGCTCCACTCACAGGGATTGTCCCTGTCTTATTTGTTATAGGATTAACTAAATACATCATAATACATATCTTAAATTACCTTGAATGCCTTACCTTGAATGTCTATCATTGTATGAGTATTAAGATATTGTGTAGGTGTATTTTTCCATGTGTGTTGAATTCTATGTATATTTCTATTGTACTCTATCATATTTGATTTGTATTTTAATGCATATTTTTCTACATGTGTTTTCCTATTTGACTTTCTTTATGTGTTGTAGCACCACAATTAAATTGTACTCTCCGTAAAGGTATAGGATTGTGTGTCAAAACAACTAAAATCTGTGTAAAGTTTTAGAGTTCCACAACCACAATCTCACTGTGTTTGTGTGTCTAACAAATCTTATGAGACAGAAATTATTTAATGCCCTTCTTTCTTTTAATGCCTTTCTTCCTTTCAGATAAAGCAACTGAAGCTCAGAGAGGGAATTTCCTGATGATTATAAAGCCGATAATAACTCAAAGTTTCTGAGTCCAAATGGTTTAGTTCTACTCCAGCTAGTGCCTTTTATATGTTTAATTCCCATCTTTGAGTCTAGCACGGGGGCTGGCTCACACAGGTACTTACAAATATTTGTGATAATATAAGCAAGCATAAATGTATATTCAGCTTGAAGGGGATGTGTTACTCAGTGAGAATATCTTTTCAGGGAGTGGTGGGCAGAAGGTTACTGTTTTCCTGCTTGAAAATGTTTGTAGTCTAATGGAATCATATAAAATAAACAAAAGATAAAATGATTTTTAAAGAAACATCATGAGTTATTAACAAAGTGCTGTGGGGTATGAACAAAGGAAGCAATTAATTCCTTCTGAGAGAACTGGAGAGATCTTTATATAAAATTGTAAATATTTCTAGGCCATGGAAGAAGAGTGAGAATTGTCAAGATGAGTAAACAGGGACAGACATTAAATGAGAGAACAATATGTGCAAAGGACATGGAGTTGTAAAGAGGCTTAGAAAAATGAGAATGACAGTGTGCTTGGAGTGTGGAGACAGGATGGGAAAGAGAATTATTAGCAGAGTTGACCCTAGGTATGTATGGCTTCCATATGAAATAATTTCTGTCTCCAAGTCAGGTGATTAATCCTCTAATTCTGGTCATCCTAATATCCAATCTATTTTTTTTATAAAGGAATTAAAAAGTAAACTGTAAGAGCCACTGCTCATGTTCTAAGCCCTATAGTAGGTGTTTTATGAACGTCATAAAGTTAATTGACTAGAATAATCTAATGAAGTATAACATTATTTTCATTTTACTGATGATGGATCTCAGGGCAAGAAAAGATAAGTAGCTCACCTATGGCCACAAAGCTAGTAGATAGTTCATCCAGGATTTTGCTCTGTATTAGCTCCAAAACTTCCTGTGATTACTAACTCATCTCCCACTTCCAAACTTCCCTTTTTCAAATCCAGCCACAACCAAGGTACAGAGCCTTCTTTTAAAAAAAATACATCAAACAGTATCTTTTTTCCTTTTGTCTCTTTTATGTAAAATTAAATTTAAAGAAATTAATATGGAAATTAGCTATCTGCCAAATTATCCAACCTCCTTTCCTCCATTCCAGGAATATCAGATTCTTTCATTGTGATGAGTTGTTTCCAGTCTCAGGATCCTTGCATATATTCTTTTTGTCTGGAATTAACACCCTCCATTTCAGTTACCTACACTCTCAGCGTAAATATAAAAGGCATTTCTTTGGAGAGGGCTTTTTTGATCAAGAATTGCTTTCATGATAAAATGTGGTCACAATGACATAGGCCTTCTTGTGTAGTAGAGAGCTACTTGTCACTAGGTGTATTTATAGAGGATCTGTCAGAGATTTATTAGAAAGTATATAGGCTATAACAAAAGAGAATAAAAAAGTGCTTAAATATATTGAAATATGGGTGCATCTTCATTGAAGAAGTAAAATCTTGATTGAAGGCTGGGAAAGAGCCGAATTTATAAGAGCAGGGGAGGGCTTGGTGGTGAAGTGGGAAGAGTAAGAGAAAGAGCATTTAGGGAAGGTGAATGTGCAGAGGACCTGAGCATGCAATGGACTTGGCACACTACAGAACCAGAGAGAAGAGCAGCATAGCAGGACTACGCACTGGGCAGCAAGGTTGAGGGTGGAGTGGAGGCAGGATTATTGTGAAGAAATGGGCCTTGAGCTTTGATGCCTATGCTAAGAGCTCCCCTTTGTGCCATGAAGTGCAGAAGGTAACCCTAACACTCATCCATGAGGTACAGGTGTAAAATTGCTTTCTCTTGAGGTAACTCAGAGTTCAGCATTGGCCTGTGGTCCCAGCAAATTTCATCAGTAAATGACTTACTGTCCACACGCGCTGATGAAAAATCCAAAGAAGTCTCTTGCGAGGTGAGAATATGAAAC
Organism: Cynocephalus volans; assembly: GCF_027409185.1. NCBI lineage: Eukaryota > Metazoa > Chordata > Mammalia > Dermoptera > Cynocephalidae > Cynocephalus > Cynocephalus volans. Next base: position 139,448,010 of record NC_084466.1, on the reverse strand, counting down.
AGATGATATCAAAATGTGTCTAAGGAAAAGGTCAGGGATGTGCTGATAAATCTTCCCACACTTCCCACATGAAAGAACACTTCAAATCTTGTCTGGTCAAATGCTCTTGTTCATTTCAATATTGTTCTTGGCTGAAGGAAAGGCATATGAGGTTTGCTGAAGCTGGCTCTTTCTAGATAGAATTTTTCGTGCTCCTTGTAAAAATGTCACTGGAGTTGATTCAAAAATATTTTTATTGGCACCTGAAGTGGTGAGTCTGCAAGAGACTCTATACAAGCTGATTCTTTAGAACACACCAACCCCCCTCCAGGGAAGACAAAATAAAATCCTCAGAACTGGATCTGAATCTGGAGAACTTTCCTCTCAGAGCTCTTTGCAAACATATTATTTTGCAATAAAACTGAGACAACTCCAATTGCCCTAGTCTGCCAGGAAATAGTCCATTTTCTTCTTTTCTCTCCTACTTTCCCTCCCCAAACTCTTAAAATATTAGTTTCAAGTGGTTTGTTTTTACATTAGAACTTTAAAAAAATTTTTATTTATTCATATTTATGGGGTACAGAGTTGACTATCAGTATTTGTGTATAGTATGTGATGATCAAATCAGTATTATTAGCATGTTCATCATTACAAATCATAATTACTTTTTCTGTCCCTTACCCATTTACTCCCTATCCCCACTCCACCTCAACTTTTCCAACCTCTGCTACCTATAGGTCTATTCTCTCCTTCTGAAAGTTCAACGTCTTATTATGGTCTTTGTTTCTTAGTCCCCACTTATGAGTGAGGACATGCATTATTTCTCTTTCTGTGCCTGGCTTATTTCACTTAACATAATTTTCTCCAAGTTAATCCATGTTGCTGCAAATGGCAGAATTTCATTCTTTTCTTTTTGTCTGAGTAGTATTCCATTGTGTATATATATATATATGACATTTTCGTTATCTGGTCATCAACTTAAATGTTGATGAACATTTAAGTTGGTTTCATATCTTGGCTATTGTAAATGAATGTGGGAGTGCAGGTATCTCTTCGACATGATGATTTCAGTTCCTTTGGGTATATACCCAGCAGTGGGATTGCTGATTCATATGGAAGTTCTATCTGTAGTTTTTTGAGGAACCTCCATACTGTTTTCCACAATGGCCGCATCAATGTACAGTCCCACCAACAGTGTAGGAAGGTTCCTCTTTCTCTGCATCCTAGCAAGCATTTGTTATTCTCCATCTTTTTGATAAAAGTCAGTGTAACTGGCATGAGGTGATATCTCAGTGTGATTTTGATTTGCATTTCCCTGATGATTAGAGATGAGCATTTTTTCAGGTACCTGTTAGTCATTTGTATGTCTTCCTTTGAAAAATGTCTATTCAATGTCTCTTCAACTCCTTTCCCATTTTTAAACTGGATTATTTGTTTTTCTTAACTGTGAAGTTGTTCGAGTTCCTTGTATATTCTGGAAATTAATCCCTTATTGGGTGTATCATTTTCAAATATTTTCTCCAATTCAGTAGGTTGTCTTTCCATGGTGTTTATTGTTTCCTTTGCTGTGCAGAAGATTTTTAGTTTGATATAATCTGATTTTTTTTCTTTTGTTGCTTGTGCTTTTGGGGTCTTATTCAGAAAGTTGTTGCCCAGATCTATTCCCTGAAGTGTTTCCCCTATGTTTTCTTCTAGGAGTTTTATATTTTCAGGTCTTATATTTAAGTCTTTAATCCATTTTGAGTTGATTTTAGTATATGGTGAGAGGTATGGGTCTAGTTTCATTCTTCTACACATGGATATCCAGTTTTCCTAGCAGCATTTACTGAAGTGGCTATCTTTTCCCCAATGTATGTTCATGGCACCTTTGTCAAAGACCGGTTGGCTATAAGAACCTGGGTTGATTTCTGGGTTCCCTATTCTGTTCTATTGGTCCATGTGTCTGTTTTTAAACCAGTACCATGCTGTTTTGGTTACTAAAGCTTTGTAGTATAATTTGAAGTCAGGTAGTGTTATGCCTCCAGTTTTATTTTTTTCACTCAGGATTGCTTTGGATATCTGTAGTCTTTTGCTGTTCTCTATGATTTTTAGGATTGTATTGTCTATTTCTGTGAAGAATGTCATTTTTATTTTGATGGGGATTGCATTGAATCTGTAGATGTCTTTGGGTAGTATGGGTATTTTCACCACATTAATTCTCTCAATACATGAATATGAAATGTCTTTCCATCTTTTGCTGTTCTCTTTAATTTTTTTCAGCAGAATTTTGTAGTTCTCATTGTAGAGATCTTTCACCTCTTTGGTTAAATTTATTCCTAGGTATTTTATTCTTTTGGCAGCTATTGTAAATAGTTTTGCTGTCTTCATTTCTTTTTCTGCTTGTAACAGAATACAACAGTGCATCAAAAATACAGCAGCACATTATACACCATGATCAAGTGGGATTCATCCCAGGGATGCAAGGTTGGTTCAACATACACAAATCAATAAATGTGATACACAACATCAATAAAATCAAGGACAAAAACCATATGATTATTGCAATCGATGTACAAAAAGCATTTGACAAAATTTAGCATCACTTCATAGTAAAGACTCTTAATGAATTAGGTATAGAGGGAAAATATCTCAACACAATCAAAGCCATATATGACAAACCCACCACCAACATCATCCTGAATGGGGAAAAACAAAGCTTTTCCATTAAGAACAGGAAAAAGACAAGGATGCCCACTTGTACCACTCCTCTTCAACGTAGTATTGGAAGAGTATTAGCCAGAGCAATCAAGCAAGAAAAAGAAACAAAGGTCATCCAAATTGGAAAAGACGAGTTCAAATGTCACTGTTCGGAGATGATATGATCCTGTGTATAGAAAAACCCACATCTTCTACCAAAAAACTAGAACTGATAAACGAACTCAGTAAAGTTATAGGATATAAAATCAATACACAAAAGTCAATAGTGTTCTTACACAGGAACTATTTTTTTTTTGTTTTAGGGTGACTAAAGCATCACCACTTGCATGCCTGAAATAGTCTTCTTTTAGAAGTCCCTAAACTGAGGCATTTGAAGAGTTCCTTTAGAAAATAACAAGCACTCAGATTTGTTCCTCTTAACAGTATAAGCTGTGTTGCTTCTTTGACAGGAGGTACAAATACCCCGATCTGTTAACTTAGTCTGTAACCTGAGGACAATGCTGTTAATAAAGTCACTCCAGTCACTTCACGGAAACTCCTCCTGCAAGGTCAGTGAATTCTCCATCATTCCAGTAGAAGTCATTTGAAGCTGAATGCAGTTTGCCCTGTGGATAAAGAGGTACATATAAAGCTGTGGTAGTGAAATGAAGACAGAAGCTACAGTGTCAGAGGTCGGTTCATGGTAATCCCAGAATGGTCTTCACTGGCTTGTGTGCATGTACAGATATGTCGGACAAGTTCTGACAGAAGCCAGTGCTCTCTGACCATTTCCCTCACCCAGTGTTCATGTCCTTCCCTTCCCAGGCAAACTCCATCACTCACCCAGAAAAATTCAAGAGTTAGCACTGTGCAGTTTGCCTTTGGGTTTTCAAATAACCTTCTATTTTTTTCCCATGAGAAAGAATAGTAGCAACTACTATTTACTGAGCATCAACTATTTATTGGGCTCTGAGTATCTTGGCAAAATTATTTTATTTACCATTTTAAGCAGTCCTAAAGCACGGATGGCATCATTGCATGTATTTTGCAGATGAGGAAATTAACCTTAAAGATAATGTTGAGTAAAGCCAGTCTTGGAAGTCTGTTGAGAATGCTCATGAAGCCTAAGCTTTCGACACACCCAGGGACAGGCTGGTGATGAGGGGAGAGACAGCAGTGACTTGCATTTGGGAGGACAGCAGCTCTGCCACTTACTCATGTGCCCATGGGCCATCTCTCTGAAGTATGGTTTTCTTGGCTGACAAAAGAAGAAAATTGTAAGACCTTTGTGAAAATGAAATAAACCAAAGTCAGCGAGTGTGCCTAGCACATTGCTGGGTATTGGGTAGGTGACTATTGCTTGTCTCTAACCTTTAGTATTATCCAAAAGGCAGACAGCAAGCACCTCTTATTTATTTATTTATTTATTTTTAGCTCATTTAAAGGCATTTCACTTCACTAGAAAGCATTTTTTGTAAGTGGTTGGCCATTTATACCCTTGAACTACTTGAATAATTTTAACTATGAAGACACTTAAAAAATTAAGATATAGCCCATCAGACAAGTGATCAAACTCATACATCTGTGATAATCATAGATATTGAGAAGGAATTCACAGACGGCTTCATCTGATAGATGATGTTTTATTTCTTGAACTGCAAGGTATGTGTAAGATGTTCATTGCGTGTGTTGATACTTGCAGTACAACTAAACTATCTCATAATAACAAACAAATTTAATGTTAACAAGGAGAGTCCTTTCATTCCTCCGGTTTTCACATTGAACACTGTTTTATTTAATATTCCTTGTTTTTTTTTCTTCCAAGGACTCTACCCAGAGATAGACACCCTCTCAGCCATGAGCTGGAATCCATCATGGGACCATTGTGTTGTGAGTCAGTATTAAGTGGCTTATCATTAAATCACTCTTTAACTGTGTCATGTATGATTCTGATGCCCCTCTACATGCCAGATAGCAGATACCATATCTCAGTCTTTTTTTAAGTTACTCATGCCATGAAGCACACTAGTGAAAACTGATACGGAGAGTTCAATGAAGGCAAGGAGCCTATTTATCTTTTCCTTTTTGATCTTTAATGACTAACATAGCATCTGGCACATAGGAAGTTCTCATGGTACATTTGCACATTATTTGGCCTGATTGATTCTATGCACTAGGATTTTATAAGCTGTCATAATTAAGGATGAGTTATTCTTGTCGAAGATCGTCATTTTTCAAGTTTCAAGCTTCAACACTATTGTTAATTAAGCTTAAAAAAAGCAGCAGATGTAAGACATAGCTAGAGGCTATGAAATAAACAGCATCGTCACCAACAGCAATAATAATAATGAAAATTAATGACATTTATTGAGTGCTTACCATATGCCAGGCACACACTTCGTGCTTTATTTATTATTTCATTTAGTCCTAAGGAAGCAGATAGTTATTACCATTCCCATCTATAGGTGAGAAAAGTAAGGCACAGGGAAGTTAAATAACTTGCTCAAGGTCTTAAATCAGTTGCTGAGCTGGGCTTTGAACCTGGCGATACACTGCCATGGCCACGTACTAGTCACTATCCATTGTTATGACTCCAGGTCCCCAGATCATAACCCAGGAGTTTCTGTAATTTCTTTCTAAAGAAGAGATGAATATCCTAAGAAGCTCCATTGAAGACGTATTTCCTTTCCTCTGGCATTTGTTCCTGATGGCATAAAATATTTATAAATACATTCCATATCATTTTCTTTTGGCAGCATGGTGAGGTAGTGTTTATTCTAGGATGGTTAGATCGGGAGTACTGATGTCAGGCCAGAATAAAGGATCCTTGCTCTGCTGTTTAAAAGCCGTGTTATTTAAAAAATGTTACATAATTGGCTAAATCAGTTTCTTATTTTATAAGTGGTAATGAGAGTACCTATATTCTCGAGCTGTATACTGCTTGACAGACTACATGTGACATTCTTAGCACGAAGTCTAATATATGAAGGTATGCTATTGTTATTTTGTAGGAACAATAATAATTACTATAGAGGTAGCACAGGTTTTTTATATTTCTATAGAGAGATGAATATGGAGCAGATGGTGAGATTTATATGTAGATGCAGGCTAATTTAGAAAATCTTGGATAATTAGGTTTTCTCCATATTTGTGTAATCCTTCCAAAAAGTCAATTATCCAAACAAAATTATGTGGTTACAGTGGCCATAATTTTCAAACAAATAAGAATAGGATCACATAATCTGATAAAATATTTTATTCTGATTTATGAATATATATGAACATACACACACATAGCCTTGCCGATCCTTAAAAATGAATTTAATCATACCTTTATTGAACCAAGCCTAAATAAAAAGAATAAAATAATATACAATTGTGACTGTCTTGGAAAGTCCAAGATTTCATATCTAGAGTGCACAGTGTGTATAAGGGAAATATCTTTTTCTATTTTCGAAGCTATCAAAGATGTACTTTATATAAAACATATATATTTTTCTCCCAAGCCCAGAAACTCTATTTTCCCAACCCATCTCTTCATTTTCAGTGAATGTTGCATTAGCCAATGACACTGCTGCTTCATTATCTTTCTAGATTTATTGTTCCAAATTGCTCTTATTTTCCTAGTCATTGGAGAATTTCTGTTTCATGGACGTATTGCTTTGTCCCACTTTGAGTTACACTGCATGGTATTAAATTTTGTTTTGTTTTGTTTCTTCTCTTCCCATTCATTTTTCTTCCCTTCCTTTCCTTACTCTTTTCAACTTGAACAATCAAGCCATTATATTGGTCAGAATAAGACCCATTGTTGTGTTGGAAGCAACAGCGGCCCAGAGCAGGGAGTCAGAGGCTAAGCAGGGCAAGGAAAATGTCCATACAGGGTGGGGGGCAGCTAGGAATGAACCATTAGGGACCAAGCAGGGTAAGGATGGTGTGCATGCATGACGCAGGTGGCAGGAGAAGCCCAGCTTGGAATGTTGGTCACCAAATGGGGTGAGGAGTGAGAGCTTCCCTGTCAGGGTGTTGTAACCTAGGTTGAGTAAGGTGGACACTGGCAGACGTGAGAGATCAGTTATGCACAGGGGGTTGGATGGGAAAAAAGGAAAATATATTAAAGATAATGAGAGACTGGTTTCTTACAGTCAGAGAAGGAAGATCAAATGTCAAAAGGGAGAAAACTGCAAGGAATCTTTTCAGTTTGGGTAAATTAGAATTTGAAGCATCAGTATGACTTCACAGAAGTGGGTGTATGTTTGGTTTCATTTATTTATTTATTCTGTCCATTGAAAAGGCTTGAGAATAGCAAAGTATCAATAAGATCTTGTGTTAAGTGTTATCACACACACATAATAATAAAAATAGAAAAAAAGGGTAGGAGGAAACTTTTGGGGGTGCTGGATGGATAGATTTGTGGCATACAGTATAGTGATGGTTTCATGAGTGTATACTTATGTCCGAACTCATCAGGTTGTATATATTAAATATGTACAGCTTTTTGTATGTCAGTCATGTCAATAAAATAGTTTTTTAAAAAGTGAGCACTCCTGTGCCCATATCTCGTCTTCTAAATATATTTTTCTCTGAAGAAACACAGGGATATCTTTCTGTGCCAGAAAGTAAAGAAATGTTCAATGAATGATGAGGCTGTGTCAAAAAGACACAGAAGCCAGTTAGGAGAGGCTTTTTGTGTCAAATTGAGCATAATTTGGACATCAAAATCAATAATGCTAATAATGTTATAACCCATTGAATAAAATAGTAAACCATCAGTCCAATCATGTGTAAATGATCAAATGAACATATCTGAAGAGGAGAGGAATCTCTGAGTAGTTTTAAACTAACTCTTCACAAACAAAATACTTAAAAAGAAAAAAGGGTGACACCACAGTGGAGAAGCAGTGCTTAATCAACATCATCAACTGTAGTGATGAAGTGAAAATTATCAGTAATGGGGCAAATGGAAATTATTCACTGCATAACAAGATTAAAGGAGAAGGACACAGAACCAAACATGCACCTAATCTAATCATGAGGAAACAGCAGACAATTCCAGGAGGGAAATACATGTTACAAAACACCTGGCCTGCAATGTTCAAACGTTATGGAAGTCAGAGAAAGACAGGAAATGTTCCCAAACTAAAGAAGATTAAAGACACATGACAATGCAATACAACAAGTGATTACGAACAGGATTCTTTTGCCATGAAGTCATTGTTAGGACAATTGATATCCGAGTATTTTACGGCAGTAACATGTCAACGTTATTTTCTGGCTTTCGTGGTGGTCATTGTAGTATGATTATGTAGGGGAAGGTCCTTCTTATAGGAATAACAGGGAAGTGTTTGTGGGTGGTGGGACATCAGTTCAGGAATTTATACTCAAGCGATTCAGGAAAAGTAAAGTTGTTTTTTTTTGCAATTGTTTTCATGGCAATAGATAGTGTTTTGGAGTGGCCGGTGGCTCTTTTACAGCCTGCAGTCTACTAAGAACGAGCCCTTCCTCTTTCTCTTCTCTGTTTCTCTGTCTCCGCTTTGGAGTCGGGCAAACAGGCAAATCTTGGCTCAGATCTCATCTCTGTCATTTTTAAATTATATGACTTGAATAAGAATGTAATCTTGTCAAACACCAATATTTTCTTCCCTAAATTAAGGATAATAGTAGATGAAAAGGGATTAGCCCAGTATCTGGCCCATGTTAATCGCTCAATAAAAGTGCAAACTGAATAGATCTGTCTTACCCTTTTCATAACTTTTGTAATATCAATTATTTTAATATAACTTCTATGTCTCTGTGCATTTTGATGATATGAATTTGTTGATAAATTGTTTTTTGATGCATTTTAGATTGTTTCCAAATTTGTTGCTATTGTGTATAGCATCACAATGAACATTGCTGCGTCTTTATCTTTCCTTGTTCACTTGTTGACTTATTCCCTTAGGATATACAAGGGCATTTCAAAAAGTTCATGGAAGGATTTGAATTATCTTTCAATTCTATTTTTCCTAAAACTGAAACTTTTGGATGAAAGACGTGCTCATCTATTTAAAACAGGGGTTAGCAAAATTTTTCAGTTCTTTATCTTTGCTATAAAGGCTGCAAATGCCAGATAGTGCACTTGCTTTCTCAGGATTCCTTGGATTTAGGACATAAATATGTGATCTGATTCATACTATGTGATCCTAGAGAAAGTATATACAACGGAGAAGGGGGGTGGGTGTCTCTGGCAATGAGATACATAAGGGGATTTTCCACTTTCTTCCTTCAGAAGTAGTTAGGTAAACATATGACCCGTGGAATGACGGCAGCAATTTTGTGCTTGTGAGGGCATAAGTCTGAAGATGCTGAGTTGAAAGAGAGGCACCTGGGTCATAGATGATATCACTATACCTCCCAGGTAACCAAATCTGGAACTCCACATCTTTTAGTTGAGGTGATGAAAGCATTTATCTAAAGATAGTTTTCATTGATCATTCTGGGAGTTTCAGCTAAATGCTCTTTGATACATTATACAAATCCAAAATATCTACTTGCAAAAGTTTTACATCCCCTTTGTCTGACTTAACATATTTTACCTTATTTTCTTGGCAGAAGAGTCATTTCAGAAGGACACTAGATGGCAATATATGCTTCATAATTAATGGTAGGGGAATGGAATTTAGGTTTATGATTAAACTGTCAAAAGTACACAAAATGTTCAACAGAAAGGTGAAAATATGTCAGCGTTTTATCTATTCTGTAAAATTTACTCTTTAAATTAGGAAGAAATAAAAGCTTTTAATTAAGAATAAAAAAGAAATATTTGAGCACTGGGAAACATTGGATGGGAAACTGTAGTGTCCTACCAGGTTTAAGGAACGAAGAATGCTCTATTTCAGAAGAATGTGTCCAGACAAAGGCTAAGGACGTACAAACCACACTTACTGCCTGCTATTTAAGTCAGGCAAGATACTGAGTCTATGGAACAGAGGGAAATCCAGGTGGGCCTTGTGCGAGGTTGACATGCCTCAATTTGGGAACCACTACATTTTATTTTGAATCTAGAAAAAAATATTTTAAGAAATATTAGCCACACATTCAAATTTATAGCCTTAAGCCTTTGCTCAAATATTATCTCTTAGATAATTTATTTTTGTTTCTAAATGATGGTGTTAAAGATTGTAGTTTTTATTCTTGGCAGGAATTTGCTGTGAGTTTATATCTGTCAAGTGCTGTTACATGAGCTATATCTTCCTTCAAATAAGTTTATTCTGGTACCAGTTACTGTATGGAGCATGTGGTATTTTAAACAGTATATAAAATATCACTTATTACCAAAGGACTTTTCTTGTGTGTTCACGGGAGAATATCCATGTATTTATTTTCAGAATTTGCCTCATTTACCCATCACTCTCAGGGCCCACGTGAAAATTCTTTAGTAGCTGTAGTCAATCATTTCAGACACACTATGGTATAACACGAGAAAGATAACTTTGAACACAACTCGTGATTCATTTTAGAGAAATAAATTTAAAAGATACATATATACACTTCTCTTTTAAATTATTATTATATACATTATATATATGTGTGTGTATATATATGTACATACACACACCCAAACATGAGAGTATTTCAAAAAGTTTATGTAAAGATTCATATTATCTTATAATTATATTTTTCCTTGAATTTATTTAAATACCTTCGTGGATTATTTGTTATTGTGTCCCTTTGTCGGGGCTACTGTTGCTTTGGGTGGCAGCTCTTGTTGCTTAATTGCAGGCATGTCATACTCTAGTTGAAAATAATTTGTTTCAAAATGCCTTTCTCCATAATTAATGAGGAATTAATTTGCTTTAAATCTCAAGACAAGTAAAAACTAGAGAATCTTTATCTTGAACACTTTTATAATAACAATTTAAAGTCAGGGGATAAGTGTGCATTTTGGTAAATATTTTAAAAGAAGACTTCAAACTGGTTTTCATGATATTGCTCTGCCCTGTGATGCAAAAACAAAAAAAGAAAGAAAGAAAGAAAGAAAGAAAGGACATCTTTTCATTTTTTCATTAAGAAATTCTGGGAAATCAGGACCAGATGTTAAAATTACCTAGCAGTTTGAATGTCCCCCCTCAAGAAAATCAGTATAAGGCATTTTATTTGAGTTTATCCGTAGAAAGATAAGTCTTGGGTGGAGGTATATTTATGTTTTTGAACAGGAATTGAATAAATAGATTCATTTCTGAGTCTGAGATTATTGAAGGATTCCTTACGTGGGAACTTAATCCGAGATATTCAATTCAATGAATATGCAGTAAGGATAAACCTCCCCACTCCCAGCTCCATAGATCAGAAAGAGAGTTGAAATCAAACAACATTTCTTACTCAGGGATAAGAATAGCTAAAATTTTGTGATACTCTACCCACTAGGTGACAGAAACTTAAAGTAAATTATCTCTAGTCATCACAACACTCTAAGATTCTTCCCCCCATTTTATAGGGGTGATAATAAAGTCCAAAGAGGTTGAATTACTTGCTGAGCTGGAAATAATGGAATTTTTAAAATTTCACACAGACAGGTTACTTATTGTATAGTTTTCCAAATACAACACACACACACACAAGAAAGACTGTGGTAGGGCTTATTTTAAGTTATCGTGTCTCCAGCTATTTGTGATGAAGAACTATGCTTTCCCAAACCCTCATCAATAATTTATGTCTGGAGAACTAAACAGCGTGTATGTACAACATTACCTAGAACATAGCAGATGCTTAATAAACATTTAATGAATGGTTGAATGAATGTAATGACATTGCATTAAGCTTTTATTTGTGGCAATGTAAACCACTTACTAACATTGTACACAGCAATATGTCAATATTTTGAGAAAACATTAAAAACATGATTGTAGAGATGTTTCATTCAGATGAGCATGCAGAGGGAAAAAATTGGTATTTTCTAATTTCTAGCAGAGACTAAAATTATTCCCAGAGAAGTGTGCAACTTTAGATGCAAATTGTAGACAAAACTCACTATGATATTCTTTAAGAAATGTTATTACTCTTTATTCCTCAAAAAGGATTTGTTTGAGGACACTACAATGTTTCTCTATCCTTAAGTTCCTTTTTGGAATATTTATTTCACAAAATACAGTAGGAATCCCCCCCGCCCCCGTCCAATGGAACAATGCTTATGTTTTCTAAAATTAGCAGACTTTTAAAATTTCTAAGGCTGTCCAAGTGGAAAATAATCTGAAATTAAATTTTTCAAGGCACTGTAGTTTTGTTAATACTCATAAAATAAAAGAGGGGTTTCCTTGAGTGATATTCAAAATTAATCTTATTTCAGTTGTTGCTACTGTACAGTGTTCAGTAGCTTCTATTCAATAAATAACATTAGTTGTGTGTTGGAAAAATGAGCGGCACATACAGAAGCATTTGTCTTAGATTGATTCTCATCTCAGACAGCATTTCTGCTTAGCTGAAAAAAAAGCTGAAAGAAAATATGCAGCTCATTTTTGATAAAATATTAATCCAGTGCCTCTCTATAAAGTTGCTAATATTTGTTACAGAAGTTAATATTTGCAATTTTTCTATTCAGTGGTGTGGTTGAAGAATAAAATTATCCCACTTCAGAATGTGGTTATTTGCATGAGACTGCTGGTCAGACACATAAAAGATTTATTTTTCATTTTAAGACAGAATTTTTTTACAGGAAATATGTAAAAAAAAAAAGTTGTATTTTTTTCTAAAACCCAACATTCTTTTTCCTTTATAATTACCAAGTTATCAGTTTTCCTTGCTGGGTGAATCAAAAAAACTTTATAAGCTAATGTTTTATTCCTTTTGTATCATCCTTAATAACAACTCTTTCTTGAGTACAAACCATATATATAAATAACTAAGACTATTTGAGCCAGAAATTTCAGAGAAATGGAAACCCTATTCTTATGGGCTTTTACCTAGAGGTGGTAGAACCTTCCAAGGTGGGATCTGTTCTTCATGTGTGACAGGAGAAAAATTCAGGTTCTGGGCTCTTTTCAGTCCCCAGTTGGAGGGACCTCACTGAAATTCTTTATTGTGCCCCTTGTTCTTAAGCATTTAGTTTTATAATCCCTCTTAGAAGTTTATACAGGTATCTTGGGCTCTCCTTAATTAATCAGGAGTCTGGGATTTTACTTCAGAGATCTTTACAGACTTGTGTATGGAAGCCCATGTGCTTTTTAAAAAAAATCAGATTAAACTTGGAACGACAAGCTCTCTTAATGAGGGAGCATCTCTACTGAGAGAAAGGTAGTGAATTGAACACTGAGAATTAATCCATCCACACCCCCCACACAAGATTGCCCTAATCCTGGAGTAATCTCTGTCCTCTCATCTCTACCACCAGGTGAGGAATCTCCGTCCTTGGTCTGCCTTTAAGGTTGAAGTTTGATTTTATTATAAAAGTGGCAGGATCCTTAGACTTTCGAGGTTTTTTTTAGAGATGGGACAATTACAGCACTGATAAGTCAACCTGCAGAAAAATGAAGAGCAATAATAATAATAATAATAATAACAACAATAATAATAAAAAGAAAGGAATATTTTTGTTTAGGGTAAACAGAAGGTTTCATCTTAATTAAAACCAATCAACCAATTAACAGCTCTCTTTTGGGAAAGAGAAAATCACCTTAATGCCAGACAATAAATTAATAACACCTTAAAAGTCATATTGGTTAAGAGTCCCTTTGACTGCAAGGAACAAAAATCTTCACTGTTCCTAAAGTGGCTTAAACATTTAAGATATTCTTTTCTTCAAAGAAAAGTTATTCCAGGTGTCACCAGACCAAATCTGATGCAGTTGCTCAGCAATGCCATCAGGAATCTTTCTCTTGTTTCACTCTGTCATCCTTAGTTTTTGGCTCTTTATCCCCATAGTTGTCACCTCATTGTTCTCAATGGTTGTTGGGCCTTCAAACCTCACATATACATTCAAGCAGGAAGAAGGAATAACAGAAAGGAGCAGAAAGAACAAAATTCTATTTATGCATCGTTGGCCAGAACTGTGTCATATCAACCTCTTCCCCAATCTACTAGGGAGGCTATCAATATGCAGTTTTACTTCTCTTAGCTTCTATTTTAGACATAGTGAACGGAGAAGGTGGTTGGGAAGTGAAGAGGTGGAGGTGTGTGAATATTCTCAGCTCATTTTTGACATGGTGCTAATATAAGTTAGCATTAAGTAATTTAGTGAGTTTTATACAACCTGGTACTTTTTACCCCTTTAATATCTAACAAATTTCCTTACAAATTTTAGAAAAACTTTATTAAGAATCTCGTCTTTTTTTTTTTTTTGGCAGATGACCAGTATGGGGATTTGAACCTTCAGACCTTGGTGTTATAAAACCACATTCTGTCCAACTGAGCTACTGAGCTAACCAACCAGCCCTTTTGGGTACTCAGTTATCAAACCCTCTGCCAGCATGTACCTATGAAATCAGACATATAAACAGATTCTAAGGATCTTATATTGTCACTGTCCTTGTTTTCTCTCTATGTGTTTTTTTTTTTTGTGATTCTTCATCCAAAAGCCAATTCAGTCAATTTGGTGAAAATCATCACAATGAGCTGTTTGCTGTTTTGTGCTCTCTGTGTCTTTGATGGACATTTTGCTGTCATTCTACCTAGTTCTATTGTAGGCATTTGTAAGTTACTAGTGTTATTATATGTGCTCACTCTGGGTAGCAAAGCATTTATTGACTTGAGACTGACTCAGAAGTCTGGATTATTTAGGAAGGGAACTCTTCTGTGTTCACTTAATTCTCTTCCTGGGATGGCTCTCTCTCAGCAGTGAAGATGTGTGATATTATAGCTGCCAGCTAAACCTTCACTGTGGTACACTGTCAGGTATGAATTTGTCCCTTGATGTAAGTAACTGAAATATCCTACTACTCTCCTTCATACGGATATACTGCATTCTAAGCCTACTTCCCATTCTGCTTTATTCTCCTAGTATCTCTGTGTTCTCTGCTTGTGTGGGTGGGCTTTGATTGAGTAGATTGTGGCTCTCTCCTCTCTTGAATTTGAGTAACAGTTTGAATAACAGTGGACAACAGAGGGCACTGGGAAGATAGCAGTAGGAAGATTTCTGTCACAGTTTTGGCTCTCTGGGGTTTTAGACTTCTCTTGCGTCCAATATACAGTGGAAAAGCACATTATGAAATTTAACAACAAACTTATAAACCATTAAAAAAAACTCTCCAAAAAACAAAAAATTAACAATAATCCATAATATGTAAAGGGTCAAGGTATTCTTGTGTGAATTTAAACAGACAAAAGTGGTGGGCAAACGTGACTTTGGAGGAGTCTCTTCTTATGAAATGGCAGAACGTGTTTCTAAAAGCTGAGGCAGGAGACTGTTAGCTATAGAGGTGTGTGTATATGTATTATGGTTAATTTTATGTCAAATTGACCAGGCCATGAGGTGCCAGGTACTTGGCTAATGATTATGTCTGGGTTTGTCTGTGAAGGTGTTTCTGAATGAGATTATCATTTGGATTCAAGGACTGAGTAAAGCAGATTGCCTAATGTGGGTGGGAATCCTCCAATCCATTGAGGACCTGAATTGAACAAAAACCACAGGAAGGAAGAATTTGCTTTCTCTGACTGACTGATTGAATAGGAACATAGGTCTTCTTTTCCCCTCAGATTCAGACTGGGATATACACCATCAGCTTCCCTGGTTCTCAGACTTTGGACTCAAATTAGATCTACATTATCAGCTCTCCTGGGTCTCGGGCTTGCAGACAGCAGATCATGGTATTTCTTAATCTCCGTAATCATGTGAGCCAATTCCTTATAATCTCTTTCTCTCTCTCTCTTTCCGATTGGTTCTAGCTCTCTGGAGAATTCTGAGTACCACAATATTACACAAATGATGGCAAAAGAGACAAATCAATTAATCAATGTGCAGGCAGAATCCATTGTTCCTGTCTCACCTGCAGAACGATCCATCATCTCAATCCTGTCCTAGCCCCAACCCACACTGTCCTCCTCCTCTATGGCTCCAGATCTAGAGAGACCAGGCATTAGGAGGTCCTGGTTTGAGGATGTGGTCTAGAGTGAACAGTTTAAAGCCATTAGCAGTTTACTGAGTATATATGAGAATCTAGAAGGTGCGTTAGAGAAGCATTGTAAATATCACTGAGGTCAGGGGCTGTAAGGGAGGCAGCAGGAGCGGGTTAGAAAGAGAAGACTTTTGTATCATAGCGACCAAGATTCAAATTGTGGCTCCACCACTGCCCGCTGTGAGACCTTGGATAAGTGACCTAAACCCTCTGAGTCTCAATTTCCTCATCTTTTTCCAGGAATAATATTGGGGAAATTGTACTTTCTGAAGAACTTTTAAGAGGACTTAATTATTTAAGAAAATGTGTAAAGGATAAATATGTGCATGATCATTATTATACAATTCCCAAACTATGAAACAAGTTCATGGTTTGGATGTATTGGCTGCATAATGCAATTAGACGGGCAACTTTCATTTCTGTGTTTACTTACTCTACATAAAGATTTCTCTGCATGGGGTTTGGAGGGGAAATTAGTTACTTACTAAATATATGCTGGAGACTGAAGAGTAACAGTGTGAAAACTTTCTACAAATGACCTCATTTTTGAAGTGCTTGATTAATTATTCACTAAGTAATATTTTCATTGGTGAAGTATGCATCTATTTCCTTTATCTCATTTTTGCCCATAAGTTTAATTGTTGGGTTTAATTATAATCACTTTATAATTACTGTAGTTTGGTGTTAATTAATCACATCAAGACATTAATGATATTATTCAGCATAAAACTAATCAAGTCATGAACAGACATAGCTGACAGCTTACCTGCAATACCCTATTTCTTTCTTCTGTTTTCTTTCTTTCTAACACATTTGTAGCATCTTCTTGATGACTTAGTTTGTCTTCAATCCCATACCCTAGAAGCATGCAACACGCACAACTGACTTACAGAGCTATTTCCTAGAAATAACATTCTCTCACCTACTAACATCCTAGAATCATCATTCATTAGTCTTTCCAGCAAAAGGGGCATCAAATTTGCTTGGTGATGTTCCCTAAGATTGGCTTCTTGCTGCAAAATGTAACTCTCCATGTCTGTCATTCCAGATATAAATTTTGCTATCTTGGTGTGGATTTAAAAGCAACAAAACAAACCTTTTTATTTTCTGGTTCTGACTCCTGTCAGAAGAGCATTATGCAGTAGAAAGACTGTGTAATCCCATTCAAGGTGATTTGACTTCTTGTTCTAGTTCCAATTTGTCATTCTATCCTAGGAAAAACTTGCCAACAATGGGTCTTAGTTTCTATATATGTAAATACAGGGAGTAAGAATGAATGCTGCTGAAAGTCTGTATAGCTCTAAACTTGTAGAACCACTTCCAGTAAAATGGAATTATTTTTTATTCACTTTTAGGATGACGTTATCCCACCACTAACCTTTGTGCAAATAAGAAAAAAAAAAATCTTTCCAAATCTCGTTTGCTGAAGAAAATGAAATAGGTATATATCTATGTTGATTGCCTTCCCCCAAGTATTCTTAGTGTACAATCTGCACAGCTATAGGAGGTGAGCACAGAAAACATATTTAACATATTTATCAGTTATTATCTAAGCAGGGGTCAGCAGTACCACAGAACAGGCATCAATGTGAATAAGGGACAGAAAAAAATGAAATGTCAGAAGGATGGACTAGGTGTTGACGTAGCAAGAGGCTAAGTTGTCTCTAGACAATGTAGTAGTCTCCTAGAGCAGACATGACAAGCAGGATTCATTTGGTATGCTGACTACAATTGATAATGGCTAAATGTTGTGTTGAGCAGGATTCCAAGGTTACACTGTGTCCTGTGGATATGTAGTGATGTCTGTCACGGGTAGGGAGAGGGAGTGGTGACAAGTATTTGCCATCCCTGGCCCAGAGTCAGCTCACTGTCCCATGTACTCTTTGGTGAACAAAACTGAAACTCTTTCTCAGTAGAGGAAGATAACCAGCCTAATTTAGTGTAAGACGATAATATATTTCTGGCAAAAAGAATGCAATGAGTAGAAAGATAAATCAAGGGTCCTGATTCACATTTTACTTTTTAATTCATATCTGGGATTACACTTGAGCAGTCACATAAACCATAGAAAATCAAAGCTCTTTGGTTCTACTTGAACAGCTCCAGGGGCAGAGACTTCACCACCTCCATTTTCAGACAGTTCCCATTATAGGGAAAATCTTTAGGAAGCACTGTAACTTTCATTCACTTGTCCTACCTCCACTTATTGAGGACATACAAAGTTAGGTTGGGTCTTCGTCCAAGAGACAGACTTCAGCTACTCAAAGCCACCAGATTCCTACTGAGACGTAGCCCACTGGAACATGGCTCATGTCCCGTATGTCATGGCAAAGATCTTCCGCTCATTATGTTCTGAGGTGCCTCCATAAATGTCGGTTGCTCCTAAAGTGTGGCCCTGAAATAAATCATTGTTCCAGGTGTGATCTGAATATCACCAAGGTACTACCAGTAGTTCTTAAGGCAGAATCAACATTTTGAAGAACATGCCACACTGAAAACACATATCTGAGTATATTGTCAACCTAAACCTTTAAAAATAGTCATTTAAAAATAGTCCCTGATTTTTAAGACCAGTGGCTGTCTCTGAAAACTAATTTTAAATGTACCAAATGTCACTTCACAGACTTCCTACAACTTAATTGAAGGCCTTCTTGTACTAACTTTACTTAAAATGTCTCACTTTTTGTCTTGGCTTGGTATGACCAAGGACTCCAATTAAGTGCCATTCTTTGGGTTGGCAACACTTTAAGTCATTTATGAGACAATTTGTATCGAAACATTCTCTTTTTCACTTTGTATCTCTTCTCAAATATGCCATGGAATTTTCAAACCCTAAAAGAGAAAAAGAGATCATAGAGTTTTATGTCTTTCATTTTCCCATTCTTTTGTTCTTTAAGGAGATCTATTTATTTTTTAACTGACACTGATGATTTGTACATATTTCTGGGGTACAGAGTTATATTTCAGTACATGTATCCAAGGTGTGATGATCAAATCAGGGTAATTAGCATATTCATCAGCACAAAACTTTATCATTCCTTTGTGGTGAGAATATTTGATTTCCTCTCTCCATTCTTGTGTGTGTGTGTGTGTGTGTGTGTGTGTGTGTGTGTGTGTGTGTGTGTGTGTGTGTGTGTGTGTGAAAATCAAAGTGCTTATAACAAAATATAGTCCTTTTTCACTGCTTCTTAATTCCCAGTTCTTTTCCTCAGAGGCAACCTCTTTTTATTCCTTTTGTTTTTTTATTTAGGTATTTATCTCCATATTTCTAAACAATATATACACATAATGATTTAAAAAAAAAATTCTTGGTTTGTCACGTTTACACAGCATCCTTTGATATTCTATAATACTAGATAAGATTCATTATTATTATATAATACCTCATCCCTACTTAGCTTCTCCCAGTAAATTTATCCCATATATTTGGGGGATAAATAAATATTCACTGTATGTCCTCTTATTAATATGTACATATTGCTCATCACAGATACATCATCACACTCTTTTCTTATAGAACTTTTTGTTTTTCTTTAATTAACATGTTATTTTTATCATTTTCAATTATACACCTATAATTAATTAGTCCTCTCACCTTTATCAAATGCTTATTAGTCAATTTTCCTCCAAACACTCAAACATCTAATATTCTATCTTTTTAATTTACATGGTGTCCTCTCTGCAAGGGGCTCAATTTACCTACTGAAATCTGGAATGTCAGGTTTTTAAGCTTGTTTCGTAGCTGGTGTTTTCTAGATTCTGTGTCTTCCTCTTTATAAATAGACTTCCTTTATTTTGGTGGATGATAGCTCCTCAGTGACTTCCTGAGAAATGATGCATTAGAGCAAAACTCCAAGTTGCTGTATGTATGAAATGTCTATTTTTGCACCTGACCGAGAGCCAAGATGAATATGTAATTCTAAGCTAAAAATATCTTTCTTTCAGGGCTGTCTGGTTAGCTCAGTTGGTTAGAGCGCAGTGTTAAACCACCATGCTCAAGAGTTTGTATCCCTGTACTGGCCAGCTGCCAAAGAAATAAAAAATAAAAATAAATAACAACAACCAAAAAATATCTCCCAAGACATTTTTCTTTCAGATGGTATGTAAAATACAACTGTAAACCCTTTACTGTCCTTCATCGAGAGGTGCTGTGTCATTACCCTCTCCTTGAATCTGGGCTTGCCTTAGTGACTCACCTGACCAATAAAATGTAGGCAAAAATATTCTGGGAATTCTGAATCTAGGTTATTAAAAACCCTGCCTTTTACACCTAGTTCTCTTTAAAAACTTGCTCTAGGGAAGCAGTACCCTGATACCACCATGTCATGAAGTAGCACAAGGTAGCCAGGTGACGAGGCTGCATGGAAAGAGAGATGCTTGGGTAGTCCCCAGATGTTCCAGCCATCTCCGTCCAGATTCCAGACATTAAGTGAAGATGTCATCTTGAACATTTCCACCTCAGTATACAAGACTGAAGAAATAAAAAACAGCCCATTCAACCATAAAAACTGAGGTGCCAGTCTTGTGACTTGAGTCAACCTATCCCTGCTGTTTTCAACTGTTTGTGAGCTCCCTGGCTGAGGCCTCAGTAATTTTGGGAAGAGAAGAGCAACCACCACAGTGCTCTGACATAAATTTGTAGGTATCATCAAATGGTTGTTGCTTTAAGCCACTAAATTTTGGGGTGGTTTGTTACTTAGCAATTGACTGAAAGCCTACCATTCTAGACTTCTGCCACTGGATGCTGTGACTGAGAACCCTGGTATTATTCTGAGTTCCTACTCTTTTGAACTCTTTGAAAGTTTTTAGGATTTCTCACCATTCTGGGATTCTGAAACTGCACGAAGATCACCTTGGTTTTTCTCATCCCATTCATTGTGCTGAGCATTCTGTGGGCTGTTTCCAACTGAAGGCAAGGCAAGTGTTGGTCAATTCAAGAAAATTCTCTGATTGGTTTTTGTTGTTCATTACCATTTCAAGTTAGAAATTCACATTAGTTTTTTTTTCACTCCATCTTGTTGGTTTGAAAAGTAAATTATTCAAACCCATGTTTCCTTGTTTGATCTTTTGCAGATGCAGTTTGGTGTGCTCATAATGGTAGCCAAATAACCATCAGTCTATGTCAAATTGATTGCCAACTTCATGCCTTGGCTCTGTCCTCTCCCGTTTTTTTCCTTCCCCTGATGTTGCTTTGCCTCCCACGGATTTGTCACACCTTTTTCCCTGGGTGATGGAGCCACCAAAGATTTCTCAAAGCCCATCTCTTCTGAGCAGTGAGATGCCCCAGAAAGGGGTTGATATTCTAGAACCCTCAAGTGTGAGGCATTCCTTCCATTTGGGAAATTAACCATGAATTGGGGTTCTCTTCCTGCATTTATTCTCCAGCCCAGCAAGTTACAGGAAGAGACATAGGTGGGGTTTTGCTAAGTACAGTTTAACAAGTTTAACAATAGAAACTGGTAACATTCAGTAAGTCAAGCAAGGTGACCTTCTATAATGCAATTTGCAACAAAGGCTTGATTTTAGCAAATATTCTCTTCTTACAGCAATTTCCCAGTATCTTTAAATATCAATTAGTAACCTGTCTGTCTTTGAACCAGCAACCTTGCTGTGTTACAGCTCTTTATCTTACAACAGAGACTGTATAGTCTGGGGAAAATTTCCTGTCCTTGCAAGTTTCAATATTTGAAACTGCAAGGCTTCGGAAAACCAGGCCCTGTGAAGTACATTTGCTTTATGAGTTGTCCACACCCTGACCCAAATCCTATTAGTCAACAAAGCCTAGCTCAAGTCTCGTGTCCTCAGGAGGACTTCCTAATATTCTTCTACTCTTATCTCTTTTCTTTCCTGAATTCCTAAAGTTAATATTTCATATTTATCACTGTTATATGCATGGAAGTAAGCAATCCCAGATCAGTATTTCCTAGTAGAAATATAATGCAAGCCAAAGATTGAATTACAACTTTCCAGTAGTCACAATAAAAAAGAAATAGAAATAATAATGAATTTAATTTCAATTATGTATTTTAACACTATATATATATAGTGCTAACATATTATTTTATTTTAATAAAATTAAAATATTATTTCAACCTCTGATCAATAAAAAAATATTTATGAAACATTTTACCTTCTTTTTTGGTATGAAGTCTTCAAAATACACTAAGTATTTTATACTTACAGAACATCTCATAACATGTTTTATATAGTGCTCTTTTGAATTATTCATAATTTGCTCTAAGTAACTTTGGATACTATAGGAAGTCACGTTATGAGTTTTTTCAAGTTGTAATGTCTAAATTTTGCTTCTCCTTTACTTTCTTTGCTAATAAATGTCAGATCAGGAACTGCAGGCCCTTCAGTACATAATGGCATACATTTCTTCAGGCTTGTTAGTTTTACCTTTCCAACTGCATTATAAATTCCTTGGTTCTCCTGTATACCTTCAGTACCTGATATGATGTTGAAAATATTTTGAGCATTTGAAAATTCTTCATTTTCTTTCTCTCTCCCTTTCTCTCAATTCTATCTTTAAATTGCTTTTTTATTTTCACTTTGTAAAATAATTATTTGAATTTACTTAAACAGCATAACATAAAATGATATTGATTATCCTGGTAATTATAGTAATCAGAATGTTTTAAAGCTTTAACTTAGAACTTTAATTTCATAAACAATATAATCTTCATCAAGGTACTTTCTGTTCAGATGCTCAGTGGCCATTTCTTCTCCAGGATAAACAGTACCAGTTACTTCAAACTATCCCTAGGAGACATTTGTTAACATTACAAGCTAAGGAAGTTCCTTTGTGAACTATTTAAAACCTTATACAATTACCCCTGCTTGCTCGTGATTGTAATACCATTAGCTCCAGTGAAAAACTCTTCAATTTCAGTGTTCTTATTGAGCTGCAATCTTTGTGATTGTTCCTTTGGCAAAATATGGATGCCATCAAACATATCTAAGTGTGCAGAAGATATTTATTTACAACTGGCTTTTTGAGCCAGATGAGACTTGGTAAGTGATTGTGTTCTTTTAACTACATTTTAACGTAAATGTACTTTTAAGCATGCTTTAAAATATCTCCCCACTAACGAAATGTTTGAATTTTAAAGTAATGCACATTATAAAAATGTTTCCAAAATGCTCTTGGACAAGCTCATTAAATGTTCTACTTATACAATTTTAAACTCATTTAATTGCACTTCAATTTTATGGAGTTTTAGAGTAGTTGGGTACATGATGTGATTGCAAATTGCCAGGTTTTGTTCTCAAGCCCTTTACCAGATGATTTGTGGAAGTAAAAGGAATTTGCAAAATGTGGAGAACTTTAATAAGCTACCTAATAAAATGCTAGGAGATACAAACTACTGAAGGCTAAAGAAGAAAGAGTTTGATTTAATCACATACAAGTAATTGAGGGTGTGGGGTGGAGAAAAGGAAGAAATGCTAATTTGAACTCACCATACTGGGAGATTTCTGCTAAGATAGAATACCAATTTCCTAATATTTATATTCTTGGCAAATTATCACTCCCAATTATTTTATTTTGAAGGATTGATAGTGTGCCACTGAATGCGGGAAGGAGAATTTTTTCTGGTTATGAGAGAATCAAATGAATCTTCATATTTCTGGACATATGTTACCTCGAGAACAAAAGTGAGTGATTATCCCATATCTTAGTCTCCTTGGGCTGCTATAATAAAGTACCATAGACGGGGTGGCTTGTAATCAATATAAATTTATTTCTCACAGCTATGAAGGCTGGAAGTCCAAGATCAAGTCATCAGCAGATTCCATGTCTGGTGAGGGCTTTTTTTCTGATTCATAGACAGCTGTTTTCTTGTTTCTTTTTTTCGTGGCAGAAGGAACAAGGGAGCTCTCTGTGGCCTCATTTATAATGGAGACTCCCATTTATGAGGGCTATACTCTCATGACCTAATCACCTTCCAAAGGTGCCACCACCTAATATTATTACATTAGAGATTAGGATTTCAACATATGAATTTTTGGAGACATAAACATGCATTCTACTGCATTCTCCCCAAAGACTATGCTGAGTAAGGATGTAACCAACACTTTAAGGAAAACAAACATTTCATTTCGACATTTCTTGGACAAAGATCAGGTCCCTCTCATGTGCTTCAGTAGGATATTATTCAATGTTTATCATGTACTACCCAAAACGGTAACAAGAAAATTAACTACAGGAAAAGAAATGATAACTATGAAAAGTCAGTTTTTGAAACCAGGCAGTCTGATGGCAGGATTCGAACTATTTACCTCTTGGGTCATGACTGGTTATGTGATGGGTTGGAAGTTAAGTTGTTACTAATTATCATTCTGAAAGTTACTCAGTAATTTATATGTAGTTCAAAGGTATCTTTGTATATCACATTCATTGACTTGCATTCTGATACAGAGTTCTAGTTATTACATATGTCATGAAGAAGAATAACAGTTCAATTAACTCCTACCTGTCATTAAGGTCTCAGCATAGATGCCAAGAATCTAAAATAGCGTTTCTCAAACATCATTAGCAGTGAGATTACCTAGGATCCTTATTAAGAATGCATAGTTTGGGGCCCTGACTTCAAAAGTTCTCATTTAGAAAGTCTAGGTTAGATCTCTGCAACCTGTATTTATAATGAGTGATGCAAGGGGCTCAAACATAAAAAATCTGTTATTGAATACACTTCCTAACACCAAGATTCTTTAGGTGTTCCAAATAATGCCCTCGAAGAGCCTCAATCCACTTTAACATTTTCCACATTCTACACTCATTGCTCATTTACTCTTTTTTTCTGTCCTTCTAGACTTTGAGATATTTAAAGACAAGAATTGCACTATTCCACTGATGTACCTCTAATACCTTCTAGTGACCTTTGACACAGTACATGCTTAATAGCTATATGTTGAAGGAATGATCTGTAAAATGTAGGATGATTGAGTGAATGAGTGATTGTGAGATGGTCTTAGAATGTGCAAAGAGGAATCATTTTTAGATGACTGGATTTAATATGGCTCATTGTCTCACTTTTTTGAATACGTGTAGACAAAACCAGAAAACATTGTTGGTTTCAGTGATCTGTTTTGCATAACAAACTACAGTATCTCACCACTTAATGGCTTATGTTTCTCTTTACTTCTCTCTCTGCTCATATTGACCAATTTAACCTTTCCTTTCAAGTTTTATTCCTCAAGTTTTATTCCTCGTCACAAAGTGTCTCAGAACATGTTCATGAAGTAAACTATGTTTTGCTTTTTTTTTTCTATCATATTCATTGAAAATGGATACACTCTCTTTAGCAATCTCTTTGGAAGAATCGAGGTTCCAGAATGTGGTATTTGCATATTGTCCTTCTCCTTGGATAGAGGACAGAACCTTGCAGTTTTGCATTAATGTCTCTGCCCTAACATAGACCTTCATCAGTGATGGGTCCACATCATTCATTTTAACAAGTATTTAATGGTACTCCAGCATGATGTTAAATA
Source organism: Cynocephalus volans (assembly GCF_027409185.1). Taxonomy (NCBI): domain Eukaryota; kingdom Metazoa; phylum Chordata; class Mammalia; order Dermoptera; family Cynocephalidae; genus Cynocephalus; species Cynocephalus volans. The sequence goes on along the minus strand of NC_084466.1, from coordinate 139,422,778 downwards.
CCAGAGAAGAGCAATTTAGTATGCAGAGTTCTTTTCTATTTTTTAATAGCATTCTCCCACACATTATCCCATTTATTCCTGAAACAAGCATTTGAATTAGACAAAATATTTGGCATTAGTCTTATTTTTTCAAAAACGCTAAGCCTCATTAGTAGAGTGACTGCCCAAGGTTGAACACCTGCTAGTGACTCAGTTGGGACTGGAACCCGTTTCATAGAATTTGAGAGAGAATGCAACCCCGACTGTCTCAAAGAACTCATTCAATTGAGTCAGCAAACGTTTACTGAGTCAGTCCCCAACTGAGCTAGGAACTAGGGATTCACAAATGAATAAGAAATTTTTCTTGCCCTCAAGTAACTCATAGATTACTAGAGGAAATAGACTTGTGAAGAAGTACATTAAAATCAACACAGTAGGTGATATTATAACAGTATATACTGAGTGCAGATTGTGGAGAAAGGAGCAAAACTGGCCCAGAGACATCAAAAACAGCTTTTTTTTTCCATTTTAAGTTCGGGTATGAACATGAAAAAAATAATGCTGATATGGGTCCCTGCTGGGTGGGGGGCGGTGGAAGGTGAGGAGTGTGGGAGTTGAAATGCTTCCGGGAACAAGGAACAGCCTCACAGAGGCACCATTTTATAAAAGACCCAGCTTATTTATGGCAAGTGAGCTTTTCAGCGCTTCTGGACCAGGGCCAGACAAGACAGGAGGATCTTGGTGTTCCTTTCACCTTTCAACTAATATGAATTATGTTTATTTATTTAAAGGGATTCACTGATGGTATTTTAAGAGAATGACTGAGAAAGAGGATTGTTGTGGAACTTCTTGGACTTTATTACTCTTAGCAGTTTGCTTCAACCCTAAATATACATTCCTGTCTCAGCACAACCAAACCTGTAGAAGGCAATTTAGTCACCATATTCTATAACTCAGTCTTCCCCCCTCACCTCAAGTGGCATTGCATAATACTCTTGAACCACGTGTAGCATCCCTTTTTTCTTACACTTGAAATATATTTTTGTGCCTCTTATAGGTTGGCATTTTGGAGGTTGCTTAGCTGGTCCATCATGTTATCCTCCCAGGAGAGGTAACTAGAGAGGACGGAACAGGGAAGGGGCACATTGTCTTGAATGAGGGATTAAACTGTCTGGATATAGTTATTCAGACACAGGGAAACTAAGACAAGTCTGTGCAAGTAAATGTCAGAACTAGTTTTTAATTTTGAAGAAGCTATTTCTGGAGGTGATGTAACCTCTTCTAGTTAGACTGATTAGAATAGAGAGTTACTGGAATTGAAGGGACCAGAGAGAAGACTTAGGGGAGTATAAAAGGCCAAGGCCTGCTTGGGTATTATCCCAGTATTTTAGCAAGGAACACCTGATTTTGGAAACATTTTGAGTTACAACCAACTGCATTTAATGACTGATCTATTTTGAGGAATGAAGGAGGAGTAGGTGGTTGAGGGCCACTCCAAAGTTTCTAACTGTGGAAACTAATTAGCCTGTGATATATGATCAAGACTGGGACAAAAAGAAAAGAGGAAATTGACAGAAATATGGATTTAGGAGGTGGACATATTAGGTTTGACGTGCACCTAAATTATCAAGGGGAATTTATCCAGTAAGATTTGGTTTCAGGTTTACCCTGTATTAGAGGACATTGGCATTTTAAAATAAAGTTTTTCTGGAATTGCTTGCTAAAGGTTTAAATATGATTCAACTTAGGGAAAATGCTTGTGTTTGATGTTTAGAAATATCTGTTCATATTTTTAAAGTTGTTCTGTGTACATAATGAAATGACACTCGACTAAGTGAAACAGCCCCACTAATCTGATTAGTCTTTAAGGAAGAAATTCATTTATGAATGAGTCAAAGAAAAATGTATAAGGTTGGCTGCAGAAGAGAAAGTTAACAAGTAAGTTAACACTGTCGGGGCAGAAGTTGGCAAACTGTAGCATATGAGCTAATAATCACTTTTACATTTATAAGGGGTAGAAAAAATCCAAAAAAGATTATGCAGACCATAATTTGCCTGCAAAACCTAAAATATTTACTTTCTGTTTCTTTGTAGAAAAAGTTTGCTGACCCTTGGTCTAGGAACTTGGTCTGTCAATTTAAATGAGTGAATGATGGATGTGTGGCTGAGATTTTGTTCGTTTTGGTATTATTTGCTTTCTTCCTCAAGTCATTCCTGGTATTTGGTATTGGTATTTGTACTACTTTAGTTTGAACATTCTCAGTGATAGGAATTTTTCCATTTTACAAGGCCTCATATATTTCTGACCTATTTTATTTTATATAGATATGGATATAGATATAGACCTAAGTATAGATCTATACCTATATTTGTATCTGTATCTATTTTTTTTGCCTTAGAGTGAGGTAAAATTCACTTCCGGATGGCTACCACCCATTGGCCCTTCCTCTGACTTCTAGTGAAATACAGACCAAGGCCACATGACTGACAACTTCATGCCTGTTTTTAATGGCCGTTAGAGATATTCTTTGTAAATTCTCTCTACTCTAGACAAATTCATTCAACTTTTTAAAAAGTCATTTTATTTTATTTTACTGTCATTATTGCTTTTGTGCCTGGGGCAGAGCTTCCAAAGCCCTTCCTCAGATTTTTTTTGTATAGACTATTCTAATCCTTCTGTACCCTCTCCCTTAAAATATGCTGGTCATTCCCAATCTCAGGGCTTCTGATAGGGTCTGAGCTGTACCAAGCATGTTCTTTTGATGAAAGATGCTGGAAGGAGAGTGTGATGTGGGCAATATGAGACCAGGATTTGGAATCAGCATTTCAGGCAGAGCTAAGTTAGAATTGTGGCTGCACACTTCCCAATTTACTTATTTATGAGTTGGGGATAATGTGTCTATCTCAAAGGTTGGTTATAAGGATAAATGTGATAATTATGAAACCTGACTAGCATAGTGTCTCACACAAAGGAGCTATTCAAGCAACAGCAAATACTAGATAATAAAGATGGTGGTGAAGTCGAAGTTGAAAATGACTAAATGTTTTGTTGGTTAGACTTTCATCTCTTGATAAGCCTAGACCTATGAAGACTCCAGGTGTTTTCTTCAGATTTGAACACCTCTGCCATAGGCTTATATTTCACTTCTTTATTTTACTTAAAAGTTCAGAAAATTTTGGTGTATAGCTTCTAAATTCATCTTGCTTATTTTTGAGATTTGAAATGAGCTCCACCTTCTAATCTGTTGGCTGTGGGGGCAGGGTACAACTCATTAATTTTGACCCCAGGTTCTTCCTAAAACCGTAACCTTGCAGTGTAACCATGATCTTGTGGCTCATTTCAATGGTATATGATGACAGGATTCAATTAAGTGGATCACTGTTCCTGTAGCTTTATTTCCTGGTGCCTAATAATATCTGTAGCCATTCACCATAAGACAATTAAGAGAGTATTAAGATGTTGTTGTTTCAGTAACAAATGCCTGGAGGACCAGAAAGTAATTTTCTCTCACATGGAATATTATTGTGTTATTTCCTGGTTGCTCTATTCTTAGAATTTTAACATATTGTTAATACTTGGGGTAGAATTTCTGGATTTGGCAAGTTGGCTTTCAGTTCCAAATAGGTCATGACTAAGACCTTAGGAGAACTGAGAAAATACTTTGTAACCTTAGTTGTAGGATATTTAAGACTTGTAAAGAAGCTTTTATATCATTTATTTTTCCAATTTTTCAATCTCTTTAAGCAGCTAATTTAAGAAATTACTCCAGGGAAAATTTCCCAGTATATAAAACATACAAAAACCAACTTGGGTTAAGAATTAAATTCTTATTTTAAGCCCTCCATTTACTAAATATATGAAATTCAAAAGTCACCAATTTTTCTGATCGTCATATTTTTAAATCTTAAAAGAGAATGATAATTCTTGCCTTGCCTACTTTGTTATACAAAGAGTTAATTTATATAAAGAGTTCTTTATGATTTAAAAATATTATGTATCATACACATACATATATTAGTTCTGCAACTTCAAAATATAAGCTCTTACAGTACATGATAAGGTGACAAATAGGTGGCTTAAATAATAAGTATTCTAGAAATGCGGAGAAGAAAAGATTCTAGGTAGTTTATATAAAAAGCATTTTCTATCCATTTCTAACTTATCATATGATTAGGACATATCATATTAGGATATATCATTTTATTAGGTTATATCAGTCACATCATATGATTATCTTAGATATAAATACTAGATATTGACATACACCATAAATGACAAATTTGTTTCTCTCTGAAAAATTGGGAGTATCTGCTTGGATGGCTGGGCTCACAGGATTTTGAAGCTTTCTTATTCCTGACGGGGGGTTTCGTGCTAGATTAAAGTTTACATAAATGGCTGTTTTTTTGCACCTTCTCACATCCAGAGGTGGAGTCTAATTCACCAGTCCTTAAATATGGACTGGATTGTGACTTGATTTGGCCAACAGAATATGGTGAAAGCAATTTTGTTCTGTGATCTGAACATAGACATTAAGAGGCTTTGTATGATTCTGCTCTTGTTCCTAGAACTTTCACCACTACCATCATCTGACCAAGTCTATGCTGTCTTTCTGGGAAATGGAAAGACCACGTAGGGGCAAAGATCAGCTCTTCTGGCTGAGACATCTTAGTTCTGTCTGCCCTGAGTCAACTGTGTTGCCTACTGCAAATGCAAGAACAAGCCTGGAACAGGTGTGCCAAGCCTGGACTAGCAGAACTGCCCAAGTCACTTACAGACTTGTGCACTTGTAAATGCTTTAAGCCAGCCAGCATTGGGATGTTTTGTCACACAGCAGTAAATAATTGTTATTATTACTGATTTTTGTTATGGGTAAGAGATAAAATTGATGTGCATTTTCCATCACAATCACAGTTACCTTCACTTTTAAGCTTTTTCCCCCTTTCCTCTTTCCCACGCTCACAGTTCTGGGTCTTTAGTACTGGGATCCACATCATTTCTTAGAACATTCATCATTCCCAAAATTTTGGGGTGGGGATGGGGGCTAAATGCTCATGCTTTCTGCCAGTATGTGATGCATTTCTGTTTTCTGAGTCTCACAGTTTAGAATTCTGACAGTCTGCCAGCTTATCAGTGCCTTTTTTCCGTATGTTCCACTCTGTCCTTCATACTGTAGCACTATTAGAAAATCATCTGTGATGAGTGCCCATTGGGCCCATATAACTTGTGGACTGACAAATTTAATACTCTGTCGTTGAAAACATGTCTTACCTCTCTCTGGTATATTATTAATATGAATTCAAATGTTCCGTTTGGAGAAACAGAGAATAATCCTAATAAATGATCATTTTACTTGAAAAAAAAAAGTAGGACAATGGGAGGAGCTCATTAGGAAATAGTGGATACAACTTCCTTTGCTATTTCTCATCTGAATTATTTTGAAACTTGGGCTATCTGTTTGGCAAATAGCTGGTGGTGCCACTGAGAGAAGCATGAGAGGAAAATGAGCAACTCCTCAGACCCCCACTGAGTTGGTGAGAAAAGGAACCTTGAGCCCTTGGGACATTGTTGCATGTCCTACTGCAATGTCAATATCTCTAATTCCCTTACATATGGTCTCTGCCCACTGCAGTGGCCTTATTCATGCCAAGGAAGACATAGTGACAACAGTAGCTCTGTCTCTAAATCTTGCCTCTATAATTTGATGAATTATGAAGATACGTGCCCTAAGTCTTGATTTGGAGTCCTCAAAAAAATAGCCCTTTTTCTTCCTGAAACAAAGTAAATAAGTGATTGGAGTAGATTTAAAAAATCACTTTCTGCTCTATGTTTTGTAGATTAATGAATATATTGAACTGTTCTAATGATAGATAGGGAAATTATTTCACTGTAACTTGAAGAACTAAAACTGTTCTATTTTAAATTAAAGAGGTCTAAAATGTGTCAAGTTTATCAAAAGTGCATGAACAATGATGAAGTACAAGTTTATAACCCATTATGGAGCACATTAATTTCTTCATATGCATAATTTTTCTGCTTCATTACTGTTGGTGTGATCCTTGTGGAAAACATTAATTTTGGAAAAAAATAAATATGGGTCAGAATAATAGCTTTTTGAGGGAATGCTGAGATTTCTCCACTTGATTAGTTTGTTGAAAATTAATTTTATTTCACTGGCATTTCCCTCCCTGTAGCCTTTGTCTTAAGCTAGAGATATGATCCACTGTGCTTAAAAATTATATCCAAATTTGAACTAAATCCAGCAAAAATGTTAGCCAAGGCTGTAAAAATGGTGAACAAATGGTTTAATAAAGTTAGAAAAGCAGCGAGGAAAAGGCTATTTCAAGCTGGAAAAAAAAAAAAAATGACAAGCCAAATTATGTAAATAAAACTATCACCTGTGGTAACCTGGAAGATAAAAAATTTATGTAATGAACTCGTGAGCCTTCTAAAGACAGTTTCCATGTGAGATGTTTCAAGTTCCAGTTGGCTTCATTTTGCTGCCAGTGAAAAGTTAGGAGGAGAGAGAAATGAGCTAGAGAAGAAACTGTTTCATTTGCAAGTGACATTTAGAGGCTATAGAAGAGGCTAGGACTTGCTTGATTGGAAAACTATTTATTTTTAAACTTCTCAGAAAGTAAAAGATTTTTCTTTTTTTAAAAAATTTTATTTTGTCGATATACATTGTGACTGATTATTGCTCCCTATCACCAAAACCTCCCTCCCTTCTCCCTCCCCCGCCCCACAACAATGTCCTTTCTGTTTGCTTGTCTATCAACTTCAAGTAACTGTGGTTGTTATATCTTCTTCTTAAAAGATTTTTCAAATGAAATGAAGCTTGGGATAAAAAGCAAATCAAGGGTATATGTATAAATCTTTGAATCTTTGAAAAGTTACAAACTTTGAAATGTTTATATTGGTCCCCAGTAGACTCTCAGTTAGACAAAGGGGCTTCCAAGTATTCTACAGGCATCATTCCCCAGCACCCTGGTGCAAACAAAGTAGGGAGCCCTGTCTCAGCCGTCCTCGCTCACTCTTTATTAAGTTCTCTCTCTCTCTCTCCACATATATTTGTTGTTGTTGTTGTTGTTGTATGTCTAATTTCATCTTGACCTCTGCTTCTTAGAGGACCTTTATTTAAGCTCAGCAGAAAGAGATGCTCTAATTCTCAAACGTTGTAATTAAAGATCTACAATTGCATCTCAGTGATTCAGGTTGTTTTGACTTGTGACTAGCCCTAAATCAATCACTGTGTCCAGGAGTATGTGAAATTCTTATTGGCCATTCCTGAGTGACATTGTAATCCCTGATAGTCAGGTGGGATTGACCCTTCTTCACCTCAATAATATATTAAGAAAATAGTGGAGAGGTAGTTCACTAAGGAAAATAAAGGGCTATAACTTGATGGCAGACAAAAATATACAGTGTCCACTCCATCTTCAGCTTACCTGCCAGCCCTTCTTACAGACTGGCAGCTTGTGCATTGTATTCTTCCCCTGCCATGCTGCCAGCCCGTAAATAATACACACAGGCCTTCTGCTTGGCTTCTCATTTCATTTCCTACCTCCCTTTTCTGGGCAAACACACATCTCTTTACAAACACTCCATTAGTTTTGATGTTTGTCTCTGTGCTCTGGTGTGTTTGAAGGGTTTCCCTCAGGTCTGCTGACATTTCCTTATTGCTTACTATGTGCTATTTCTGTTTTCCTCCTGAGCCATTATTCTTGGAAAGTCATACACTTCATCAATATCCTTTAACACTGTTTGGATTTGTGGGAGTGCACTGAAGCAGGAAGGGAGGCCTACCGAGGTGAGCAGACTCTCACTGATGTGTTCTGTCAAGTACCAAGGAAATTCATAGTAAGCAGAGGAGCAGGCAGAGACAGTCAGGCTGCTCCTTTTATCACGGGGCTAATAGGACAGAACTGTTAGAGTGATGGAGGGGTAGCTCAGGTGGTAAGGAAGAGACAAGCTGTTGAATATGTGAATGTTAGACATATTTTATTTCTCTGGCTGAACCTCAAGACTGGAATATATTTATCTGAGGCTAAGAAGCTGTCGCCACCACTCTAGCTTGCATCTCAGGAAAAGGCAGCAGTCTTCTGTGTCCACTCCACAGCCTGCCAGCTGCTCATTGCGAGTATCTCAGATATCTTTGACTGGTCCAGGCATTTCTGCCTAGACTCACATTATAGGAATAGCAACATTTTGTCTCAAGGATGCTATTATAGATGAAGTTGTCCATGGCTGGTACACAGTTCTGAGAGTACAGTGGTGGGTGCAAATTCCTGGCTAGCCCCAGGCTGCAGCTCAAATCATCAGCAGTCACCTTGTAACTGTTGTCACTTGATTACAGTGTGGATTGTAGATGAAAGCAGAGTGACACAGTGCAAAAGGATCACCCCTTTTCCTCTTCAAGGTTTCACCAACTCTTTTTACCATCCTTGAATGATCCTTGCCTGAAGTATCTTTGATGATTACAAAATGTTAATTTTTTAATTCTACCATTTTTTTCTACTGTTACTACCTCATATTCCCCTTTACAGAGAATTAACTTGGAAAGGTAAATTTTAAAAATGCACACTGTAAAATATTTATATTGTCATTGATGTAGACATCCCATGAAGTATTTGTCATGTTTTATAAATAACCAAGAAAAAGCATGTGCTCTGCAGGCCTGTGGCATGGGTATATAGCTCTGTGCTCCTCGTTCTTTGGACAAGGCAGAAACATACTGATTTATTGTCTATTCAGGTACTGATCATTTTGCACCCTATTTCTATCAGTACTGACTGCACTTGTGTCCTTATGATGCTAACTGTGAAATTCATCTCTTAGTTTGCCACAGTATTTTGGGAGTATGGTGAGCAGTTGTACAGTTTTCAGTGTGTTACAGTTCAAAGAATCCTGGGCTAGGAGTCTAGAGTCATGGATGCTGCTCACTAGATTGTGACCCTCAGTTTCCAGACCTACAAAATAAAGATGCTTGGCTTTGCCTGTTTTTATTCCTAACATTGTTAGATCCTGGAATTCTGTGCCTTTATATCTTTCCTTGAGTATTTTTGGTGAATTTAATGACTTTTTAGTAAAATCTTAGCTATTTTAAGATCTTAAATTTAAACAGCATCTTTAAATGTTTCCATGCCTTCAAAAAGTTTCCTTACTGTAGGTGCAAAATCTGGCATTGTTATCATCATCATCATCACCATCACCATCAACGTGATCACCAACATTTATTCAGTGCATTTTATGTGCAAGACACAGTGCTAAAGATATCATATGTTTTCTCATGTAATCCTATAATAAGAGGTATGAGCATTATTTCAATTTTACACATGAGAAAAATTAAATTGAGACGGAGTTTGCCTAAGAATGCACAAATAGGGAAGGATGAAACCCAGTTCTCAAAACAATTCTCAAAATCAGTTTGGTCTGAGTCTAAAGTGTATATATTTTCCCACTATTCTGTATTCACTCATGTATGGACACAATAAATGATATAAATTACTATACTCTTTATGAAGTACATTATAAAATTAATCAATAGATAAGGACATGTTTTTCTATTTCTGTGTGGCTCCCCTACATCCATGTACACCCATAGTGTACATTGATAGCCATCCTTACATTTTATCTTCATTCAATAAAAATAGGTACAAGATTTTAGCATTATAAAGCTGCCAAAAACAAGACTTTAAATTTCAAAATGCACCCCCTTGATGCTCCTTTGTTTTAAGCCTGTCTTATTAAGAATCATTAATACTCTGTTCTTCATTTCTATATTGGAATTTTTTTTCAGTTCTCAGGATTGAATATTCCAGTGACTCATTATATTCCAGAAATATTTGCTCACAGTAATAGGCAAATAAAAGGTCCAGGATATAAAGGCACCTCTGTGCTCATGTTCTTAATTAGAAAAGAATATATGTAGTAAGGAATATTTGCTTTTTTTTCTCCTCAAACTTTTGACAATAGAAGCAGTTGTTTTTATTTCTGAGTTTCATGTCTTTACCAGATGATGAAGTTAGTTATTTATTTATCCACAGCACCACTCAGCTAAAAAAAGGCAAATTCTTCTAGAGTTGCCCAGGGTCTCAGACTCCTCTACCTCCCTTTTCCACTCCAATCTGCCCTTTGAGCCGATGTACATGCATTTTAAGAGGCCAGAAGCAGAGGGAGTACTGATGGGAACAATTTGCATATGTTCTGCTACTTGCATATGTTTATTTAACGTGCTTCCAAACATTTCCCTGTGACTCTGAGTTGTACATTTAAAACTTGAAACCTCTAATTTCTACCGAGTTTGCTAGAGAAAATTTTGCAAGTGAATATTTATGGTGGCAAGATAATATTTGTGTTATCATAAGGAGAACGGTAAAATAGGACCCTGAATGTAGAATTGGTTAGTCATATACCTATACCAAGTGCCTGTTGGTCTGTTGTTATGTCTGGCATTATAAACCCATGGTGGTGAGAACCAAAACAACCACCAATATAAAACAAATAAACAGATAAATTAAAAAAAAAAAAAGAAAGAAAGATACAACAATCACAATAATCTGCTGAACTTTCAAAAGCAGAGAAGAGAACTGAGGCCACCAGAGGTGGGAAAGGGGAAGTGGGAGAAAGAGTTAGCAAGAAATTGATGAAGAGCCACAAAAAATGAAAAAAAAAGTGGGGCTTCTTCTTTATAAAAGTTTTTATAGAAAAAAAATTTCTTTGACCTTAGATTTTCCTTGTACTAGCCCTATGAGATTGGATTAATTATCCTCATGTTACAGATAACTATTCAAAACAATGGGTACAATGCATGCCATGCTTGAGCATCCGATCCCAGCATGCAGTAGGCACAGCCTGTGGGAGGTGAGTGGAAGATGGAGACAGAGCATTGGGTTAGATGTTTTTCCTTCAGGTATTTACCCTCCAGTAGCTGTAAGATTAAGAAGAGACATGTGAAAAGTTAATAGCACATGCGAGCCTTTTATTACTCATAAACCTGGATCACATAGACTGAAATAGCAAAGTCAAAGAAGATTAATGAAGGGAGATATTGTAAGATCGGGCAAGGATAGTATCTGAGGAAGATATTAAGGTTATAAAACAACCCAAATTGTCAAATTTCTAATTATATCTACATGTTATATTTTGATACTAGGAAGATGGGATTAGAAATAAAGTGGTTAATTTGGGAAGATATATATTCTTTATAACATGCTTAATTGTTATGTGTGTTAGAGACAATTATTACAGAATCTTAAGTATTCCTCCCATACAAACTCTATGTGGTTTATATTATTATCCTAATTTTACAGATACCTGGCCAGACAACACAGTAGATACAAAATGTATGTAATCTGTAAATTTCCAATTTCCATTTACATATTTCACTGTCCAAGCAGGGCCCAGAGGGGCAAGTGTTAGAAAGAGGGAGATGCCTAATGATTTTGTTGAATTCCTAGATTCAGCCTTACCTGAAGGCATTTTCTCAGTTGATTTGTTTGGGTGCTTGTTTTAGCTCAAAGGCCTCAGGACTGGGTTTAAATCAGGTTTTGCTATTGTAATAGAGACAGTTGTGATTTCAGTATAGAAAAATGGAGGGGACAAGGTTAGACAAAGTACAGCTCAGAGGGTCCCTCCAGCAGAGGGGCTGGGGAAATTATTCAAGGGTGATCTTATTTTCTTCTTTACTTTGTTCCTTACTAAACAACTACCAAATCAATGTAACTTTCTGTTTTCGAACTTATGAAGAGGAACTTGCAAAATTTTAACTAAGCTAAGCAAACGATGGAGCAGAAGACGACTGACATTTATTATGGAACGTCTGAAATGAGTGCTGTTCCACTTTGGCCAGTATAGGGATATGACAGTGGTGGAAGCTGGGAAGTGGTGCATTTATCCATACCCAAACATCATTTGTTTCGTTTGTACTGGCTGATTTCGAGAGAGCTACTGCCCTCCTCCTTTCAGTTAGTCGGCTAATCAGTCAGTCAGCCAGTCAGTTAGTCAGCCAGTCAGTTAGTCCTTCTGGCTTCCTTTTCCCTTCCCTTCCCCATTATTTTTCATCTCAAGGAGACAAACCTTTGGAGTGACAAACCTCCAACCTTGAACAGTGCAAATGACCTGGTGATGGGTAACTCTGCCAATTATCTTAAAGGAATACGGTGAAGGTTTTATGTATCTTCTGTGTCTTACATTCTCAATCTCACACACAAAGAGAAACCATTGAGTTTCGTGACTTCATACCTTAAACAGAAGTGGTCTTTCCTCCTTTCCTCTGGTTTCTGATGATCATAACTTATACTAATAAAGTTTGAGAGAGTAGGTAGAAGGGAGGTAGATTTATAATGAGAGCGATCTTTTATCATTCCCGACAGATCTTGAGTTCTGTGTAGGCATTAATGAAATAAGAGCTTCAGTCAACATAAGTTTCTCCAGGTTCATCTATGCTGTTGCAAATGGGAGTATTTCATTCTTTTTTATGACAGAGTAGTATTCCATGGTGTATATATGCCGCAGTTTCCTTATCCAATCATCCATCGATGGACATTTAGGTTGGTTCCCTATTTTGGCTATTGTAAAACAGAGCTGCGATGAACATGGGAGTGCAGGTATCCCTTTGACATGATGATTTCCATTCCTCTGGGTATGTACTCAGAAAAGGGATTGCTGGATCAAATGGAAGATCTATCTGTAGTTGTTTGAGAAACCTCCATACTGTTTTCCATAGTGTTTCTGCACGTGCTCACTCATATGTGGGAGCTAAGAGAGAAAGAAGGAAGAATAGAAAGACCACAGCAGTGCATCAGTTATACAGAGGGAGGAAACATTCCTAGGGTCACAGAGTGGAGTGGGGGGTAGGGGGGAGGGGGAGGGCAGTTGGGGGATGGTTGGGTGGGGGACACGGGGTACGAAAGTAATTTTTGGTGATGAGTATGCTCCTGGTGTGGATCTAGCCCTTGCATCATGGGCACGAGGGGTGACAATTAGCTTTGTATCTCATGAATATTCATAAAAAAATAAATAAGGGCTTCAGGACTCATAAACACACACACACACATAAGCTTTCTAGAAAATGTTCTTTATTATGATTAGCCTGGGACTGAGCTCAACATGACCACATAGATGTTCTTGTTAGCAGATGTATGGGAATCATATGGTGGTTTGAGGAAGGGATTCATGAAGGATGGGAGCTGGGGAGGGGAATTCCTGTTGATGAACAAATCCGTATTCACGTATTCTCAAAATTATAGAGGTTGGAAGGGGCTGCTACAGTCACTAAAGGGTAGCAGAGTGGCTCTCAGGAGGGGCTGCAGACAGTGGAATGGGTTAAACCAGTTCACAGTCTGGAGGAGAATAGGAATGAGGAAATGACTCAGTGGTAAAGTGTTTACAGAGGATGCATAGGTAGGCAGCTGTTCTTAATAACAAAGGTTAAAGCAAGACTAGATCCCTGGTCATGTACCTAGGACACATTACATTACGCATCTGGGAAAACATTCTGACAGGCAAATGTGAGGGCTTTAGGATGGATGACAGGAGACATATATTGAAGTTTCATCTCTCCAGTTCTGGAAAAGAGATATTTTCACCTGGGTTAAGGAGTTCTGCAATGTCCTTCAAGACTTCTCATCACAGACACCAGAGTCTGAAATAAGTGTTTGTGATGAAGGCATATAGAAAAAATATGTCATTTGTTCCTTTTGCTTCTGATTCTATTGCACAGAAGGAGAAAAAAAGAGGAAGGGAGAGAAGAAAGGGAAAGAACAAGAAGCAATGAGCAAGGGAAAGGCATGGCAAGCATGATATCAGGATGGGATTAAGGCTTTGGGCGATGCCTGTAAACTTCAATGTGCATTGAATCACGAGAGCTCTTGTTAAACATCAGATTCCATTTAGTAATTCTATTGGGGGTTGACATTCTATATTTACATCAACTTCCAGGTGATGCCAATGCTGCTTGTTCAAAGATTATACCTAGAATAGCAAAGATTCGAGATCCAGGTGAAATACAGGTTAAAATGATCACCAACAAGTTTGAAAGGAGAATAGAAAGATATGCTACAAAGTGGAAATCTGCAGCCTGACAGCTGGAGTGTATGAAATCTGGAACTCAGTATTTACCGCAAGTTTGTTAGTTGCACCACTTCTCAGAGGAATGGCTGAGAAGCTGGAAACTGCCTGCTAGTTACAGGAGCCTCTGCTTTTGGCAACAGCTCCCTTCTCATTTCTAAAAACCCATCTATTCCCAAGAGAGTTACAAGGCTGAAGCAAGCCAGCTGGTTTGACACTGATATCTTGGAAAGTAAGACGGTGAGTAGAGCCATAGCAGCTGGGATGATTTATGGGAACTATAAATTTATTTCTGTAGTTTGGGAGCAATAACATAATGGTGAGCATGGACTTTGCAGTCTTTGATATGATATCCAGCTTTGACATGTACAAAATTCGTGATGTTAAGTTTCTCATACTCTATGAGTTTTGGTTTTCTCATAAAATGTGATAATTATATCACACCCAGCCTTATATGGACATTATATTAAATAATGCATGTATAGTGCTTAGTACAGGAATTGCAGTATGGAAAGTATTCTAATCATTATTATTATTTGGATTGGAAGTGACATGAGTATCTTGAGGGATAAATTTAGCAATTTATCTTTCAACAACTTCTATCTTGAACTCTGCTTAAGAATCTGTGTTTAGACCCTGGGGTATCCCACTCTCTAACTCCACTTTGAAGATGTTTATAAGACATATTACTCATTGTACACTGGGGGGTTATTTGGTGGCATAAAATGAGAAAATTGAGTTGTCAAGGTGAGATTAAAGTACTAACCAACAGCTTGGGAAATCTAGATTAAGAGACTCATATTCTATGTCACATATGTGAAATCTAAGAGATACTTTTGTCTTTAAGCTTTCCGACCAGTAGAAAGGCTCACATGTCCATGCATGTCAGGGTGGAGGCTGACGACCCCTTGTATGCTTAGGAAAACTATTCAAAGGAACATTTCATATCTTGGCATTTAATAAAGTAGATTTAATTTATTGGGTACAAGAATTGCTAAGCAAAGGATCTGAGGATACTTGCCTATCTAGGAGGAAAAGGACGAAGCAGTTTGGAGAATTGAAAACGATTTTGCATTATGGAATCAGATAGTCTTGATTTAAAATTTCAGTGTGGACAGTTACCAGCTACTCGGCATTTGTCCCTTGCTTACCTGCTGTGAAATTTCATTTCCCACTCATAAAAATTATATATGTAACATATATATAACTACATGTATATAACGTATAGCTGTTGTAATCATTAGTCATAATATCCAGTAAAGAATAGTCATGCTGAAGAAGTGGAGGCTTAAGGAACGTAGCCCCATGGAAACCATATGTGCTTATGACAGGCCCATTCTTCACATTAGCTGGAGAGATTAGACTGACGATGTGTTGATTCAGGAAAAGAATATCAGCTCAGGAGCTAACTGTTCAAATCAGTAGCTTGTGGAAGATGTATTTACACGTTAATGGAGGTTTGAGGAACATCTTTCTTTGGGGAATGGAATTACGGTCCAAAGGCTGGAAATGGTGTAAAAAAACAGTGAATTTGTTAAGGAGTAAGAACCGGGCCAAGACCACCAAGGCAGTGGTCCTCTAAAGAGGCAAAGCAAGTCCTTAAAGTGCTGGCAAATTATGGCTTTAACAGACTGTGGTTTCCTCTGGTCAACTTCACTCGGACCAGTCTTGGCAACCAAGAATCCAGCCTGAAAGAGACTGGATGCTGAAGAAAAAGCAAAATCCTTGAGAAATCCATGGAATGGCTGCTCTTCATCTCTTGTCTCAGCTAATCTACTTCTGTCTCTCTCCCCGTAGACAAATTTTCCCTGCTAATAAAACAGTGCAATAGTAGAAAACGACTGTTCTTCATCCAAAATTGCAGTCTAACATGTGCAATGTCTGCTCTCAGGAATTCCCTGAGTTCCAGTGAAAGCTGACCACAAGGAGTCAAGTGCTCACCTGTGGTCCAATCAAGACTGAGGCTCAGGTCCACAATCAAGAGGGTCAGGGCCACAGGAAAAGACTCTGGGGTGCCTCTTCTGCGGATGAGGCAGCCGTTTTGAACTGGGTGGACACTGTAAAGAAAATGAACAAGAGTTGCATGGATATAAGGTGCAACAGATCTGTTTCTCCCACTAATCAAAGGAGCTTCAGTAATCTCCCAGCCAATTTCCCCTCTTTTCAGCTCTGTTCAGTTCATATGGAGCAAGGTAGCTGTGCTGCAGAGAGTGAATGCTGTGCTGAGTAGAGTCATTGGAAAGGCATGATCCAGGAGGGTTTCAGGCTGCCTTTCAGGAGGACAGGACAATAGAGACCCTTCCACTGCTCAGTCCATACTTTCATATCACACTTGAAAACATTCTATTTTAACTTGGAGCCATTTGTTTTTTTTAGAGGGATATAGTGAGAAAATATTCCCCTTTATGTACTCTTCAAATAAAGAATCGTGTGCTAAGAACATACCCAAATTTGGAGTTACTTCAATGTAAATTATACATTGATCCATTTCCCCTCTGTAAATTCTGCATTAAATGTTAATTAAATTTCCCATCAGTTAGAAAAGAGGTGCAGTAATATTTCTCTGCATCTTAAAAGAAACTGTCATCTGTCATTCCTTACATTCTTTCATTCCCAGCTATTTGAAGGATAAATGCTGCTGTCATGATTATAGAAGCACCTGCATGAATCTGGATATTTTATTATTGGAGTCTCATATTGACAAATTTCCCTAATGTGGTAATTTATGTTCTTGTAAATCACCAAGCTGGGTAATGAAGAATAAATGTTTAGGAAAAGGAATGGGCTTAGCAGATGTTACAAGGAACATCGGTCTTTGTCTTCCTCCTGATTCTTTTATTCCTTTCCCACAACTCAACTGCAGCACAGAATGATGTTATGAGGTCATATTTCCAGAAGAGGAATGGCAAATGCGTTATATCTCTTGTGCTGACATGAATAGTTTAATAAGTGTTGTCCAGAGTATCTGTTAAAAGGGATCCTGAGACCTTGTATAGACTCATTTAAAAACTGCTTGGCTTCATTCGTACTGACCATGACAGACACCAGAGAGAAGAGGGACAGTATATGAGCCATAAACATTTCCCAACTATTTATTTATTTCTTTTATTTTTTATTTTTCTTTTTTTTTTAAATTTTATTTTGTCGATATACATTGTGGCTGATTATTGCTCCCCATCACCGAAACCTCCCTCCCTTCTCCCTCCCCCCCCAACAATGTCCTTTCTGTTTGCTTGTCATATCAACTTCAAGTAATTGTGGTTGTTATATCTTCTTCCCCGCCCCCCCCCCCGGTTTGTGTGTGTGTGTGTGTGTGTGTGTGTGTGTGTGTGTGTGAATTTATATATTAAATTTTAGCTCCCACCAATAAGTGAGAACATGTGGTATTTCTCTTTCTGTGCCTGACTTGTTTCACTTAATATAATTCTCTCAAGGTCCATCCATGTTGTTGCAAATGGCAGTATTTCATTCGTTTTTATAGCTGAGTAGTATTCCATTGTGTAGATGTACCACATTTTCCGTATCCACTCATCTGATGATGGGCATTTGGGCTGGTTCCAACTCTTGGCTATTGTAAAGAGTGCTGCGATAAACATTGGGGAACAGGTATACCTTCGACTTGATGATTTCCATTCCTCTGGGTATTATCCAACTATTTAAAAATAGACCAAGGTGAACACAAGATTTAAACACCTTTGACAGAAATCAGATGTCATAGAGCCTGGAGACTGACAATCATGTGTGATTGTCACATACAGTCATTAAATCAAGCAGAACACAGATAAGAAATATTTTTATAGACCTCTGCAAGTCCTCAACCACGAAAATAAAGCTCAAATGTTTACTGACCACTTACTAAGTACCAGGCACTCTTTCGATCTTCACAACAGCCAGCCATTGGATAGGGTGCTCTACATCTTGGTATATTTATTCTCCTCAATAATCCTGTGGCAGAATCATGGTTATTCATAAAAATAAGCCCATGGGATCATTAGTGAATTGTCAGAATAATGAATATTAGATCCACAAACACCAGGTTCCTATGAAGTGCTAAGTATCTGCCATTGCTACATTTTGAAGATCAGCTTTTGGAAAACAGCAGGAAAAAAGGTATAGAGACAAAAGGTATAGAGACTTTTTTTTGGGTTCTTTTTCATTACTTTTAACCGGACCTTTAAGTAAAAATGCAAAA
This sequence comes from Cynocephalus volans, assembly GCF_027409185.1. NCBI lineage: Eukaryota > Metazoa > Chordata > Mammalia > Dermoptera > Cynocephalidae > Cynocephalus > Cynocephalus volans. Next base: position 139,404,539 of record NC_084466.1, on the reverse strand, counting down.
AAAAAAAAAAAAAAAAAAAAGGAATTATATTGTAGAAAATATGAGTGCGATGGAATGCCCTGTTTATGTTTATTTATGTTCAGATACCATCAAACCTCACTTCGCTGCAGATAAATATTTTATGAAACTCTTTTGTTTTCACCTCCTTATGAATTTCATTTATCTTTTTCCATTATTTATAGTTTACTTTAAGGGCTAAAAATAGTATGTGAAATTAAAATAATAGTCAGGTGGCCACTTCTCTCCTCCACCAAGGAAATATTATCTAGAGAATACGGGTCAAATTGATTTAATTTCATCAAAATTTGCTTTGCAAGACTTCCTTTTTAATTCTGACATCTGGGGTAAAATTATATGTTCATTTTCAACCCATTTCTTGAAAACTCATATACAGATGGTCAATGTTTCACCTATGTAGGCTCGGGCCATATAAGCAAATACTCAAATTCAGACATTATTATAGCCAGAACATCTTAGAAATCGAGCCCAAATCTGAGCAATCGCCAGCTGCTTCTGCACATCTTCAGATGAATCCTGTTTGGAAAGTCACGGATGTTGCTTGCAAATCCCATGGGTGCGCTTAGCCATAGCTGTATTCCTGCTTAATCCAAAAGATAACGAGGTTCAGGGGTGAAGCATCAGATGGCAGAAAATGGGGCCATTTTTCGGGGTTTTGTTTTGTTTTTGTTTGTTTGTTTTAGAATCAGGAAGGTTTTATATAGAAGTAGTAGAGGGCTGTCTGCACTCCCAGACAGAAAGCACCTAATATCTTTAGTTGTAAGTGTAAGTTCAAGTACAAACACAATGTAAAGATACAATGAACCACGACAAAGCAGAAGTAACAAGGTCTTCAGGCTCACAAAGACCTGCTCAAAATGTATCCACCATTTCTCAGCTGTGTGAGACTGGGCATACTGATTAACATTGCTGAGACACTTCATTTTTGAAATGGAGAACTAGGAAAGTGCCCACATCTGGTCTCATGAGGTGGGCTTGGTGCCAACGTGCAGATGGGGCACCAGAGATTGGATCTCATAATCAACAGTGTGGGCAAATATTGATCAATTTGCAGAATGACTAATTGTTCCTTTTGGCAGCAAAGAGAAGAAAGAGACTTGCATTCCAAAATGTTAATATTTGATGTTAAAGTTTAGGATTATCTCTGCATCAGTTAAATTTTCTGATTCAAAATTTACAGATCAGATCTGAACAGCATTAGATATTGTAATAGATGGTAGCAAGTATAACTTATTGCTGTATTCTGATGGTCTTAAATTAGCATTTTGAAATATGGCTTTTCTTTTCTGAGACAGAATGTGGAGTGATGAAAACAAAGGCATATTGCTGTGTTTAGTCTTGGATCCACCACCTTTTAGGTATGTGATCTAGGACAAGTTAACTAGTTTTTGTAAGCCTCATTTGCTTCACCTAAAAGTGTAGATAGGAATCCTAGTCCTATGAACCAGATAGATTTTAGCACACCAGAACATTCTGTGAAGTGATTTCTCCCTGTTCTGGAACACCCACCACCAGACCATCCTCTGCTATTTCTTTCATGTCACAGATCACTTTCTTTCCCATCATCTCCTCTGCTTTATTAGATTCTACAGTCTTAAGGACAGGGGAAGTGTGTGATTTATTGCATTTCTACCAGTGCTTGCCATATAGTGGGTGATCAAAAATGGCTTTAAGGGAATAAAGAAAACATACTTACTGATTGAAATATTAATCCATGCATTCATTCATTTCAGAAAGTGCTATGTAAGTGCTGGGTACTATTATGATGTTTAGCCAAAAAATACAGTGGACATCTGACCTCATTTTTTCTCACTGAAAGAAGTCGGATTTTAATGACTGCTGTTATTTCTGCTCTGCTCTTGTGTGAGTAACCTGTGCATATTTTGCCCAACTTTTTGCTTAGAAGAATTATAAGGATCTAAGGCAGTGGAGCCCCCCAATGGTTGTTTTTATGGGTTGAAGAAAGACAGGACAAAAAGAAGGATAAGGCTGGTTTATCGTGTTGATTAAAATGATTGGAGACGTGAAGGAAGACACAGTAGACGAGATGCAGGTGAAGAGTGGGGGGGCTACTGCTTTTTTAGGCAAATAGCACTGACCCAGCTGCTGTTACAGCTTTTATTATACTTAGCAAGCCAGTGCTTGCAAGATAAGCATTAATGCATAAATTTTGTTATACTTTTTTAAGAGCAGAAGGCTGTTACTTTTTTTTTTAAAGCACTTGGTTATTTATATTGCGTCTCCTGGGAACATTTTAAGAAAGTGTTTTTATGACTTTAAGCGTTGTCAAGGATTGTTTGCAATCCTTGACATTTCTTGGTTAACTCGTTTGTGAGTTTGCCAAGTGAACATGTTTTTGGGTGCTGACCACAGAAGTCCATTAACCATTTCCTTCATATAGTGATGTGGTCTCTTCACAGAGCCTCTCTAGACACCTGGTTTCTTCCAGGGCCATGGAAAGGATTCTGTCAGGATGAGGAAAAAAACCCAGGTGTGCTTTGGAGAGTACATGCACTTGAGAGAGGTGACATTCTCTCTTGTAATGCTCCCTCTGTCCTTTGTAGAATACTATTTTGCTTGCTTGCTTGTTTTCTTTAGAATTTGGTCATACACACTTTATTTGGATGTTAAAATCAACTCCTCTGAAGCAAAACAATCCAACTAAAATTTTCTTTAAGCCTAACATTTCTAGACATAATTTCTGTAAGCCTGCATTATGACCACAGTTACCTCCTGAGAGTCTCAAGATGTGTTTAAAGTTCTCTAAATTTGATTAACAAATAAATGTCACCATGTTTTGTTTTACACTTTTTTTCTCTCGAGAGGAAAGCATGTCATCAAGTAAAATCTCTATAAACACAGACTCCAAGCAGCGAACATAGTTCTTCTCTGTTAGAGACAGTTTGTCACAGAATAAATGAAGCCACAAGTATGTATGGTCCGTTTTCCCAGGAGTGGCCATTTTGCTTAATGATCTTGGGAAACGTTTTTATATTGAACCAAATATGAATAAATGCAAAATACGCTGGCATGTTAAAAATGAATACGTGCTTCAAAGAAATGTCTCACTCATCTGGTGGTTTCATATGGCTACCTCAGGTCACCCAAGAGGACTTCAGTGAGAGCCACCAGTGCAGGGAAACTCTAGAGGTAGGCTTTCCTGTGACACTCCATATATGGAGAAATTTCTGTTAGAACAGAATGGTTCTAACCCTAAAAGCATTGCTCTCTCTATTTTTATACAGGTAGGCTAAGATCTAAATTTCCAAAGTTAGAATTTTTTTTTCCTTGCAAAAATTTGATTAATTCAGACTTGTCTATTCATGGTTTCAAAAACCCAGTCTGTTCCCATGTGCCAGGAAATAATTTCCCATCACTTAATTTCTAATATATATATACCCAAATCCTTATTCTTTAAGACCAATATAAAATTTTACTTCCTAACCACATACACACACACAGTTGAGAACTCTATCCTTCTGCCACTTTAAGCGAGAATTTATACTCAACTATGCATATTAAGTCCCAGTTCTATAAAGACATTGTACCAGAGACCAGTGGTATGACTTTGACAAAATAAACTATCTGGGTTATATCTCCTCTGTTATCTCCATTTTCTCTTATGTTTTCGGTATTTATTTTATTTTTAAACCATTTGTCATAGTTACTTATAAACATATGATGTAGTAAAGAGTACGAATTTTGATGTCAGCAGACCTGGGACTAAATAAAAGCTCTACCAGTGACAAATATGTGACCTTGAAAAACATCATTTAACTTCTCTGAATCTTAGCTTTCACATCTTAAAATACAGGGATAGTAATATTTGTACCACCATTGATCATCATAGCCATTAAATAAAAAACTATGTTTATAGTCTGGCCTGTTATACAGTCAGCTAGCCACAAATATTGTTCTATTCTATTCCTACTAGACTACAATAGTCTTTGAGGGCAACATACCCCATAGCATCCAGAAGATTGATAATAAATACTAGGAAAAATATAAATATTGAAAGTATGAATATCAATGGATTTGTTCTAGGGAGAAGTGATATAGTCATAGACACTTTAAAGCAAATAGAATGTTGGAGAATGAGTAGGGCGATAGGGGGCATCATTAAACAATTATGAGGTGGGGATTAGGGGTGATTCAACATGCAGAAACTAAGAATTCAAATTGAACCTACTTCACTGTTTATCAAAGATCACCTCTATGTATCGTACCCTGAGATCTGGCTCTTTGCTGCCCTTCTCTCTTCTTAGGAGTTAGGGAGAGGGTCATATGCATTTCAGAACCAAGACCAGCACCAGATTGCTTTAAAAAAACAAAACAAAACAAAACAAAACAAAACAAAACTCTACTACGTAGGTGCACTTCTTTCAGAACCCCATGCTATTCTCAGCAGAATGTCACAGCTATGACAGAGGGAGTTCTGTATGTTGCCATCACAGGAAGGTTCATTTTTATCCCAGTGACATGTCCCTGAAAGCTGAATATTTTATCCTGAGATTTTCTAATCACCAGCTTCCTCCTTCCCTGGAATTTAATTTTTCACCTGGTGATTCCAATGTTACAGCTAAATTCTTCTTATGGTCATGATATTTTACAAAATAAAAAGTAATTTCAGTGGAGAAAATATAAAAAGTAATAGAATAATAGCCTTAAAGTACTGAACAGGTAGGGTCATGTGTTGGACCTGTGCCAACTGACTTCCTGAGCAGAGTCCTCCTGGAGGAGCTCCAGTGACCTTTCATTTTAATAAGTATTTGCCAAGATTAGAGATTCCTCTAAGCTACAGCCACTCAGGTACAATGCAAAATTGTTAAAATGTCTAAACTAGAAACATTTCAATGAGTCTAACAGAGGATGAAGTGCCAAGAAAATTAGTTTATTGACATTATTTTGGCTTCCTCGATTTCCCTCAAAGCACAAGAAAAGTAGCTTTATTTGCATTTTATGAATACGTAAATCTGGGGTTTGTGGTGGTTATAAATTGCTCCTCCAACCAGTTTATGTGCAACTCAAGCTTTTTGGACCCTGAACCAGAGTTCTGCCCATTAGCCAGATCATTAATAAATGCCTGTATTTTTAAATTTATTTTTATCACTATTGACATTTATATTGCCTATAATTCTCTCATTCTCCTGATTATTCCTTTAATCTCCTATATTAGGAGGAGATCAATTAAGGACATTTGAAGTAGAGTCCTTATTTTGAAGATCCTTCTACTCAATTGGGGAGATAAGATATATACATGCAGGAAGATAATTAACATTACATGTTGTATTAAATGAGTCTTTAAGAAATATCTGCTCCAAAATTATCATGAGAAATTGCTATTAGAAGGCTTACTAAAGAAAGTTATGGTTAAAAGGATAGAATATTGTTATAAATGAGTAGAAATTAGAAGGGTAAAAAATAGAGTAAGAAACTTCCAAGCCTAGGGATTGGTATTTTCGCTAGTGACTAGTGAAAAAATTGTTGACTAGAGGCACAGCATTGCTTAGTGAAAAGGACAAGGAATTAAGAATCAAACGGACTTTTGGCTTTATTGTTGTGAGGCGCCCTCCCACAAGAAATGCACTTACACACCACTTGTGCAGAAAAGGGCAGTTTATTCACTCCAGCTGGCCAGCGACCATCTCTCAAGGAGCAGCCAAGGAAGAGTGGCATTGGGCCTTGGTCTTGTGGGGTTTTTAAAGGCAAAAACTACATCCTGTTGGCACATGGGTTTGTCCAGGTGCACAAAGCAAGCTAGGGAGCTAGGTCACAGAAGCCAAGAATGAGCCATTCGAGCAATCAAGCATACAAGTTTTCATTGTGTATGGTTCCTGTTTCTATGCAGCGGTTTTTGTTTTCATGAAAAGGTCAACGGTTTCTCATGCAGAAGGAGGGGGGCTACTCTGCAGGTCAGACAGGGGGCAAAATGAAGTTACTTAGGTTAAGCAAGCAATTCTACAGAAGTAGGTAGTGTACATTCTGAGGGTGTAGGGAGATCTATTTCATTATCACTGACCATGTATTAAGAGAAAATTAAATAACCTCCCTGAGACTAATTTTCCTCTGTTGATGAGACATACTATTTACACTATCTGCTTGGTAGAATTTTTCTGAGCATCTCTTCTCACTTTAAAAATATCCTTGGATAAATGTAGCCACATGGTTGGTTTCTGTTACCCTCTATATGCTGAGATCTTCACACCTGAGTCTGTAAGACTGACCAGTCCCATTATTCAGACTTGTGCTTTTGACACCTCTTGCTTGACGTCCATGAACATCTCAAAATAAAAGCAAAAAAAAAAAAAAAAGAAGAAGAAGAAGAATTATTCCCCCTCTCTGTTCCATTCCTTCTCTTCGAGCCTCCTTTTGCTCTGGTTTGAGCACTCTTCATTTTAGTGAATAGTAACCTTGCTGTCTCAAAACTCCGAAGTCCCAGAGATGCTTAACTCTCAACTAGCTGAAACAAATAAATAATAACAAGGTACAGACTCACTCAAGCAAGCTAAGGATGGTTGTCTGGTATGTTGCCTCTTCCAAGGGCATTTTGATATTTGAAAAATTCAGACCTCAGCAAGAGGTTATAGAAGGATGATGAGGGGTAATTTTTAATTAGGGAAACTGTCTAGCTCCAATTACTTCTCACCAACCACATAACTGCATCTCTTCTAACCACAACTTAGGCTGGCCCAGGTACAATCATTCCATGCCCAGCTCTTAGTAGATGTTCAGTGAAAATAAATAAAGGATGTGTAAGTTGAGTGCCTTGTGTGCAGTGAATAATCAAAAAGTGGATATATGCACATGCACAGCCAGAGTAGCTGCCTTTTAAAACACGAAACTTCGATGTTAACTTGATGCCATAGACTTGAGGATATGTGAATTTGGCACTCGACACAGGAGACTGCAAATTAATTTTCTATGGATTCCAGACTACCTCATCGATGCTTTTCATTCTGAATCTCAAAGCATTAGCAGGGTATTCTAGATGTACTGGTTCTTTAGAATCATAAAACACAAATTCCGAAGTTAGGGTGCAGAATTTTGAAGAATATCATGAATTTGAGCTTTACTTTTAAAAGAACCAAACAACACACATTCTGCCTTTTTGCTGGGTTTGGAGTGAAATGGGACCCTGAATAAATCCTCGGGGTTTGACTAACTAACCTTGTCTCCAGCCAATGATAGAGAAGACCCCGTTTCTGTCTTCTAGTTTCTAATACTGTGGGTCTTTCTAAGTTTACTTCATCCCATAGCATGTTTTCCATTCTGAGATACCTCGCTTCAAAGAAAAGTCTCAGTTGGATTCTAAATCAAACTTTTATACTTATACTCACTGCTGAGTTGATACGATTTATTTGTATATAATGTTTTATATATTTTTCTATATAATTCTAAAAAATAATAAGTAAAGGAGGAAGAGTGGCAGTGTGGCTCTTGAGTTTCTGCTCTTGTTTTCTGAAGAATCACTGAGTTTTGAAGTTTCTTTTGTTGATATGCTTGAGTGCTACTGTGTTTGCTTGTATGTTTCACAGTCTGATCCTAAGCTTATTTGGGTTTGTCAGGCTTGGCAGAAGTTGTGAGGTCAGCTTTACTGAAGGATGTCTGAGACAGTTTAGATGGTGATTCAGTGTTTGTCAACCTCTAATCGGCTCACAAGAAGGGGAGGCTCCACTCCCCCAAAGGTGACACGTGTTCAGGGAGACCAACACTATTTCAGTCTTGTTTTTCAGTTTATTAACTATGTGCTGCTCTTACTGGTGGTGAATTTGCAGAGTTAAGTCATGAACATGTGATAATATCAGCCTGTCCTGAACTTTGGATATACCAGAAGCACGATTAAATTTTACTCAAAATCCTTAAGAAGCTCATTCTGAAGGAGCCAGTTAATTAGGATGTAAATGAGAGACTCTTTATAGCAAAAGGAGGGAACAGCTGTAGATAACATATGCTAATCATTTACAAGGAAATGGTTACATGCAATTAGGGAAAGATCCTTAAAAGGGCATAAAACATCATTCTTAGCAAGGGTATAAATTGAGGGTAGGTTTCCATTTGAAGCACACATTTGGAATGGATTCAAAACAAGGAACTAAGCATAAAACACAGCCTCCTTCAATTACTTCTAATCCTTTGAAATGCTGGAAAAAATTTTCAAAAAAATCCATAAGTGTTCTTATGGATAACCCTCAATGGATGAGCCAATGTGAAGACTCCTATTCAGATGGAAAGCAAAATGAGATTAATTGAAGAAGGAAATCTGAGCCCTGGCAGGCACATCAAAGGACTGCTATGGAAGGAGAGGGTGGGGACCTTCTCTAAAAGTCTTTCATGTCTAGTATGTTACCCATTTGACAGATGTGGAAACTGAGGCTCAATTTCAGTAGTGCTTCCAAGTCACCTAGTAACAGAGATGAACTTCAAACCCAGTATATCTCATCCCCACACCTTTGAATTAATTGCCTTCTGTCTGTGTGTCAGGCACTTTACCTAGCATTTCTCATTGATTCCTCACAACAATTCTATGAAGTTTCTCCCATTTAACAGATGAGAAAACTAGTTGTGGGCCTTGGGCAAGTGATTCCAGTGGAGCAGTGCTTTTTAAGAGACTACTCTTAAAACTCACTCTTTCTCCTTTTTTCTCCCCACAATAAATTAGCAAAGAGTCAGATAAAGATTTCAGGCCTTCTAAATCTACCTTCTCTACTCTTAATTGGAGAAGTTGGTTCATTCTTTATTAGCCCACTATTATAGATGTGTTCCTGGTGTTGTCATATTATAGCCCTTTTTCAGTTGTGAAAAATATAACATTATTGTTGCGAGTATTTATTTGTATTCTTGTGTTATATTGTAGCCTTTTGCCCTGGTTATTGGGCTCACAGACATAAAGCTTGATCCTATGTAGGGCGACTTGAAAAGTCAATCTGAAATATACTACTATTATTCTTCAGGTAGCACTGTATATTTTGGAAATGGGTTTTATGCATTCAATTTTAGAGGATAAAATGATGGCTGAGTACTAGGAGAATCAGCACCCAAGGTTCAGGGATACAAAAGTGTTACAGGAGATCCCTGGCTTAAGAATGTTTAGCATATGGAAAGCAGAGTTACAAAACTAAGGCATTAGCAATACATTAGTAGTTCATGCAGAAGATCAGCTTTCAAAAAGATCTTCTTATCTACAATGAAGTATAACTGGGAGGTTCTTTAAGTGGAAACTTTGAATTTTAAGCATTTATGTATGGTTCATTGTCAAGGAGAAGATCCACGGGAGATTAAAAAATCATTGAGCCAAAATGAAACAAACTATTACACACTGAATAGAAATTTCAAACAAAGATGGGATATTTTTGAAATGATTCATAAAGACCAAGGTAGGTAAATGCTTTTGACTCATAACACCTCAGCATATTAATTGAAACCTGTTTAGTCAATGGCAAAAAATGGGTTAAGCATAAAGTAATATTTTTACTCATAGACTAGAAAATAGAAAAGTCTGAGGTTAAATTAGCTTTCAACATGACTTGATCTGAGACTAAATGGCATCATTAGTGCACTTTTTTATACCTTGGGCCCACCTTTGTGTAAGTTTCATTCCCAGAAAGGCTCTTGCCATGACATGGCATGGGGTTTCAGTAGCAGATCCAAGCTATATCACTGTGGATTAAATCCAAAAGTAAGAAAAGTCATGTCTTTCTTCTGGTACACCGGCCAGGTTCTGAAATTAGCTCTGATTGCCTACATTTGAGTTCCATTACAAGCCCTGAACTAGTTTTTGTGTCCAGATGGATGGACTATACTGATTGGCTTAGGCCTACTTCACATGCCCCCCTCTGAAGCTGGAGGTGGGATCCCCCAAAAGATGCAACCCAAGAATCTAATGGTAAAAAAAAAAAAAAAAAAGTACAACAATAGGTACTATGGTCAGAATATGCCAGTGTTCAGCTTTGGTATAAAGTATGTATGGTCAGGTAATAAGGCTATACTCAGGCCAGCATCTAGGAGAAATATTGATAGTTCCCTTCACTAGAGGTAGAATGAGATTTTGGTCTTGCTACAAGATGTAGAGCACAGAGGCACAAGCATCTCTTCCCACAGGACAAACGCTTCCAGTTACCTCTGGCCTATTCATTAGGGATTACAACACGTTCATTATCACTCCCAACTGCAGTTCACACACGGGTCTGGTGAACTGTCTTAACGTGGAATGCAACCCCAGAGCCTGGAGAAGATCGGTGTCAACTTGGCTAAGGATTGGAAAGAGAAAGAATGAGATTTTTCTTTCTTGTATTATGAGATGAAAAAATAAATAGAACAGGGTTTGATCTTCTGTGGGTTTTCTGAGTGGTCTGAAATATAGTTTAAGAATTATTAAATGCAATCCAAACCCTGAGAAAGAATGTGATTTTATGTTTTTTACTAACTTAAAATGAATATGGCTGCAAGTTTTCATTTTAGCTGCAATATTGTATAAAACTAAGTTTGTAGAGGACCCACTTGGGTTTCTAGAGTAAGATTGTAGCCCCATGAGACCCAGCTAAAAAGACAAACAGATGAAGAAAGTCTCTGGCTTTTAACATTTATTTTTTTTTAAAAACTCACTTTATTCAAGGTTTTTTTTTTTTTTGGCTGGATTTCTAAGGAGTTTGGATGCTGTCTCAAATGGCACATTCTCTCTTGGCTCAGTTGTCATTCTCTTCTGAGAAACTGATCTATACATTTCCAGTCCAGAGTCTGAGGTGAGATGAAGGAGACTCTGGGGTGAAATGCTTGAGCTAAATTCAAGAGTTCTAGAATGACAAAGACGCACTCTAACTTGGATCCAGTGATCTCATGTGACTTAGGGCAGCACAGTGAAGCTGGGAAATCCCGTCTCTGAGCTCTTGCCATGCCTCCTCTTAGAAGCAGAAACACAACTTTGTGAAGTCTTTATCCTCAATGTGTCCTTTCATTTTTTCATGATTTCTATATACTATATTTATTACCACCTCCTTACATATATTGTCCTCTCTACCAGAGGAAAGCTCTTTTCTCACTCATCTGTGTTTTAAGTCCTATCTTAAATTAGTCTTCTCAGATAATTTGGTTCCACACTAATACCACTCATCTTTGAAACCTTTTGAGTGCTTATCATCTTTTCTCACATTTCACGTACTTTATGTATCCAGGGTCTTAGTTGTCAGCTCACACAAAGAGGGAGGCAACACTACTCTGAATTCCCTGTGTTACCCAGTGCTGCTCAATACTCATTGCTTGAATTAATGTTATTCTTCTCTCATCATTACAATCATTTCTCAAGCTCTCAGCTATATTCCACCATTGATTTCTGCATAAAGTTGTTCAGCACATGTCAAATATCAGTGTATATCAGTATCATCTGGAATATTTGTTTAAAAAGGCATATTCCTAGGCCCCAATTCAAGAGATGTGATTCAGTAGATTTTGGGTGAATTCAGAAATGTATCTTTGTGGTTCTGAGAAAGGTGAGCCCAATATCAAACTCTGAAAAACACTTCCGTAGAAGCTTCAACCTTTTCTGTTTATAGAATTTTAAAGCATCAGACAGTGCTGTATCTCTGCTCACCTAGCCTGAGTTTTCTGTGGCCACATAACTCCCAAATATCTGTGATAAGACAGGATCAAAAACATACAAAATTGAGAGAGAGAGAGAGAGAGAGAGAGAGAGAGAGAGAGAGAGAGAGAGAGAGAGAGAGAGTTGATGAAAATATGAAGTCTGCAGCAACTTGGCTGCCTGAGCCTGGGGACAAGTGAATGGCCCAGATTTTTGGAATGGATAAATTTTCCAGCTTTATGATTCAGTAGTAAAAAAGCCACTCAGTACATCCACTCATGTGTATAATTATTTGTTCAAAGATCTTACCAGAATTTGAAAATAACGTTAGCTGTAATCCAAACCATTTTTTGATTTATTTAGCAAATTATTCTGATTTTTAGTTCTTTAATAGTTGGGGTGCATTAGTCATAACCCATTCAGTCCCAATCAGATCCCAACTGAGTATAAGACTAAGTGAGTCTCCACTCACGTGGGGTGCACTTCACAATTCCAATATAAGGTTTGCTGGGGAGTTGGGTTGGGGCATTGCCTTGAGGTAATTCAGTGGAACAACTAGTGTTTGGTCATGAGTCAGTCCTCATCAGCAGCCCAGTGAGACATTCACTTCGAGAAGCTTTAGAAGCTGTAATCAGGGAGGCACATGAAACACAGTGTGTGTAGCAGTGTTGTACAATGAGAGGAGCTACACACTAGAAGTTGGGAGGTCTAGTTTCAAGAATATTAATGGCCAATATTTGTTAAGTAGTTGGCATATTACCAGTAACTGTGCTAACAGTCTTATTAATTACCTAATTCAATTTTTCCTGAAATGCTATGGAGAAATATATTATTTCATCATCTTCACCTTACAGATATAAGATACTAAAAACATAAAAGGACTTGCCCATGTTAATAGCTAATAAATGGAAAAATTGGGATTTTGAACTAGAACGTTTAAGTCCAGCAATGCTAAATCATTATACTGTCCTCACCCTGTCCTGGAACATGTTAGGGGACTAAGGTGTATCTTTAAACATATCAAAAATACACATATGAGGGTTCTTCCAAAAATTGGTGGACAAATAGAATTAAAAGATAATAAGAATCTTTCCATGAACTTTTTGAAGACCTCTCACATATGGTTTTATTTATCCCTTCCTATTTTATAGGATTGAACCTAAATTTCACATTAAATGGCAGATATGAAAGTGCTTGTAAAAGTATGCAATGCTGCTCCAACGGGAGCATGGTAAACTGGAAAGCTGATTGCAGAGGCCAGGCAGCAACCTGGAGAGGAAGAATCCCATCCACCGGGAGGTCCAACACACTGCTCCAAGTGGGAATGCGGGCACAGAACTGAAGTTGGTAATTTTTCAGGAAAATCCATAAATCCTTAGTTTAATTGATATTTTCTAACTATTAAATACTGACTTACATTAAACAGCAGCAACAACTAAAGAACTGTATCTGTGAAGGCCATCAAAACACACCTAGAAGCTTGAACCATCTGTACCATATAAGTAGAAACATTTTTTATTACAAAAAGTTATTGTACTAGAAAACAGGAGATACATACCAGCTTTATAAACTTTGATAAGGCATATGACCTCACCTGGTCATATGCCTTACCTGCCTCAACTATAAACTATTCTTCCAAGTTCTGTACACCTACACCTGCCCCAAGTCTAAAATTTCAAATATGCATAAGGAAATCCATTGTATTGGATTTGAGCTGTTCAATATATGATTGAAGAGATAGAAAGCACTCAGATATATATAAAAAAAAAGACATGCGGATCCTTTCATAGCAGATGACAGATAAATTCAAATGGGCCCTCCCTCATTTGCATCTTTGGTCTCTTCTTAACCAAGTGAAAGAGAGATTAGACAAGGTCAGTGTAAAATTCCAGAAGTGGTGCAGTATTCAGAATCTAGGCAGTGGATAGGCATCTGAAACTCTACCAGCAGGAATGTATTTGGCGAGTGTTAGGTAAAGATGAGTTTGGGAATAGGGGACTGGCAATTTGATGAGTAATTGATTAGTCTCAAGGAGAGAAGACTTGGAGGAGAACTGTGATTTCAAATATGTGGGTGTCTGTCATACAAAGAGGGATTAATATGTTTTCTGCATTACTCCAGAGGTTTGCATTTGTGTCAGTGAGTAAGAGATATTAGAGGGAAATTTTGTTTGGGTAAAAGAAATTATTTATCAAAGCTATTATAGATAGACAGGGATGTTTCAAAAAGCATTTTGAGTTCACTGTTATTTTAAGTATTTAAGCAGAAGTTACATAAACACTTGACGGCAATATTGTGAGAGACACTTAAGCAATGAAATTTGGTGCATGATGAATAAGATAGTGGTTCCCAAGTTTGACTGCGTTTAAGAATCACGTAGAAAGATTGTTAGACATGTAATAAACATTATATCTAATTCACTGTGTATGGGGTAGAGAATTTAAAAATGTGTATTTCTTATCAAGCACCTCCAGGTGATTCTGTTGCATCCACCTGTCAGTATAAACATTGCAGTAGATCTATGTAAACCTCTTATATCCCTTTTCAAAAAAGGAAAAAAAAAAAGTGATCTAGAGGGTGAACTATTTGTTCCAGGTACTGGCTACTTGCTTTGTATTTATTTTATTTGATGCTCACCCATCCCTGTTTTATAAATGATAAAAGAGAGTTCTCAAGAAGTTAAATAAATGGTAACCATAAAGTTAGGGGGTAAGTGAAGGATCATACTTTAAAATTTGCAGATTTACTCCATAACCTCTTAACTATAAACTTACTGTCCATTTTTTTGTGCCATAGAGTGTGCTCTTGGAGATAAGGGTCTCAGGAAGAGACTAATACCTATGCCAGGTCTTCAAGCACCAGCTTCTGTAATGTCCTCTCCTTCAAACAGAAAAATTGTGGCTGTCACTTCAACCCTGAGCACTAAGGTGGCATCTGTGAGTATATGAATAAATTGAATCAAGGGTCAAGGAGAAGAGGAAATGAGGCACAACTAAAAATAGAAGTATTTTCCAAACGGAATACCATTTATCTGATTAGTGCTCCAGGCTGCCTGCCGACTTTTAATGAATGCTGTCCTTAGAGCCACACAGAACTCTGTACTGAATATGAAAAAACAAACCTAATAATACAAACACAAGCAAGATGACCTGTTTCAAAAAGAAGTAGGGCAGTGCCTGCGGTAGTGAACGTTTTAATTTTCTATTTCTTTACAGCCGCAGTAAGGCAGAGCAGAGTTTTTTCACTTCTTTAGTTTATTCTTTTCTCTGAGATGGGACAATGCAAATGAGATAGGATTTCTTTTCATAACAAGAAGATCAGATTATGCTAAATTAAAATGGACTCCAGATTGTAAAGGTTGGCGTGGCCTTGACTTTTATTCATTCTTGACAAATCAATGTCCAGTCTTCGTTGCTTCTGGCTCTTTTAACAGAGATTCTTGAAGCTGCCTTGAGAAGGAGTCAGTGATGCATATAATATGTTGCAGAACTGTAAATAGCCGAGGCAAGTTCAGTAAACACACACACACACACACACACACACACACACACACACACACACACACACACACACATTCAGGTTGGCTTAACGCACTGTAAATATGCTGCACATAATTAAGCAAACTATTAAATATATAGATAATGATCTTTCTGGAAAAGAACAATAGAGCCATTGTGTTGTACAATTCTGCTTAGTTGATTGTTTTGGGTTCTGCAGTTACAAGGACATTATCAACATGGAGTTCAGATGGCCTGTAAAACACACCATCATATTTCTTTCTTTATTAAGGTCTTGGGCTATCTTGATGTCCTCTTTATGGTGCTAAATAGGTGTTACTTCCCCAGCAGATTGACTTAAATCCCTGTAAATAAATGTAATACACAGGGGAAAAGAGAAAGTAGACAGGGAGACTAACTAGGAGATTATTGTCGTAGGGTATTATGAGCAGAAAGCGGATATATGCCTTTGAAGCTCAATTCAGAGGCAGGATTTTTGCCCATCGCCAAGCAAGACACGTAGTAAGCTTGCAATAAATGTTTACTAAGCTGAATTCAATCTTGCAACTGATTGTTTAAGAAAGAAGTTAAAGCTGATTTTAAGTTGAAAGCCAACAGGTTCATGATTGAGGACCCAGGAGGGACAGAGATTTGGGAGTACCTGAAAGCTGGTACTTTTGGTTTTGACTCAATGACTTTGTCAACGGTTGTAAATGCTTCAGAAAAATATTCAGATTAAAAAAAGAATGTAAGATGTGAAAAATTGTGAAATGTCAGTATTGCAACAAAAGGTCACATGTAACGAATGCAGATTTTTAAAATTTGGCCCTCCAGTTCATACTTAGGTACAAGGGAATGAGACTTAGATCTAATCAGATCCATAACAGTCTCATTTTGCACAAGAGTCACAATTGCTTATAATAACCCATTTTGGAATGAACTAAGTTGAGGATAATTCTTTCCATCCTGTCAATTTTATTGTGAGCAACGCTGTCTATCAGCAGAGTGAACATTTCATTCTATCAGCTCTCCATTGATATGTTGCTTACTAATATAGTTATCATTCTATAAAAAAGAAGTCTCAAATTTTCCAAATGTACAGACCCAGAAATTTTGCCTATTGATAGGTTTACATAGACATGGATAAAGTGTTTGACTTATTTATTATTTAAAGCTCTTTACCACATGAACTTTGATAACTTTAACGGAATATAGAGACAAGTAAATACATCTGATCACCATGGACTTAATGTCCCTTTATTTCCTTTTCCTTTTAAATGGCTTGTACCTTGAATAATATTTTAGAGTTTTAAGCCTGAAAGCACAATCATACCTCAGTCACAAATATGGTACCTGAGTGTCACCATGTCTGTTTCTGTCCTTTAGCATGGTTTGATCTCCAGCCTTCAGACTTCTGCCTAACAGAAATTGGATTCCTAGTCAGCTGATTTCATTGACTGTGAAGGAGGTACACAGTTGACCTTATTTGTTGGCATAAATTTGCCACATTGAAAACAATATTAATGTTTTCTTTGGAGTTAGCCCCTAGCTTTTGGTCCAGAAAAGTCTAAGAAAGAGTAATATTCAAGTTATAGGAAAGAGAATTTGTATCTTCTTTAAATCATGCCTCTAGTTTAGGTGCCTGGTTATTCCTTTGGGTGTGTAAATAAAATGATATTCATAAAAGTACATTGTGCTGTACAGAAAAGGTAATCTTTTTGTGTAATGACAAGACAAACTTCATTCCTGGATGCCTAGTTAATTAATGACTTTGTATTTACAATTAGATCACCTCTTTTCCATGGTTTCTCATGCTGTGTCCAAAAGGTGGATGGGTGGGGGTGTACTTTCTGGTTATCGAGAATTTTCTTATCCTGAACTTATTTATCCAGTTTATTGCTTTTATCAGATCTACATTGTGAGATCAATTTTGAACCCTCCTTGTTGTGCCATGTCACAGGGTATAATCTCACTTTCAAAGATTCTGTGAAGTGTAGTTTATTTGACTGCGAAGAATACAAACAGATTGAAGACAGTCAGGAGTACTGGTGATACAGGAGTTACTCTTAACAGTTGTTTCCTTATTTTTCCAGAGGTAAAATGCAATCTTGCTTGAGAATTACCATTGAAACTGGGCATCTGAGAACATCCCTCAACAACCTGGCTCTGTTATGGCAATTAGCCAATGCATGCCAACTATTATAATCTCATGTTTTTTATGACCTCTAATTTAATGAAATTCAATGCTGAGCAAGCACTCCACATCCCATTATATAGTATTTTTACCCTTGTATGATGGAATAGCTCCATGTCCTCAAATACTTGATTGGAATCAGGCACTTCTACCACGGTAAGCCTCACTGTGACACATTACAAAACAAAAACACAACTGGAATGGTAAGTGGTGAGTTACTGGGAGTTTGTTGAAATTACTTTATAACTGACTCTCCTTTCTAAATGGTCTTATCATTTAGATTGAGATAATGTTTAGAATGCAACTGAGTAAGTCATCCAATTTGTCCATGAATCAATGAGTAGGGCAATTTGGAATTTAATTGGGCGTCTTATTGCATTAATGTGTAGGATCATCAACATACCTTAAGGGCAGTGATATATGTTTGCATAAAACACTGCTCAATTATCTCTGACGATATCACCTTTTCACAGAAGGTGAAAAGTTTTGCAAAAGTTAAATATTGGATAATACTTACATCCTCTGTAATTGAGACAATATTGGAAAAGAAATTGTTCTGGAAGTAGTTTAAGTCAGATGAGAAGGGAAGCAAAGAATGAGGAAGAGTTAAAATGTGAGAGCCAAACTACAAACTGACAGCCAAAATTTGGGTTTTATTCAAGTGCTTGTGCTCATAAACATTGTACTAATTGCCAAGTAATCCTGAACAATCTAAAGAGGAATGCCATTGTCTACACACAAAAGCAAGTATTTATGAAGATGACCCTTGGTGTGAGAAACAATTTTGTAAGAATCTGGGATAATTTAAAACCTATATCTGAGTGTGTATCTGTGTGTGTGTATGTGTGTATATTTTTATATTTCTGTAAATGTACGTGTATATTTAAACCTCACATATATTTTTTAATGGATAATTAATTTCAGGGTATTCTGAGGAAAAACAAATGGAAGGGAAACAAATCTCTTCTACAGTAAAAACTGAGCTTAAAATGGAAGAAATTGTTTCAGGGTTAAGTATCATATTTTTAATTCTGTATGTAATAATATTTCTTAAGAGGGAAAAGTGGCCAGACTGAGAGGCTATTTTGAAATTCCAGACGGAAATTCAGAAGAGCCACATTCAGATTTGTGGCTCTTGGAAGGATAGAAAAACTGGCACATTCATCAAAATAAGGCCTTCAAATTTTTATCATGATTTTGATAAGGATGAACTCTGATATTCACCCCAAATGTTGGCTTCTCAGTGGCATTTTTTTGCACAATTACTGATCAGTTAGCACTTTTGAAGAAAAGTTTTATGTAGAAATCTTTGAGGGAGAAAGAGTTTGTAAGTACATGAAGAGGCTGGAATCAAAATGAGCAGTTCTTGGTATGAGCCAAGGCTTGGCTGGGTCTCATATTTTTAGATCCAGAAACCTTGTTGGATGCCTTGGTTACCAGCTCTTCATGTTAGTCAGACTCAGCTGGCTAGCAAAATCCTCCTTCCAGCTACTGATGTGAAAGCCAATTGAGCAAATAAGCTTTAGTGAGCCAAGAAATCACCATCTCTGATAACCTTTTTCTCTGGCTATGCATTCTTGTCTCTACTACAGCTGGGCCTTAATGTTTCCAAAATTCATGAAAGGAAATTGTGTTCACTGAACTTCTTCAGTGCATTAGATGTGGGTACTAGGGATTCAAAGTGACTAGGACCCAGTCCTTGTCCTTAAGATGTTTGCAGTTATCTGAGGGGAGACAGAGATAAACTTTTATCACGTAATTGGTAAGAGCTACTGAATAAGTATGTCCTGGGTATAGTGGCAACAAAGTAGAGGAGAGAGAATGGTATGGGATGGCAAGGACCATCAGCAAAACATCTTTGGGAAGAATGTATAGTCTGAATGTTGAAAAATATATAAGGATTTGTGAGATGAACATTTGTGATATTCATTCAAGAAAAGCTACTAAATCTCCATGATTACAGTGAGAGTCTGGACATTTGAGCCATGACTCACACCCTTTCCTAATTCAGCTCACTGAAGCTCTATGCTACAGAAGTTCTATTTTGAGGGGCCGAGCCTGTGGCGCACTTGGTAGAGTGCGCGCGCTGGGAGCGCTGCGACGCTCCCGCCGCGGGTTCGGATCCTATATAGGACTGGCCGGTGCACTCACTGGCTGAGTGCCGGTCACCAAAAGGACAAAAAAAAAAAAAAAAAGTTCTATTTTGAGCACTCTGTTCTGGGCAGATATGGCCAAGAAGACGAGGGCACCTTCTCCCTAAGCTCTCAATCTAAATCTATGTTTTCACCACAAGAGAGGTAAACTGCCTGCATTTCTCATTTCTACCACCTCTGTCTTATAGAGGCTCTATTCTAGGTAGGCACACCGGAGAGGACAAGGACTACATTATTCTTCCAAGCCCACATTCAAAGGGTAGAAGCTCTACCCCAGGCATGGCAAGGATCTGGGGCTCTAATCACACCCACTCTAGCTTACCAGTAAGAAAATATTCTATGCCCCTAAGAGAAAGCCAGAAATGACCAGGATCTGCCACTCCAAAGCCCACTTACACATAGAATAAGCATATCATTTTAGGAAAAGAAGGTCTTTATATGAGGTGAATTGATTTTCTTTGTAAAAAGGATGGAGAACTCTGAAAAAGAGCATTGTTGAAAACGATGCAGATTTTGCTGATGAGCAGTTAAGAGGAGGCTGGTAACTCGCTAGTACAAGCAAAATAGCAGAAACTTTAGAAGTGTAAGAGGAACTAGGTAATATCCAAGAGCCCTCCTGGGATCATAGTCAGCACTGGGGTTCAGGAGGGTTGTGTGCATGTACTAGGCTGCATGCGTGTACCCACTCAGAAGCAATCAGGGAAGGAAGTGGGAGCAGACTTAAAAGCATTCCCCAAGCTAAACATGAACCCATCCATCAAGACAAAGCAGAACCCCACACTGGGACAAGGAGCTAAAATACAGCTTCTAACTAAACGCTGACAGAGCAATGAGCTACTCTGACCCAGGAGAAACTCCTCAGAAGCAGGGATTAAAATAAAATCATATACATACCTTGCCGTCTTCAAGACTGTGTCCTTTCATGAGTCATCAGAGGAAGACCCTCCCAGGCTATAATTCCCTAGTGGGATGTGCCCCCCCCCAAACAAACAAACAAAAAAACAACAAGCAATCAAACAACAAAAAAGAAAAATCATTAGTAACTAACCAAATGGAAATTATATAGTTGAAAATTATAATAACTGAAAATAAAAAAAAAATTACTGGAGGGCTCAACAGGAGATTTAAGTTTGCAAAAGAATTAAAAGTGAAGATAGTTGAATAGAGGTATGTAAGCTAAAGAAGAGAAAAAAAATGAAGAAAAATTAGCACAATCTCAGAGAAATGTAGAACACCATTAAGTACCTGGACATAACATGTAATAAGAGTACCACGAGGTGAGAGAGAGAAAGGGGCAGAAAAAAGCATTCAAAGTGTTAATGACTAAAAACTTACAACATTTGAGGAAAAGCTAATCTATACATTTAACCAGCTCAATGAACTCCAAATAGGATGCAATAAATAGATAAAAAACAAATAAATGCAAATAGATCCATACCCAGACACAGCACAGTAAATATATTGTAAGACAAAGACAAATCTTGGAAGCAGCAAGAGAAGAATGGCTCATAATGTATAATAAAACCAGTAAGATTAATTGCTGACTTCTTATTAGAAGCAACGGAGGCAAAGACAATAGGACAACGTATTCAAAGTGCTGAAAGGTAAAATGAACTGTCAGCCCAGAGTTGTATGTCCAGCAAACTATTTTCAGAAATGAAGTTGCAATATGACATTCCCATATAAACAAAAATTGGGCAGGCTTGATAGCAGACCAAACTTTCATGAAATACTAGAGTGTTCTTCAAGTTAAAACAAAGTAACTTCATATAGTAATTCAAATCCACATACATAGAAAAGAACAACAGAGCAATGGTATAGATAATGTAGGTAATTATAAGACTCTCTATATATTTCTTCTCCTTTCTTATTTTGACTGACTTAAAAAGCAATTGCAAAAGCAACTGTATGTGTGCGTGGGGTGTGTGTATGTGTGTTGTTTTTATGGTATACATGTATAGCTTTTTATTACATGTAGATTTGTATTGTTGGAGAAATAATATATGTAAAAGTAATAGACTTGACATTAATAGCACAAAGGAGGCAAGAGGGAACAAAGCTGTATTAGAGTAAGAAAATAGCACCAAATGGTAACTACAATCTACAGGAAGAAATGAAGAGAACCAGAAATTAGATTAAAATAACAAATTCTATAAATATGTACTTGCTATCCTGTCTGGACTCAACTTCTTTAAAAGACATAATATTATGAAAAGTGATATTTGTAACTATGAACTTTGGGTTTTAATATATATAGTCATAATACATATAATAACAATATCACCAACAGCAGGTAGAATAAAACTGTGTAGCTGTAAAGTTTCTATATTTCACTGAAACTAAGTCAGTGTAAATTTGAAGTAGTATGATTGATTAAAATGTGTAATGTAAACTGTTATACAACAAGTAAGAAATGAAGTTAAAAATATAATTTAAAATATCATTGAAGAAATTAACATGATATGGTAGAAAATATCTGCTTAATGCAAAAGAAGGTAATAAAAGAGCAATAGAAAAACATAAATCAAACATGATACATAGAAAAAAAAGCAAAATGGCAGACATAATTCCAAATGTGTAAATACATTAACATTAAATGTGAATGTATTAAATAATTCAAAAGGCAAAAATTGTCAGATTGGATAAAATCACAAGGTTCAACTATACGTTATCTATAGTAGACATATTTCAGATTCAAAGATGTGAATAAGTTGAAAGTTAAAAGGTGAATAAAGTGTGTTATGCAAACTACAACCAGAAGAAAGATAAAATGGCTATACTAATATCAAAGTAGAGTTAAAAACAAAAAATGTTACCAGAGGCAAATAAAATATTTTATTATTCTTTTAATAGATCAATCCATCTTATCTTATCTTATAAATAGATAAGAAAGTCATAACAAATATAAACTTATTAAAACATGCATATATCCATCATCAGAGCCACAAGTACTGACAGAAGTAAAGGAAGGGATAGACAGTTCAATAATATTAAATGGAGACTTTAATAGTCCTTTTCAATACCGGATAGAACAACTAGATAGAAGGTTAACAGGGACATGTAAACTTGAACAACACTATAAACCAACCAGAACTAACGATTATCCATAAAACACTATTTATCAATAGAGTACACGTTCTTCTTCAGTGCACATGGACAGCCTTCACGATACACATACTTTATACCCCAAACAAGCTTAAATAAAGGTAAAATAATTGAAAGCATACAAAATATATTTTTCACTACAACAGAATTACAATAAAAATCAAAGATAGAAAAACATTTGTGACATTCACAAGTATGTGACAATTAAATAACATACTCTTAAATTACTAATACCTCAAAGAAGAAAGCATGAGGGGAATTAGAAAATACTTTCAGAAGGATAAAAATTAAAATGGCATAACAAACTTATGACGATAAAGAACTAAACCAGTGCTTAGAGAGAAGTTTATAGATGTAAATGCTTATTTAAAAAGGAGAAAGATCTCAAATAATAATCTAATCTTACACCTAAGAAACTAGAAAAAGAGAAGCAAACTAAAAAGATGGAGATAATGAAAACTAATGCAGAAATAAATAATATATAGAATAGAAAAAAATAGACAAAACAATAAAGCCAAAAGCTACTAAAATTAAGAATGAAAGAGAGGCCATCACCACAAAACCTACAGAAAAAGAAATGACTATAAGAAAACACTATGTACAATTTTATGCCAATTATTAGATAAATGAAATGGATAAATTTCTAGAAAGACATATATTACTGAAACTTTTCTGGAAGAAATAGGAAATGTGAACTGTCCTATTACAAGCAAAGACATAAAATTAGTAATTAAAAAAAAAATTCATAAAGAAAATTTCAGTCCTAATACTCCCAACTCACTCAACAAGGCCAGTTCAACCTGATACCAAAAACAGACAAAAATTCATAAGAAAAGTACAAACTAATGCTCCTTATGAATATAGATGCAAAAACCTTGAACAAAATACTAGTAAAATGAGTCTGGCAACATATAACAATGATTATATTCCAATTATATACCATGACCACTGGGATTTATCACAGGAATGCAAGGTTGGTTTAACATCAGAAAAAAAATTAATATAATACACCACATAAATGGAATAAACTACAGAAACCATACGATTATCTCAACATACACAGAAAAATTATTTTAAAAAATCCAATGTCTTTTCATGATTTTAAAAAGAACATACTACAAAGCAAACAAACAGAAAAAACTAGGAATAGAAAGAAATTTTCTCAAGCTGATCATGGGCATCTATGTAGAACCCACAGTTACCATCATACTTAATGTTAAAAGAATTTGTGCTTTTCCCCTAAAGTCAGGAATACGATAGGAGGTCCACTCTTACTATTTCTAATTAACATTGTACTGAAGGCGCTAGCTAGGACAATTATGTAAGAAAAAAATAAAAAGCATCCTACTGGAGAGAAAGAAAACTACTCTATATGCAGATAATATGGTCTTTTATATGAAAATCCTAAGGAATTCAT
The DNA here is from genome assembly GCF_027409185.1 of Cynocephalus volans. Classification (NCBI taxonomy): domain Eukaryota; kingdom Metazoa; phylum Chordata; class Mammalia; order Dermoptera; family Cynocephalidae; genus Cynocephalus; species Cynocephalus volans. The sequence continues at coordinate 139,380,583 of NC_084466.1, read as the reverse complement.
CAAATAATCATTATACAAATTCAGCAAGATGGCCAGATAACATATCAACATATAAACATCTATTGTATTTCTATACACAAGCAATGAATTTTATTGTATTTCTATACACAAGCAATGAATTTTATTAAAATAAAATTAATAAAACACTTCCACTTACAATAACATAAAAATAAATACCAACACAACATTCTTGTAAAAATGAAATATGTATGCACTGAAAACTACTAAATATAATTTAAATAAATTGTATTAAACTAACTAAATGGTGATACCTCCTATGATCATGGACAGGAAGACATAATATTATCGTGATGTTAGTACTCATCAAATTAAACTACAGGTTTGATACAATACCTACCAAAATTCACCTGCATTATCATTACTATTATTATGGCAGAAATTAACAAGCTTGTCAAAAAATTCATACACAATGTCAAGGAAACCTGAAGCAAAAATGATCTTGAAAAATAAAAAGTTGGAGGACTGACAATTCCTTATTTTAAAATTTACTTTAATCTACTTGTTGAATTTCTTGTTTACTTAGAGTGATAACATCATGGCAGGGAGAGGACCGCTGCAGGCTGAAGGTTGATTTCTATCTTCCAGAGCCTCACTATTAGCTCAGGGTAGAAAGAGAATACCTCTGATCTTCATTTTTCCCTGTATGCTTTTCTTTCCTTTTATAAGGCAATGTGATTATTATTATTTGATGATATTCGGGATAACATTCCAGGAAAATAGATAAATTCTGCTCTGTTTCTCAATCAATTTACACTCCTCAAAAATAGAACCTGGTAAATGAGTTTAAGGGGAGCACTCAGAGAGGTTTCTCTAGACAAGAATTTAAGAAGTAGGCCCATGATTGAAGCCTCTGAACATTATCCGTGGCCTATTATTGGGAAATATTTAGGCACATTCGGTCAAAATTAAGAAGGAGTTAAGATAAATTGACTTGTGGTATATTTTGCAGTCAAACTAGTCAAGGTCAAATCAGTCTACCAATCCATCTGCTAGGGGTCCATCACTGTCAGCCTGAAAATCCTGCACTGGTCTTAGGTTCTAGATGGTCTGATGGCCAGAGAGCCTGCCATTGATTTCTGTAACAACACAAGATGCTTTCAGTTTGAGGCTGGTTCTGACATGTGATGTCAGGAACTCTCTTGAGTGAGCATGCACGGTTCACTCTCTCCTCTGCTCTGGCTCCTGTTTTTATCCTGGGCTCCCAAAGTCCAGACTGTCCTCAGACTTGATGTTACTCCTCCTTCCAGCATCTGTCTTCACAGCCCCAGGTCTAGATAATGGGGGAAAAAAACCCCTAACATCAGTGGTTTTTCACTCTTGGAGCTGATAGCATAATAGGGGAGACATAATTAATCAAACAGTCTTGATTTTGAATCGTTTCTTTACATATTTCATAAGTCTGACAAAGGAGAAATTCATAATCAAATAAAGCTTACCAAGGGGGTTTTAACTTTGGAATGAGGACTGGGGAAGGCTTACAACCTATGCAAGAACTAGGGACAGCTTCAAATGATATAGTATAATAATTAACCGTGACAAGATTGAACAGTAGAAAGGCTCTCACTCTAAGCATCATGTTATGTTTCTCTTACAGCCAGGCAGCTGATGTTACAACGCCAACAGTAGGGGAGCGAGTCAGGTCGCCAGGGTTCTCTGCAACTAGCTCCCGGACGGCAGCTACACTTTCTCTTCTGTAAGCAGCAGGGATTTTTTGTATAGTTATGATAGTAATAAGCCTATCTATGCCTATTTGGTAATAGGCCATATCTCCTGTTTTGTTCGGTTTGCACTGATAGATACGAAACTTAGTTTTCTATGTTTCTTCCGAGTGAAGTGCTAAGAGACTTAGGAGTTAACCTAGAAGTTGAAGGTGGTGAAATATCCAGAGGTGTTGTTGAAACTCTTCTTAATATTAAAGTTACCTGAAGATCTGCTTTCCCTTTAAATGAGCCTTTTAAATCTTTCATACTGACTTTGCAGAAAATGCAGCCTATTTTTGTTGAAATTATGCATGCAGCCAAGATTCCAAAATAAAAATAAAGACTAAAATATTTTACTCTTTTGAAGTTTTCTCTGCAAATATATTCAATTGTATTTGAAACAACGACCCAGAAATGGCAGTACACTTGAGATTTTGTTTTCTTTTTTTTTTTTAAATACATACTTCCTTCTACTAGAAACAAATAATGTAAAAGACAAAACTCAAACTTACTGGAAAAATAAATGTAGAAACTGTTAGGTCCCTCGAACTGAAAACCTGACTTTTTGAAAGCCCTCACCCTTTGCTTTCATTTCTCTAAGTTTCATTCCTCTAGGCTTCTATCTCCCTAAGTCTCTGTTCCCACAGCAGGCTGAGCAGTCTGTACCCAGAATGTAACATTGTAACCCCGCCTAGCCCTGGGTTTGTCTCCCCAAGTCTCTTTTTCCCTGAACAGGCTGTATGCGGAGTGGAACACCAGATGCCAGTCTTAATCCTATAATAGATGCCCAACTGTCTCTCAGCACTGATGCCATTTTTTGACTCAGCCTGACAGGTCCACTTGCCACTTGCTAATAAAATCTTTTCTTCCTTTACCTGGCTAGCGTCTTCTTCCTCAGTGACCTTACAGGAACCCACTTTGTGCAGTTGCTTTATCATTCCCTACCAGTGTTCCAGGTGTTTTCTTTTTTCCTGGACATTAGTGCATCTACTTATGTTCATAGCTGGGATAGAGAATTTTTGAAGATATAATTAGAATGGATTTTTTGTTCTGCTGTCATGTTATGGTAAATGATATGCTAATTGGTTTCATCTTTCCACTTATTTTCCCCGGACTTCATCTAGAGTAGTATATTTCTCATAGTCAATAGTTAGTATAAAATTATTTCAGATGCCAACGGGAAGGATTGTATTTTCAGAGTAGAAACAAGTTGACTGTAAAATGAAACTAATTCATTACTTAAGGAATAAAAAAAGAATTCATTTGAGAGAAAACTAGACAATACACTGTAATGTAAAAATACAAGATTGTACAACCAATTGGACATATATTTCAGAGTCATACTTATTCATAGGGTAAAAAGAATGGGTGATTTTCCAGAACCATTGATGCCGGAGGAAGGAAGCATCTGGGGGTCCCGATAGCAGGCCTCGACCCACCGCATCCTCTTACCACAGGAAAGAATTCAAGAGCAGAGTCACAGTAGAAAGTGAAAACAGGTAACAGAAATACAAATACACGTTCCACAGAGACAGTGTGGCTTGGCCCCAGGAGAGTGAGCAACAACAATCCTGCCTTCTGCCAGGATTCATCTTTTATAATTTCACCATCTAATGAATATTCAATTAAGGGGGTGGTTCCCAGTTATGTAACATAGTCTTGCACATGCTCGGTTGGTCTCTTTGTGGAGCATGTTCATTGGTCAAATCCAATCACATGTATTGAACAAAGTCAAGAATATTCTGTGCTCTTTGGCACCTCCAGTGGAAGGTCATTCAAAACCATATGAATTGTATGAAAGTACTGTCAGCACAAATCACATTTAGAAAAAGGCATGTCTTTGTTTTGAGAGGGACCTTTCAGTTATGGTGGGCCTGTGTTTACAATGAATAGGCTATAATCAGCTAAGAGTTGGGGGAAAGAACTGACCTGCTTTATACACTGAGGAAACAAAGTGGTTTCAGGCCATAAAACAGCCGTGGAGAAATGAGAATTCACTTGGACCACGGCGGGCCTGAGTCCTGCCCTTGAATGGGCATCAGTGTTTCTCACAGGTTTGGGCAAGCTCAGCATCAGGGTGGACTCTTGAAGAAGTCAGTTTCTAAAGAGTCAAACTCTGGTTCTGCAACAGTGATGTTAGATAAAAATGAGGATTTATAGAAGTTTGAATTGGTACAACCATTTTGGAGACTCAGCCACAGATCCCTACTAAAGCTTCATGATGAGCTCTGCAGAATTCTGTTCACATGTGCACAAAAGTCCATGGGTAGAAATTCATGGCAGCATTGACTGTGAAAGTGAAATATGAGGGCACTTCAAAAAGTTCATGAAATGATTCATACGATCTTTCAATTCTATTTTTTCTTTTTTGAAGTGCTTTTGTATTGAAACAACCTGCATTTCCATCAATATGAGAATGGATATAAATCATAGATTCAAATAATAAAATACTTTTAGTTAACTAAAAGAACATATATTAACATTAATGAATTTCTCACATATATTCATGAGTGAAAAAAGCAAATCATAGAAGAATACAATATGGTATGGTTATATGAAGCTCAAAAACAAGCAAAAATAACACTGTATATAATTTAGAGTTTCATCCATAAATGTAGAGAGGTGCACAGAAATTATAAACACCAAGTTCAGTATAGTGGTTTCCACTGGGAAGGAGGTTGGGCAAGATAGTGTGGGGGGGGTGGGGAAAGGTAAGGGGGTAAGTCATCTGCTATGTGAATCTGGGTGGTGGCTTTATATTCATTCATTACATTAGTCTGAAATATTTCATAATACAATTTTAAAACTTAACCTGAGAAATAAAATTGTACCCATCTACTCATTCACTCACCCATTTATCTGTGTATTTATTTACTGAAATAATTGTTTTGAGCTTGTACTTTTTACAAGACTCTTCTGGAGACCATGAGACAACAAAATAATTATGGCATAATCCTTACCTTTGAAGAGTTTACACTCTAGTTGAGAATTTTAGAACATAGTGTAGGCTTTTAATGATGGAAAACTTGTGTCTAAAAGCAAGACATAGCTTGAAACAATAGGATACACAGCTTTTCTCTGAGGCAAGGCTTATAGACAAAATTATACAGAAGCACTGAACAAAATTCAACTTATTGTGTTCCTTACTCTTTTTTCCCCCAGGATACAGGGGTATCCATTATTTTGATATGTGTTCTCACTCAATCCTGCTTATTTCAAGCATTTTTTACAATGACCAAAATGTTTGCACAGAGTGAATTTTATTCTGTATCATATGTTTTTCAATATGTCAAACAAGACTCTTTATGGAGTTGTAACAGCGACAGGTGCAATATAAATCGGCCATGCATTTTATATTTTTAGAACACTTTGTCACTGTGTTTTTTCCAGAGACATTATTTAATAACATATTAGCTCAAGACCAAAGCAAAATCTACCTCTTACAACCAAACCAAGGGAAATTTCATATGAGGGCTAAGTTGTCCTCCTGGACAACTATTTGTGTAGGAATGAGTAGGGGATGTTGAAAAAAATAAAAAAAAGTGAGATCACCTGCAAGGTCCTCACCATCTCTGATATTCATCTGATTCAGCTTCCAAAGGTAAGGGCTGCCATTGAAAATTAACTGAGATGTTTTCATCTGTGATCGACTCTTGTTAAAATATATGCGACGGGCCTTTAAAAAGTTCAGGGAAAGATTTGTATTATCTTTTACTTCTAGAAGTACCCTAGTATTAAATATATAATTTAAAATTATATTAATAATAAATTAATATTATAAAATATGTAGTTACCGTATGAGATAGTTTTAAGAATAAAGGGGTTCTGAAGTTGCTCCTTTTAGGTAAAAGAGATAATTATTTTCAGCCATTTCGAAATGCTCTCTTTTGGGATTCAAAATTTTTGAAATTAGTACAAAGTCTGATATTAACCCTTCCAGTCTTTGTTGAGTTTTTACAGCTTTCAAACCCAGCTCTTCATTCTTCCTTAATTTCTCTTGGATAGGAAGGAAATGTTAAGCCACAATTTATACATTTTGTTTCATTTGCAACCTTATTTATATAATGTCCTCATAATGTAGACTGGACAGATATTGACTCAGTTTTTCAGATGAGCAAATTAAGGCATAGACACATTATGATTTTCCTAGACCAGCATTTTTATGGTCAGTTGCAAGCTGAGCTTAGGAGAAGGGAGCTTGGCTTCCAGCCTCACGTTCTTCTCTGCTCCGTAAAGCTAATGTGTCACAGGGGTTTCATAAGCTTAGTAGCTGTCACCCAGAAACTTCACCATATTTTCAATCCACATTTCTACACGGAAGACTTGTATGTTTGATTGTATGTAAGTGTATTCTTAAGAGAATGATCTATAAGCAAATATTAAACTCTAGTTTGTGTTATTAAAAAAGAATTTTTATCTACAATTCTATAAACTATTCAAGGTAAAAGAGACTTTGGGAATCATTCAGTTTGAGATTCCTACAGGGAATCCAAAGAGCGTTACTCCTATGTGCTGTTATTAATTGATGTTACTCAGGAAGAAGCACGTTACTGTTCTGTCAGACTTCTCAAAACTTTAGAGATATGAAAGGTAAATCATTAAGAGGGTATAGAGTATGTGCCATTTCTTAAACACTTTTGACTCTGGAATGCCTTTTTATATTTGTCATGCTGTGAGTTGAAAACATATTTTGGGAAACACAAGACTAACCCAACAGTGATTTTTTTTTCACAAATTAAAAATACTGAAGCAACCTATGCACACATCAGGAAATACAGTATTTCCCCATGACAGAAACCCTTTTCGCTTTTCCTTCTATGCTCCTCCCCCTGTTCCCCAAAGATATCTGCTACCCTAGCTTCTAATAGCATAGTTGATTTCTTTTGTGCCTGGCTTCACTTAGTAACGAGTAGTTGTAGATTTGTTATTCTCACTGCTGTATAATATCCCATTGAAAGCATGTATCTCAAATCATTTATGTTTGTAACTATTTATAGGCATTTGGGCAGTTTCCATATTTATTTTTGTTTTGTTTTGTTTTTTGTTATTGTGAATAGTGCTGTTACAAACATTCCACTCTATCTTCTTCTGTTGGTATATAGCTAGGAGTAAATTACCAGGTCATAAAGCATGTGTGTGTGTATGTGTGTGTGTGTGTATGTGTGTGTGTGTGTGTGTGTGTGTGTGTGTGTGTAGCTTCAGGAGTATCACAAAACAGTTTGTATCAGCTACCTATTTTCACAATAAGTTTATGTAATGAACAGGTATAAATCTCAGTAGCATACAAAAATAAGCATCTATTACTTAAGTGTGTATGATCAGCTGGGGTTCATTTAGGTGATTCTACTGTTTCTGGATGGGCTGACTCACATGTGTGGGGATGGGTTTGCTATTGGCTGATCTAAACTGGCCTTGGCTAGAACAAGGGTAATTCTTGTATCTCCATGTACCTGTAATACCCAGCAGACTAGTCCAGGCATATTCTCATTACACAGACAGCAACCCTAGGGCACATGTGGAAATGCACAAGTACTGTTTACGAGATTCTTTTTATATAACATTCATGAACACTGTCCAAAGCGAGTTGAGTAGATGAACAAAAAGTTGAAAAGGAGGGGATCATACTTTGCTTCTTGATGGCAACAGGCATTAGCATAAGTAGGGTTCAAATGAGCCCAGCCATGCCATTGATGTACTGACAAAGTGGGCACGTTGACCTACACTACCTTAAGTATTGTGCAAGACTTATGGTTTCTCCAGTTCTTACCACTTTATTGATTTTTGCTACCTAAAACTTTCTTCCTCTTCCTCTTCTTTCTTATTTTCTTTCTCCTCCCCTTCCCTTCTTTTTCTATTAGCTCTTCTTGGGGACATGTAAAGATTTTGCTTGTAATTTTGTTTACATTTACCTCATGATTAATAAGGCTGATAAAATTTTCATAGATTTATTGGCCATTTAGAAGTTCTCTTTTATGAAATGCCTGCATAAGTTGGTTTTTTGTTGTTTTTGCTTGTTTGGAGTTTAATCCAGTTTTTCATTGAGCTGTTTGTCTCTTTTATTCATAGGGATCTGTAGGGCTGGATACAAATTCATATACTTGTATATATAAGTACACACACAAACACACACACACATATGCACATACAATTATTTCTCTTTCTTTTTCTGTTGATATTTCCTTCTCTTAATGGCATCTTCAATGGCAAAATTATTGAACAAAACCATTCTACCATGCATTAGGCATTGGCTATTAGGTTGCTCAGCCTTGTTCTACATGTAACCCTGGGTGGAAACTCTCTTCATCCCTTCTCCACAAAGGATTTGTGGTCTAGGCTAAGGAGTGTTTCTCTCAGAACACTCCTGAGAGAAAGCAACATAAAACCAAATGCAATTTCGAGCCACTGAGTAAGAGAAGGGGCATTAAAAGGCCTAATTTACAATACTGGCTTTACATAGACTAGCTGCATGACTTTGTATAATTTATTCCTCCTTCTTGAATTTCCAATTTTTTGAGGACTTTTGGCTCATTCCTCAGACCTAGCACTGTGTCAAGCAAAGGGGATTGTTCTCCTGTTTAAGTTCTGTCCCAATTTGGGGGGAAAAGCTTGTCATTTAAAAAGCAAACAAATAAAAAACAGCCTGCTAGTATGAAAGAAAAATATTATCTACCTTATTCTTTAATGGTTCAGAAACAAATAGAAACACACATAAAGCTATCTAGAGCTAGACTGCATGTTTTTACTTGCTATAACAATTTCTCAAGAAGTGACATTTAATCTGTTAAAGTGCCCTGAGTTTTTAATGAACTTCTATACATCTGTTTCATATTGCAGAGTAGGGGAGAGAAGCTCCTGGGGAATAATGTTAAGAAGGTTACATAATGACAATTTATCAGGGAAGACCAGTCTACATGAAGGGAAATGAAACCTGTGAGGAATTATTGGAAGTCACTTCACCAAGTAAGTTGCTGTGCATGGAGGAGAGAATTTGAAACTATGAGCTCCTAGAAGGAGGAAAGTTCTTAATATATGTGCAGCCATCTCACCCTCAGGGTTTAGGTTTTGCTCCAGAGCCAGTTTCAAAGGCTTAATTCAAATGAAAATTTTATTCAACCTGTAATGCATTGGGGCTGAAGTAGGTAGATCTCATAGAGAGAAATGTCTTTTTGCAGCAATGAGATAGGATTCATTCATTTACATCTCTGAGCTACTTAAAGGAAATTGTCCATGGATTACATCACTTGTCATTTTAAAGCTGCTCCAATTTTGGTTTTGGTCAGTATGTTTTTAAGTGAGGTGAATGTTGGAGTAAAAATATGCTTGAAAAGATAGCTAACACTTTCACATTGTTGAATTTGAGACATCAGAGAAATTTGCCTCTTGATGTGTATGATAAGCTGAATAAGGCCCCTCCAAAAATGTCTGTGTTCTAATTCCCAGAACCTGTGAATATTTTACCATATATGGTAAAAGGGACTTTGCAGATATATTTAAATAAAGAATCTGGAGATGGGAAGATCCTGTATTATCTAAGGGTCCTGATGTAATCACAAGCATCCTTATAAGAGGAAGGCAATAGTAAGAGAGAAGAGAAGGCAATGTAAACACGCAGAGACTGGAGTGACTCAATGGATCCGGAGTTTTATCACAATGTCTGAGATCAGGCTGCCAGATGTTGGAGATGAGCTGGCCCAATGTTATTTCATACAGAAAACCTGTAATTTCTGAAGCTGTGAAGTGCCTTGCCCAGTTAATCGTGGAATTTGGGTAGAAAAGTTGTTCAGTTCTGAAGGCAGTTATTGCCCCAATTTGCCTCCCAAGTTCGTCCTTAGAAATCCACATTTTCCTTCTTCCAGATTGTCATCATAGGCCCTGGGCATTATTAAGAACTTTGGAGATAGGCTCATTACTAATGCCTCTACTTTTCTTAAACTTGACCATGTTCCCATTGGCCTTTGCTTTTAAGAAAGAAGCTTCATAACAAATACTGTCATTAAAGGAAAGTCCAAACAGTCCTGCATAAGTATGTGTTTCTCTGATCAACCTAATACTGCAATAACAGCGAAGTCTACCTTTTTACAGAAGGGAAAAAAAAAAAAAAAGAAAGAGCAACAGAGAGGAAATATGGTATGGGAAAAGTTCCCTAGTAAAAATATGCTTTCTTCTATTTTTAAAATGCATTTATGGCCACACCGCAGGACCGAGTGAGCAGCCTGAGGCGGTGGCGGCCGAGGACGGGGACTGCTACAACATGGAGGCAGAGAGGGAGCCGCCCAGCCCAGCCCAGCCCCGTGACTGACCCCCGCCTGGCCCTGCTCGGGGGGGGGGTGTGGACGCCCACCCAGCTTCCGTTTGCCCCACTGGGCCACTGACCGGCCCCGGGGCTGCCTCGATTTTCTCAGGTGGTGGCAGCTCCGGCCCGGCTCGGCCGGGCCTATCCTCCTTGCCCAGCTCGGCTCCTCACTGAGCCTTCCCACTTGCTTGCCCCAGCGTGGGGCATCCCGGGGCCTGCAGGCCGGCCTGCCCTCCCATTCCCTCCACGGTTCTCTGGCAGGGCTGGTGGTGTGGGGTGTGCCCGGCCAGCATCAGGAGAACAAGGAAGTACAGGCTGGGCCGACTGTCACTCCACCGCACCCTGGGATCCGGCCCTTGGTAAACTTCCTGTTACTGGGAGGCAGATACCATCTCTGCGGCCACCAGTTCGGAAAAACGCCTAACCGATTTCTGGTTAGGAATAGTGTGGTCAGAGAGTTCCCGAGTTCGCTTGAACCTGCTGGAGAGCTGACTGCAGGTGGGCACTGGAGTCGGTCCACGCTGGGGGGATTCAAAGGTGAACCGTGTGCTGTGGGCTCCTCCCCTGAGGAGCTCACACTCTGGTGTGGGAGATTAGACAAGTACATAAATAACCGTGATACAAGGAGGAAGGTGATAAGTCCTGAGAAAGATCTACACAGTGCTACAAAGGCACTAAGAGCGACCGGTCATCTGCGCCTAGCAGAAACCTGGTAGACTTCCAGGGCGAGGTGGTGCCGAGCAGGGTCTTGAAGGCCCGGCTGATAGACGAGGATTGCAGAAGACACGCCCCAGCCCATCCCAGTGTGCACAGAGTGGGGAGACGTCCGGCTAGGGAGGCGGAGACTCAACAGAAACCACACACCCTCTGGGGCCACCACTGCATGATCCAGCAGCCCAGGCCAGAGTGCATGGAACAGGGAGAAGTCCTGCATGGGAAGTGGAAGTTCAGCAGAGACCACACACTCTGGCATACTACCCCGTGATCCAGCAGCCCAGCAGAGTCCAAGCTGACCAGACAGGTGGCTCCCTGGAGAGGACCAAGACCCAAGGCAACCACCCACACAAGGCACTAGAGGTCAACTGAGCAGTCAAAGAGGTAGCCATACCAAATTGGCAACCACAGCAACATCTTAGTTAGTCAATAGTCTCAAACCGGTGGACTGTGAAACCCCCTGCCACAATGAATAAACATAAAAAAAAAAATACCAGAAACACAAAAAATCAAGAGAGTACACCACCAAAAGGTAATAAATCTCAAACTCTAGATCCTATAGAACAAGAAGCCCTTGAAATGACTGACAAGGAATTTCGAGAAATAATTCTAAGGAAACTGAATGAGATACAAGAAAACTCAGCTAGACATCATGACGAAACGAGGAAAAGTATACAGGACCTGAAAGAGGAAATGTATACGGAAATCAATGTCCTGAAAAAAAATGTAGCAGAACTCACTGAACTGAAGAACTATTCAGCAAAATAAAAAACACAATGGAGAGTTTAACCAGCAGGCTTGTCGAAGTTGAAGAGAGAACCTCTGAACTTGAAGATGAGCTGTTTGAAATAACACAAGGAGACAAAAAGAAAGAAAAAAGAATCAAAGACATTGAAGAAAATCTGAGAGAGATATCAGACAACCTTAAGCGATCAAATATCCGAGTCATGGGTATTCCAGAAGGGGAGGAAAATGGAGATTCCATTGAAAACATATTCAACAAAATAGTGGCAGAAAACTTCCCAGGTATAGGAAAAATCACAGATCTTCAGATCCAGGAAGCTCAACGATCTCCAAACGTATTCAACCCAAAAAGGCCTTCTCCAAGACATGTCATAGTCAAATTGGCAAAACTCAGAGACAAAGAGAGAATCTTAAAAGCTGCAAGAGAGAAGCGTCAAATCACCTATAAGGGAGCCCCAATCAGGCTAACATCAGACTTCTCATCACAACCCCTAAAAGCTAGAAAGGAATGGGCTGATATATTCAAAATATTAAAAGACAAAGATTGCCAGCCAGGAATATTCTAACCTGCAAGGCTATCCTTCCAAAACGAAGGGCAAATAGTATATTTCTCAGACAAACAAAAACTCTGGGAGTTCACTACCACACGACCACCCTTACAAGAAATCCTCAAGGGAGTACTGGGTTTGGTTCCTGAAAAATAACTACCACTGCCATAAAAACCCAAGAAAAATCAAAACCCACTAGTATAATAAAAATGACATTCATGAAGAGAAAACAAACAAAAAAAATGCTATCTATAACATAAGGAACCAACAAACACAGAAACCAAACAGTAAATCAGAAAGCAAGGAACAAAAGACACCTAAGACAACCAAACAACCAATAAAATGCTAGGAATAAATCAACACCTTTCAATAACAACTCTTAATGTAATAGGCTTAAATTCCCCAATCAAAAGACACAGACTGGCTGACTGGATTAAAAAGGACGGAACTACATGCTGCCTACAAGAGACCCACCTCACCCATAAAGATTCACACAGACTAAGAGTGAAAGGATGGAAAAAGATTTACCATGCAAACAGAAAAGAAAAACGAGCTGGAGTAGCTATTCTTATAGGTGACAAAATAGACTTTAAACTAAAAACCATAAAAAGAGACAATGAGGGATACTACTTAATGATAAAAGGACTGATGCATCAAGAAGACATAACAATCATAAATATCTACGCACCCTATGTTGGAGCAGCCAGATTTATAAAACAAACTCTATTAGACCTAAAGAAGGAAATAGACACTAATACCATAATAGCAGGGGACTTGAACACCCCACTGTCAATGTTGGACAGATCATCTAGGCAAAGAATCAGTAGAGAAACAGAAGATCTAAACAATACGCTAGACCAATTGGACTTGGCAGATATCTACAGAACATTCCATCCAACAACCTCAGAGTATCCATTCTTCTCATCAACACATGGATCATTCTCCAGGATAGATCACATATTAGGTCACAAATCAAGTCTCAATAAATTCAAAAAAATTGGGATTATCCCATGTATTTTCTCAGACCACAATGGATTAAAACAAGAAATTAATAACAAACGAAATTCTGGAAACTATACAAACACATGGAAATAAAACAGCATTCTACTTAATGACATATGGGTCCAAGAAGAAATCAAGCAGGAAATCAAAAAATTTATTGAAACTAATGAAAACAATGATACATCATACCAAAACCTGTGGGATACTGCAAAAGCAGTATTAAGGGGGAAATTTATTGCATTAAATGCTCACCTCAGAAGAATGGAAAGATGGCAAGTGAACAACCTAACATTTCACCTTAAAGAACAAGAAAACAAGAACAATCCAAACCTAAAGTTAGCAGATGGAAAGAAATCATTAAGATCAGAACAGAACTGAATGAATTGAAAACCAAAAAACAGTACAAAAGATCAGTGAATGAAAAAGTTGGTTTTTTGAAAAGATAAATAAAATTGACAAACCATTAGCATGGCTAACAAAAAAAAGAGAGAAGACTCAAATAACAAAAATTAGAAATGAAAAAGGCAATATTACAACTGATTCATCTGAAATACAAGGAATCATTCAAGACTACTATAAACAACTATATGCCAACAAATTTGAAAATCTGGAGGAAATGGATAAATTTCTGGACACACACAAGCTCCCAAAACTGAACCATGAAGACGTAGAAAGTTTGAACAGACCAATAACAATAAAGGAGATTGAAGCTGTTATCAGAAGGCTCCCAACAAAGAAAAGCCCAGGACCAGATGGATTCACAGCAGAATTTTACCAAACATTCAAAGAGGAATTGACACCGATTCTTTACAAACTATTCCAAAAGATTGAAATGGACGCAAATCTCCAGAACTCATTCTATGAAGCAAACATCATCCTGATACCAAAACCAGGTAAAGATATAACCAAAAAGAAAACTACAGGACAATAACCTTGATGAATATACATGCAAAAATCCTCACTAAAATACTAGCAAACAGAATACAGCAACACATTCGTAAAATTATTCACCACGATCAAGTGGGATTCATCCCAGGGATGCAAGGTTGGTTCGACATACGCAAATCAATAAATGTGATACACCATATTAATAAAGTCAGACACAAGGACCATATGATCATCTCTATAGATGCTGAAAAAGCATTTGATAAAGTTCAGCACTCATTCATAACAAAGACCCTGTATAAGTTAGGTATAGAGGGAAAGTATCTCAATATAATTAAAGCCATATATGACAAACCCACTGCCAATATCATCCTGAATGGGGAAAAGTTGAAAGCTTTTCCTTTAAGAACAGGAACTAGACAAGGATCCCCACTCTCACCACTCCTATTCAACATAGTGTTGGAAGTACTAGCCAGAGCAATCAGAGAAGAGAAGGAAATAAAGGGCATCCAGATTGGAAAAGATGAAGTCAAACTGTCCCTGTTTGCAGTGATATGATCCTATATATCGAATAGCCTAAAACCTCTACAAAAAAACTCTTGGAATTGATAAATGATTTCAGCACAGTAGCAGGATACAAAATCAACACATAAAAATCAGTAGCATTTCTTTTCTCCAATAGTGAACAGGCAAAACGAGAAATCAAGAAAGCTTGCCCATTTACAATAGCCACCCCAAAAGTAAAATACTTAGGAATTGAGTTAACCAAGGAGGTGAAAAATCTCTATAATGAGAACTACAAACCACTGCTGAGAGAAATTAGAGAGGATACAAGAAGATGGAAAGATATCCCATGCTCTTGGATTGGAAGAATCAACATAGTGAAAATGTCCATACTACCCAAAGTGATATACAAATTCAATGCAATCCCCATCAAAATTCCAAAGATATTTTTCTCAGAAATGGAAAGAACTATTCAGACATTTATATGGAATAATAAAAGACCACGAATAGCCAAAGCAATGCTGAGCAAAAAAAAATAAACCTGGAGGCATAACACTACCTGACTTTAAGCTATACTACAAAGCTATAATAACCAAAACAGTATGGTACTGCCATAAAAACAGACACACTGATCAATGGAATAGAATAGAGAATCCAGAAGTCAACCCATAGACTTACTGGCATTTGATCTTTGACAAAGGCACCAAGCCTATTCACTGGGGAAGGGACTGCCTCTTCAGTAAATGGTGCTAGGATAATTGGATATCCATATGTAGGAGAATGGAACTAGACCCATACCTCTCACCATATACTAAAATGAAGTCAAAATGGATTAAGTATTTAAATATACACCCTGAAACAATAAAACTTCTTAAAGAAAACATAGGAGAAACACTTCAGAAAGTAGGACTGGACACAGACTTCATGAATACGACCACAAAAGCACAGGCAACCAAAGGAAAAATAAACAAATGGGATTATATCAAACTAAAAAGCTTCTGCACAGCAAAAGAAACAATTAATAGAGTTAAAAGTCAACTAACAGAGTGGGAGAAAATATTTGCAAAATATACATCTGACAAAGGATTAATATCCAGAAAATATAAGGAACTCAAACAACTTTACAAGAAGAAAACAAGCAACCCAATTAAAAAATGGGCAAAAGAGCTAAGTAGGCATTTCTCTCAGGAAGATATACAAATGGCCAACAGACATATGAAAAAATGTTCAACATCACTCAGCATCCGGGAAATGCAAATTAAAACCACACTGAGATACCATCTTACCCCAGTTAGGATTGCTAAAATCCATAAGACTCTGAACGATAAATGCTGGCGAGGTTCCAGAGAAAAAGGAACTCTCATACATTGTTGGTGGGACTGCAAAATGGTGCAGCCTCTATGTAAAATGGTATGGAGGTTCCTCAAACAATTGCAGATAGATCTACCATACGACCCAGCTATCCCACTGTTGGGAATATACCCAGAGGAATGGAAATCATCAAGTCAAAGGTATACCTGTTCCCCAGTGTTCATTGCAGCACTCCTTACAATAGCCAAGAGTTGGAACCAGCCCAAATGTCCATCATCAGATGAATGGATATGGAAAATGTGGTACATCTACACAATGGAATACTACTCAGCTATAAAAACGAATGAAATACTGCCATTTGCAACAACATGGATGGACCTTGAGAGAATTATATTAAGTGAAACGAGTCAGGCACAGAAATAGAAATACCACATGTTCTCACTTATTGGTGGGATCTAAAAATTAATATATAAATTCACACACAGACACACAAATAAATAACCGAGTGGGGGAGGGCGGGAAGAAGATATAACAGCCACAATTACTTGAAATTGATATGACAAGCAAACAGAAAGGACATTGTTAGGGGGGCAGGGAGTAGAGGGAGGAGGGAGGGAGGTTTTGGTAAGGGGCAACAATAATCAACCACAATGTATATTGACAAAATAAAATTTTTTAAAAAAAGGACATTATGTCTATTAAAAAATATTATTCTAGTAAAAAAAATTTAAAAAAATAAAATGCATTTATTACCTTAAAATTATTGTAAAAGTAATTGATGTTTAGTTTAGACTATGAGAAAACTGCATAACAAAAGTACATAGAAGAAAATAAAAATTATAATCTTGTCACACACAGATGAGCACTTTCTGGTGTACATATTTCTGGTACTGTATATATGCATATCAAATAATGGATAATGATATGTAATAATATATAATAAATACATGCATTCTCCAGGTAGCTAACTAGCTTTTTTTTACAAAAAGGAAAGTACAACTTAAATTATTAATATTAATTATTATAGTGTTTATTTTGAGTTACATTGAAAGAATGATGTACTATAATATACATATACATTCACATGTGTATGTGTGTGTGTGTGTGTGTGTTTGGGGAAAAACCTCAACAACAGTATTCTTGCAAATATAATACATGAATAATATATTTTGATGTTTAAATTAAAATACATTAATATTAGTGAAAATATAGTTAATATGTTTGCTTGCACAATTATTTTGAATATTAAGCTATTTAATTTTATTTATTTTTGAATTATTGAAGTTTTTATGTATTTAGTATAATAATTCTTTTCTCTCATACATTTCAAATATTTCACCTTTTTAAAAAAAAATCTTTTGCGTTGGTAAAACTAGTGCTTCTGATTTTTTATGTGTTTATTTTGGGAGTGCAGAGTGATAGAATCATTCTTTGCAAAATCAGTATTTGCAACATGAAAATTCAAAGTTCACCTGCATTTACACTATCTTATTACAGAATGAGTTTCCATAGAATAGAGCTGGTATTTGATTGTTTTTACCCCTCGTTCAGGCATTCCTATTTCACAATATAAGGTTCTTTCTGCCCAATGTTTAAAGATGTTGAGGTTCTTGCATGGCAAGCAGTAAAACTCATAAAAACTGTCCATAAAGTCTCTTTCAAGGTGCTTAGTGAGATAGGCTTTGGAGAAATAGAAAATTTGACCTACATTGATTTTATGTCCTTTGAGAAATAGGTAGCTTGGGCTTGATTAGCGAGCATTTCCCATCTCCTTTGTGTCCCAAATCTCTGCAATTGACATCTGAAAAATCTCATGCATTGTTCCAAAGTAAATTGTGTTGAGTGGCTTTGCCTCCTATTGTTAAGTGTTATATTCCTGGCCATGCAAACAACAGCCAGTTTGGGAAAGAAACAAAAGGAACATAAGCAAACAAAGCAAAGCAAACCAAACCAAACACCTAAGATATGATATATATGATCTAAATCTTAGACCACAACTCTCTTTAAACATCTCTGAGCTTGTTTTTCTTGAATCCCTGCCTCCTAAATGATTTTTTTGGTCATATTTACAATATGGTAAAAGAATCAGTGTGAGTTAACAATACTAAGATAGAAGAGGAGAGGAGGTAAAGTTGCATGCTCTATTTCAGAAAGTTATACTTCAACATCCACACTATCTAAAAGTAAAGAATCTCAGAAATGTAAGGGATGATATAGATATATTAATGGAGTGATTTCTACCCAAGGGTATGCATTAGAGTCATCTGGTAATATTAAGATTTTCCAAAAGATACATGTCAAGGTTATACCCTAGAACAGGAATTGGTAAACTTTTTCTGTAAAGGGCCAGATATTGAATATTTTAGCCTTTGTAGGCTGTGCAGTCTCTGTAGCAGTGAATCATCTCTGCTATTCTAGCCCCAAAGCAGCAATAGGTAATACATAAACAAATAGGCGTAGCTATGTTCCAATAAAACTTTAATTACTAAAGCAGATGGTGGTCCAGATTTGGCCCAGGGTGGTAGTTTACTGACCTCTGTTCTATATGATTAGTTTGATGTGTCAGTGATTTAGCAGGCTGATAGAAAAGCAAAATCATTAGTCTTCAGAGGACCATTACAGAAACCAGCCTGTCTAATGTAGCAGCCACAGTGCCCTGAATAAATTAAAAAGCTACAAGATATGAAAAGAAAATAGAAAATATCACCCATAGTGAAGAAAAATTTTACTCTAACACAAAATATTCACAAATTACCCAGATGTTAAAATTAGTGAATACTTTCTAAGTGTATTTAGAATAACTTTGGTAAGTAAGCAAAAAGTACATTGAAAACGATGAATCTATAAGGTAAAAAGATGAGTTTCAGGAGAAACAGTAAAACATGAAGAACTAAATTTAATTAAAATTAAATAACACAACAAATGAAATGAATGGTAAACAAGAAGACCAGACAATAGAAAACATAGAATAAGAAAGATATGAGAGAATAAATAAGAAAATGAACAGCCCATCTGTGACCTGTAGGGCAATATGGAACATGTTTACATTTATGAAATTATAATCCAAGAAAGACAGGAGAAAGACAACACGGGCAAAAACTAAGTAATTACATACTAGCTGACTTCCCCCCCCCCCCAAATTTCATCAAAAACAGCAACTCTTAGATCCAGGAAATTCAGTGGAACTGAAGCAGGACAAACAAACAAGATCTACTACGGTGTATCATGGTCAACTGCTGAATATGGAAGATGAAGAAAAAAATATCTTAAAAACAGAAAGGGACTGATAGATAGGAGTAAAAATAAGAATTCCAGAAACTTCCTCCTCAGACATTGGAGGCCAACAGATTATTGAATAGCATTTTTAAAGTGCTCAAAGAGAGGAAAATGCCTGCCAACTTAGAATTTTGTATATTGAGTGCTTCATATAGGCAAACCTACTTGAAAAGATCAGGGAAGACATGTTAAAGATGGATTCTGAGTTGAAACTTCAAAGGAGAGAAATAATTTACTAAGTGAAAGGGAGGAGGGTATTCTTGGGTGAAAGGGAGGAGGGTATTCTCAGCGGAGGAAACAGCTCAAGCAAACTCATTGCAACGTTAGGTAGAAATGCACAGGATGCAAACTGAATAGACATGGAGTGACTTATCCAATATCATGCAAGAATTCAGTGGCAAAGCTTGTTTTCAAGTTCAGTGTTCTTTCTACATCTTCCTCCCCAGTTGTAAGTATCCAGGCTCTGCCTAACACTGCTTCAAACTTCTTGAATGAAATGCTGCCTGATCAATTGCCCTCCAAATGGGTACTCAGAGAAAATTATCATCTTAGTTTTACATGTACAGCCACGGGTTTTTTTTTTTTTTTTGAGGGAAGCTACATATTCACACTGGCAAATTAAAATAGTTATGATCATCATAAGAACATCACTTGAACAATCAAATGCAATTGAAAAGAAAATGTACCAATTTGGGCTACGCTTGGCTACTGTAATGTGCGTTTATGTTTAATGCCCTTTAAGTTTCCCTGGATACTATGAGTGACTGAGTTCTGCAACTGAGTTTTATTGGAAAGCTTTCTTTCCACCATCACTATCCCTGTATTTTATAGGGAGGGAGAACAACCAACTTGATCTAAACTGATTACAAACAAACTATGCTAGAGCTCAGGAAATAAAGGATGAACAATTATAATTGCATTCAAACTATTATCACTGGCAAGGCCGTATTACACTTATGTAGTAGATGTAGAATAGCTTTTGAAAAGGAATTAGCAAAGCAAATCTGTATTTCTGTATCCATACCGAATTCTTGCTGAATATTAGAGTCCATTGCAAAGTATGCATGTTCTTATTCATATTAGTTGGAGATAGTGTCTGCTAAAATGTTTAGTTTTTCATACAGAAAGGAACAATATGCCAGGAAGTTGGGACTCCGAGACAAATATTGAAGCTTTACTTGCATGTTAAAGACATTGCTTTTTTCCACATTGTGTGTTTATTTGAGATAGTTTGGGACTGGAGAACTGAGTGTGGCTTGTTGTAGGTACAGGTCTCTCAGGCCACCCTTTAGGTATCACAAATTTTGGAGAACAGGCTGCCCTCCCATCAACAGAAATTGAACTGAATGAGTAAATACCCTCTAAGTGATCAAACCAGGGATGTCACCTGTTTCTGTGACAACTTATACTAGTAAATGGGGACTCAATACCTCTTTCCTGGGCTTTATTTTTCTGTACAGAAAAAATATAATCCTTCTACATTTGTTTTCTGCTCAAGACATACTAGACATTTCAAAATAAGTGTCCTGCAGTTAACTAATTTTCTATATAATCACTTTACACAGTGGGAAAATACAATTTGAGGCTATTAACTCTGCAAACTGAAGTTTTCTATTGAATTTATTTATATATAATTGATAAAAGTATTGGGATGGTCTTAGCTAAAGCAATTTAAGGCTCATGGGCTCCTGAACAAAAGGTGTGTTCCATGATGTAATCTGGCCATTCCTACTGGTAGAAAGGTTGGACTACTCTAGATTTCCTACCCTGTAGGATCTTGATATAAACAACAGGATGAATCCATATACGTTGCCTACAAATGTATCCCTGGGTGCTCTACTTTCATTGACTTGGGCCGTTTTTTTCTGTGTCTGTTAGCTAACAGGGATGAAATAATAATCAAGGTTTAAACATTAGGTATTTTAACTCTCTATAAGATTCCCTAGAAAAAAATAATCTTTAAGCCTGAATTAATTGATAATTATCCCATTGGATTAACCCCAAGTTTTATAGTCAAAGAGATGGAAACAAAAAATAATTATTGCTTTCAACGTGGTACTATGCACCTGGAACCAAACTGAGCATCTGACATACATATTTTCATATAATTTTTGATAGCCCCATGAGATAGCATTATTATTTCAATTTTATAGATGAGGATATTAAAGCTTAGACATGTTGTTCAAGAAATCAGTTGCCCAAGAAAGTAATGGAGACAAGAATGCCAACATCAAAATCCATACTCTGAACAAAGGATCTGCAAATTACAGACTGGACCAAATATAGCCCATTACCTGTTAGTGTATGGCCCATGAGCTATTTTTTAAGTAGTCAAAAAAATCTAAAGATGGGCAATATTTTCTGACCCCTGAAAATTATATAACATTTAAATATTAATATCTATAAATTTCACAGCTATGCTCATTATATATCATCCATTTCTGTTTTCCTGCTATAATGGCAGAGCTGAGTAGTTGTAACAGAGACCCTATGTGGTGTTCTCATCACTTTGCACTGCTGCTTGGCACACTGCAACTTGCAATGATGCAGTTATAACTTGACAGTGTTTTGAGGGACTCATATATGGCTATACCAACATATTCATCTTTTTATTACTAGTGCATACTTACAATGTCAAAGTAACAAAAAGAAAAATAAAAGTGACTTGTAATGTTGTGTTTTACAGCAGAGTATAGATTATTTTGTTATTGAAATCAATGTCAAAGCATTGTGTTTGTTATGCAATGGCATTTTAGCTGTTCCACAAAAATTCAATATTCAGTGGCATTAAGCACTCATCACAATATCCCCACTCACAGGAAAGCAACAGTCAGAAAAATTATAAAATTCAAACAGAATATATTAACAGCAGAATTTCTTCACAAAAATAAAAATGAGACTGTACGTAAAGTGGCTGAGTGACTCATTTGTTAGCCAAGCAAGGAAAACTGTTTCCCAATAATGAGTTAATTAAATCATATTTGATTGCAACAGCTACAGACATGTCTCCAGAGGAAAAAAAACAGTTTTTAAAAACTATTAGTCTTTCTGTGAGAAAACTTAATTGAAGAATTGTGGGCATTAGAAGCATCATCAATAGTCAATTAAAAAGCAAGCTGGGTGATTTTAAGTTGTTTTCCTTGACTAGAAATGAGTCAACATCTTTTGGCTTTTCATGAAGTCAATACCGAGTCTGAAGTGACTGAAGAATTAGCCTCTATATATAACCTGCATGAAATAACTATTAGATAAGAAGTTGAGAAAAATGCGAGTTTATTAAAACCTGAAGTGGAATCTGCTAAGATGTTTTGTAACTGATGGTGGTCTAAGTGAAACAGAAAAAAGCTACAAGTTTAAAAAGCTTGTGAAAATATATGTTGTTTAAAACTTGTGTAAATTTATAATATTATTATTCATCAGTGTGTATTATGTAGAAAATAAAATATTTGAATCTGTAGTGTGATATTGAACCAGTGGTGTTAATGTAAACTTCACTTGCTCTAGTGGACTTAAACAATGTTGTTCCATACAGTTTTGTCAGAGATAAAACCTGAATATCTGAAATTGCTTTATGACATAGCAGGTTGATGGTTTATTATTGCTGAAATTTTGCTGTGATTTTTGAGCTCAAACACTGACTGGCTTTAGAAATTAGCTTCTTTTGGAGGTTATAATATTTCTTAGTGACTCCACCATAAAATTTAAAGGCAAAATGGAGACAATATATGAAAATTATACTAGTTTAAAGCTGTTTTCAGAGATATAAATACTGTTTGAAGCACAAGTAATGTAAACTGATTTATAAACTACCCATGCTGACAAGAGTTAAAACAAGAAGCAAGATAGCCATTCTCATACAAATCTGCATTGCTCAGTGTTAAAATTTCCAAGCTCAACTTGTGGTTTCAACAGTGTGTTTCTGACATCAAAGCAAGTGCAAAAATAATTTTCATATTTCAAAATCTATTTAACCGTATAATTGTGTAGATTGTATCTAACCTTGAATTGGAAGTGATTATTCTGTGATATTATGGCATGATAAAAGGCAAATATCAAGAGAAGAGTCTGATAGAATTTTGCAAATGCCTTCCAAACAATAATTGTGCTCAATTAAAATCATATGCTTATGAATTGATATCAGTATTATGCAGTACCTAACTGTGTGATAAGATGTATTCAAAGATGAAATGCATAAGATCTTGTTGCAGATCTGCATCAATAGATGAACACTGGCAATCAATTTTTATGGCAGGGAAAACTAACTTTGAACCTAAACTAAGTATAGAATTACCTCCCCACCCCTCAGAAATGTCATTCTTCTGATAAGAGAACCTGTATTATAAAAACTTGTACTCAATTATTCTTCTTATTATAAGAGGGTACTTCAGAAAGTTCATGAAAAAATCAAATTAAATGATAATATGTATCTTTCCATGAATTTTTTGAAGTACCCTTGTATTTTTAATTTCATTAAAAATGTGTGGAAGTTTTTTTTCTCTCTAGTTCTATAGTACCTTCATAATATCCTCACTTTTGCCTTTTGACTCATAAGGACTAAAATTATCTGGCCTTTAACTGAAAAATGTTGCTGACTCTTAATCTAACATTCAGGATCAAGAAATATAATCATTACTGGGTTTTCTCCTTGGGTCTGTCATTTGTGTCACTATAGGACAGGCTGGCTGGTTTTTATTCAGTTTGCTCTTCAAATGTTCATTCATGCTCAAAATCATTTACCCTAAGGGGGTCTTGTGTTTTCTGCAAGGCACTGAAGCCTTTATGCAAGAAACATACTATGTGTCAGTCCTTAGAATGCACATGTTTCAAAACTAATGATTGTGATTATGAACAATTAGACAAAACATAACTCCATATTATTCAATACTGAATGGAACAAAATTAGATGCGTTAATGACTGGTCAGCAGAGCTGAGTTACTAAGAGTACAGACTTCAGCCTCATTCCTTCTAGGAGATGGCACTAGAGACTGAAATCTTGGTCTGGTGTTCAGGGAGAATTCAAAGTGGATTAGGAGTTTGCTAGATGTAGAGTGGGACACTGATGATACAGGCAGGGAGAGCAATGTGTGGAAGGAAGGGCAATGAGGAGAGAAAAAAAATAGGGTTAATGCAAGAAACAGAATAGAGACCATTGTGAGTGAACACAGAAAGCAAAAGTAGACCAGACTGAGGCTGTGGGGTGCAGGAGGAAAGACAGACTGTAAGTGGCTTTTTAAGCCGTTAGTCAGATTTTTTCCCTTTTAGAATCTAATTATTTGCATACAGGCAGATATTATTCAGCCTTAAAAAGGAAGGAAATTCTGACATATGCTGCAACATGGAAGCACCTTAAAGACATTATGCTAAGTGGAATAAACCAGTCACAAAAGGCTGAGAGAGAGAGCCAGAAAGACACAGAGAAAGATAAAGAATGCAATCTTTTGATTCTTAGCCAATAGCATAAATGTTTTTATGGAATGAATGGATGAGTGGGCCATTTCCTTAATATCTAGGGTGTTTTAATGACAATAAGATCTCATTATGTCGTGCTATAGTCCTGTTTTATGCTATAGGATTATGTGATATTCTGATGTGTGATAAAGATTTACAGATAAGATTCTTATCACATTTGCTCATTTAACTCTCATTGCATGGGTTACAAATGAATGTTTGGACTACCATGTATTTACAATTACTATTAAGTATCAAGTGTATCCTAATCAAGACTGTGAGCTTATTATTCTTAATTATATTCTTCCTAATTAAGCCCAATAAACTATCTCATGAGAAAGTAGTTTACTTTTTGCTAGATCCACCACAAAAATGAATCCAAACAAAAGTCATTGTCCTTTTTCACAGTTGAAACGAAACACAATCTTCATGGTTCATCTTTCTAACAAAACCTCTACCAACATCATCCTACTTTCTCTGAACTGTAACTTTTTTATAGGCAGAAATACTCTTGTCATTCATCCCTAAATCTTTTACTTAGTTAAGTCCTTGTCTCTAAATTTGAATGTCAGTCCTGCAAGTTGGCTTCAGCAATGCAGCAAATACAGATATTCTCTAAGGCTTTCTTTTCATCACAGTTTTAATAACTGTTATATCAAGGACTAAATTTGAGAGTGTTTGAAAGAAAAGAAACTACTTTGGGGTAGAGGCTATTCCTATGGATATCTTCCAAGATGCCTCTGTAATAAATAGAGGCACAGAAATTAAGTAACTCTTCCAAGTATGCAGAGCAAAGAAGGAGAGAAGCAGAAATTCTGGCCTAGGTCTATCAGAATCTAAAACTCAAGCTCTTTCATTCTAAACAATCTAGCCTTGATATCAGAGTGCGGAGAGCATGTTTTTAATGCTGTCCATCATCTCCATCATTAGAGAGAGTTATGATTTACAGTCACTGAGGTATCTTCAATTAAATTAGTACCTAACTCTAATTTTCCACTTTTCATTGAGGTGAATAATGAATAAATCAAAACTTCTTAATCATTCACACATTTTTAATAATTTTAATAACAATCAAATTTTATGTACAAGGCAAAGAACATAATTCTCTTGGACTACAATGCTATTTATCTCCAGGTGGATTTCTTTTTTAACTAAATGTATTTAAAAATAGCCTTTAACATTTACACAATAATTATTTCTTCCTTTGAAAAAGAGTCTGGAGGATTTTTTTTTTTTTTTTGAATTTTTTCTTTAGGAAAGAGTGTGGCTCAATACTTCATATTTTCCTCTTTAAAAGGGAAATGCATGAGACAGGTATGGTAACCGCTGTCCCTGTATGTCAAGGGGCTCTGTTCTGGGAATTGCAGCTAGAGTCATTGTTCAAGCTTATAGGAAAGAGAGAAGTAGGAACAGTGGTCTTCTCAGCAAGGCCCCGGGAGACATTGTAGCTCTGCCAATATGTGCCTTTCAATGGGTGGTGTTAAATCTCTTCATTAGGAACCAAGTGTGCAGAAGAAAATGGGAAGGGAACGAAAAGCTGAAAACTGAGAAACCAGGGATAGCTCACAATGTCGACTGTACTAAATAAGTAATATTAATATAGTAAAATAAAATAGTAATAGCAGCCAACATAAATATGGCAAACTCCTCCTCCAGAACTAATTAAAAACATTAACTAATTACCAAATAATACAGCTGCTCCCCAAAGACTGTAATATTCTGGGAATACTAGTAAGTACTAACAACTTTCAGAGAGAGAAAGATGATCTAAACCGCAAACAATAAATACATTTCACAATCTTATGTTTTTTACATGGAAGCTACAGGAGGAGAAATTGAGAGAAACACTAGCTTATTGGCTCAGAGAGTTTTCTATTTCATGGATACAGCAAGAAAGGAGACCCAGATCTGCCAAAATTCTGGGGAAATAATATGCAAATTTCCTATCTTATTAGGAATCTATTAGTAGAAAGCAAGAAAAAAGTCAGATAAAAATTTAATTGAGTTTCCTGAGCCACTGTAGGGATTCTGAACTTGAAAATAGGTCAATATACTTTCCTGCTAAAAGGAAAGTATATGTGAAAGAAAAACCTGGATATTTAATGTCAAGTGAGTGAATTTTGCACACGTAATATCATTATGTTTATTCCACATCCACTTTGAATACTGAATCATTCAATTTTATTCTTTAAGGAC
This sequence comes from Cynocephalus volans, assembly GCF_027409185.1. Classification (NCBI taxonomy): domain Eukaryota; kingdom Metazoa; phylum Chordata; class Mammalia; order Dermoptera; family Cynocephalidae; genus Cynocephalus; species Cynocephalus volans. The sequence goes on along the minus strand of NC_084466.1, from coordinate 139,353,940 downwards.
ATTTTTCTGTTTTGATTTCTGTGAAGGCAATGAGCACAAGTCCATTAGCAAAATACATTTATAGTTTAGAGTGATACATTATTATAATTCCAGCAGTTGAATAGTAGATGTTACATAAAAACAAGAAGAAATACTTTTTAAATCAGCCCTTAAGTATAAATTTTCTCCCTTTAAATATTTAGAGCAAATATTTAGAGCAAAGTATGATAAAAATTCTTGCTGTCTTCTTTTTTATTAACATAACTTGATAAAATAAAATAAATATGCAATTATAAGAATTGTGAAATTATAGAATTGGTGGCAGAGGAATTTACTGAACTTCTGTGCATGAAATGATGAAGCGAAGCATATACCATCTGGATAAAGAGAAAAATGGAGTGTTGGAGTGGACTGTGAATAGTTTTGAACTTTCCTTCCCAGCTTTTGCTGTATTTGAAATGTTTCAAAAAAATTAGTATTCATTTTACACATATTTAGAATAGCCATATAAGAGTATTCCATTATCTTACAGTTGCATAACGTTTTGAAGTTTTCAGAAATCATTACACCTATTATCATTGTAATTTTTAGTTAAGCTGTATATTCACCCTGTAGGAATACACAGCAGATATTTATAGATGAGTCAATTCAAGCATAGGGCAATTAGGAAATTTGCAAAGGTCATACTGCAAGTTAATGGCAAGAACCCGGACTGAATTTATCATTTATTTGTTAATTCCTTTAGATAACCATTTCATAGGCTTATAACCTATCATTATTACAGATAAGTTAATTCAGCTTGTAATTATAGGTATAAAAAGAAGGTTTATGGAAAAGATAAGAGACCTAGAACTGCAAGAAAGGACTAGGTCAAATATGGAAAGTCTAGATTCATTATACCACATTGTTCTTGCAAAAGTATTCATTAACTTTACAAATGATACTGAAATTAAATCCGCTGTCAGTGTTTCTTGCCACATCTACACTTGTGTTGACAGCTAGACTTGCCATGGAATAGGCATCAATGCAGAGCCCTGGCTTAGCTCTGCCTTTCTCTCTAGGCTGCTTGGAATCAAAGCGAATTTCTTATCTCAATACATGTGAAAACAGCAAGTTGATGAAGCATGACAATGGCTTTTTACGCTCATTTGTTTTGGGCAGTGGAATATTCTACAGCTATTTTAAATCACAAGCAAGTCTCATTTCAGAAATCGGAATGTCTGATCCAAAATATCGGTAAAAACTCTGAGTGTTATTTAGCATTAAAACCTTTCTTCTTTCTCAGTGAGAACTTACTTTAGAACGGAAGCTTGCAATAGGAAAAGGGGCATGATCATCTTCTCAAATTTTTTTTATCTATGTTTTCCTACCCTCACCTCACCCTGCTGGGCACATTCTGACACCTGCAGGGTTGGAACAGGGTGAAGTTAGAACAACAAAGGCAAGTGAAATCTTTTATTTGAATAATATGGTAATAAGCTGTTTTCATGATCTCTGGGCCTCAAAGACATTTAAAGCTGATTTTTTCTCTGTCCCCCACTACCCCCACCCATGGTACTGTCAGAGGCTCTTTATCATTTTCTTGCCAGGATGCTCTGAGATTGAGGTACTGGCAGATGCAGTGTCTGGCAAGGGTTCTCTGCTTCCGAAATGGTGCTTTCTGGCTGCATTCTCCAGAGGAGACCAATGCTGTGTCCCTACATGGCAAAAAGAGACAGAAGCTCAAAAAAGGAATGCATACTATATAAAACCTCTTTTATAAGAGAATTAATACCATTCGTAAGGGAGGAGCCCTCATGACCTAATTGCCTGCTAAAGGCCCCACCTCTAAATACTGTGGCATTGGGGATTAAGTTTCAACATGAATTTTGGAGGGACACAAACATTCAAACCATGACAAACCCCCTCCTTGATGGCTCACAAAGCAGCACTTTTTGGGTTCTCTTTCTGTCCTTGGTGGGAGTCACACCCACTACAGAGGGGACATATTTCTTCTGCGTACATCCAGGACGACTTCTTTCACCAGGACTGAAGTGAAGCAATTAGTACACTCTGGCCCTTCCTTCAAGGTGGTGGGGAAATCAGAGCACAACAATAGCTCTTTTTAAGAAAAAAATCTTAAATATTTCTTTAAAAATTCTCTCTTCTTTTCACTTGTCAATCCCTTTTTCTATCTTTTTATCTAGTTGAGGGATTCAAAAGTTCTAGAATTGACTCACAGTATTACCTTTTAACATATACCTATGATGATTTGAAACCTCATGTTGCAAATTCTTATGTTTGTATATTGTGCCTGGTTGAAAATTCATTTTTAATATTTTGCAGTATGTGATTTATATTATTTCAAAGCTATGGCTATATGGCCCTTAAAGAAGCAGTTCCTGCAGCAAAGTAGGTATTTATTAGATGTTTATTAGATGTTGAGATAATAAATAGATAGATAAAATTTAGCCATGCTGCTGGTGAACATCATTTGTGATTTCAAATGGAAGATCTTATCCCCAGTGTAGCACTTGCATTGAGATTGGGAGAGGGAATGTATTTAGCAAATCTAATACAGGGATTGCTCAGTAATGGTTTTGATTTACCTCCCCAAACTTGCACAATTGTAATTCTCTAATCAAGTGATCCCCTATACACCAAATTAAAATTTTAGGTGTATGTGGTTGCTCTTTATACTTTTCAAAATAAAAATTTTTAAAAAATGTGACATTTGTTTAACTTGGATAGTATTCCTATTAATATGTATTTTCCATATGATTTGTAGATTGGAAAATGTTTTTTTAAGCCATTTCATATTGTCATTATTGATAAAAAACTGAAAATACAGTCTTACAGATTATTACACTTGTAATCTTTCTTTCCCCATCATTATTCTTTATCCTCCATTAAGTACTCTTTCAGAGTCAAGTGAAGATATATAGTGACAGTGATGTGCAAGAATATATTGTGTTTTGTTAATTCAAGTAAACCCCAAGCTAATAAATAACAGGCTGTTTTGTTAGCAAGGATTAACATCCAGTGATGTCTAAAAAAGAAACAGTACATAAACAATCGCGAGTGGTACTGATAGGATTTTAAAGAGTATTCTTACGAAAAAAAGTCTATAACTTTTGGCATGGTTTGAGCACATTGAGTATCTTTTTCCTTCCCAGCTTTCTATGATTAGTTTTGTTAGGAACTGATGAGAAATACAAGACACTGTTTTTCATTGGTACCCATCAGGAACTAAGAATTTCATTAATTTTTATGAAAAACATTGCTTTTATTATAAGACCTATTATGTGATTGAGTTCAAGATGAGGTCAAATTACCCATCAAGTATGGGAAGACCATATGGGAAGGAAGGGCAATGTTTCTTAGTGCCCACACCATAGCATTCCATGAGCAGTGACCATGTCATTTACGTGATTATTGTCCTTTCAACACAATGGCAGATTGAAATGTCAAACATATTTTTTCCTTTAGATACTTTGTACAACCGTATTTGTTTTTGCAAAGTAACTGAAAGTGACCCAAAGTATTTATCAGAGGGCCTAGAAATAATAACTGCCTAATAGTTGTTTTCTGATAATAATTAAGCACACATTGTAGTAAGGACATCCAGGGCTCAAACTCTGCCTCCTCCACTAATAGCTGTCTAACCAGGGTAATCGCTTAACTTGATAGTACGTACTATTATTACTTAAGTAATAGTATTTATCTCAGTTTTTGTAAAAATAATGAGATAGTGCATGTAGAACAGCAAGTTCCTGGTGCATAGGGAACATTTGATAGATATTAGGTAGCAATGTTTAGATAGAGCTGCTATACAGATATCACTCAGCCAAACATTACTTACTGACCACCACAGGGAGCCAGACACGAGGCATTGGGGTCCTAGCAGATTGACAAGCAGGCATGGTCTCCATCCTCAAAAGCTTCCTGTCTTGTAGGGAACAGAGACAAAACACAGTGTCAAATGAAATAATTTAATATTTCAACAAATTCTATGAATAAATAATAATGGGATAAAATAGAAAAAAACCCAGTGAGGATTTTTGTTAGCTAGGGTGTTAGAAATGGTATCATTAAGGAGGGAACATTTACTGTTTCCAGTGATCAGCTTAAGAGAGGACAGACAGCTGGGTGAAGAATATGGAGAAAAGCATCCAAGCTGGTGGACAGTATGTGCAAAGATAATGAGAAGGAAAAATGTTTGAAACATAGAAGGAACTGATAGGCAAGAAAGGCTGGGTCACATTGCGAATGGAGGCGGCCTCACGTAAATGCCTCTGAAGATACAGTCAGGGCTCAGCTCACTCAAGATCCCATACAGCATTGCAAGGACTTTGGATTTCATTGTTTGGAATGGGAACCCATTAAAATGTTTTATTGGTTCCCATTCCAAAGCAGAGATGTAGCATGTCATATTTCATATTTAAAATGTCTCTTGCACTGCTTTATGTTTTACATCCTAATCAGTTACTGGAGGAGGCAGGGTTTAAACCTTTGCAGTCTTTCTGACAACATGAGCTTAAGCATTGTACAATGCTGATTCTGCTTCTACAATTAAAAACATGTAATTATTGGGGAGTCCAGGATTTCTGATAAGCACTTTGGGTTATGTTGTACAAACAAATCTGATTGTTAAAAGCATTTGAAGGGAAAAAATGTGTTTACCATTTCAGTTAGCTATTGTGTTGAAAAGAGAATGATCAAATAAATAACATGGTCACTATTTTAGTAATTCTATGGTGTGAGCACTCGGTAACATCAGTTTCGTTTTGCTTCTCCTCTCCTTCTTATAGCTCATCCCATTCTAATGAATAATTTGGCTTCATCTTGCAATAAATCACATATGCCTGGTAATCAAAAAAATGTGTTTTCATAACTAACAAAATACTTGGTTCCTAATGGGTATCGGTGAGAGAAAGTGTCTTGTATTTCAGATCAGGTTCAAATAGAACCAATCATAGAAAACTGGGGAGAATAAAGACTCTGGGTGTGCTCAAACCACATCAAAGAAATGATTTTTTTTAAAAAAAGAATGATCTTCATTGTCAGCTTAGCTTGTGATTGTGTATTTATTTGTTCTTAGTGGATGTTAATCCTTGCTAACAAAATAGCTTGTTATTTACTAGCTTGGAGTTTATTCGAATTGACAAAATGCAACATATTCTTGCACATCACAGTCACTATATTTCTTCACTTGACTCTAGAAGAGCTTAATGGAGGATAAAGAATAATGATGGAGAAAAAAAGATTATAAGCATAATGATCTGTAAACTGTATTTTCAGTTTTCCATCAAGATCTAATTGGCTTCTATTAGTGATTCTTGTCGGGCAGCATCCCATCTATAAAAAAGAAAGACACTTCACTAGACATCGCAGAATAGTCCAAATGAGTCGGGTTTTGTAAGGCGGCTTGAGCAGGAACAAGGAAACAGCATAAAACGAAAAAATGGATCGGCTAACATCAAATTATTTCCGGTAATTTTCCTTATAAGGATTCAAGCAGAGCGGACTTCCTTATTATACCAGCTCAGGTTGACTGGGCCCTTTTGGGGCCCTGTGAATCTCCTATTCTTTTGGAAAAACTGTCCTGTTTGAGGATTTTCCTGTTTGTTTTTCCAAAAGTTTCAGTTTGATTACTTGTCACTTAATATGAGTGACTCCAGTTTGGTTTGGACTGTTGGGCATAGTACAGGAGCTCAGTCCAAACCAATGGCTTCCCATAAATTTTATTTAACAGTACTGAAGTCATTAAATGAAATCATTGTGTAATTGAATGCTAATGGAACTAAATTTTTATCTTTTTTTAAAACCCAAAGTAAGCATACATAAAATTTCTTTGATTTTAATACTGAGTCCACTGTCCTGTGGTGCTGCTGAGTTAATGTCACCCACGTTGGAGACATTGTGGTAGAAAAGGGAGGGGAAAGGAGTAATGATGGAGGCAGGGGGTGCAGCAATATACAGCCGCTGTGGTTGTCCAGATGGAAACTGGACAACTCTGACGGTGAAACGTGAGTGATTTTAAGATATATTTACTCATGCATAATTGACAGATTTATTGTAGAAATTCCATGACCATGACTACTTCCTGGCTTGTAGTTTCAATGGTTTTTAATTCATTTTAAGTCCACTCACGAAGTTTATCAAGGAAACTTAGTGGGCCAATGGATTAAAAACACCTTGCATTATGTGTACTAGCTCACTTTTCTGTATGATAGGCAAAGGGGTTGATTTGGAGAATTTGTGATATTTTCACATCTCCTTATTGACAGAGGTCAATGGCTATTTTTAGGCCTAATCATGGGACAGCCATCGACTCATGGTAGAGACGTATAAAATTAAATGTAAAATTAACTACAATGTATATTGAGAAGTTAAAAAAATAAATAAAACAAATGTAATGATGTAAAAAAATGAAGCCCATTTAATCTACATCTTATTAATCCTTTCCTCAAATGAATAACTAACACGAATCATTAAAAAATCTATAGGTCCCCATAAAATGACATCTAATTGATCTCAAACACCTCTTTAAGTAATAATTGAGGAATATGTACTTGGAAAGGTAGAAGGTCTTATCTTTATGAAGAGACAAAATTTAGCTATTTTTCACCAAGTTTCTGCAGAAAACTGTTTCATGTTAGAAAAACAATTTGGGCTTTTGAAAGGTCAATAATAGTTTAGGATTAGATAACTAAGAATATTTGTTCAAAATCAGCTTTGTTTCTTAGCCTTCAAATCTATAGGTTTGTTTTTCCTCTTAACATTCTCAGTCATATAATTGGATAGGGATCTCTTAGATTTTGACTGTTCAATATGGTTTTCTGTCCTAGAGGAATTCCAACTCACTTATTTAGACTGAGAAAAGAGGTTAGCAGAGTATGAAGAGAAAACCTAAGTAAATGATCCTGCAAATCTCTGAAAACCATTCAGAGAGGAGAGGGAAATGATCATGCTGGGCTTGCAAAAGAGACTTCGTTAATCATTATGAGGGATAGAGAAAGGTCCTCTCACTCCTCTTTCTTATCTGGAGACCACAGCTAGTCAGGTGGTGTCAGTTTTATATTGGAATACGAGCCTATGTTTCAAGAATAAGCCATCAGTCAAGTATAGCAGACACGAACATCCTGGGCTCCTCTGGTGACAGGACCTTTCTCATTCATCCTTCCTTCCACCCAGTATCAAAGGCAGAGAAGCCTCCTCTCCTTCCATTTGCATCAGTTTTGAGTATCAGGATTGTTAAATAACACCACTTTTTGGAGGTTGTATAACATAAGTATATCAGTTTTCTATTACTGTGTGACATTCCAGCTCCAACCTTAGTGATTTAAAGCAATAACCATCAATTATTTTGCTCTGGGATTTGCCATTTGTGCACAGCCTGGCAGGAACAGCTCTGCTCTGTTGCATATGACAACCGCTGGGCAGCTTCACTCGGGGCTGAGAATCCTCACTGGAGATGGCTCACTCACAGGACTGGCTAATTGGCACTGGATCTCAGCTGGGAGTTCAGATAGGCCTGGGGCCTTAGGTCCTCTTCCATATGGCAAGGCGGCCAAGCTCCAAAGCAAGTGTCCAAAGAGAACCAGGCATCTAACCTTGGGAGTCACATAATGCCACTTCTGTCATAGCCTCAGATTAGGAGAAGGAAGCATAGACCCTACTTCTCTGTGGAAAGTGTCAAAGTCATGTAACAGGTGGAGAGAGCATAAGCAACCCATAGGTGGCATGAGTGAAATTATTACAGCCTTTTTCAGAAAATTCAATCTGTCATAAGGAATTTTTCTTAGACATCAGCTAAAAGTTTTTGGATGAGAAGCAATTCAAGGTGCTACCATCAGAGACACAGGTTTAAATTTTCAGTGAGGCTACCATGTAAGTATTAAGAAAAATCAAAGTTATATTAGAAACTAGGAGTAGTGTTATTTCATTGTAATTAGAATTATTTGTATTTTTGGCATGATGTTTTCATTGATTGAGTGGAGATGTATTAGGATTCTGAGAAGTACAAAGGAATTAGAAGGCCTTCGTTTGCTACAGGCACCACATGCACCCCCTGCGCCCCCCTACCCCCGGATTTGACGTTATCCTCCCTACCCCACCAGCTCCCCAACCACATTCACACAGAAACCTTGCTGCTGCCTCGCACCTCTGGGATGCCGTCCAGGCTAGGACACTCACACTGCTCTGAGTCAGATCAATGTGTGTAGATTCACAAAGACCAAGAGAAAAAAGGACGCACCTCTCACCCCTTAACACACACAACCCAATTACATTGTGAAGGTTCCCGGAGCCCCGGAGACACGCTCCTGGCAGGACAGGCAGGCAGCAAAGTGAGAGGAGATGGGGTCGGGTGGGGGACTAGGTAACGGCGGTACTGGCGAGCTACGAGGAAGGGCCAGGGGGGCAGCGGCGAAAGCAAAAGTGCGCAGTCCGAGTCCTCTCAGCGGAAAGCCTACCGAGGTTGCAGGAGTCCCCGCAGCCCCCTTCCTCCTGCGTCTCCCAGCTCCGTCTGCCACGTGCGCCCATCTCCGAGCCTGCTGACTGTGGCTCGTCTCCTGCAAGCGGCCGTCACCTACCCCAGAACTGTCGTCACTGACCCTGCTCCGGCTTGAATGGAGTCGGGCTCCCGAGCCCCCTCCCCCTACAACTGTACGGCAGAGATCCCCGCAGCGCCACTCAGGTCCGGGACCGCCCTGGGCTCCGACGGTGGCCAAAGGTGGGAAAAGCTGGCGGGCGGCTGCGCCATCTCTGCAACCGGGCTGTGCGCCCTCGCCACCAGCGCTGGGCTCCTGTGTTCCCTGGCGCGGCGGGAGCTGCTGGCTGCGGTGGCCTCGTCCACACCGCGGCCCAGAGCTGCTCTGGGTCGTGCTCGTGGAAGTCAGTGGTGGTGGGATTTCAGCCTGGGGCGGTGAGGCCGGGCTCTGCCACGCCCCTGCGACCAGGGCACCCTCTATTGGAAGCGAGTGGGCAGGAGGCAGGGAGCCGAGCCCGGGCGGAGTGACCCTGACAGTGGGCATCAGGCACAGACCAAACCATCAGCGTCCTTCCTGATGGAGGACCTGACGCGGACCATCAACAGGGTTTGCTTGAACAAGACTCGGCCCAGAAAAAGTCATAGTTCACGGGTCTGTTAAAAAAACAAAACAAAACAAAAAACCATAGTGTGTAATGAAATGAGAAATGTTATTGGGGCCAAGTGCAAACGGAAGGGTGGGGAGGGTTAAAGTCAGCAGGGGTTCAAAGGAAGGATGGGGCTGGATGAGAGCTTTGGGGTTTGGGATAAACTGTGAACTAAATCCTCACCCATAGTCGTTGGAAATAATATTAGTGCTGAAGAAACTATCCCCGTCCTATCTCCTCCTCATCTTCAAAAGCCAGTGTTCAGGAAACTTTCAAGGAGCAGATTAATTTAATCCCAGTCTACATCCTTGAAAGTGCACAGATCATCCAGTCTGCTACCTTTCCCGATGTTTTCAGTTGTAATTGCCAGAAACCTTTTCAGAAAAATGCTGCTTAAGTTGTGCTCATCTTTAGCTTTTTATTAAAAGTTGTGTATATTTTAAAAAGAGACTGCTGGGTTTTTTTTTTTTTTTTTTTTTTTGAATTTCTTTGGTACATAGGAATATATTATTTTAAGGCAAATCATGATAATAGCATTTAGGATGAGATCATCCACAGGGTTTGCAGGAGTATTTTAATTAACATTTTTGGGGGCTGCTGGCAGATTCAGGCATTTGAACCCTTGACCTTGGAGTTATAATACCACAGTCTGACTGAGCTAACCAGCCAGCCCTTAATCAAATAATTGAATCAGAAACTCTTTCCATTCAGGTTTGAGAGACTTTTGTCTTCACTTCCTAACTCAATTACCGTATCTTTTTCTGTCATAACCCTGAAAATTAATCCTCCAATTTGAACTCGAATCTTCTTATACTAATTAAATAACTTTCCTGCTGCTTTAGGTAATTAGAGTTCTGTATTTAAGCAAAAAATTTAAATTCATGAAATGGGTAAGACTTCCAAAACCATAACTGAAAGGACTTTGGACTTGAACTATTATTTCCTTTTAATGTATTCAAGCTGGAAAATAACTCTTACTTTTTTGACTTCTATATTTGTTCCTATCTTGAAAGAAAGATCCTGAAAAGATTGAGGAAAAGAGAACACATCTTTGGCAAATCCTAAACTCCAGTTAAGAAATGGCACAAAAGACTTCCAGGTTTTTGTCTAAAGTGCTCTAAATCACAGTAGGGCTTATTAGGGTCAGGACATAGGAAAGGAATAACAGGATGAGATTTCCAGGATAAATAGTAAATGATAGAGGATAGTATGTGTCATATATCTGAGTATCCAAGGCATGTTTCCTAGTGAAATCTCTTTTCTCTGAAATCCCTCCAAACACACATAGGTGGCTTTTTCTGTGAGTACATATTCATGAAAAAAGAGCTTATTTTGTTTCTCTAAAATAATTTGCAAAATTTCGTTCTGCCTTTTTGTGTTATCTTAATTTCTGTGTTATTTCTCTAGCTAGAAAATGTAGACAACGATTCTGTCTTTCCTGAAAAGGAGACACTGGCCAAGGAGCGTCCCTGGAGCAACTAAAAGTAATGGCAGACCAGAGATATGGTTAGTGGGAGGATGTGCCTCTCCAGTGCAAGATAAATGGTCACCTCTGAGAACCGTGTGTTTCTCTTTACTTTGGATAGGAAACATACTCATAAGGTGTGAATGAAACAAAAGTGGAACTTACCTTATGATGTTTAATATGAAAGACTAGAATTTATTATAAGGTATAGGTGAAAAAAAAATAGGATGTGAATGTTCTGTTGAAGAACATTCATATGTTTTTTAATTTTCTATTTTGAAGTAATTTTAGATTTACAAAAGAGTTGCAAAGATGGTGAAGAGAGTTTCTGTATACCATTCACCTAGATTTCTCAAATGTTAATATAGTACAAAAGCATGCTATATTTATCAAAAAGCAGGATTAACATTCATGCAATGTTATTAACTAAACTACATACCTTATTTTTTTCTTTATTGCTTTTCCACTAGTGCCCTATTTCTATTCTAGGATTCAAACCAAGATGTCACATTGCATTTAGATGTTATGTCTTCTCAGTCCTCTCCAATCTGTGACAGTTTTAAAGTCTTTCCTTGTTTTTCATGAAATTGACATTTCTGAAGAGTACTGGTCAGCTGTTTTATAGAATATCTCTCAATTGGGTATTTGTGTGATTTTTTCTAGAAATAGAGTAGCATTATGAACTTTTTAAAAATAATTTTTATTTTAGAGCAATTTTAGATTTACAGAAAAATTGAAGAGATATGGAGGTACAGAGAGTTCTTATACACCCTACACCAACTGTACCTGTTAATTACATCTTACTTTAGCATGGTACATTTGTCACAATTAATGAAGCATTGTTGATAAATGATTATTAACTAAAGTCCATACTTTATTCATATTTTCTTAGTATTTACCCAATGTATTTTATCTGTTCCAGGATTACATCTAGAAAATCACTTACTTGCCATCTCTCCTTAAACTCCATTTGACTGTGACAGTTTTCCCTGGTTTGCATTGCTTTTGAGGACTTTGGAAGGGTGAAAGAGTACTGTTCAGGTATTTTATAAAATGTCCCTCATTTCGAATTTATCTGATGTTTTTTCATGATTACGGATTTACGTGTGGGGAGGAAGATCACAGAGGTGGAGTCCATTTTCATTATATGATATCTTGGGTACATACTACTAACATGAATTATTGCTGTTGATATTTAATCTTGGTCACCTAGCTGAGGTAGTATTTGTCAGGTTTCTCCACTGTAAACTTACTCTTTTTCCCCTTTACAAATTTTATTCTTTGTAAGAAAGTCACTATGCGTCATCCACACTTAAGTAGTGGGAAGTTATGCTTTCTCTTCTTGAGAGACATCACTGAATCTAATGTAGTACACGGAATCCATTCTAACCTTCCATTCTGTCTTATATGTAACTTCTTTCCCTGGACAGTGAAAAACTGGTTCCTAGTATCTGCTATTTATTTACTTATTGGTTCTATCCTAGTATTCAGGTAGGGTAGTTTCAGAATTGCTAACCCATTTCTCTGTAATAAACAAAATTACCAACTAGACTATAGTGTTTTCAAACAGGCATTTTTGTCTTTAGACTTAGAATATCCAGTCTAAAATACTATTTTCCAGAGTTACTTAGATCAGCTCTTTCCCCTTAACCCTCTTTACTAAGATTATATTATACATTTGTAATATAATTAAGTCATCATGGTTTGCATTTTTTTCCTGAGCTTTCTCAACCTTCTGGTTGATTTTTTTTATATTTATATTTCTCATAATATACCATTACATGGGTTTTGACAAATGCAGAATCACATATCCACCACTCAGTACTATAAAACAATTCTGTTATCCTAAAATTTCCTCTGTGCTTCATCTTTGTAGTTGATTCTTCTTCTTTCTCTCGACACTTGGCAGCCACTGATCAGTTTTCCATCTCATAGGTTTGCCATTATGTCATATAAATACAATCATGGAACATGTAGTATTTTGGGTTTGACTTTTTTCACTTAGCAAAATGTACTTGAGGTCCATCTGTGCTGTTGCATGAATTAATAATCCATTCCTTTTTATTGATTAATATTAGTCCATTGTATGGATGTACTATAATTTGTTTATCCATTTTCTGTTCAAGGGCATCTTGGTTTTTTCCAGTTTTTGTCAATTATGAGCGAACATGCTATAAACTCTCTTCAGGGAGTTATCACAAAAGGTGGTAAAAATTGTGTTGGATCTAGAAGATTGAGTAGCAGCTCATCAAGTAGAATCATAAATGAAGACTTGGATGTTGGAAAAATATGAAGCAAGAGCTTTGGGGCCAAAGAGAATAAGTTCAATTTTTTTATTCATGTCCCTGATAAATAGGTCAGTATTCCTGGACAAGTCACTTCGCTTCTCTGAGCTCTAGGGCTTTGCAATTAATAATCAATATATGAAAGATATTTGACACATTCACTCATTCATTTGCCAAATATTAGCATTGTTTAATGCAATAGGTTAGATAGATAAGGACAGGAGAAAAACATAAATATGTGAAACAGATAATTTTGGATGATGGTGAATCAGGTACAGATAGTAAAATAGGGTGATATGATAGAGAGTGACAGAAGGGGATACATTAGATTGGGTGATTGAGGACTGACCTGCTTTCTAAGGAGGGGGTATTTTAGCTGAAATGTGAATGATGGAAAGGAGTTGGCTATGTTCGATGGACTGTTATGTCAACCTAACAAATGATTATTACAGAACCTATGTTTTAACACAGAAAAGTTCAATCAAATCGTCAGATTAGGAAGAGGCCTTAGAGATAATCATAACCTTTGATTATTTTATCTTTAGAATGTGTCACAATTATGTGAGGAGTTTGTTAAAATGCAGATTTCAGCGTCTCAACTCCCTGTTGCCCTCTCTCTCCAGCACAAAACTCAGGTCTAATTTCCAAGTTTGACAAAACTATCCAAATCCAGCCTTCTTTCCAGCTCATCATCCTGTTGGGATTCCAAAGAATCATCAAATACACTGTTCCTGTGCTTCTAGCAGCCTATTTAAAGAGAAAGCTGACAGTACCCTAAAGTCCTGAAGGGAAGAATCAGAAAAAAATTCCCTGAACATATTGACCATGGACCATGAATCAGGCACTTCCAAATGAACCCATTTCTTCTCTGCTGGCTTCTCTGCTCCCTAAAAATGGCTCTAATTCAAAGAAAACACCATGGATTATCATTGGTTGGATAGTTCAAAAGTACTGTAATGTCCTCTTCTTAAATGTGCCTTGTATCGATAATGTCAGTATTAAAGTCATCAGTTTAATCAAAGAGAGTTAGTTATGTGTATGGTTATTGTTACCTGATATCAAATTGCCATTCTAAAAGATTGAGCCAATTCCTGTCACCACTGGTTGAGGCTACCAATAACCCCAATTGTGATTAAGAAGGTGTTCAGTTGATTTTTTTAGCTAGACGGAATTCATGCTTATTTTATTTGCACACTTTTACTTGTTGTCTAATCTCATTTTCCCCCTAAATAGCTTAACAGATTCTTGAGATACTGTTCGGTTGTCTTTTCCTGGGCCAAGTCCTCCCTTTCTTCCTCTTAGTAACTGGGTTATGGTATTCTATCCGCAAATCTTCAGTGACAGTCACATGAGAAATTGCAAAGCTGAATTCTGAGAGAGGTAATTGCAAGTATAAAGATGGTGTCTGTATTGGGGCCTGATAGAGTTTGGATGTTATTGTCCCCCCAAAACTCATGTGGAAATCTAATCCCCAATGTGCAGTGTTGAGAATGGTTTGGGTCACCAGGGCGGATCCCTCATGAATGGATTAATGCTCTCCCTGGGGGGAGGAGGGGTAGTGAGTGAGATTTCACTTTATTAGTTCCTGCAAGAGCTGGTTGTTTAAAAGACCCTGGCACCTCCCTCTCTTTCTCTTGCTTCCTCTCCCCATATGATCTGTTTGTATTCACCGGCTGCCTGCTGCTTTCTGCCATGAGTAGAAGCAGCCTGAGGCCCACGCCAGATGCAGCTGTCCCAGAATTGTGAGACAAATAAAACTTTTCTTTATAAATTACCCATTTCAAGTATTCTGTTACAGCAACACAAAAATGGACAAATATAGGGCCTTTTTCCTGGGTTGTGAGAGAGACTGTCCCTCAGGAAATGTACCCTGAGCATTCTTCTCTCTCTTTTCCTTCCCTTCTTACCTCTATAATTATGGGAAATGAGTTAACATCAACATTCAGAGCAGCCTCAAAAAGTGAAAGCCCCAAAGAGAGTTTTGAGCCTGCGGCACCCGGCGGGGAATGAAGAGGACACAACCTGTCTCACTTTTGCTTTGGGGCTAGTGGGTATTCACAAGTTATCTGCTCATGTATGGGCCTTAGCTTTCAGAGAGAGAGGGAAGGAGGAAAAGAGAGAATACATTTTGTATCAAGTTTAAAATTACAAAAGGAGTTAACTGAAATGTAAAAACTAAAAATTGTCCCCCTCCTCTAACCTCATTTCCAAAAAGTAACCAGTGTTAAATTGTGTTTTTTTTGATAGATTTATATTTTCTGCCCCAAAATATAACTGTCATAAAGTATCATAAATAGTGTCATAATGGATACAAGTTTGCCCAAGTACACATCTTTGTCAAAACTTAACATTTGGACATATTTCAATTTTTTCTTTGCTTATTAAAAAATAAGCCCCAAGAATTAATTTGGTTAAATTTCATAAGATGGGATCAACTGTTCATATTGTTTCTAAACTTGTGCTTTTTATTCATAAATAAGTCATGTCTATTTTTTCAAGTTACTATGTATAGGATAGTGTTTCTCAACCTGAGATGCACATTATAATCATTTGGGAAACTTTGAAAACAACACCCACCTCCACACCCACAGGGATTCTGATTCGTTTAGTCTGGAAAGGTTAAAAGTCCTTAGATGAATTTAATGGGCATCCAGGCTTGGAGCTATTAATGTGGGTAAGCCTCTCTCAGCCTCTTTGAAAAAAAATTACTGTTGAATATACTATAATTTACTTTTCCATAACCTGTTGATGGATATTTAGGTTACGTTTAGTTTAACAGCACTTGGCTTAGTTACCTTTTCCCCTATGTATATATACTCTGGGTCATAAGGCACCTGATTGCAAACCTCTGATTGACTGACAACAGAAATGTTCCTTAAATTGAGGTACTCAGACCCATTGAGCAAATGTACCTTGGCTAGAAGCTAGCTTTGTAATTAGGAACCATGGTAAATGATGTGAGCTTGGACTTGACCTCAGAAAAGGCAGGTAATGACCCAGAGCAGGTGTGACCACTCAAGGCTAATCTACAGGTTAATTTATAACATACTGGCTCTCTCTGATGATTTGTGTTCATTTAAGGATCATTACCAAGCCACCTGGCTCCCAGACAGCTCAGTAGCTCCATTGACCATCTGACGTGAGTTATAGCATCACTAGCTTTCCTGCTTCCTGGATTAGGTGTTTGGTTACCTGCTTTTATGCTGATGTGTCTCCTAGAAGATCCCCAGGAAGCAAAACGTGGAACAAGTAAATAGTAAATCCTTCACTGTGCTCCTGGGTACACGACAAGAGGAAATACTGAGTTTAACCATTTAACCACACAAAACTTGACACTGCATGCAAGTGTGGACCTGATGTGCCCCATTTCTCAAAATCTTTGCCTGTGCTTAAAAAAAAAAAGTTTTAAAGAAATGCAAGGAAGGGAATTAAATTTAAGGGAATTAATTTTTTATTTAAACCTTTAACTTCTAGCAGAGCCTGGTTCCTGTAAATGAGAATTTATTTGAAATATTTATTTGCATAAAGATAGTGCTGGGATGATGTTTTTTTGAGTGTTTTTTTCTCCTACTGAGCCCAGGATCACCCCTCTGCTGAGACAGTTTAAAATTCCAGCCTGCGATTCTTTTCAACAAAAAGATAATACAGCAGTTGTAGTTGCTGGCAAAAAATATGTATTTGAGGCTAAATTTACCTTTGCCAATGCTTAGCAAAGCCCAATTCTGCTTAACTTGCTTCATTTTTTTGCCTCTGTTCCTTGAGTGTGTGCTCTGTGCCAAGCACAGCTCAAGGATAGAAGGTTGGTTAACAAAGCAGGTGTGGTTCCCTCTTTCATGGAGCTGTGGCAGTCCATGGAAAAACAGATGAAAACCTCGCAGTAGGATTATAATTCAGGAAAAATCCCACTCCTTTCTGTTTTTACTCCTGTCCTTTCCACCACCTCTGTTGGCTTCCCTCCATGCCCTCCTCTTCTCTGGTGAGGAAGAGCACCTGAGACCCCTGGAGACAAAATATCTGAATCTGTGTGAAAATGCCATGATGCATCCCCTTGTGCAGCTGGGGAGAAAGTCTCCCACCCTGCAGAGAAGGCACCATGAAATTGTGCTGGGTGGCAGACCAGAAGCTTGGTCATGGGGTTAATGGAAGTGGGGCTGAACTAAGACCCCAGGCTCGGTGGAAGGATGTGTGGGGTGGGAGGGTGCTAGATTCATATATGTGACATCATAAGTCACATACACAGCTAAATAAAAAACATGTTTTAGAGCCATGACTCTTCATAGAAAAAATGAAATGCACGTTGTACAAACTACTCCTTGAATATAGTGAGCGCTTGGTTCAATTCATGAGCTGAGGCCAGAGAAACTTAGAGACTGGTTTACAAATGAGTCACTCCCAGAGGATGAGTGGGGTCATGATAGATTTTAAAGTTGAGGTAACAGAGCCAATTAATTTTCTTCAAACCATCCCTTGAGCCATTTTCAGAGGGAGCTTCAGATTGAAAGTCCTGGTAATGACCCTGAAGGAAGTGGGTGGGTGCACAGCAGGGATTAATGAACTTTTTCCACAAAGGGCCAGTTAGTATTTTAAATCTTGTGGATCATAATATGGTCTGTATTGCAATGACTCAACTCTGCTGTTGAAACAGCTATATAGACTGAGTGTGACTGTTCCAATAAAACTCTATTCACAAATATAGGCTGTGGGCCAGACTTGGCCCAAGGCTGTAGTTTGCCAACCCCTCTTCTAGGGGAGGAGTACAGGTATTGGAGGCAAGAGATCCAGGTATGAGTAAAAGCTTTGCCACTATGTCACTGAGGAGTGACCTTGGGCAAGTCCCATTATATGTCCATGTGCTCTGTCTTTTCAAAGGTAAATAATAGAATCGGTTTTATCTCTCTGGGTTGTGGTGAGAATTATATGACATCACAGCTGTGGAAATTCTTTGAGGAGAAATTTTTAAAACTTCAGGCATTCCTAAGGATGTATTATTTTATTATTGAGCTTTTTGATTAAAGCATAAGACTTTGCATTGAGTGGGAAGAAGTAGCTGCTCACCTTCTTTATAACCGCCCCTGAAGTCAGAAGCACATTTCCTTTTCTGTTCTTCTCTGTTCCTCTGTTCCCTTCCTCACTTTCTTTCTTGCCTGAGATATCCCAGGTTTGGCTCAAGTCTTCCTTAGAGCCCCACGGTCAGCATATAAATTCTCCTGCAGCTCGTGTTTGAGAATTGACATTTGAGGCCCATGAAGCACTCACTACTGTCCCCTACCCTCAGTGCCTGTATTTCCTGTTGACAGGAGCAGCCATTTTTCATGCTTTGATTGCTGCTGTTAGCCTGGTGTGGATAAATCGCGTTTGGATACAAATGGTAAAATAACAGTTGACAGGCAAGCTTTTTAAACATCACGTTGTCTTCATAGTTAACGCTTCTCCAGCTCTTACGGAGCAGCAGGGATCCATTACGCCTTGGAGGGTGAGCCCTGGAGCAGCTTCTTCCACTCCTCAGCAAGCATTTTCATCTTAAGTAAGGAGGCCTCTGTGCCTGGGGAGTCACATGGCTGCCTTTGAAAGGGCCAGAGCCTCCTGGGATCCTCTGCTCTGTCACTATGTTCTTCTAGAAGGGGGCAGAGAGAAAGTGAACATATTACTGGGAAAGGGCTGCTGTTTACTAGCTTCTGGACTCAGGCAAGCTATTTGCCCTTTCAGGTCTCCCTTTCTGGAGATGTTTGAAACTGTAAGGTTGCATCCAACTCTTTGACTCTTCTTCTGGCCTCAATGGGGAAAGAACTAAGGTCCCATCTCTGCTTCTTGCCAGAAAGCAACCCCATTTCAAGGTATGTGTGCGATGGAGAAAAACGGAAGGTTGGCATGTCAACCCATCAATACAGGGAGCCCTGCTATATTAGAGCCCAGGGGTTCTGGCTGGCGGCCTAATTCCCTGGGCATCTTTTGGCTGGTTGTCTAGAGGAAAGCAGGTTGTGGAGAGCAACAATACCTTCACTATGGTTTTGGGGAACCATGACAGGGCCTGAGTCAGGCCAGCAAAAGAAAGCGTTTGGGCCAGCACCTGCTGCTCACTGAGTGAGAGTTAGATAAATATTTTCTGATTGAAACAGAATGAATGCTTCCTACCTCTCTTTACTCAGCAGGCAGAGACCAAACTGTGGTGCATAAAGTCCTCCTCAGACTGTTTACTACTCATTGATATCCTGGAGAAAGAACAGGGCGGACTCTGGTGTGAAGGAGTCCACACTTGGCTAATATCCACAGTCAGCTACATTTCATTCATGTATTCTTTCTCTCATTTATTCCTTCATTTGGTATTTATTTATTGTTTCGGTGTTGATGATTCAGTAAAGCATAGGACTGTTCCAGTCCCTATCCTCATGAAAATTTACACTGTAGCTGGGCTCAACCTCAGATAGGAGGTGCTCAGTTTCCCTGGGTTCAGATTTCAGGACACTCCTCCAAGATTCAAGCCACTCCCCAAGGTCTCAGGCCCCTCTTCTAGGCCCTTCCCTAGAGGAGAGTTATGTTGCTAATTGCACCTATTTTCAATACCAACTTAGAGAAATTGAGACCACAAGGGGCAGATTTGAATCACTCCAAGGACTGAGCATATTCAGTGAAAAGGAGTTATATAACCTCAGTGGCTGAGCATGCTCAGTAGAAGGGAGTTGATCCTTCAAATGACTGTCCACTAGGGGCATTGGAGAGCACTGAATATTTCTAAGTGTTTTTCAGTGAATATGTTGGAATTTCACCAATGAGCATGCTGAAAAGAGACCAACTAAGCATGTACAAGACTGTGTTCCATAACTGGGAACCATCCCCTCAGTCAAATATTCATTAGATATCATGAATATGTATTAGATAGTGAAACTATAAAAGTTGAATCCTGTAGAAGGTGGGGCCTCTGCTCACTCTCTCTAGAGCTGACCTGCACTTCCTCTGAGGTGTGTATTTCTTTCTTTCTTTTTATATCAAACTTGCCTTTAACAGGCTGCTGTTCACTCTGTGGCCAGCCTGCTCTTTGTCTGTAAATGTGCGTCCCTTACTTTTTTTTTTAAATCTTTTAAAAATTTTGTTAATGCTTTCAAACCATGAATTCAACAATTTATTTTCTTTATAGGAGGAATCATGAATAAACCACAATTGTGATCATAAACATTTAAATATTGTCTCTCTCTTCCATTTATTAATTTGTTAATTTTTTATTTGATGCTTACATTTGTAGGCATATGCTAGGTGCTTAATTCAGTGCTGTTCAAGCGGTCTTCAGAAGTTCAAGGAAAAATTCATATTATCTTTTATTTTAATTTTTAAATTTTTAAAATTCATTTATTTATTAATATTATTATTTTTTTACATTCTACAATGTTGTCATGGAGCAGTTCTTTTGTATTAAACTTTGGTTGCTCATTTTTCAGGGGCCAACCTGTCCTTTGCTGGGAGAGGTGTGTATACTTTACTTTTTTGTTAAACTGATTTCTAAGGAGCAACTGTTCACTGTCTTGAGCCAGCCTACACTATGTACTAAACTATAAGTGTGCATTTCTTGCTTTTGTATTAAACTTGGTGAAGGCCCTGCTCAGTCTTTGGAGCTTGGCTCACTTTCTCTGTGAAGCCTATGCTTCTTATCCATTACATTAAACCTGTTTCACCTTCTACCATGACTCTGCTCTTGAATTCTTTCATGTGGCAAAATCAAGAACCTCCTAGAGGACAAGGTGAGTTGAGGCCAGCTATCAGGCCTTCCCAGACTCTATCCTCCAATGTCAAACCCATCTGGACTCTCCACGTTACATGACCTGCCTAAAGCCTTTCAGGGCCAGCTCATGCAAGAGTCTTTCACCCCATGATATGAGAGATTGCCATTGTTTTTTATCATTGAGATGTATCATAGCAAGTGACATTTCCTCATCTGTAAAATGGGTGTGGCAATGTCTGCTCCACATAACCCATATTGATGTGAGATAAAATTCCATTTGATAAGTTCTAGATCAAAGAGTGTCATGCAAATTTAAAACACAGACATGATCTCTTACATCTGTATTAAATATATTCATTGCTCTATGTTTTAAATGAATATCCTTCTACCTCCACACCCCACATACCACATCCCACCATGATTTTAAAACATCCTTTAAGGGGCTCACCCTGTGTGTGGAGCCAGGCACTATTCACCTTCAGATCTCATGTTTTTCTGCTTTTTCCCTGGGTATTTTTCACTGGGCTCCACAAATTTTTGTCTTTTCTTCTAGACCTTTGCTTTATTTTGTTTCTTGATCTTGATTTCTTGTTCCAGCTGTATTCCTGTTTCTGTTGCAGCAGATGCTGCTGCATGAACATTATGGATTTTAGCCAGCAGGATGCCCTCTCCCTCTTGAGTATATAGAGAATGCTCACAGCTAAAATAGTCAGGTTAAACTTATAAAAATATGTGAGATCATGAGCCACTTCCTTTGTAATTATGCTCAATTAATCAATCAATGTATATTTTAACAAAAATGTCATCATACTGTAATACTGATTTGTAGCATCATCCTAACTCCTGCTTATGAAAGTATCATGGTCTTTTTTATGGTGTCAATACCATAAAACATCAATATTTTGTATGCTTTTAAAAAATGTTTTATTAGTTTGTTATATCAAAACTAATTATGGGGCCGAGCTCGTGGTGCACTCAGGAGAGTGCGGCGCTGGGAGCGCGGTGACGCTCCCGCCATGGGTTTGGATCCTATATAGGAATGGCCGGTGCACTCACTGGCTGAGTACTGGTCACGAAAAAGACAAAAAAAAAAAAAAAAAAAAACTAATTCTGTACTCTTGAGAGAGGACTCAGACAGCACAATGAAATAAGAAAAAATATCCAGGATATGAAGGATGAAATTTACAGACATTAATACCTTAAAAAAATGTAGCAGAACTCCTGGAACTGAAGGATTTATTCACTAAAATAAAAAACACAACTGAGAGCTTAAGCAGCAGATTAGAACAAGCAGAAGAGATGATCACTGATCTCAAAGACAGTCCTTACAAAATAACCCAGGCAGATGAAAAAAAAGGAAAAAATAATTTGAAAAAAAATGAAGAAAGTCTAAGAGAGCTAGCAGACAACCTTGAGTGCACAAACATCTGAGTCATGGGTGATCCAGAAGGGGAGCAGAAATGTAAAGACATTAAAAAAATCTATTCAATGAAATAATAATGAATCTCATCAAGCTCATCAATTGGAATGGAATCCTTACTCCCATTTTTGAAAATCAGAACAGCACCAAATTATTTTTAAAATGCTTACACTGTGTGTATGTGTGAATGTGTGTGTATGTATATGTGTATGTATGTGTTTGTTTGATAGTGTTTCTCTTTCTGCATCTTCCTTGCCCTAAAGTTGCACAGTCTTGGATGACAAGGAAAATAGAGCATAATTATTTTTTTAAGAACCCATACCACGATTACTTCTAATAATAGCCAATTTCCTCTTTCCCTCCTTCCTTCCCTTCCCTGTTAAAAAATCACATACCTCAGCTTAGTATTTTATAGTGAACTTTGGCATGACTTTGGAACAATCTGAACCCATGAATTTTCATTTGAAAATGAAATAGCCAGAAACTGGCCTGGGAAAACACATTCACTATTGTTATTAGATTTTCATTTGATTAAATATTACAGTCAAAGTTATATGGTATCAGATATAGCTGGAAGGTGCTAGAAATGACCTGATCTAACTTTGGGCTTTTTCCTGATGATAGAGGCTCAGGGATAAGTTTTGTCTTGGCCAACATCACCAAATCAGTCAGTGGCAGACCATGGACTAAGTTTCAGTTCATTATGGGTTTCAGTTTAAGACTCTTTCTTTTTCTTTTTATTACTTCTCAATTTTCTGTTGGTTGGGTGAAATAATTATTGATTATCCCCTGTATATTTCAGAGGCTTACTTTTTTTTGTTTGTCTGTTTTTGTTTTTCTAACTCTCTGTCTCCCTCTGTGTCATCTCTGGAAACTTAGAAGCATTGGAAGGTCTAAAGTTCTTGGTTTCTGGGTTCCATCATCAGTGCCCACTGCTCTTGTTTCTTCCTGTACTTTTAGGACAACCCATGTCCAAATGTACAAGCTCTTCAGCCTTGTCCAAAATATGTGCAAAATGCAAATCAACTTTTATTTTCCTTATTATATAGAAAACCCTGGCTTTATTTACATTCCTTTCCATTAAAAAGAACAATAGCATTTTTCTCTGAGACAATATGCCATTTATTACCATCTTTTTTCCATTGTGGATCATGGAAGTAAATGATGGGAAAAGGTTGGGTCAACCTCAGGACTGGTGTTTGATTTACATTCTGGTAGGATATGGATCCAGTGATACTTTAAAGCAATTTCTAGATGGTTGTCTCTGAATTGCCTTCTAACAGGTGTTACTGAGTGCCTACTCTCTACCAGGTACTTGGAACAGCTTAGGAGAATCACTTTATTGCTCTTTAGAGAAAATAAGAAATATAGGCATGAGACACAGAAATAGGGAGCTGGATTTGGTTATGTCACATTGACAAGGCTGGGAATTACATTTTCTAAAATAAGGAACTTTCATTGGATTTGGAAGGCAAATGAGAAGCCACCTTTACCATCCTAAGCCTGTGGTGGTCAAACAGGTACACAAGCAATGTCTGGTGGGCTCTAGGTTGTAGCTTCTTTTCCTGACTATTGGTCTCTCTGACCAACCAAGTGCATGACTGCAGACCCTTCAAAAGTGTTGCTTCAGAAAGCTCCCTCTTTGCTTTCCTATGCTGGTGTCAGCCGCACAGAAGTTCTGAGATTCTTTGATAAGCACCAACTTGTGCACCACACCCTGCTTCAGGCTGTTGTGGCCAGTGACTTTCTCTCATCCTCTGACCCTTGTCTTCCAGATCTTCATTTTGCCAGCTCTTCTCAGGTATGTGCAAGCTCTAGTTTCTTTAGTAAGCCCCTTGTTCCCACAATGCTTGTAGTGGCTCTGCTTTCCTGACTAATTGTCACTGACAGAGTAGGCAATGGCAGTATACAAAAATACCAAGTGAGAGAAAATCCATCAGATGTCACCAGAAAGATAAAGATGAAGTGCTTAGAAAATGGAAAAATTTCCTAGGACAGCCTCAGGCGAATACCTGGTTTTCCAGGTCTTCAGGTAGAACACAGTTCTCCTTTTTGAATGTTATAATAAATCTAGTGACTATGCATAATGGTGATATCTTAAGGAAAGGAGACAAACTGGGAACCTCATAGAAGTGAAAGGATAAAAGAGGGACCTGAAAGAAACTTGGTTGCCTTTACAATTTTGAGCCTCATTTCTTTATAATGTAGAATTGGGAAATACAGAAACTTTTTTTTCTCTTTTGTTGCCAGTGGACATTGCCCTTACAGTATTCATTTACCATTGTTAACAAAGAGACAGAGAAAGAAGACAGTGTAAGATCTGGTGCCTTGGGAATCTTGGTCGGTTGAGTCATCCAAGGAAAGCATGGTGGTCCCCAGAGAGCCAATGAGACAATCTGCAGGCAGTTGCCAGTCTGTCACTTTGTTCTAGCACTGACTCTTCATTCATTAACAGATTTATTGAACATCTACTTTGTGTAAGGAGCAGTTGAGCTAAACCCTGTGCTATTTGATGCCAGGGATGTTTGTGTGTGTCTTTTCATTGTTGGCTGTTGTGTTGTCTTGTCTGCCTGCTCGAGGATACTATGTATGTGTTGGATATGTCCTGGTAAAGTCGGTGCAGACATAGATGGAGACAAGAATGAAACTTGAAAGGAAGAAGTTTATTATACTCACAGGTCCCAGAGAGGGAGTCACCACATGCCATACAGGTCACAGGGAGAAACAGCAGGTAGTCAGGAGTAAGAAGACAGAAGGGAGGGGAATAGCTTTGTCTACAGCCTTTTTGGGGGTTTCTGTGAAAAAGACAAGGTAAGGCAGGATAAACAGTTTAGGATTGGCTAGTTTGAATAATTTAGGTGGGCTCTAAGCTATTGGGGAAGTCCCTAGTTGTCTGGCACCTGGCCCTGTGTTGATTTAGGGCAAGGAAGATATTGGCTTGGTGTGAGAATTATATATGGAGCCATCTGGGGGTGTAAACTCGGGGTTAATTGGTTTGTATATGAAAGGCATGGTCATAGGCAAGTTGTTATTTCTATGAATTGTATGGCATTGGGAGGGGCAGTCTTTCCCCAGCCAGAAAGGCTTCTAAACATGTCAAAACATCATAATATACAGAAAATCAAAAATAATGTGTCTGTAAGACAAACTAGAGGACTTGTGCTGTCCTTCCCAAGCAGAGCACCAGTATTTGAAAGAAATGGCCTGAGACTGGAACGATTTGAAGGGAATGGACCACTGAGAGCTGGGTATTAGGAATGGCAGACAGAACATTGACATTTTCGCTGGAAGGAATTCATTACATCAGTACTGAAAAAGACTGGAGAGATCTTCCAGTTCAAGCCATGTTTGACAAAGGAAGAAACAGGCTCAGAAATGAGAGGTGACTTGCCCAACGCTGCTCAGTCAGGAGTCGACATCAGAATTAGAACGTGGTTCTCTTGATTTCTAGGGATCTTTCCTCAGTGTTACACTGTGCATGAAACATGATAGTACAAATGCTTGCTGAAGATTTCTTGTATCCTAGACAGTATCTACTTCTAGATACTTGTCATATTTATTCCTCACAAGAACCGCATGAGGTGCTACTGTTACTCCCATTTTTACAGGTGAGGCTCTGAGATAAAGGAATTGACTTAAGCTCATGTAATCAGTAAATGAAGAACTAGGAGTCACTCTGGGCCTGTTTGAGTATAGGAATCAAAGTTTATTTATTACTTTTAATTTTCTTAAGAAACAGTCTCCAGACTTAGTGCCATTATTTTCTGTTTTAGAGATGAGGAAACTGAGGCACAGAGAAATTCAGTAAACTAACTTTACATGTTATAACAAGTAAATAACAGGATCATGTTTTAAAGTTAACATTTCTTTTAGCATAATGAATTAAAACAAAGAATGGCATGGTTGTATGTGGACTGGCTGGCTAGATGCTTATATGTAGCCAGCGTTCTGTCCTCTTCCAATCTAGGCAGAGAAAGCTCCCCAGGGACTGGGAGAAGCTTTGAAAGGAGAAGAGAAAAGATGTTTTCTCATCACCCCTCAGTATCACACATTAAAGTCAGGGCCAGGTTGATATTCTGGGCATTGGCCAAGAACGGGAGCCAGGAAAGCCACAGTTTCTTCCTTTATCAAAGTTCCTTATCTAGAGCAGCCTCACAAGAGCCTGGCAGGTCTTCCTTTCTCCACTTAAACTGAAGCCTAGTGCTTCTCATTCTCTGCTAATCCTTAGGAGCTCTGCTGAGCAGAGCCCCAGCTGATGGACATGAAGTATGAGCAAGAAGTAAGTCTTTCAAGCCACCCAGATCTGATAGTTGCTTGTTATTGCAGCATAACCTACCCTGTCCTTACTGACAGCCACACAGATCTCTGTGGGTTGACTGTGTTAGGAGATAAGGAGGAGGAAGAGGAGGAAGACGTGGGAGGAGAGGTAGAGTTTTTGTTTTTGGTCTTTTGCTTTTAACTTTAAATAGGTATTAATAACCATGGAAAGCCTCAGCGGCATCATCTCATTTAATTTTTACAAAAACCCAAATTATCATGCTAATTCATGCTCTCATTTTACAAAAGGAGAAACTGAGCCATGGCATGATTAGATCACTAAACCAAAATCTCACAGTAAGTACTTAAGCAGAACTCAAACCTAAGTCTGACAGTCAGGTTTGAATTTTAATTACTAAACTATATACTTTTCTATAGTTTCTAGTTGTTTAGTTGATCTCTGATCACCAACATGACATTGGCTTTTAAATTATTGCATTTAGGGATCCTAACTGAGCCAGAATTAGTTCCATTTGCCAGTCTCTGCTCTAGATATGGTGGGTGCTAAGAGGATAAACAACTCCCAATGTATTTTCAAATAGGGTGTAATCTGGTAGAGAAGATAAGATGGATATTAATTCTACAGTGAGGCAGATTATAAATGCCATAGAAAAGGATATACAAAAGCCTATGAAAGTGCAAGAAGTGAGGGATTTTTTTGTACAGTACGAACTGAATTTCTTTTACTGTTAGTATGAGTTTAAAGAATAAAAAAGTACAGGGAAATTGTGAAATTAACCATGAAAGAGTCTCTATATAATGTAGCCTTGAAAGGTTATGTATTATCCAAAATATTGTCACTAAATAAATGAACTTGAAGCACTTTTATTACTGTAAAGGCTAATTACTAGATGCATTGATAGCTGAGAGGGATGTGCAGATGTGGTGAGCTAGTGCTGGGAGGTGAGGAGGGATTAAAATAATTTCAAGGAGTTCACTGCTAGATAAGTGGCCTATGCTCTGGCTAAATTAGCAACATTACAAAAATCCCTGAGGACATTGCTGAGGTGCTGAGCAAATGTTTACAATCCTCCCTATAGCAATTTTTAATCACATACATGGAAATAAATTAGCATCACCAAAAACTACAAACAGATGGAAGTGGACATTGTAGCTATGACTAAAAACATGGTCTAATACTGGGTTATTTCCAACACTTTCATCCGGAAAAAGCTATCTGTTATTAGGAGCTATTTCTATTTTCCAAAAAATAACTAGCTGTAGTTTTCTAGGATCAAAAGCAAAAGGAACTGATTACTTAATGCTTTTTTCCTTGTGAACATGGCATAGTGAAGGCAAGTTATCACTTTTCAATGTGATAAATCTTTTGACACTTACATTTGACTGAAATCTGAATTTAACTTTCTAGTAGTTCCCCACCTAAGCATGCCCCAAATATGTGGGGGTGTGCAGATAGTCACAAGTGAAAATACACCTGGTGGTGGTGATGGTAGGGGTGAATGTGAACACAGACATAAGGAAGACTGTGGGTCAGATAAAAAGCAGAATACACATGATAGCAGAACCAATTTAGCAGTTTGTGTTACTAACTTCCAGTCATGGCCTTACGTAAATGACCAAATATTGTGGAAACTTCCAGAATTTGAGGTTTGTTTATGGGAAGGCTACTTATTTATCTTTGTTGTTTGTTTCATTTTTTCCCCAGCTCTTATAAAGAGATGTGACTGCGTCATAGAATATGGGCACCTGGTATTTATTCCTTCCCCACTCTCTGCCCCTCACCCCCACCACAAGGATTCATCACTTTCAGTTAGAAGCCAAAGTAATACTTAGGCTAAACTCAATTCCCTTTCTTGTGACTGGATTTGCATGATACCTGCAAGCATTTTCCACCTGCTACAAATTATGGGGTTGAGAGAAAATAAAAGGAAGAGTCCTTTTTGTTTCCCACAGGGAGAAGAAGATTATTTTGATATTTTGATTGGTAAATTTATTTTTATTGAAAAATTTTATTGATAAATTTGATGCAGATTAGCGAAGCAGAATTTCTTGGGCTGAGTGGTCTAGGAAAAGTTTAATGAGGTCAACAAATCTGTATTTATATTGCCAAATAGTCTTCATAAAGACCTTCTCAAGGGAGATAGAGCAGTACGATATATTAAAAAGAGTAAAAGATAAAGGAAAATAGTCCTGAGTTTTGGTTTCATCATTGACAAGCTCTGTGACAGAAAAATCACTTTCTATCACTGCAAACTGCTTTCCTCAATATTATATGAGTGGCCTGGATTGCACAGTCTCCAAGGTCTTACCAGATCAACATTCTAGAAAGGGGTCATCTTTCTTGTAGCAAAAATCCCCAAGCAAGGTGATTGCATACCTTTCTGAGTAAGGCATTCCTCAACTTTTCCAGGGTGAGTTAAGCATCTTGTTATACTCATGAAGCCTTGGGTGTGAGATAAAAGGGAGGTGTATCATAGCAGAGAACTCGAAGTGGCCCTATCTATATGTCTTCATCAATTGCTCTATTATCTTGTCCTTGGTGGATGGAGAATGGATGGTATGTTGGTTAGGCACACGGGCTCTGGAGGCTTATGATCTGAACTGGAATTTAGGCTTCCCTACTTACATATTACAGGGCTTTAATTATGTTATTTGACCTCTTGGGCTTTGCTTTTCTCATCAGTGAAATTGGGGTGATACATACGCTGGTTTTGTTGGGTAATTGAGGATAGCAATTGAGAAAATCCATAGAAATAATATCTCCCTCGTGCTTTTACCTGAAAATTTTGTTTCCAGGATATATCCCCTAGGTGATAACTGTGCTGATATTATACAATTTTCTTTGACTCTTTGTGTTGGCTTTAGTTGAGAGTTGCCTTGGGTTGTCCATTCGGTTCTGACAGGCCTGTAAACAGTATTTACTTAAAGATTTGTAGAATTTTATAAATATTTATTCAGCACCTTACTATGTTTCTCACAGGCTTTCCTTTTTGCCTAATAAAATGTCTATGCATTTATCTGTTTTCATGCTCATGGGTGACCGAGTCCAAATCATTAGTCCCAGGGAAAGCTCCCCAAGTGTGGGAGTTGGAGGTAAGTTAGGGCTAGATAGGCACCAGACACACTGTCCCTTTCCAGATGGATTTCTGGTATGTTAACTAAAAAACTGTATTTGCTGAGGTGGCAGATGGAGCTGAACCTTATAAGAAAAGGGGCCTTTAATTTGTGCAAGGATTTTTTTTTTTAGGATGAAAGAAGCCTGCCTCTAAGGATAAAATACCTGCAGTTTTACTTCTTTTCCTCCTGGCTTTTGGATCCTGTTCCTCTTCTTTCCTTAGATCCCCATTATTCAAGGCTATCAATTTTGTGGCATTTACTGTCCTTCTTTTCATTACTATGTAAAGTGCCTCAAAACGTGTTTAATTTTTTATGTAGTACTTATTTTATTATACTAATAAATCTTTTTGTTTGCCAAAGGGCCATAGTAGCTGTGGAGAGTTTATATGTAAATTAAGAAATTACTTTGCCTTCTTAACTATACAGAGTGATGTGTAAGAGCAAACAAGTGCTGGCTGAAAGAGAGGTGGATTGAGAGAAGAGTTTCTCCTTGCTTGTTTTCATAGTTTAATCCAGGGGTGTATTAGTCGTTTTCTGTTGCTTGTAACAGAATACCTGACGCTGGGTAATTTATAAAGAAATAGAATTTATTTCTTACAATTTTGGAGGCTGGGAAGTCCAGGTTTCAGGGGGTACATCTGGTGAGGGCCCTTTTCTTGGTGCAGAGTCCCATGGAGATGCAGGGCATCACATAAGAAGGTCTGGGTGAGAGTGCTTGTTAATGTGCTCACTTGCTGTCCTTTTAAAGCCACCAGGCCACACCCATGATTACCCATCAAACCATTAATCGATTACTCTATGAATGGATTAATCCATTCATGAGAGTATAGTCCTCATGATCCAATCATTTCCTAAAGGCCCCGCATTTCAACACTGCCACATTGGGAATCCAGCTCCCACATGAGCTTTGGAGGGACAACATTCAGACCATATCATGGGGTATTGTCTCACAGGCTACAGTCTGGAGCACCTGTCTCCTCAGCAGGAGAGGGGAAGAGGCAGAACTTTTCTCATGAAAAGTTATTTGAGTAGTCTTTCCTTCCCCACTGTGATATAAATAAAGACACATATAATCAAAACACATTGAAGCTTTCCACGAAGAATTTCTGCCTTTTTGCTGGTACAGTAATTCTTAAACCTGGCTTTATATTAGAATCACTGGGGGGTGGGGAGTGGGGCTTTCATAAATTACTGATGTCTGGGTCTCACCCGGGAGAAGATATAGTAATTAAAAATTGGTAGGAATAGAGCCTTATCATCAGTATGGTTTTAAAAGAATCTAGGTGATTCTGTTTTGTACCTGAGTCCTACTAACTGGCCTTCCATTTCTCAAAACTTTCAGAAGATCTGTTTGATAGTGGCATAGAGTGATTTAGGAGCATTGCTGGACCAAAGAAGTTTCTCAGACTCTTCCTTTGTTACACAAAAACTCAGACACATACACGTAGTTCAAAGATGGTTTCACTGACGTAGATACACAAACGTGCTTGGACGTCTACATATACAGTCCCAGAAATAATCTCTGACACACAGGCACACACACATGAATATACATATACATACATAGATATAGACACATTATACACAGACAAGGATAAAGGCATACAGAGACATACATACTTACAAAGATGGACATAAAAACAAATATATATATATATATATATATAATAAGGCTTGCTTATATAGACATGGCCCTAAGCACACAGACTTACCCACAATAAAAACACTCAAAGTTTCACACACAAAGAAACATCCACATAGACACATAAAGGGACCAGACACCAAGCCATAAACAGACATGAATAGAGACATACATTTAAAAATTGACTTCACAAGATTTTAGCTCTTCATTTTCTGCAAGGTCCTGGGATGTCATTGGGGATTATATGCTGTCTGTCCACGGATATGATTTGGCCTAACTCAGTGAAAGCTCCCTGATCTCTCACTGAGATGGGTTTTATAGAAAGCAAGATGGCAATTGTAGCCTCAAAGCAGGAAACCACACAAATTTTCAATGAGAAAATCAATTCTACTGAAAAAGTTTCCACTATATGACTTGGGATGAAGTGCTGCTATCTGAACAGCAGACCAAAAGAGCCCTAAAATGATAATACATAGTATTTGAGTGGCATCATACTTTTATCAAGTGCTTTTATACCTTCAATCTCATTTTGTTATATTTACATTTATACAGAGCTTTACAGGTTTGATCTTAGTCTCATTTGATCATCTGAGCAACTTGATTAAGTGGGTAGATCTATTATCCCCATATTACAATGAGATTGGAATTGATATTATGATTATTTTCACTGTACAAATGAAAAAAAACAGAGGTTCAGAGAGATTAAGTACCCCATTCAAGGATACTCCAGGTCAAACCCAATTCCTAGTTCAGGGTCAATTTTACCGTAACGGTGAGTTGTATAGGAACTTGAACAGGTATAATAAAGATAGATCTAACTTAGATACTAACTACTCAGCCCTGGAAATTAAACAGCAGTATGGATGCCTCAAGTGCACTTCAAATGAAGTGTGCATCCCCTAGGAGCCAATGGGATATGCACATCTAAGATATGTGCAACTGCTCTCTCTAACACATGGAACAATGCCATTATAATAGATCTTAGAAACTACTGAATCCTTGTCTGTTAGGTGTCCAGAAGTTCTGGATGTCAGGTGTTGAGAGCCATCCTGCTATAGGGAACAGCATGGGAGGCTGAGGAGCGACACCCCTTGTTCAGCAGGCTGCAAGGGGGTCCCAGGTATGTGGCACGGTTCCATGGAATTTCCTGTTTGTTCACCTTTGGTTGCTTGACAAGGCTTCCCAGAATTAAACAGCCTAACCTTTTGGCTTGGTATGGCTTTGGGAAATTCCAAGGGCTCTGGGGTTTCTCAAAGGACATGTTAAAATACATCAAAATTAACTGGTTTACTTAAAGGGCTTTGGCAGTACTAAAGGTGTATTTGATACATGTTCCGGGTATGGGTTAGCTTGATTTAATTTTGTTGTTGATTTTTCCTGTTAGTGGTGTGTGCATTGACCCATAATTTTAAAATAACTGGCTCTATAGTTGTGATCATACTCTTGCGTGTGTGGAATGAAGTTATTATGTTAAATTTTTATAAATCCATGTCTTCTAGGGAGATGGGGGGTCCAAGTGCAGTGGTGCTTACAACTAATTGATCACAACCAGTTACAGATTTCTTTATTCCTTCTGCACTCTCATTGCTTCACTTGACTCACCAAGAACATGTCATTCCATAGTAATAATAAGAATGATGCAGTGTATTTTAACAAAAATGTCCCCCGTGCTGTTCCTGGAGTCTGTTGGCAGGGAAATAAAAGGTTTTATTATAGAGATAAATAAGTAAAATAGTACAAGAATATAAACAAGTTTTGCTATTAACAGGTTTGCTTTAGATTAGTTTATAATTTAGAATCATTTAACAGTAATAGAGATTTATTGTTATATTTTATTATATAGAATCATGATATAAGTAATATGGTTTTTGTTGATTAAGAATTAGCATAGTTGAGGGCCAAACCCATGGCTTACTCAGGAGAGTGGGGCGCTGGGGGCGCAGCGGTGCTGGGAGTGCTGCGGCCGCAGGTTCAGGTCCTATATAGGGATGGCCGGTGCACTCACTGGCTGAGCGTGGTGTGGCTGACGCCAAGCCAAGGGTTGCGATCCCCTTACCGGTCACAAAAAAAAAAAAAAAAAAAAGAAAAAGAAAAAAAAAAGAATTAGCATAGTTGATATAAACATAAACATTATTAAATCATTAAACATAAGTATAAGTAAGATTAATAAAATGTAAATTTACATATAAGTTAAGAAGGTTAAGAATTATGGTTCAAACTAAAAGTCTGATGCTCTTTAAAGCCTAAAGATGCATGAGTGGGTGTTTTTGTCAAAACATGAAAACTTTGGAACATTTTGAATAGAAATGAAATAAGAAATGTTTTGATTAAAAGATAAATCATTATGTAAAAGATTAAGTAAAAAGATATAAATAAAGCAAGATTCATGTGGTCATTGTCCACACTCGCACCAGACATCTGTGGTCCACATCTTTCTTTTTTCACCGAATCCACACCACCTATTCAGGTCCAACGAATCCTGCAGAGCTGGTCTCTGGCATTCAGGAGGAGGTTTCTGTTTGTTATTCTTTGTTATTATGTGTCTGAATGGAAATGAAACTGGATGGGAAAGCATTTGATGACACTGACATGTGGAATTATCTTTTAAATGAGTCCTCTGCATTGGACTGGGGAGATAGCTGTGTGCTCAAGGGTGTTATTATAAGATCTCCTGCCAACCAACATGTAGCTGTGGATTTATTGAACAGTTATCATATGATTTTCCCTGAGATTGAATCTGTGGTAGATACTGGCAAGAGGGTCTATACTAGATACTAGTCAGTCTCTGCACTCCAATGGCATAAGTTTTTATTTAGATGATAGATAATGCTTAGAGATTATAGAATAATCAGACAAAAATAAATCAAAGCCAGAATATAGATACGTTTTCTTTTTTCCTCAGGCTATGTATTGCTTTAATAATGAATTGAAGCACTTTCCAACATGTAAAAACCAAGATTTTAAACATAGAAATACAGATTCCTAGTGATTTTTACCTTTATAGAATTTTGGATGGTTAACAACTCTGGGCCCATATTCCCACATGGCAAAGACTGTTGGGAACTGCCACACTCTCTATACTTCAGTTGTCTTAATTCAGTTCCACTTCACCCATTTGGGTGACCTTCCTGTCACTGGAGATCTATTGTTTTCCAACCTCTGATTAAGCTGTAATTAAGTCCAAACACAATGACCAACGAATGCCTTAGTAGTCTAGGAAGGGGGAAGTCGGTAAAGGCTGCAGCAGTCAGGGGAGGCCTCATGATGGAAGTGACGACTGATCTCTCCTGAAAGAAATCAGGATTTAGATAAGGGGAGGGGTAGATGCAGTGTACTTGAAAGGAGGGTTTCTGGGAAGAGGCAGAAAAAAGCAAATACAAATTAAATTCTAGGTTATTTAGAGATTTACAAAGAAAGTCAATATTTAAAACTTAAAGAAGACAATATAGGAGACTATAATATCAGGGTTTACAAAGTTTTTTTTTTACAGTAGTCAGAAAAATCACAACCCATAAAAAATAATGTTTGACCATTTTAAAAATTAAAAAAAAAGTGATCCGAATACAAATCACAGGCATAGGATAATTACTTACAAATGATGCAATTGGAAAATAATTATATAAATAATTTACCAAAATTTCCTACATATCAATGGGAAAAAGGAAAGTTAACAAAGGGCACAGCATAGAAAACTGCCTTTAGAAAAGAGGAAACACAAATGATCAATGAAGACAGGAGAAGTGCTCACCTCTCAAGCTATCAGGGTTATGTGAATTAAAACAACAGTGAAATATCATTCTTTACTTACTGTATTTGCAAAATTCCAGGAAGTTGGCAAGGATTTGGAAAACAGGAATTCTTATAGACTGCTGGGAGTGTGAATTGGTAGAATCCTTTTGATTGCAAGTTGGCAATATTTTGTAATATTGAATATTCATTATATTCCTTTGAACAAGCAATTTCATAGATGCACATATGTGTATGTATATATTATATATGTGTGTATATATACATATATATATATTTCAAGGACAGAGAGAAACTGCTTTTTATAAAAATTTAATTGACACATTGTAATTGTACATATTTATGGGGTATTATCTGTTGTTTTGATGCATATATATTGTATAATGATTGGGTCAGGGTAGTTAATGTATCCATAACCTCAACCATTTCTCATTTCTTTGTGGTGAGAACATTCAAAAGCCTCTCCCCGAGCTATTATGTAACATACAAAACTTAACTGTTAACCTTAATCACCTTACTGTGCAATAGAACACCAGAGCTTATTTCTCCTATCAAATTGTAATTTTCTATCCATTACCTACCTCTCCCTGTTTTCCTTTCTCCCTTCTCCTCCCCAGTCCGCTCTACTTTCTGCCTCTATAATATCACTATTTTTTTTAGATTCCACATATGAGTGAGATGTATAGGATATATCCTATGTGTATAATTTCTGTATATGAATATATGAGGAGGTCTTGAAAAATTTTATGGAAATTTTCATATTATCTTTTAATTCTATTTTTCCACAATTTTTGATGTACCCTTGTATATAATTTCTCTAGGACACACACAAAAACACACATATGTATACACACACAGAATTAGTTATGCGTCCTCTAGAAGACAGTGGGGATGCATATCTGAGATATTTGTAACTATGTGTGTATATCTGTGTATATGTCCCAGAGAAATTATTTTATATTTGCACAAGAAATCATTTGGAAATATGTCCAATGTAGTATTGCATGCAAAACCCCAAATAATTAGAATTAGCTTACATGTTCCTCAGTTGGAGGATAGCTTAATATTGGTAAATGCACTCATGGGAAAATTATATAGTCCTGAAAATTAATGGACAAGTATTATCTATTTCAAATTAACTAAAACAAAACCTACAGTTAAGAGAAAAATAACAAGTTCCAAATAATACATATAATGTGATCCCATTTATTTCAAATATGAAAACATGTAAAACACAACAAACCAATAAAAGGCTCAATGAACATAGTCTGTAGGGGAGGAAATAAGTTGCATGGCAGGAGGTAAGACAGGCCTGCTCTGGCTCCGAGACTCTGGGTGCCTGCAGCGGGGCGGTCTGTTAACATGCAGGCTCTGTCACTGGAACTTTGAGAGTCACTCTGCTTTCATTATCCGATCAAGCAGCCATTGATACTGTCCTCTTTTCAAAGCTGCTACCTGGGGGAAAACAGCTGTTACAGATTTGTGTTTAAGACACTATTCATGTGTGGTTAGAACAGTGTCTGAAGAAAGATGAAAGTCTTGCAGAGTATCCAGCTCTAAGAGATACAGGAAAGGAAGAGTCACAAATCATCTTTCGTTCTTCTTTTGCTGTGAAGTATTTCCCCGGGGGGAAGGTTCAGAAACTCACAGATCTTTCACTCAATCAAATAAACATTACTTGGATGTTTTCAGTGGCCTCCTAAACTGCACTTCCCACCCTTTGTGCCTGCCTGTGATCTCTGCCTTCTTCACACCAGATGAATCTCCTAATGACATAGCTCTGACAGTTTATGTCCGGTTCTGTCTTATGTTCTCAATAAGTCCCAGAATTGGCACCCTCCAGCATCTGGCTCCAGCTTCTTTTGCTAGTATTCCCACCTGCTCACTTCCTCAGACCCACAGATGTTTGCTGAGAGCCTGTGTTGTGCAGGCTTTTTTGTAAGCACTGGGAATATGCGGAGAGCAGGGTGGATGAGGGGACTTTCCTCAGCGTGCTCTCATTCTAGGGGGGGAACAGGCACCAATAAAAATACACATAAGGTCATTGCACATGGCATAAGTGCTATGCATTCAATAAAACAAGTGTGCGACAGTAACTGGGGACATTAGATAGGGTGGTCAGGCTCCTCTGAGGAGGTGACATCTGGGCTCGTATCAGAGAGTTGAGGAAGTATCAGCCAGTCAGACATCCGTGGGGGGATGACTCAATGGTCTTTCTTGTGCTCTGGCTCAGCTGGCATCTTTGTCCCCAGCATATCCTATTCTACCTGAACACATTTCCTCCCATCTCCATCTGTGGAAGCTACAGCCTGTTTTAAAAGCCACCTTTAGCTGCCACCTCCTTCAAGAACCCTACCTGTTCCCCTCAGCCAAATGCCATTTATCTCAGTTCTTATGATAGCTTTACTGTTAATACAGGGCTCTTCTCTCATTTAGTCAGGACTCTCCTGATTACATGTGACAGAAGCATAGTTGGAATAAAGGCAAACACAAAATGGGAACTGTATTGGTTTTGCTAAACAAGCCATAGAATGAACAGGGGTAGAGCTAGGCCCAGGGGTGGCAGTATGGTAGGAACTGTCAAAACAGGAGGTACTTCTATGGGTGGTTTTCTGTCTGCTTGTGGATCCTGCAAGCATCACCCCAGAAATGCTTCTTTACCTCAGCAGCAGCTGGATCCAGTTTGCAGTTCTCCCCGCACTTACAGAATCAGTTTCCTTGTGTCTTTCTCACCGTCCCTTCATGGTGCACCCCATGTATTCCCTGACACCAGCACCAGTGGCTGCAACCCATCTTCAGAAATCTGGGTCCCAGGTCCCTGTGATCCCTTCTCCAAATTCAGGGACACCAATGCCTTGTGGAGAGCAACCTCTCCTCAGAAGTCTGGGTCCGGTCCCATGATGTTCCTCTTTCAACAGGGCTGAGTTTTACCTCTCTATTTTATATTTCAAAATTTTAATAGTTCCAAATGTTTCCCTTTTTTCCTTTATCCCTAAGAGTGGAAGTGTTTCTTCATCAATACTTCCATTATACCTGAGTGCCCTTTTTCTTTTAGCACATTGAGTTACCTGTTCATAACTTTATACCGAGTTAGCAATGCTGTAGATTAAATTCTAGTTGTTGAAGTAATAGATGTGGTGGTTTCTGTTTCCTGATAGCTCCTCCCATAGCTGAAGAGGCATTTTCACAGATTCTCAAAGCTAGTTAATGCCGTATAGAAGGATACCACCAAGTCTTCTAAATTTCCAGTGAAGTTATGATACCAACCAACTATTTTCTGTATTGTAACATATAATAAAATAATGAATTAATAGTGAATTAAGCTCATTCATCCTAATAACTTATTATGTGTCTGGGATGGGGTGGTCACTGAAGGCATCTGAGAAAGAGCATATTTTAATCATTCCAAATATAGTGGGAGGATAAGCTTGTTTGGGCTTAAGGTTGATTTAGAAAAAGATGGTTTATTTGTATTTTTAAAGGATATTTTGGAATAAAGGAAAGTTGAGACAAATTTTAAAGTCCTGCTGCCATGCACAAGTAAGGGAGGTTGGATGTGAGAGACTGTAAGAAGGTTTGCTGAAGGTTATGAATGGGAAACCCATTTGGTAGACATAAATAGGACTCTAAGAAAATAAATATTAAATTTTAATTATCTATGGTTGTCATCCTGAGATTTCTTAAAATGTGATGCCATGACAGAATTGAGACAAAAGCTGCTTGGTTTGATATAGTTTATGTTGTTATTTGGTATTTTTCTCATTGATTTACCTACTTCTAATACAACGAACATTTCTGTATATCAGAAACATGGCATCTCTCAGAGTGCTTATGATCAGTCCTTGCACCTGTTACTTGCTTCATGACTGCTGAAAAGTCATTGCATTATTATCATTATCTTACATATATGGATCACTTATTGTCAGTCACCGTCTATGCCGATTTGTAGATGTCTGATCTCATTTAATTCTCACAAGCAGCAGCAAAAACTGGTATGGCTATCATTTCTACTTTTCAAGAGAAAACAGAGGTTTTTAATTGTTCAATAACTAGGCCCAATGTCATGCATCTTATAAATATTTTTAGTAAAGGTAGTCAACCAAGAAAATTGTAGTACTCTGGACTTTTTATTTATCAGAATATCTTTACAAAGTGCAGCCCTCTAAAAGACATTTTACTATCCTGCTTTTTTCTGCTAATTGAATTGGAGGCATCAGGGCTGTTAGTATAGACTTGGATTTTGGCAGGTGAACTTGTGGTCATCTCCCTGGCTGTTTCAGCCCTTTTCTAAGAGAAATGAGATCTCCTTTCATTCTCTTCACTTCTTCACAGGTCCTCATCCATCCCACCTCACCCCACATTTTCCAAAGCAGTAGAAGTTGGTGCATTGAAAATTCACGTCTGTTTTATTCTTTTGGGGAGAAAAAGTGACTGAAGTTTCTAGAATGCCTGCCATGGTGACTTCTTTTTATTGTTGTCTGTTTACTGTCAAGGAGAGAAGCACTTTGTCCTCTCATTGGTTTCTTTTATTTCTAGCCATTGAGAATTTAATTTTTTGAAGTATGGAGAGGGAACTCTGTGAACCTGTCTGGAGAAGCATTTCACAGTGAAGGATGTCACACTGAGCTGGCTCAAAAAAATTCAGAGCAGTATAAGAGAAATATAAGAAGGCACCTCTCTGGGAATACAGTGGTATAATTTCATGGCTGAGAGGGTCACAGAGGTGTTGGGGGGCAGGATTCTTAATGAAGTATATGCATAGGTTATTATTGAGCTCCTCATTAGCGCCCTCTGCCTGTTCCTGCTCAGGGCTTTGGCTTCATATATAACTGGCAAAAGAAAAGGCATTCAGAGATAGTTGATTCTCAACACCAAATATCTAAGAGTCTGATGTCAAATATCAAGTCTGGAGCAGAGAAAACTCTTGAGTCAATAAATAAAATAATGCAGGAATAAATGCACAGAGAAGTGACTAGTTAGACAAGATGAGGGAAAATCAACAATAACATTGCCACCCACGACTTATTAAAACATACCACATGCCAGACCCTGTGCTAAGTGTGCTTCCATTCCTCATTAAATTATGATAGTAATCACTGAGACAGGTAACATTGTAATATTTATCTTACTAATGAAGATATGCAAGTTTAAGAATGTTAAGAAATTGGCTCAAGTTTGATAGGTGGTAAGTAGTGGGTCTGAGATTTGAACCCAGGTCTGTCTGCCTTCACTAAACTGCAAGACTTTGTAAAAACTCAGTGAAGGTCTTGTTGTTATGATTTCTGTTATACAAATGATCAAACAGGTTCAGAGAGATTGAATACCTTTTTTATCACAGGTGTGGGCACTGGAGTCAGTCTCACCTGGTTTTGATGCCCAAATCTGACTTTTAAGAGTTGCATGATCTTGGGCATTTATTTAACCATTTGGAAACTCACTCATTATACTGTATACAAAGTAGGCATTAAAAATAATACCTAACTCACAAGGTTGTTGAGATAATCAAAACTAGGTAATCATACAAACTCCTTAAGACAGGCACTAATACTTAGAAAACTCAATATGAGTAAATATTTCTATTTCTCAGTGCATTCATACACACAAAGACGCACTCACACACTCACATATAGAGAAAAGGCAGTTGATATAGGTGTCGATGGCTACAGAGACCTAAAATAGGCTAAGGACTTATGAGGGGCTGCTGTTGGACTGGCTGTATAATTCCCAAAAGTTTCTCAAAAATTGATACGATATATTTATCTTATCATCCATCCAACATAATTCTGGGTATTCAGCAGGAGCTCAATAAATTCATTTTAAATTGAGTAGAGTTTATATAAAAACATAAAGTAAAATTAAATTAAAGCTTGAAGAGACTTTACTCCCTTAACAGGAGATGCAGATTCTCCTGCAGAGGTCACCTTGGAGGACAAGATCACATTTTTGTCTAGGGTGGTATCTGGAGGAAGAAAGATCAAATTAAAGGCATCTTGAAACTATTTCCTGGCTCTTAAATTACTGATGCTTCACAAAAGATTGGGGAGGAAACTGTTTGCAATGTGTACCACATGCCATGTCTTCTGTATTAACAAATGCTGTTTTATTTAACCCCTGTTCTTGTATAATCTCATCATGGGAGCCTAAAATAATAAGTCTTGTATTTTACTCATAATTCTGAGGGTTGACTTGACTCAGCTGGGCTCAGGATTTCTCTTTAGGTTGCCCTCAGAAACTGGCCTTGGGGACACATTAACGTCTTCTCTAGTCATATGATATGTGTGCACCCGGATTAGAAAGACAGACAACTGGGTGCCGTTACCCCTCCCCCATCCTTTTTCTCTTTCCCTCTCCTTATTCACTCTCTTCTCAGTTGTCTTTTCACATGCTAGATTAAGGGTAAACTGAATTATTTATGGCAGATGAATACTCCCATAATGACTGTATTAACAGTAGCAATTTGGTCTTTTCCAACCTAGCCTCGGAATTATGCAACACCACTTTTGCCACATTCTACTCATCAGAGCAGTCACAAAAGCCATTTGGGTTCAAGGGACTCCACCTTTTGATGGGTACAGTGTCATAGAGTTTTGAAAGAAAGTGAGCCAAAACACCAGGTA
Organism: Cynocephalus volans; assembly: GCF_027409185.1. Classification (NCBI taxonomy): domain Eukaryota; kingdom Metazoa; phylum Chordata; class Mammalia; order Dermoptera; family Cynocephalidae; genus Cynocephalus; species Cynocephalus volans. Next base: position 139,312,559 of record NC_084466.1, on the reverse strand, counting down.
CCGATCAAGCTTTACGAAAGGAAAAAAATCTGCTGGGCTGTGCTCAAAATGGAGGACAGCACTAGGTGTGGGGGTGGGAGAGCTTATATAGACTGTAAGGAAGGCTGACATAATCAGGGAGGGGTTTGGTGCTGGTGTGGAAGAGTTTCTGTTTCTCAGAAACCATGAGGTTTCTCGTAAGGGAAAGGCTGGTGGCCATGTTGTACTGGGTGTTTGTAAAATGGCACCAGTCACATCCAAGATGGCACCGGTTATGTCCAGAACCTATCATTCCTGCCTTTTAAGTATAGGGAGAAGGGAAAAGGGGCAGAAGTCTCATTCTTCTGAAGCTACTTCCTGCTGGAGATGGGCAAAGATATGAAAAAATAAAAGATTTTTGTTGGCAGGTAAAACAATTAGGTGGTAGGGTATTGGTTTCATGTGGGGAGGCTTTGTTCTTCTGGGGAAGGTCGCTGATTCTGAGAGGCTGATGTCCTCCTTCCATGAAGAATTCAGTGACCTTTGATTGGTGAAGACCTGCATACTTTCCTGTAAGAAACTAGAGAAACACCAAAAGAGGCAGGGACCAAGAAGGATAAGTCCCATCATGGTCAGGGGTAGGACGTGTTTTGTCCTGAAATCATCCCCCATCACTATAGCTTAGGTGAGTGGTTTGGGTGAAGCAGAAATGTTTTTGTCGTGGGGGCACTGGACTCCAGCAGAATCCCCTTTGGAAAGAGCTATCCAGTAGTTTTTACCACCATAAGAACATGATGTGCCCAATGTCTGGTCACAGCATGTTGTGGGAACGTGTGTCAGGGATGTGAATGTGTCCTGTAGGGTTCCCCCAAAGATTCCGGATGGCAGACCTAGGAGGTTGGAAAGTGTCCTTCCACCCACCAAGACCTTGGTTATAGATTGTGAACAGGGTGTGACATATGTCTCCTTTAGGAAAAGAAGCAGGAGGAAGAGAAAAGGCGAGTATTCAGGGGCTGAGAGGTTGAGAGGGTGCATAGTAGGAAAAAGGACTACAGCTAGAGGGTAACCTCATCGGGGGTGTAATTGCAGAGGGCGCCCTGCCAGGCTAATTCAGTTACCCACTCAAGGATGTCTTCAACACTGGAGGTGGTGGGTCGGGACCAGTCTTGGAGCAGCTCCTGTGTGAAGGACATGAAGCAGGCCTGCAAGAGTGAGAGGATAATCACCGGGGGAAATATCATCCTTCTTCTGGGATTGGGGGAAGAGTGGAGGTCCTGGAGATTTTCAGTTTTATGGGTCCTAAAATGGATGAAGTGTAAGGAGATGTCAGGTTGGGAGTTGAGCAGAGGGACCCCTCTGGCTTGGTGTTAACAGATTCTTTGGGTAAAGTCTCAGGTGCTAGTTTTACCAAGAATAAGTGATACCAAGGGGCCTTTCCTAGTACCTTTACTGCCATGGAGGTGGTGAGAAGTACTGTATAGGGCCCTTCCCAACATGGTGAGAGGGGCTTTGGGATTCGGGTTTTAATATACACTTGCTGTTCCAGGCTCAGTTTAAAGTCTGAGGGGGTGGTGGGGAAAGGATTAGGTAAGAAGATCCCTAATGAGTGAAAGAGTAGGGAGATACTGGCCTAAAGGTGATGAGCTGGAAGGGAGAGGTGTGAGAGTGAAGCATCTACCATATATAAGTTCAAAAGGTCTTGCGGGGGACAGCTCGCAGTGCTAGAGGGAGAAGTTGGGTCCAACAGAGGTGAAGTTCCATGGACAGCTTGGTGAAGTGTGTTTTTATGAGGTGATTGGCTTTTTCTACTTTTCCTGATGACTGAGGCCGATATGGTATATGTAAATCCCATTTGATATGTAAGGCCTGTGTTGTGAGTTGTGTAATCTGGGAAATGAATGCTGGGCCGTTATCAGACTGGAGGCTGGTGAACAAGCCAAAATGAGGGATGATTTCTGAGGTGAGTGCATGAGTTAATGCTGTAGCAACCTCTGAAGTGCAGGGAAAAGCCTCAATCCATCCTGAAAAGATATCTACTAAGGTTAGAAGATAGCGTGTCCTTTTGTGGGGAGGCATGTGCGTAAAGTCAATTTGCCAGTCCTGGCCAGGAGTGTATCCTCTGGCCTGGTGAGTGGGAAAGGACTGAACCTGGAGGCCACTGTGATTGGAGCAACTAGCACAAAAAGGACAATTTTGAGAGACTTGTTTAAGTAGCTTGGCTATGTGGGGAGAGTAACATAAGGGCTGAAGAAGGCATAGTAGGGATTCATAGCCTATATCACCTGAATTATGGAAATCTGAAAGGAATTGCTTAGCTTGTGTGGTAGGGAGGACATAGCGACTGGAGAGAGTATACCAGTTGTCCTTCCTCTGTGCTCCCAACTATTGGAGGTCTTGTATTTCTTGGGGTGTCTATTGTGGTAAGGGCATAGGGGCCATGAGAAGGACCTGAGTGGGAGAGGAAGAATGGGGACCTGGTGATTGAGCAGCCTGTTTTGTGGTAAGATCTGCCAGTTTGTTTCCTTGGGCTATGGGGTTGTTGGAGGTTTGGTGTCCTCTGCAGTGTATAAACCCAACCTCCTTTGGGAGTTGTGCAGCCTCAAGAAGTATCTTGATAAGATGTCCATTTTATATGGGTCCTCCTTGAGTGGTCATATATCCTCTCTCCTTCCATATGGCCACGCAGGAGTGTAGGATGTGGTGAGCATACTTAGAGTCAGTGTATATATTGACTCTTTTGAGTACAGTTCATCTCCAAAGTTTTATGAACTAAAGAGATAAGCTACCTCCCCTCTCCCTGGCCCAACAGTACAATGTGAAACTGCTATAAGATAACAACTAAAGACACACTCTTCAGAAATTTTGAAAATCGAAGACACACATCAGTCAGTGCTTCTCAGTAGTTCTAAAATCAGACCAAGGATATGCTACCAGTTCCTTAACTGGGAATTTCTTCTACTGGGAATAATTTTCCACGGCCCTAGGCTTAGCCCTCTGGACCTTTTATCCTGTCCTCTGAGTTATTCTTTGTTTTCCATAAGAAAGGTCTAGAGTTTGCAGCTGAGGTCTTTTCTCAGCATGTTTTATACCTTTTCTAATCTGGGCATCCAAAATCCTCTTTTCATTTTTTAATATGTATGTCTCTTTAAGAGCAAATAGGTGGTGTTTCTGTCAGAATAGTTCTCTTAAAATTTTCATGGGTTTTCTATGAATCATATTGAAATACACTATTAGAACCAAGCTACAGTCACAAATCTTGTTGATGTAAACACTTCTCTAACTTGGGCTTCCTCTAAGGCTTCAGTGGGACAAATCCTTAGATTTGTAGAAGCCTTCTTGTTTATCTGAGAAGATCTAGAGAATGCCCTGATGACCTTTTGATTCTTTTTGTTGTTTGAGAGAGTCTATGTAGCAATTTAGATATTTCTGAAGTCTTAACAATTTATAGGCCAATTCTGGAATTGATCTCTGACCTTGTGGGGAAAATAGGATAATTTAGTCAGGCTCCCTCGGCTCAGGTGTGGTTGGGGGTTGAGTGGCACATTCTTAATTATTTGTAAACAAGTTGTGTGGGTGGAGTTAGTGCGCATGTGCACCAATGTATCTTTCTAGTTTGTTGCTTGTGTGTTCTTGAGTTTGTGAAGCAGGAGCTGGCCAGCAGAGCTCCAGTCTAAAAACAGAACATGTTTACTCTGCTGGCAGCTGCTCAGTTTCAGTTTTCCTTTGGACTTTGCCAGTAGCAGTGGAGTTTCTGAGTTTCTCTTTGCACTGCCTAGCTCCTAGACATGTGTGTGCTGAATAAAGACTATTCTTTCTTCAACCAAGGCTCCAAGGACCTTTTTGCTGGTTACCTAGCTCATAGACCTGCATGTGAAAGGTTTGTGAATGGGCTCGAGGGGTCTGTGGGCTCCAGACCCTAGTCCTAGCTCTACAGACCTGACACCCTCTCTTAGTTTGAGAAACATCTAAGAGATTAGGAATAATAAACAGTACTGTTTTAGGACCAGAAATACCTGTCTCCTTAATATTTCCTCAATTTTTTTTCTTTCCAGTCACATTTTCTTATTCAATTCATCTCTCTTAATATTTGTCATAGGTAGTTAAAAGAAATCAATTGTTACTTTGAACATTTTGCTTTGAAATCTTGTTAGCCAAATCCACTGGTTCTTTAGCTATTTTTTATATTATTTACATCAAAGCAGGCAACATTGTTGTTTACATTTCTGCCATTCCATAAAAAGCATATCCTTACTTCCAGCTCCCAATAACTTTATCTTCATTTTAATCCCTCATTGCCAGCCTCTCCTAGAGTTTAGGACCATTAGGCTTTTACTAACAATCTCTTCAGGGCTTTTTGTAATTAAGCCCACCACCCAAGCCCACAGACACTGCTACATATTTTAGGTTTTGTAACAGAACCCCAATAATCTGATCTGCTTGTCTATTACTAAGTTAAAAATATCTCTTCTGGCTATCTATTACTAAGTGAAAAAACCACCACAAAATAGTGGACTTAAAAAAACAACAACAGTAATTTATTTGTTTATGAATCTGGAGATAAACTGGACTCGTATAGGCAATTCTCACGTGGGGTCAGTCCTGTGTTTGCATTCGATTGTTGATAGAGACTGGATTCAACCCAAAGGCTTCTTCACACACAGGTCTGGCACCTGGGAAGAGACTCAAACAGCTAGGGGCTAGAACAGCTGAGGATCCTTGGGTCTCTGTCTCTCTCTTTTTCTCTCCTCTTCCCATCCTTCCCTCCCTCCATCCCTCTTTGTTATCTTCATATGGTATTTTCACATACAGCCTTAAGGTAGGTTGACTTTTTATTTGATGAAGGAAGACTCCAAGAAAAAGCATTGCTAGAAAAACTGGAAAAAGGTTTTTGATCTTTGCTAACCTACCCTTAGAGTTAGAAACATCACCTCAAACACATCCATTAATCAAGGCAGTCACAAAGGGCAACCTGACTTTAAGGAGAGGAGAAAGAGGAGACATAGTCTCCAACCCTTCAGGGAACATGGTCAAATATTTTGTGGACATGGAAAACAATCACAATCTTCAAAGAGTAGTTTTTGCTCACTTTTCACCCAAGGAAATGGAAGCTGTTTAAAGTTGACTATTGTGGTATAATATATAATAGTAAAACATAAGAAACAACATATTATTTTACAATATGAAAATCATTAAATACATAATGCTACATCTATATAATAGATCACTGTATAGTCATAGAAATTGTGGTTTTGAAGAATCTTAATTATATGTGAGAATACCCAGGATATAATATCATTTGAAATAAATCAAGGTACCAGATAATGTATAAAGGATCATTCTATGGGTGATAATAATGTATATATGCACAGAATAAAAACTGGAAGTAAATATATGCAATGTAACAGTTTTCTCTAGGGTATGACATTATAGACTAACATTTATTTCTATAAGTTTTCTGTATTTTCAAATTCTCTACAAAAGGCTTTGTATTGCCATTAGGAAAGAAATAAAAATAAAACAGAAGCTCATAGATAGCAAGTAGCTTTCATATGGTTCAAATCACTGTGGGTTTTTCACCTGAGATATAATTCTGATGTCTCTTACTTTGCAATCCCAGATCTTTCCTTTTTATACTATGCCTTTTTTCCTGTAAGAACTGGGCTCACACCTGCCTTAGTTAACACCAATTACTCTGTACGTATCGTCTGTCTGGCTCTAAATATTCAAATCCACTGTCTTGTCCACCTGCACTTACTCAGCAATGCATATGGAAAGCCCAGAGAGTAATATATCTGCACCTTTTGATGAGTATTTACGCTCCATGTCCTTGGCTTTTAGATAGCATAGGGCATAGTTCTCAAGATATTATAGGTTTGGATGTAATATGTACGTCTGACTCATTTATCTTAACTGGCCTCCTAGATTCAGCCTCTGCAGCAGCTGCCAGCCACCTCCTGCCAGTACTGTAATATTTTCTTGCTTGTCTGGCCTTGCTCAACCTACACCAACCTCATGCATCCATCTCTAAATGGAACAAGCCTTCGTCTTTTCCTGTGCATGTTTCTAGAGGTTTATATACAACTCTACTTTTTCAGATAGTTTGAACAGCTCAGCCTTGCAAGGTCAAAATTTAGGTGAAAGGCTAATCAGCACTCCACCTAAAAGTGAAATGTCAGCAAGTTGTTTTTCTTAAATAAGAATAATCGGCTATTGAACTTCTGTTAACAACTTCATTGTCAGGTGCTAACAGGTTTAGCAAGGGGGAAATTATCCATTAATTGAATAAAGATGAAGATTAAAATATCTCATCTGTTTAGATTACCTCAGTCTGTCATTTTGGTCCTCTTCATTTCTTTGAAAAATATAGAGGCCCAGGGGCTCAAAGAAACTTAAGACCAGACAAGCAGCAGTCATCAGGGTATTTTCAGAGCCACGGAGGCAATTTATCTTCCTCCTTTCAGTTTGATTCTCTCCTTTCCTCCTCCTCTTCCTTCTTTCTCTTCAGGAGAGTGCTAATTTGTCCACAGCCCTACCAGTCCTAGCCTCACCTTGTTTATGGCCCAGGAGGCTCCTAGAAATGAGATCCAGGAGAGAGAAGGGTGAGCTAATTTACTAATGAGAATACGTTTCTCTGAGTCACAAGTAATACTCATGAAAACAACCTCACGACATGACCATATTATGTATTTTTCTGAATAGCACATCACATTTGTCTTCACGTGTAATTAGACCTTCTCTTATTTTTTTCCATGCTATATCATGAGATAGGTTGTTCAAGTAATATAATCTCCATTTTATAAATGAGGAAACTGAAGCCTGGAGGAATTACATGACTTGCTGTTTCTTTGTCTCTCATTCCTGCAAATCATTTTGCACAATGATGCCCAGATGATGCTGATGACTTACGACATCCCTCTCCTCCTTAAAACCGTCCCACTGCCAATGGGATAAAGTTTAAATTCCTGAATATGGCCTGTGATATTTTTCCTATCTATTTGTTTCCCCCATAAACATAATCTCATACCACTGCATACTAGTATCTGTAGCCAAGATCATCTGTTAGTAATAATATGTAAAATATGGAGCACTTAACTATAATCTAGGCACTTGATAAATGCTTTATATAAATCATCTTACTCATGACAAATATGTAAGGCAGGTACTATTATGATTACCATTTTACAGATTTAGTCACTCATGCATTCTACAAATATTTATGGCATGTGCCAAACTGTACTAGAGAGCAGCAACACAGCAGTAAACAAAGTGGACAAAAACCCATTGTATACTTTTTAATACAATGTTTGTTGCTTTAAAAATGTCTTATTTGAGGATCTTTTAAGATAAAAATAATCTGTGGTGTATTTAAAATATAATTTTTCAAGAAACTCAAACCTAAGGGCAAAACTTTTTCCTATTAAAATAAAAAGAGAGATTGACTCAAACCACAGATTTCTTCCCAGGACCAGATGAGTTGGAAGCCCAGCCTTCATCACAGGGCAGAGACCAAACTGTCTGGGCTAAACTGCATTGATTCTCTATACAAATGCTAGTTTGAGAGTCTGACATTTGCCTGTAATGAGTAAAACAATCAAAAGACAAAAACTACAGCTGAAGCTTGTAGCACACAATATTATCTCTGCAAGTGCCTCCAGGAAATTGATGTCTTGTTGATGTTCACACCTCTCATTTTCTTCCTTCTCTGCAGCCTCACCTGACTTCCTGCTGGGTTGCACATGCAATTTTCAATCTCTGAAGGTGACATGCTAGGCCAAAGTTTGGTATTCATCTTCCTAATCAATCTTGGCCAAAAGCCAAAAAAATGTGAAATAAACTGTTATCCTGGATGATAGTATCTACATGTGCTGAATACTGACTATGCAGCAGGCACAACTGTGTGCTTCCAAATAATGTAGGTAGAGTAGAAAGGTGGGTACAGCATCATCCTTTGAAGATTTGGGGTTCTGGAGTTAAACTGCTTGGGTTGGAATCCTGGTTCTGCCGCATTGTATCATAACTTTATTTGATCTTCAAAATAAACCAGTGAATAGGTAATGTTATCTCCATTTCCCATATGAAGAAATTGAGGCTTAGAAAGATTACATAATTGGCCGAATTTGCACAGCCTGCAAGGGTAAGTGATGAAACCCATGTCTATCGAATTCTAAAGCCCAGTCTCGTAGCTGTGGTCCTGTCCAAGAGATGACCGATGCTCAGTCCTTTGTTTCCATCATCTGCGTACAATATTCTTCACCAAAATTATGGTGCTGGTCACTTAAAACTCATCCTATTAAGTAAAACTGAGAATTACAAAAACTCCTCCAAGGGGATTTAATACACTACTGAATATTGAGCTTAAATAATTTAAATTTCTTAAACATAACTTAAAAAAATTAACCCTCATATTATTAATTCTTTCGATTATTAATATCATAAGCACATTTCTTTTGGGTTTTTTTGAGATCAGCTAATATCCTGATGAGATGTTCTAATCATTTACACTTGATGTAAATAACATTATTTTGTAGCCGTTGCTGCTGCTGTCGGGTTATCTACAGAATCTCATTGCTTTTCCTCTTTCACAGGTGTGTAGTATCCTTCAAATGCCCTGCTTTCTTGCCATACGAAGTTGGGTGTGATCTGATATGGGTGTTACTCATAAAATATATCTTTGTTTCTGAAACAAGCCAGTTTTCTTAACAATATTATTTAGGTTAAAATTAATCTTACCTCAATGATAACTTGGTTATGCTTCCAATTTTTACATCAACTCAAAGTTCCATTTGTTTTCAGATTATTGAATGTTACACTTTTCTCTTTCATATTAGATGCTGGTTAATATTCTTTTACTTACTAATTTATTTTAAATATTGTTTTTTTCCCATGTCAGCTCCTATAAAGAGGTGTACATTTCATTAATGATCCCAAAACAAAGCAATAGTGTGGAAAACTATAGCAGTTCAACACCTTTACTTAGAAAAGATGCAACCTTCTAAAGATCGCATTAATTTGAAAGTAACAAAACTGCTACAAGCCTTTTTCAGATAAAGACTCTGTGTTTTTAATAAATTTCTGAATTTAGATAAATAAATCCTTTAAAGATTATTTCTAACATAGATATTGTATAAAATCATGATTAGAGGAACAATAAAATGAATACATCTTTTTTGTGTATGTTGGATAAAATTTAAAAATCTGTAACTCATTAGGAAAAAAAAATTGTTGAAAAACTTTTATGTACCAATTACTTGCTTTATTTCGTTTTCATTTTTTATCACTCTGAGTTGGTGGCATTTAATTCCCATTCTATAGATGATATAACGTTTGGTGTGGTTAATTAACCATTTGAAGTGAATTAAGGGGTTATGTTAGTCCCTTTGGGCTGCTATAACAGAATATCATAAACTGAGTGGCTTGAAAACAACATACTATGGGTTAAATGTGTCCCCCAAAGCTCATGTATTAGAAAATTGACCCCCCCCATTGTAACAATGTTAAGAGGGTGAGAAATCTAATTATGGCATTTGAAAAGTGGGCCCTTTAAGAGGTGATTAGATTATGAGGACTGTGGCCTCCTGAATGGATTGGTACATTTATGGAGTGATGGGTGTAGTTCTGATGGCTTCATAAGGAGAGTGAGTGAGAATATTATTACTATCTTGCTCAGTCCATGTCTCTTGCTGTGTGACACATTGCATTCCTGTGGAGAGTCACCACCAAGAAGAAGGCCCTCTCCAGATGTGCCTCCTGGACTGTGGACTTCCCAGCTTCTAAAACTGTAAGAAATAATTTCTATGTCTTTATAAATTACCCAGTTTCAGGTATTCTGTTATAAGCAAATATGAAGGGACTAACATATAACAGAAATTTATTTCTCGTAGTCTGGAGGCTCAGAAGTCCAAGACCAAGGTGCCAGTGGATTCGGTGTCTGATGAGGGCCCGCTTCCTGGTTCACAGGAGGCCTCCCGTGTCCTCACGTGGTAGAAGAGGCAGTTCTCTGGGGCCTATTTATCATGGCACTGATCCCATTTATGAGGGAGGCCTCCTGATCTAATCAACTCTTGAAGTGGAAGGAGGGTGGAAAAGATGGAAGGCTCTTGGAGTCTCCAAAGCATCACGATGATGGTACAGACTTGGGAACTGATAGCAGAAGTGGAGAGTGCATGGTTTGAAGGGGGATTTTGGAGATAAATTGGTAGACTAATTTACGGTTGGAGGGAGATGGTGGGCAACATTCATGAAGCATGTATTCAGCATGATGTTCAGATGACAGGCTTACAGTACTTAGGGGACTTGACACCATTTGTTGAGATCACAGCACTGAAGGGAAAATGAATTTTTAGGAAAAGAATGTCATTTGTTTTAGCACATAATATGTACTTTTGAAACCACCAGAATAGATAGTTGGATGTACAGAGGAGATGTTTGAAAGGAGATTTAAGTGAGAGAAAAAGTAAAGAATACATTATTTCCTGCAGTGATTTTCAAGAGAATCCCTGTGCCATCTCAACCAGAAGCCTTTTCATATCTATCCTTAACTCTATGTCTTTTAGACATTAAAGTGTTTTGAGATTACCCTGGTATAGGATGGTAGGAAAGATGCAGGCTCTGGAGTCATGATGCCTGGGTTTGAATTCCATCTCTGGTATCTCCTAGTATAACTTTAAATCATTTTATTTAATCTCTTTGTGCCTCAATTGCCTCGTTTGAAAAATTGGGTTAATAATAGCTCACTTGTAATGTTTCTGTGTGGAAAAAATGAGATAATTCATGAGACACTCCTAGAACACTACTTAGCACATTTTCTATGCTCAGTAAAATATAGCTAACGTTATCATCCAGGTAGTTTGTTAGAATATTCCTGGAGCCAGATGAAGATTTCCATGATCACTAAGTTTGAGAGCCTTTGAATTCAAGGATAGATATTCATTTAAGGGACAGCCTAACTCTGCCTCTGCTTGGAGGTAGATGATGGATTTGAATTAAATGGTCTGGTTGGGCTGTGACCTGGGGAAATTTTTTATATTACTCATTCCTGGACCCTACCACAGAACTTCTAAGTTGTCATACAAGAGTAAAGAGCCACAGGAATAGGTATGTTAAAATAAACTTTCTAGGCATAGTGATTCTGACCCAGAGCTTAGTTTGTAAATGACCATATAATGTTTAGATGCCCTCTTGAGATTCCTTTTCTGTCTTAGGTGAATAAATGGCCAGCAAAATGTATATTCTCCCTTTCAGAGTAGAGAAATTTTGCTGACAATGGGCTGTCTAGGTACCAGTCACATTTTCCAGCCCTCATGTTTCTAAATATGTGATTAGTTCTCACCATTGAAATGTGAGCAGAAGTAATATTTGTAACTTCTGGGGCAAAGCTTTAAAGAATTGCCTGTACACTTTCCATGATCTCTTTCCTGTGTAGCTGGCTGACTGCAGAGGACAACAAGGCCCTAGAGGATGTGGGAGCCAAAGGAGGAAAGGAGCTTAGATCTGTGAATAACCACGTGCAGGTTCAGGAAGAGTGGTCCTCAACCTGGAATACCACATAGGGCTGTTACAGGGATCAAGATTAAGTTTCCATTTTATTAAATCATGAACATATTGGGGCATATTTGTCCTAGAAGCTTCTTGACCTTCAACAGTTTTCAACAGGAGGCTTTCTTCCCCACCCCCCCTGCCAAGTCTGTAATAGTTAAATTTTATGTGTCAACTTGGCTAGACTATGGTGTTCAGTTATTTGGTCAAACACTAGCCTAGATATAGCTATGAAGATATTTTATTGGTATGATTGGCATCTTTAATTGGTGTACTTTAAATTCAGGAGGGATTATTTTTGATAGTGTGCATGGGCCTCCTCCAATCAGCTGAAGACCTTAATAGCAAAACAGAGGTTTCCACAGAAGGAATTCTGCCTCAAGACTGGAAGTTAGAAATTCTGCCTGAGTTTCAGCCTGCTGGTCTGACCTATGAATTTCAAAATTGCGAGCTCCAATAGTCATGTCCCCCCTTGCCCGCTATAGTCTATTGATTCTGTTTCTTTGCACAGCCCTGGGGATACAAAGTCTATATGCTTCAGAATCAGCATGATGAAGTGCGTCTCCATCATGATAAACATGCATGGGTAACTCATATACTGTGGTTTGGGGACTGTGCTATGTTGGGGATTGTGCTAGACCCTGCGGAAGGAAAAAAATAAGATCATCATTTATTTGTTGCTTAGAATATAACCTAGCTCTGAATAAATGTCAACATTTCATTCATTATTGGTTTTATATTTTATATTGCTCAAGTATGCAGTAATTTTTAAAATGTGTACTTTGTGGACTCATCTTAATATTTCAGAATTAATATTGGTAACTTTATGTTCAGCATCACTCAACTTTTTTTTTTTTTTTTTTAGAAAGGTTTTCATGGTTACAGTTTTCTTTAAATAGGAGATGGATCTCTATTTGTAGCTCCACATGCTGCCAATTACTGGGTTTATTATAAAATGAAATAATGTGCTTCTAAACCATTATTTAAAATATGAATTTAAAAAGCCTTCACAGACAAATTGTACAAGTATAAATATTCATAAATTATCATTCTTTTTAAATATGTTGGCTAAATTTGCATAGAAATGAAAGTGGAATTTATGAAATGCTACTTTATCTTCATGCTGACGGCTTAATATCAGCAGTATTTTGTGGTTGAGGTTGCTGGACAAAGTGGCCTAAGTTTCTCAGTTTGACTGAGACCCACGATTCTTATCCCTATGCAGTTGCACAAGGTTAAATTACAAACTAGTATCAAGATGACCGGGAGAGATAGGTTGGAGAGGGAATGGGGCTTGGAAATTAGAATTATGTGAAGTTAATTCATTTGACTTGAGAAACTTACAATCAACCTGTCTCTTCTTAGAAGAGAGGTTATAAATGGAAATTTTAATTATTGAGGCTGCAAGTCTGGTGCCAGCTTTTGATCAGCACCATCTCATCTGTTTTCTGCTAGGAAGAGATGATAATCTCTTTGCCCAGAGGTTTATCATGCAAGCACATGGGTGCATGCATACACTCTCTCTCTCTTTTGGCAAGACTCATGGCCTGATTGTAAGTAGATATGAACCCAGACTCTTTCATTTTAGATTCACTTTTTAGTTGTTCCTATTTGTGATTTAGCAGCAGAAACTACTTTTATTTGTTTTTAAATCTATACTATTTAACACAGCTATCTATCTGTTGGCTGACTTTGATCCTTCAGAGAATAATAATCTGTCAATACACATAATGGGCCCCCTCAAACTGAAACTTGACACACATCCAACTTGCAATAATCTCTCCTCCCCATTTTGTTCTTCCTGCCTTTCCTGCCTCATTTGTGTGACCTTGATCCAATCAGCTGAGCTTTCTGAATAGCAGTTTCTTCAACTATTAAAAGAAGTGCTGTAATATTAATATTTATAAAAATGTCTTTCTCTGTCATTTCTGCTTCTTTTGCCATCATTATTACTGAACTCCAGTGAGGGCCAGCTAGCTACAGGTGTTGGTATTCCTGTAAAGTGACATAGGTGGGACCATTTAACCTCATACAACAAACAGACTAAGAAAATTTAGGAAGGTTGGGTTAGTGGGACAAGGAATTAATGAAAGGAAAAACACATCAATCAACAAGTCACAGGAAAGATATTAATGAATCAGCCATAGAGTATTGATCACTTTAGCCCTTCTCAAAAAGTGGCCCCCAGCCCATCCGATGCAACCCAGGTGCTTGTTAAATGTTGAGATTCCTGGTTCTCGCTCAAGGCCCCCTGAATCATAACCTCTGGGGCTAAGCCTGTGCAACTACTTACTTACTTTACTTACTTAAGTTATTTATTTCTTTATTTAAGCTCCCAGGGTAATTGTGAGATTTGAGAACCCACTGACTGAGATGTGCCTATCGCTGTGGTAGTTGTGATGAGAATACAAATATGCAATGATCCAGCTGCTATCTGTGATGAAGTTTTACTTTTGGCATCAGGAAGCTCAGTAGCTTCCAAAATGTCATCAGCTCTGTAAAGTACATGAGAAATAAAATTTCTACAGTTGGATAATATGGATAAGGTATTTGTACTACTTTCAAGGAGATAATCAGTTTTGAAGCACCATAATACCTATTCACACAATACCTATTCACAATTTTATATGTGTTTTAACACCTGCAAGATGTGTTTCTTTTTCACTACTTGAGCCCCATTGATCAGTGCTGCATTATTGGTTTTTGGTTTTGCCTTGAATAAAATCATGCAACAAATGTGTCCATAAATTCAACCCAAACTCCTCAGATCCAGGAGTGAAATCCTTTTGTAAAACTAAAAGGAGATAGTTCCTCATTTTCTGATGATTCTGGTGTTATACAGAAACTGTGGGAAAAGCAGAGGAAAAGGGCTCATTTTCTCATTTACTCTATATGTGCTTTTGCAGCTCTGTATCGACGGTCATACACATTTTCATATACATACTCATTCATATACACACACTCACACTCCCTTCCTTCTTGTGTAGAATCTGATATACTACTGTGGGAAAGCAAAATTTGTGACTGAACTATTATATCTGTTTTTCTTTTTAATAATAGGCTAAGTTCTTATGCTTTGTATCACCAAAGTGTTTTTCTTTATTTCTCTATAAGGAAAGTCAAAGTATAAGAGATGTTTTTGGACAGAGATTTAAAGCAACACAGGTGTTGTCTTTGGGAAATAGAATGGGTGCATAGTCAAGTTGACTATTTGCCTCTCTTTTTTCTGTCTCATTCTAAAACCTACTATTTATTGAACATTTACCATGTGTCAGGCCCTTTACATACATTTTCCTTTATTTCACGACAGCCAGTAAGATATGTATACATGAATATGAAGTGGCAGAATGAATCTGCCAATTCACCCAGCTGATAAAACAAAAGCCATTCATTCATTTATTCTTTTATTCATCTCGCAGATATTTATGAAGCACTTATTATATGCCATTATTCTAGGTGCTGGGGATATGGCAGTGGGCAAAACAGAAGGAGTCTCTGTCTTCATGGAGTGTACATTCTAGTGTGGAAGACAAATGTCTCAATAAAGAAAAAATTGCATCATGAAGAGCTGCAGAGAGAATAACAAGATACAGGGCCAGAGAGAGGGAGAATGGCCACTGTAGTAGTTCGGGAAGGCTTCTGTGCACATGACTATTTACACAGGGACCTGAATGAAGTGATAGAGTGAGCTATAGGGGGCATCATTAGCATGGGCAAGATTCAGTAGCATTACACATGATGTCCTGCAGGGGCCAGCCCCTGCCCACTCTGCAGTCCAGTACCTTCCCCTCTCTCCTCACCTTCTTACCTAGCTTGCATTTCTCTTGTTCTTTAATGAGCTCCGTGCTTTCCTATTTCATAGTTTATATCATGCTATTCTCAATTTCTTCTGCTGGAATATCCCCTCACCCAAATCCTCTGGGTGAGGTCTAACTGTGATATTTTTCTTTCACTGGAGATATCTTTAAATATTCACCACATTCAGAACAACCAGAAAAGATGCAAGTGAGCCTTCCCTTCTTCCCCTGTGCGGAGGGCTGGATGAGTCATGGGGAGTGATGCGAATTTCTGAGGGTCTACCACTGACTGCTATGATCCATAGAAGTCATGTGCAAGTCAGCACTCGCTTACATATTTACACTAAACTTACTCTAGCAGAAGAGACTCCTTTTCCTTGTCTTTGCTGACCTCTAAGTCTGGAATCAAATGCATTTCCTCACTATGTCAGACCATGGTTCACTCATTCCTGTACTTGTGTATTTTTCTATTAGTTTGTATGTTTGGTCAGGGATGATTTATGGAAAAACATGCTTGTCATCTGTCTTAGTCCATTTGTGTTGCTATAACAGAAATACTTGACACTGGGTAATTTATAAAGAACAGAGGTTTATTTGGCTTACGATTCTGGGACAGCTGCATCTGGTGCAGGCCTCAGGCTGTTTCTACTCGTGGTGGAAGGTGGCAGGCAGCTGGCAGGTACAACCAGATCACATGGTGAGAGGAAGCAAGAGAAAGAGAGAGGACATGCCAGGGTCTTTTAAACAACCAGCTCTTGAGGGAACTAATAGAGCGAGAACTCACTCATTAATCCCCCCACCTAGGGAGAGCATTAATCCATTCATGAGGGAATGAGGGATCCACCCCCATGACTCAATCAGTTTCCAACACTGCCACACTGTGGATCAGATTTCCATGAGTTCTGGAAGGACAACACATCCAAACTCCATCATTATCTATAAAATGTCAGAGTTCTCCCCCAATTATGTGCAGTTTCTCATAATCTGTATTAATCAATTGCTCACACATTTATTATTTCAAGCTCTCTTGAATTGGTTAACACTTTCATCTCTGTCACCTCTTACTTGATATTTCTCTGGCTAGAGTGGTATTCTCACTTCACCCCTTTGCCCCACATTTCTTATGCTCTGGTGACTGGTGTCTTGAGAGCATCTTTTTTTTTTTTTTTTTTTGACCAAGAAGGGGAGTGTAACCCTCAGCATGGTGTTGTCTGCACCATGCTCAGCCAGTGAGTGCACCGGCCATCCCCATATAGGATCCAAACCTGTGGCCTCGGTGCTACCAGCGCCACACTCTCCCAAGTGAGCCACGGGGCTGGCCCAAGAGCATCTTTTTCAATCTGGTGGTCAGGAAGGAGCACTAGAGTCTGACTTGGGAGACAGGTCCTCTCCCAGCTAATCTATCCTTAACTTGCTAGGCAACTTTAGGGGAGGTTATTAAATTTTTGAACTTCAAGTTCTTTATTTGAACAATGAGACAATA
The DNA here is from genome assembly GCF_027409185.1 of Cynocephalus volans. NCBI lineage: Eukaryota > Metazoa > Chordata > Mammalia > Dermoptera > Cynocephalidae > Cynocephalus > Cynocephalus volans. The sequence goes on along the minus strand of NC_084466.1, from coordinate 139,295,786 downwards.
AACCTGTTCTATGTAACTCAGAGTTATTATAATACCTTGAGAGGCTAATAATTGTGAAAGATGATTTCATTATTTAGTGGGCATGTATGGCTTTAATCCTTTTAGTCTATAGACTTTTATTATTATTATTATTATTAATATTGTTGTCATATCATCACCACTAAAATAATATGTGCACATGAAAAACAAATCCAATAGTGCCAAAAGCTCCATGATAAAAATCAATAGTCCCCACCCCAATGAACCCCCACTGTAATCTCACTCCTCTTAAATTCTGGCAACCACTAATTTTTTACTGTCTATAGTTTTGCCTTTTTCCAGAATATCATATAGTTGGAATCACATAGTATGTACCCTTCTCAGACTGGCTTCTTTCACTTAACAATATTCACTTAAGTTCCTTCCACGTCTTTCCTTTGCTTGGAAAACTCTTTTCTTTACATCACTGAATGCTGTTTTATGGCATGGATGCACCATAATTTGTTTATACATTAACTTATTGAAGGGTATCTTGGTTGCTTGCAACTTTTGACAATTATGAATAAAGTTGCTATATACATTCCTGTGCAGGATTTTGTGTGGACACAAATTTTCAACTCATTTGGATAAATATATCAGATTATAATTTTTGCTAGATCATATGCTAATACTATGTTTAGCTTTGAAAGAAACTGCCAGACTGTCATTTAAGGTAACTATATTATTTTGCATTGCCACCACAGTGAAAGAGAGTTCCATTGCTCCACATCTTGTTAGTGTTTTGATTTAAGCTCACTTTAATAGGTGTGTTATGGTATCTTGCTTTAGTATGACATAAGGTGTTAAACATCTTCATATGCTTATTTGTCATCTGGATGTCTTGTTTGGTGAGGTGTCTGTTCAGATCTTTTGCCCATCTTTCAGTTGGGGTATTTGATTTCTCATTGTTGAGTTTTATGAGTTCTTTGTGTATTTTGGATATAGTCATTTATTAGATTTGTATTTTGAAAATATTTTCTCTCAGTCCATGGCTTGTCTTTTCATTCTCTTATTAGTGGTTTTGGCAGTGCAGAAGGTTTTAATTTTAATGAAGTACAAATTACCAATTGTTTTCTTTCATGGGTTGTGCTTTGGCGTTGTGTTCTCTTTCCTTTAAATTTATTAATGCTTGAAGAAAAATTTCCAGGTGTGATATTACTAGATCAAAGTTTTGAAACAGTAAATCAGACTCGTTAAGTTGACAAGGATTCTTCCCATAAGTTTTATTTTTAATTTAATTTTATTGTGGTAAGAACAGTTAACATGAAATCTATCCTCTTAAGAAATTTTTAGGTGTACAATATGGTGCCATTAACTATAGGTACAATGCTTTACAGCAGATATCAAGAACTTTTTCATCTTGTGTAATTGAAACTTTACACCCCTTGAATAGCAGCTCTCCATTTCCCCTTACCCCCAGTTGCAGGCAACCACCATTCTACTCTCTGTTTCTATGAGTTCGACTATCTTAGACACCTCATATAAGAGATCTGTACTATAGGTGGGATCTCATGTAAGTGAAATCATGATGTGTTTGTCTTTCTGTGCCTGGCAAATTTCACTTAGCATGATATCCTCCAGGTTGATCCATGTTGTCACAAATGGAAACATTTCCTTCTTTTTAAAGGCTGAATAATATTTCCTTGTGTGTATATACCATATTTTCTTTATCCATTCATCCCTCAATGGACATTTAGGTTGTTTCCATATTTTGGTTATTGCTAATAATGCTTCAATAAACATGGGGGTGCTAATATTTCTTCCAGATCCTGATTTCAAATCCTTTGGGTATATGCCCAGAAATGGAATTACTAGGTCATATGGTGGTTCTATTTTTTATTTTTTGAGGATTCCCCGGACTGTTTTTCAGAGCGGCTGCACCATTTTACAAATAGTGTAAAGGGTTCCAATCTTTCCACCCTCTCACTAGCACTTGTTATTTATTTACATATTTACTTATTTATTTATTTATCCATCATCTATCTATCTATCTATTTATCTATCTATCTATCTATCTATCTATCTATCTATCTATCTATCTATCTATCTATCTACTTATTTATTTATATAACGACCATCCTAACAGGTGTACGGTTATGTCTCATTGTGGTTTACATTTGCATTTCCATAGTGATGTTGAGCATCTTTTCATATACCTGTTGCCTATTTATATGTCTTCTTTGTAAAAATGCCTTTTGTAGAAAAGTACTTTGCCCCTTTTTAATAGGGTTATTATTATTATTATTTGCTATTGAGTTGTACTTCCTCATATATTATGGATATTAACACTTTATCAGATATATGGTTTACAAATATTTTCTCCCATTCTGTAGGTCACATGTAATTTACATGATTTACATGTCAATTACTTCCTTTGCTGTGCAGTAGGTTTTTAATTCAATGTAGTCTCACATGTCTATTTTTGCTTTTGTTTGTGCTTTTGGAGTCATATCTAAAAAATCATACTCTAGACCAATGTCTCGAAGCTTTTCTCCTATGTTTTCTTCTAGGAGTTTCATAGATTCAGGCCTTATGTTCAAATCTTTGGTCCATTCTGAATTGACTTTTGTGTATGGTGTAAAAGATAAGGATACAGTTTTATTATTTGGTGTGTGGGTATGCAGTTTTGCAACAAACAAACAAACAAAAACATTTATCAAAGGAACTGTTCTTTCCCCATTGGTTACCTTTGTCAAAGAGCAGTTGACCATATATGTGTGGGTTTGTTTCTTGGCTTGGTATTCAGTTCCATTAATCTGTTTATCTGATTTTATGCCAGTACCATGCTTTTTAAATTACCATAGCTTTGTAATATAGTTTGAAATCAGGACTTATGATGCTTCCAGCTTTGTTTTCCTTTCTAAAGATTATTTTGCCCAGTTGGGGGTCCTTTGTGTTTCTGTATGAATTTTAAGGTATTTTTCTATTTCTGTAAAAATATGATTGGGATTTTAATAGAGACTACATTGAATCCAAAGATACCATAGGTTTTAGATTTTAATGGGTCTCATTTGAGGAGAGCAAAGTACCATATATACTTTTCTTCATTTTTAAAATGTAGAACTCAGGGTGTATATTTAAATCCTTAATCCATTTTGAGTTGATTTTAGTATACGGTGAGAGGTATGGATCTAGTTTCATTCTCCTGCATATCGATATCCAGTTATCCCAGCACCACCTGCTGAAGAGGCAGTCCTTTCCCCAGTGAATAGGCTTGGTGCCTTTGTCAAAGATCAGATGGCAGTAAGTGTGTGGGTTGATTTCTGGATTCTCTATTCTATTCCATTGGTCAGTGTGTCTGTTTTTATGCCAGTACCATACTGTTTTGGTTATTATAGCTTTGTAGTATAGCTTAAAGTCAGGTAGTGTTATGCCTCCAGCTTTATTTGTTTTGCTGAGCATTGCTTTGGCTATTCGTGGTCTTTTATTGTTCCATATAAATGTCTGAATAGTTTTTTCCATTTCTGAGAAAAATGTCTTTGGAATTTTGATGGGGATTGCATTGAATTTGTATATCACTTTGGGTAGTATGGACATTTTCACTATGTTGATTCTTCCAATCCAAGAGCATGGAATATCTTTCCATCTTCTTGTATCCTCTCTAATTTCTCTCAGCAGTGGTTTGTAGTTCTCATTATAGAGATTTTTCACCTCCTTGGTTAACTCAATTCCTAAGTATTTTATTTTTTTGGTGGCTATTGTAAATGGGCAGGCTTTCTTGATTTCTCCTTCTGCATGTTCACTATTGGAGAAAAGAAATGCTACTGATTTTTGTGTGTTGATTTTGTATCCTGCTACTGTGCTGAAATCATTTATCAATTCCAAGAGTTTTTTTGTAGAGGTTTTAGGCTGTTCGATATATAGGATCATGTCATCTGCAAAAAGGGACAGTTTGACTTCATCTTTTCCAATCTGGATGCCCTTTATTTCCTTCTCTTCTCTGATTGCTCTGGCTAGTACTTCCAACACTATGTTGAATAGGAGTGGTGAGAGTGGGCATCCTTGTCTAGTGCCTGTTCTTAAAGGAAAAGCTTTCAGCTTTTCCCCATTCAGGATGATATTGAGACAATAAAACTTCTTAAAGAAAACATAGGAGAAACACTTCAGGAAATAGGACTGGGCACAGACTTCATGAATACGACCCCAAAAGCACGGGCAACCAAAGGAAAAATAAACAAATGGGATTATATCAAACTAAAAAGCTTCTGCACAGCAAAAGAAACAATTAAAAGAGTTAAAAGACAACCAACAGAGTGGGAGAAAATATTTGCAAAATATACATCTGACAAAGGATTAATATCCAGAATATATAAGGAACTCAAACAACTTTACAAGAAGAAAACAAGCAACCCAATTAAAAAATGGGCAAAAGAGCTAAGTAGGCATTTCTCTAAGGAAGATATCCAAATGGCCAACAGACATATGAAAAAATGCTCAACATCACTCAGCATCCGGGAAATGCAAATCAAAACCACATTGAGATACCATCTCACCCCAGTTAGGATGGCTAAAATCCAAAAGACTATGAATGATAAATGCTGGCGAGGCTGCGGAGAAAAAGGAACTCTCATACATTGTTGGTGGGACTGCAAAATGGTGCAGCCTCTATGGAAAATGGTATGGAGGTTCCTTAAACAATTGCAAATAGATCTACCATACGACCCAGCCATCCCACTGTTGGGAATATACCCAGAGGAATGGAAATCATCAAGTCGAAGGTATACCTGTTCCCCAATGTTCATCGCAGCACTCTTTACAATAGCCAAGAGTTGGAACCAGCCCAAATGCCCATCATCAGATGAGTGGATACGGAAAATGTGGTATATCTACACAATGGAATACTACTCAGCTATAAAAACGAATGAAATACTGCCATTTGCAACAACATGGATGGACCTTGAGAGAATTATATTAAGTGAAACAAGTCAGGCACAGAAAGAGAAATACCACATGTTCTCACTTATTGGAGGGAGCTAAAAATTAATATATAAATTCACACACACACATACACACACACACACACAAACCGGGGGGGGGGGGAAGAAGATATAACAACCACAATTATTTGAAGTTGATACAACAAGCAAACAGAAAGGACATTGTTGGGGGGGATGGGGGGAGGGAGAAGGGAGGGAGGTTTTGGTGATGGGGAGCAATAATCAGCTACAATGTATATCGAGAAAATAAAACTAAAAAAATAAAAATAAAAAAAAATAAAATGTAGAACTCAGAAAATTTAAGTAACTTAAAGAATGAGGGCAGTCAGAGGCAGAGCCAGGTCTAGAACAAGTATCTTTGTGGCCTAACATTTTCATGTTAACCCAGGGAAATTACGTAGACCTTTTATTGTTTATTTTATTTCTTTTTATTTTGCTTAAATGTGATTATTAATAACTTCCCAATTTCTATAGTATTCCTAAATTTGATGACATAGTTTTTATGATAGGATATTGAGGGTGGACAGAGGACAAACTTATTCACTTGTTTGTAGTGCTGTAACTGTATGAGAAAAAAATTAAAATGAAAATAATAATGATAGTATGTGTTAAGTAATTTTACTTAAAATAGGCACAATGGTAATGTGAATTAGTTCAATTCTTCTACAAGCCTTTGAGCATTCTACTACAATAATTACTAATTTTCAGATAAATAGCTGAGTCTTAGAAATGTCAGAAGCTAGTAAGATCAAGATCACACAATAATTTTCAGATTTAAAATTCAAAACAGAGTGATTTTATCCTTAACTATCATATTCTATTATCTTTTATTAGTACAAAATAGGAAAGATAGGTAGAGGATACCTGGGATTATCAGTAACTGATTATGAGTTGTAGGTTTTGATTTTTCTTTATTTTTTCAAACCAGGTTGATGACTTGGTTAAAGCTTTGAGACTAACATTTTTTGAATTTCCCTGTTAATTTTGTGATTCTGTGGCATGGTTGGTGGTTAAAAATTCATACTTTTATTGAAGATGATGGCTTGAATGTCTTGCCTAAGGTTATTAAATAAGCCACCAGCTGAGGACCTCGGCTTGTGTCTGGAATACAAATGCAGACGGATGCTCAACCTATTTCAGCTGTAGATCAATATGTGACCCCACTATGTCTAATAATGAACATTAATGATTTTCCTTATGCAAATTCATTTCATCCTTTCTTTAAAGAGAATGATTTTGTTAATATCGTTGTTCTGACATGTCTTCTATTACAGTGCCAATTATTCAGGGAACAGACTTAAAAAAAATAGTAGTTTATCTTCACTTTGTTCCAGATGGCTTCATAAGTGGTTTATTATTTTTGCAGATGTTGTAAGGAAAAGTTCAGGGTGCATGCCAACAAAATATCATAGATGCTAATGAAAATGGGCTTTTTCACTGAATATTCATTGTATAAAAATAAATATGTTCTGTATCAGCTGCAAGTTCTGTAGACTATGAATCAAGCATATTGTGATTTTATAAAGTGCATGTCAACTAGTTGGGGTACAAATTGATCTTGTGGCTTTTTGAGAGATGGTGCTCTTTGGAAATGAATTTAGTAATAGCTCTAAATGAAATGTCCCTTTAACTTCATTTCCAGAAAAGTCATGTGATTATATTCTGTTGCATTTTTATACTATCGTTTGATTTTAAAAGTATTTGACCATGATCCTGGGAAGAAAGCCTGGCAGGCGTTCTTATCCTCAGAACCATGTTGAGGAAACTGAAGTTCAGAGAGGTAAAGTGATTCATAATAATGTCATTCGGTTCTCCAATGCATAACGAATTCAGCTTTCTGATGACTAGTCTAGTCTTCCATATGTTATTCTGATACCATACAGTCTCCAGAATAAAGGATCCCTAATGTAGAGGCAGATAAAAGATGTTTTACCTCCTATGAGGGCTATTTTCAACACCCAAGTCTTCAAAAATACAAAATGTTGGTCTTTTATGTATTATTTTTTATTGGGTTCAACATACTTTGGTTTTATGAAAAGAGACAGGGGAAGCTTTTCATTGAGAAATTCTGAATTTTAGAATTTTGGATGGGTCAGAGAGGTAATACCCATCTCAGCTAAAAATATTTATTACCCCCTTCCTGGAGGATGCATTTCCTGCCTTTGACAGAAAGTTTCTAAAGATGGGGTGTTATATTTCTATTTGTTTTTGAAATTTCTGAATTTAAGACATTTTCTTCTTACAGTGAGTCAATATTTGTTTCTTTTTACTTCTCACTTGTCTCAGGGTTGCCATATCCATGAAACAGATCTCCATGTTGTGTTGCAGAATAATTGATTTAATATTTAACTTTGACATAATCTTCCTGTAAACTTTACTGTTACTGTTGTCTTGTCTCTTCTAGAGTTTTTTCCTAAAAATAACTTGAATCTCTAATGAATTACCATATTGACAGGTGTCCAGATTACTCATTAGGGTTGTTGTTTTTAGTTTTTGCAAAACTTAAAATTCCTTAAGATATGTTACACCACAATCCTCCCCAAAGTTCTGGTAATAGCCAAGAAGCAGTTGTGATACTTATGATGGGGAGAGATGACACTGGTTTCGGGTGGCCACTTGGGGTATTCATAGTTCAGTAAGTTCTTAGTTGCTCTGCTGTTTTACACAATAAAAGGAGATGATAAAATTGGTACAGAGAAGTGGGTTAATGTAGGGAGAGTGATTGCGAACTCTGCTCTTCCTCAAACAAAATTATTAAATGGAAGGTGTTTGTCAAAATGTAATTTATTGTACTATGGAGGATCAAATCACATAGTTAATAAAAAAGTTGATGTATTTATATTTAGGAAAATTATATAGCTTATTAAACTCCTGTGGAGAAACAGACAAAATAATAACACTGCAGAATAGTTGTACTGTTAGGGTCATAAGAGCCCTGTGGGAGTCCGACCAAGTTTATCTGAGAAATAACAGATATTGGACTCTATGTACTCCCATCTTCCCTCTCTAAGAAACCCACTATTCCTGATGATGGTATTATAAAGATATAAGCCATAAGAAATGTGACAAAACATAGGTAGGTGTACTAGAACGTGAAGTCTAGCTAACTTCACTTTCAGGTTAAGTTGGAGTGGAGAGTGGGCATGCTTAATGCAGTAAAGAAAGATGAGATCACAAGGGGAAATTTTTGTATTATGCATAAAAAAGTTGTATGAGAACAGGAGGTGGGAATCTTGCAGGGTTTTGAAGGCCTATTGAAACCCCCTCTGACTTTAGTATATTAATTATGCTTCAGGAATTTCTTTTGCTGAGTATTTCACCCTGATGCCATCGATGCATGAAAAGAGATCTGTGAGGGAGAAATCTTTTTTATTTGAGGATATGTGGCTGGAAAATGACCAAAATGGGGAACATATTATAGTGTGATTCTGTGTTAGAAAAATACGCCTTGAATTTGGATGCTGATATGAAACACCTAGGTATGTTGTAATTTATTTCAAAATAGATTTAGGTCACCAGTAATTATCATTTTCAAATTCATTTTATGAAGCAAACATCTCCCTGATACCAAAACCAGGTAAACATACAACTAAAAAAGAAAATTACAGGCCAATATGCTTGATGAACACAGATGCAAAAATCCTCAATAAAATACTAGCTAACATAATACAGCAACACACACGTAAAATTATGCACCACGATCAAGTGGGATTCATCACAGGGATGCAAGGTTGGTTCAACATACGCAATCAATAAATGTAATACACCATATTAATAAGATCAAACACAAGGACCATATGATCATCTCTATAGATGCTGAAAAAGCATTTCTTAAATTCAACATTCATTCATGACAAAGACCCTCTATAAGTTAGGTATAGAGGGAAAGTATCTCAACATAATTAAAGCCATATATGACAAACCCATTGCCAATATCATCCTGAATGGGGAAAAGCTGAAAGCTTTTCCTTTAAGAACAGGAACTAGACAAGGATGCCCACTCTCACCGCTCCTATTCAACATAGTGTTGGAAGTACTAGCCAGAGCAATCAGAGAAGAGAAGGAAATAAAGGGCATCCAGATTAGAAAAGATGAAGTCAAACTGTCACTCTTTGCAGATGACATGATCTTATATATCGAACAGCTTAAAACCTCTACAAAAAAAACCAAACAAAACAACAACAACAAAAAACAACTCTTGGAGTTGATAAATGATTTCAGTAAAGTAGCAGGATACAAAATCAACACACAAAAATCAGTAGCATTTCTATTCTCCAGTAGTGAACATGCAGAGATAGAAATCAAGAAAACTTGCCCATTTATAATAGCCACCCAAAAAGTAAAATACTTAGGAATTGAAGTAAGCAAGGATGTCAAAAGTCTCTATAATGAGAACTACAAACCACTGCTGAGAGAAAGTAGAAAGGATACAAGAAGATGGAAAGATATCCCATGCTCTTGGATTGGAAGAATCAACATTGTGAAAATGTCCATACTACCCAAGGTGATGTACAAATTCAATGTAATCCCTATCAAAATTCCAATGATATTTTTCTCAGAAATTGAAAAAACTATCCAGACATTTATATGGAATAACAAAAGACCATGCATAGCCAAAGCAATGCTGAGCAAATAAATAAATAAATAATAATAATAATAAATAAAGCTGGAGGCATAACACTACCTGACTTTAAACTATACTACAAAGCTATAATAACCAAAATAGCATGGTACTGGCATACAAACAGACACACTGATCAACGGAATAGAATAGAGAATCCAGAAATCAACCCACACACGTAAGCCATCTGATCTTTGACAAAGGCACCAAGCCTATACACTGGGGAAGAGACTGCCTTTTCAGCAAATGGTGCTGCGATAACTGGATATCCATATGCAGGAGAATGAAACTATACCCATACCTCTCACCATATACTAAAATTAACTCAAAATGGATTAAAGAATTAAATACACACCCTGAAACAATAAAATTTCTTAAAGAAAACATAGGTGAAACACTTCAGAAAGTAGGACTGGACACAGAGTTCATGAATATGACCGCAAAAGCATGGGCAACCAAAGAAAAAAGAAACAAATGGGATTATATCAAAGTAAAAAGCTACTGCATGACAAAAGAAACAGTTAACAGAGTTAAAAGACAACCAACAGAGTGGGAGAAAATATTTGCAAAATATACATCTGACACAGGATTAATATCCAGAATATACAAGGAACTGAAACAATTATACAAGAAAAAAACAAGCAACCCAATTAAAAAATGGGCAAAAGAGCTAAATAGGCATTTCTCAAAGGAAGATATATTAATGGCCAACAGACGCATGAAAAAATGCTCAACATCACTCAGCATTCAGGAAACGCAAATCAAAACCACACTGAGATACCATCTCACCCCAGTTAGGACGGCTAATATCCAAAAGACTGTGAATGATAAATGCTGGCAAGGTTGTGGAGAAAAAGGAACTCTCATACATTGCTGGTGGGACTGTAAAATGGTGCAGCCTCTATGGAAAATGGTATGGAGGTTCCTCAAACAATTGCAGATAGATCTACCCTATGACCCAGCTATCCCACTGCTGGGAATATACCCCGAGGAATGGAAATCATCAAGTCGAAGGTATACCTGTTCCCCAATGTTCATTGCAACACTCTTTACAGTAGCTAAGACTTGGAACCAGCCCAAATGTCCATCTTCAGATGAGTAGATACAGAAAATGTGGTACATCTACACAATGGAATACTACTCAGGTATAAAACCAAATGAAATACTGCCATTTGCAACACATTGGATGGACCTTGAGAGAATTATATTAAGTGAAACAAGTCAGGCACAGAAAGAGAAATACCACATGTTCTCACTTATTTGTGGGAGATAAAAATAAATAAATAAATGAACAGAAAATTGGGGAGGGGATGGAAGAAGACCCAACAATTACAATTCCTTGAAGTTGATATGACAAGCAAACAGAAAGGACATTGTTGGGAGGGAGGGGGGAGAGGGAGGAGCGAGGGAGGTTTCGGTAATTGGCCACAATAATCAACCACCTTGTATATTGACAAAAAAAAAAAAAAAAAAAAAGTTTTAGGTTACCAGTAATTAACCCCAATCATGGAAACAGGATTTGAAATATTTTCTTATCTAATTTTCTGACCATAGAATATTGTAAAAATATGGGAAATATAGAAAGAAAAAAGAACAAAAATTATGTGATTATATATTTAATATTATTATGTATATGATATTATATATATGAAACAAATCTCCAGTAATCTTTTCTGCTTAATCTCCACTGTTTTTTCTATGCATATGCATATGCCCATGTGCTTACATACAGCTATATTTTATAAAATTCGTGTTCCAAAGTGTCCACTCTTTTCTTTTCTTTTTATTGTAAACTGGTGTTTCACTTACTACGTCATGCATATTTTTATATTATTAATACTATTTTAGATCTTGATTTTAAGGGTTGTATATTATTTCTCCATTTGCAATTATTGTAATTTATTAAGCCAATGCCCTCTTGGTCCAGGTGTTTTTCTTCTCTTAAAGCATTCCAAGATCATAAATATTTATTGTATTTGTAATATTTCTTCAATATAAATTCCAGTTTTTAAATATACTGGAATAAATGGCTTGAGTTTTCTTACGCTTTTAATATATTAACAAAGGGCTATCCTTAATGCTTTATGGTTAAGGTTAATGTATGAACATTAAAAAATAAAATAAAGTTTAGTAATTTTATAAGATAAACTGGCATTTGATGTGATAATAATCTGTCTCTACTACAGCAACTGATATTACTGATATTAAGACTTCTCTGATTCTTGGTGCTGGCAGCTAATGTCCTGGATCAGGGACTGGAAAGTTGAGTTTAACCAATGGTTTGACGCTGTCTTGCTACAAAATACTGAACAAGTTTCTTCATCTCTATCCTTCATTTTTTTCATCTGTAAAATGGAGGTAAGAATAATCCCAACCATTTGTACCTTAGCAATACGCTATAAAAATAAATGTGGTCCCCACCCAAATCCTTTTCAGACTTTAGCTGCCTGCAAAAGGTCTAAATATGGTTTAATTCCCTCATTGAGTTGTTTATGGTGGAAATAGAAATTTATATTTTTGGGTATTAAAAATATTATTATGTTACCAAAAGCCTGACAAAATCTAAGTTTAGAAGGAGTCTGCAGTTTTAGAGGTAACTTTATATGCCACATCCTATAGTAAGGTTTTCATATACAATTAACCACAAAATGTATATTATGCTTTTCCGCCCGTGATTTAGATGAGCATACTGATGCTATGCGAGTTTAAGTAATCCATCCCAGGTCATACATTCGCTAAATACATTCATGTTGTGGCTCCAATGTTTAGAAGTTTGACTCTAATGATATGTAATACCTACTTTGTCTTGAAATAAAGACCTAATTTAATGCAATGTTCTATCGCCCCTCAAATACTTCTATTTATTTTTCATTCTAGTTTAACTTCCAGCATCTGTCTGAGCCCTCCTGTTAACTTCATATGTTCCCAAGAGGACAAATGAAATTGATTAGAGTAAACAAAATGTAAATGGTTGAGTAAATCAATGAATAAAAAACAAATCTGCAACTCCCTGCAAAATACATAATAAAAGCAAATATGACTGGCTTCTAATTTATCACTGCATCAGAATGTTTCATTTGTTTAGTTGAAGTTTAAGGCATAGAAGGATTTTAGAAACCTTTCTCATTTTCCTGTGTTCTAACATGCGTAGTAACATAGAAAAGAGGAAGTGAAAGAAACCTAGGTTTCAGATTTCCTGACTCATAATCCAGTGCTTTTTAAGCAAAAGATTTTCCCCCTGGGACAAGAGCTGATTCATCTTTGTTCCAAGGGGATAATTAAGTGAGTGTATGATGGCATACATGCAATAATATTCTACTTATTATAGTTCACAGTACCAGAAAATTAGAAACAAACTGAATTTTCCTGAATAGGAGATTTGCTAAAAAAAAAATTTGAGTTCAGAAAAGCAATGAAAAATTATACAGCCATTAAAATGAAGGATGTAGGTGTTTATTTAGCAACTTGAGAGGATGTCCATGATGATTATTGACTGAAAAAAACCAGACTACACTCTTTTTATTTTTTTATTTTATTTTTTTATTTTTTTTTAAATTTTATTTTCTCGATATACATTGTGGCTGATTATTGCTCCCCATCACCAAAACCTCCCTCCCTTCTCCCTCCCCCCCCCCAACAATGTCCTTTCTGTTTGCTTGTCGTATCAACGCTTTTTAATTGAGGAAAAAGATTGCAAACAGTGAAAGGTACAAAAAGGAATTGTACAATTCAGTGAATTTTGTACACATTGTAACCTCTACCCAATCAAGATACAGAACATTTCTGTCACCCTAGAAAGTTCCCTTAACCCCCTTTCTAGTCATTGTACTACAGGCAACCACTGTTCTGATTCCTATCACTTCACATTAGTTTTTCTGAATTCAAATAAATGTAATAATGTATTGTACATCATCTTGCTTCAAAAATAATGTTTTCTGAGGTTCACCTTTGTTGTGGAATTTGTCACTCAGTTTTTTAAGCTGCTGAATAATATTTAATTTTATGAATGTACCACAATTTATTTAACAATCCCTTTGCTGATATGCATTTTTATAGGTTGTAGCTACTGTATGTAAAGCTTCCGTAAGCATTATTTCACAATTTTTCTTGGTAATATATGCTTTTACTTCTCTTACGTAAATATTTAAGAGGGCAAATAAAAGGTTTTAGGGTAGATGTATATTTTACCTTATAAGAAACTGCCTGCCTTAATAAGTCTAGTTGTTCTACATCCTCAGTTATATTTGGTATCCTTCATCTTGCTAATTTTACCTACTAGTTCTCTCTCCTTGAGTGGAAATGGAGGTACCCACGAGTGTTTCATGAGAACAAGGCTTTCTCTCCAAGCATTGCTCTAGCTAGAAATTGTCAGCGAATAAGGAGGGAAGTAATTAGGAGAGGGAGAAAACAAATGATGAAAGCCAGAGGGGGTGCCTTCTGTGTAAAGTACTGAGGGCTTGGAAAGGACAACAAAGGAAGAATTGGAGAATAGGAGTAAAAGAGCTCTCTGATCACCTCTTTAGGTGCAAGAAAAAGGGCAGAGAATTGTTTAGTGAGAATACGCAGATGAGAGTGGAAAACTTTGTAGTGATATCTCAGAATCTTCCTTTAATGATACAATACTATTTGGAACAGAATTTAGGCCAGGGTAGGTCCATCTTGCATCAAAGGGAAATGAGAGCGGGAGACAATGATAATAGAAAAGGGAGCGCAGTATAGAATTGTAGTTCAGGTCCACCTGAGTCACCAATTCTGCTGTTTTCTTGCAATGTGATTTTAAGGCAAGTTACCTCTGAGAGGTTTCCTCACTGAATATTGAAAATGGTAATAGTTTATACCCTACGTTGTTGCTGTACTGAATAAAGGAGATAATGCATGTAAATGACTTAGCACATGGAATGTAGTATTTGTGTGACCAGCTTCAGCCACTGAACTTAATATGTTTGAGGACCTATACTATGTCAAGATGTTTCATACATTATTTTACTTAATTCTCAAAACTGGATAGTAGATGTTACTACTCTCATTTTGCAGATGAAGAAACTGAAGGCTAAAAGAAATTAAGCAATTTGTTTGTCTGACTCCAACGTTTGGTGTGTATGTTTTCTCAACACGTTCCCAGTTGCATAAAATATAAAACATTTTAAAAATTGCATTATACATTTAAAAAATTACAGTCCTGCCTATTTTATGGATAGCATCATCTCATCAATTTAGGTGAGAAATTTTAAGAAAGGCGAAAGAACAAGGGTAGTGGTTATATGGGGAGTAGATATATTTAAATATGTGTATATCTAAATATGTATGTATTTAAAGGTGGGGTTATACGGGGGTTACATATATTTAAATAGTAAGTATGTCTCTCTCTCTCTCTCTGTCTCTAAATAGAGCAGTCTTCAGATAGCATAAAATACCATCCTAGCTACAAGAAGAAGCCCCACAAACTCTTTTATTAGTGAAGGGGCCAATGTTCAGTTCTTATTCAATCTCCCTTACCCTTAATACAATTGAGAAATAAAAGGAATTAAGGGAGATTGTGAATATCAGCTTTTCATGAAGACAGAGACCCATCTAAGGCATCCAAAATATTGTGAATATCTCTAGTGATAAAAAATCACTTAAAATTAAGTGTGCTCTCTGATTCCTTTAGGATGTATGAAGTTGTAAGACACTTAGAAATGAGAACATATCAGATTTACTTCAAAAATATAAATTTTTAAATGCCCATCAGAAAGATCAGTATGCATATAAAACTACATGAAAAAACAAGATGAAACTTGTCTAGAGAGAAGAGACCTATGACGACTTTCATCCCCAGGAGCATGGAAGGAGGCAGAATGATCCCAACACAGAAGCTGTTAAGGAAAATCTAGCCAATTATTTAATGTGTTTATACATTTCTTTGCTTCTAAATTTTTAAAATATTTTTTATTTTAGAATAGTTTTAGATTTACTAAATATGCGAATAAGTGGTTCACAGTTTCTTTATACTCCTCATCTTGTTTCTCTGATTATTAACATCTTGATTTTATGGTAGATTTATCATAATTAAGACACGAACTCTATTAGAATTTCACCAATTGTCTTCTTTTTTTTTTTTTTTTTTTCTGCCTTAGGTTCTTGTTCAGGACACGACATTACATTTAGTTTTCATGTCTCCATAATCTCCTCTTGGCTGAGACGGTTTCTCCTATTTTCCTTGTTTTTGATGACCTTGGCAGTTTTCAGAAGTACCAGCCAAGTGTTTTGTAGAATGCCCCTCAATTTGGGTTTGTCTGATGTTTCTTCTCATAGATTGACTAGGACTATAGATTTTTGGGAGGAAGATCATAAAAGTAGAAGCACCGCTCTTCATCACATCATATCAGTGGTAGGTATTATCAACACAACTTATCACTAACGATGTTGTCTTGATCACCTGGCTGAGGCAGTGTCTGCCACGTTTCTCAAACATAAAGTTACCCTCCCCTTCGCATTCTCTAATCTATGGAAGCAAATCACTGAGTTCAGTGCTCATTGGAGATGGGAGTAGGGTGGAGAGTTAACTCTACCTATAGGAGAAGAAAGTATCTACATAAATTATTGGGATGTCTTCTGCACAGGCAGGAAAGGTGCCTTTTCTCCCCCATTTATTTCCTTATTTAATCATTTATTTACATCAATGTGGCTTTATGAATATTTACTTTATACTTTGGGTTATCACTCATGTTGTTCTAGCAGTGCCCATTGGATGCTGTTTCAAGTTGGCTTCTGTTATCTTTTGACATGACCTCATCCTTTGTTTCTTGGTCACTTCCATATGTTCTGGCATTAAGGGTTTTGAAATTTTACATTGAAATATTCTTAGATTTACTGATTACAAAGATAGAATCGAGTTTCCTTACACCCTTCCTTAGCTTTCCCTGTTGATAACATCTTACATAGTTATGATATATTTATCAAAACTAAGACGTTGACACTGGTACGATGCTATTAATTAAGCTACAAACTCTATTTAGATTTCCCCAGTATTCCACTGATGCTCTCTTTCTGTTCCAAAATCCAAACCAGGATACCCCATTATTTTTAGTCATCGTGTCTCCTTAGTGTCTTCTATTCTGTGACAGTTTCTCTTTTATTGTCTTTTGTGATTTTAGCACTGTTGAAGACTACTGGTCAGGTATTTTGTAGAGTGTTCCTTAAATTTTGTTTGATATTTTCTCATCATTAGATTGAGGTTACAGATTTGAAGGAAAAAGAGTCAGAGATGAAGCACCCTTCTCACCACATTACATTAGGAAATACATGGTATCAACTCGACAATGCTGGTGATGTTAAACTTCATCACTTGGGTGAGGTGGTGCCTGCCAGGTATCTCATTGTTAAAGTACCATTTTTCTCTTCACACACTTTATTTGTTAAAAGCAAGTTACTAAGCCCAGCCTACACTCAAGGGAAAGGGAACTAATCTCCACATCCTGACACTGCCACAGAAACTGATAGTTTTGGGATAGACTTTTGCTCTTTCTTTTTCCTGTCATTTAAAAATTAAGACCTATGGAAGCTTCCTATCCAAAGTTTCTGGAATCTGCAGGAAATCTGGCATGTTGGAAACATAATAACAAAGGATTGAAAATACATGCAGCTGGGTGGTGTTCCTGGCATTTGTCAAGTCAGAAGAATATTATGCATGCATGCATAACCCTTTTTATTCTTTATAAACAAGGTCTGTTCTTGATTCTCATTTTAGAGAAGTTTGTCATATGACGTAAATAACAGACAGTGGGATAGAATCCCCAATGCTTTGAAATCTTTCCCCCTATTTAATTGAACCCAGTAAGTTTACACTGAAGTTGTACTATAATTAAGTTTATTGTTCCTTCCCCAGTTGCCCCTTTTAGACCTATCTTTGCATTGACATCTGCTGACTCCTCAAATGGGTGTGGATAAGTAACTCTACTTTATATAATAATAACTTTGATAAATGTCTTGCCACAAGTGGCTTTCTAATACTTCATCTAAGTATGGATCTTCTAAGACTCTACTGTAGTTTCTGCCATCAATATGGATAGCTAGCAGAAAAATGTAATGATCATAAAAGGCCATGATGAATAACAGTCTTTGAGAGAAGAATGAGCTGTTTTGAGTTAATATTGAACTTTGGCATCAGTGCATCAGTGCTGTCCTGTATAAAGGTGACACTTTATTACATTTAAAGCCCTGCCTTTGGGGATAGAATGCTCAAAACACAGGTTCCATTTGTATCAAAATTTTATTGCTAACAAATGAAAATTAATAGGCTATTGATGTGTTTAATATTTAATGGTTAGTCAAAATTTATTTTTTTCATAAGATCTGCTATTGCATTTTTGCCTGTTTCAAAGGCCAATGCAATGAAAGCTTCTTATTTGACATCATCTGCGTTTTTGCTCAATGTAGGCTCCGGGTGGATTGAATCTGCTTATCACTGCAGCCACTAGAGGGTATTGATATCTCTTCCTTTGTGAACATTCTCTTCACCAGGGCTTTTTTTTATTTGTCCCTTTTGAGACTATAAATCTTTTCCAGTATGAAATGGCCTGGGTTTGCAAGAAAGAAGATAAGGGTGGTATCCGATTGTACCATCACCTATTAATGCCTGTTCTGCTTGGCTAAGCTTCCAATTATGTGATTCTATTCAATTTGGTGATGAGGGACCTAAAATGACATGGTGTTAGTGATCTCACCTGCTGCAGGGAAAAAGTTCGAATCTTTGAATAAATAACAAAAGAAACCTTTTGATAATGTTTAGGCACTGAAGTCCCTGATTCTGAAGGGGAAGAGAGTGGACGTTTGAAAATCTCAGCTTCCAAACCTCAATTATATGTGCTGAATTGTTAAGAACTTAACTTTTACGTGTAAAAGTGAGTTTTTAAAATCTTCCAAGCTTTTATGAAATTAAAGCTGTGAATTGGAATCTGAAGTCCAAAAACTCTTTCAATAAATGCAATAAAGTAGTATAATGACATAATTTAATGGTTTTATGGTTTTATTTTTCTCATTTACACAAATTCTCCTAGCAGCACATATTTGAGAAGCAGAATGGAGTAGAGGCTTAGACTGTAGACTGTGGAGCAAGATGGACTGGGCTCAAATTTTGTTTTTGCCACTACATAGCTGTGTAACTTTGGATCAACCCTTAATCTCCCTATACATAATTGTCTTATCTGCAAAGGAGGGATGATGAGGGTTGTTGTGAGGATTAAGTGAAATAATATCAGTAAATCTTAGAACAGGACCTGGTAAAAAGTGCTTTATACATGTGGATATTATTATGTAAGTATTTGCTAGTAATACTTTCCTGCTGTAACTATGTGTAATGGACATCTGATGTTTTGTTTGCACAGAATCCCTTCTTTCATCTATTGCTAACAAACTTTCAAAATTTCTTTTGAGAAATAGCTCTCTTCTTAGTTAGACTGTCACTTGAGGCACCCTGCCCTCCCCTAGCCAAAGGACTTGAAGGAATGACCATCTGAAGTCTCCTGACCTCATTAGAATCTTGAGCAGGATGACATATGATATGGATTATGTCCCCTGAGTTTTATCTATTAGTAGCTTAATCCCTACCATGACTGCTAAGCGCATGGGAAATACTATTACGGCAATTGCAAGGTGGGGCCTTGAAGAAGTGATTAGATGGTAGGACCTTGCCTAGTGAATGGATTAAAAAAGGTGTTTATGGGTGTAGTTCTGAGGGCTTTAAAAGGAGAGTGCATGAGGAACTATTGGTCTCTGTTTTACCATTTTCTGCTGTGTGAGACACCTGCATTGCTGCAAAGCCACCACCAAAGTAAACCCTCACTAGATGTGTACCCTGAACTTTGGACTTCCCAGTCTCTAAAATTGTGAGCAATAAATTTTGTTTTCTTTATAAATCACCCAGTGTCAGGTATATATGTTGTGTGGTCTCTGCCGAACTTCCACCTCCACTGCTGGATGTCTCCCTTCTCCATGTGCACTGGGCCAGGCCTGCTTCTCACCGTGTCACACGGTGACACTGCAGGGTGTGTGGTCTCTGCTGAGCTTCCACCTCCCCTGCTGGACATCTCCCTGCTCTGTGCGCACTGGGCAGGGGTGGGGATGAAGACGGGTGGCGGTGGTGAGGCCTACCTGCTGGCTTGCGTGGTGGTGGCATCTCAGGTTGTATGGTCTCTGCAGACTTCTGCTTCCCCTGCTGGACGTCTCCCCACTCTGCGCACACTGGGCCAGGCTGCTGGGTTGTGCGGCGGCACCACAGAGTGTGTGGTCTCTGTGGAGCTTCCACTTCCCCTGCTGGACTTCTCCCTGCTCTGTGTGCACTGGGCCAGGCTGGAAAATATCTTGGCTCTTTTAAATAGAGCTTTGATAAACATGAGACTGGAGGTATCCCTTCAACATGATGTTTTCCATTCCTTTGGGTATATATCCAGTATTGGGGTTGCTGGATTGTATGGCTGTATTGTAAGGATTGCTGGATTGTATGTATACCTGTAGTTCTCTGAGAAACCTCCACACTATTTTCTATAATGGCTGTACTAATTTACAGTACCACCAAAAGTGTAGAATTATTCTACTTTATCTGTATTCTCATTAGGACTTTTTATTTTCTGTCTTTTTGATAATAGCCAGTCTAATGGAGGTAAGACAATATCTCAGTGGGGTTTAGATTTGCATTTCTCTGATGCTTAGTGATGTTCAGTGTTTTCTCATGTACCCATTGGCCATTTGTATGTCTTCTTTTGAAAGTATCTTTTCAGCTCCTTTGCCCTTTTAAAAAATTATTTGTCTTTTTACTATTAAGTTGTTCAAATTCCTTGTGTATTCTGGATATTAATCCGTTGTCAGATACCGTTTGCAAGTATTTTTGCCAATTCTGTAGGTTGTCTTTTCACTCTGTTGGTTGTTTCCTCTGCTGTGCAGAAGCTTTTTAGTTTAATATAATCCCATTTGTTAATTTTTTTAGTCTTTTGTTGCCTGTGCTTTTGAAGTCTAAGAAGTTAAAGAAGACCTCCCAGAAAGGAAAGATTCCTTGTTCATGGATTGGAAGAATTAATGTTGCAAAAATGTCCATATTACCCATAATGATCTACAGATTCAGTGCAATCATTGGTATCAAAATACCAGTGATATTTTTAACAGAACTAGAAAAACAGTCCTATCATTCATATGGAACAACAAAAGACCTCAAATAGCCAGAGGAATCCTTAGCAGAAAAGAGTAAAATGGGAGGCATTACTCTACCTGAAATCAAATTATACTACAAGGTTATAGTAACCAAACAGCATGGTAGTGACATAAAAACAGATGCCTGGACCAAAGGAACAGAATAGAAAGCCCAGAAATAGACTGATGTGGTTATAGCCAACTGATATTTGACAAAGGCATCAAAAATATGCATTGGGAAAAGGACAGCTTCTTCAATATATGTGCTGGGAAAACTAGATATCCATGTGTAGAAGAACGAAACCCCTTCCCCTGACCATATAACAACATCAACTCAAAATTGATTTAAGACTTAAGTGTAAGCCCTGAAACTATAAAACTCCTAGAAGGAAACACAGGGGAAACACCACAGTATGTAGAATGGAGCAAAGACTTTATGAATATCTTCTTTTGAAAAAGTGTTGATTCAGGTACTTTGCCCATTTTTTAATTGGGTTATTTGTTTTCTTGCTATTGGGTTGTCTGCATTCCTTATATATTTTGGATATTAACCTCTTTTTAACTATATGGTTTGTATATATTTTCTCTAATTCCATAGATATATCTTTCTCTTTACTCTTTTGATTGTTTCCTTGGCTATTCAGAAACTTTTCAATTTGATGCAATCCCATTAGTCTAATTTTCCTTTTGTTGGTTGTGATTTTGGTGTCATATCCAGATAATCTTTGCCAAGATCAATGTCAAAGAGTTTTTCCCCTATTTTTTATACTCTAGTAGTTTTCTTCTTTAATTTTGATAAAAATAAAAATTCTGGTTTGTTATTGTTTTCTGTGGCTTTTCTAAGAATACCCTGTATACTCTCAAGTCTTGAAAATGCTATTTTGTCTTTGTTTATTTCTAAAGCTTTATGGTTTTATTTTATTTTTTTGCATTGTAGATTTTTTATTGAAATGTAGTTGTTTGTACATTTCTATGGGGTACAGAAGTAAATATCAATACCTGTATGCTATATGTGATGCTCAAATCAAGATAATTAGTTGTTTCAACATGATACAGTGTAATTATTTTTCATAGCCCTTTACCAGTTTCTGCCTTATCCCCCCATACTCCTCCCCCTTTCTCACCTCTGATAACCTCAGTTCTCTTCTCTCCTTTTGGAAGTTATGCATATTATTTTGATTGTTGTATCTTTCTTTCTTTTTAAAATTCATTTGTTTATTTGTTTAGCACCCACTTATGAATGAGGACATGTGATATTTCTCTTTCTGTGCCTGGCTTATTTTGCTTAATGTAATTTTCTCTAAGTTCATCCATGTTGCTGCAACTGGCATAACTTCATAATTTTTTAATGGAAGAGTAATATTTCATTGTGTAAATATTCTACTATTTTTTTTTTGTCCAGTCATCTGATGATGGGCATTTAAGTTGGTTCCAACTCTTGTCTGTTGTAAACAGAGCTGTGATATAAATGGAAGTACAGGCATCCCTTCAACATGATGATTTCTATTCCTTTGGGTGTATACCCAGCAGTGGAATTGCAGGATTGTATGGCAGTGCTACCTATAGTTGTTTGAGGAAACTCTATACCAGTTTCCATAAAGGCTGCACCAATTTACAGTCCCACCAACAGTGTAGTAGGATTCCTCTTTCTTCACACACTTTCCAGCATGTGTTAATCTCTGTTTTTGTTTGTTTGTTTGTTTGTTTTTAAATGATAACCAGTCTAATTGGGGTGAGGGATATCTCATTGTAGTTTTGATTTGCATTTCCCTGATGCTTAGTGATGCCAAACATTTTTTCATGTCTCTGGACCATTTGTATGTCTTCCTTAGAGAAATGCCTATTCAGCTTCTTTGCCCATTTTTCATTCTGGTTATTTGGTTTTTTACTGTTAACTTGTTCAAGTTTCTTGTATATTCTGGATATTAAATCCTTTGTCAGATGCATAGCTTATAAATATTTCTTCCCACTCTCTAAGTTGGCTTTTCACTCTGTTGATTGTTTCTTTTGCTGTGCAGAACCTTTTTAGTTTGATGTAATCCCATCTATTCATTTTTCCTTTTGTTGCATGTTCTTTTGGGGTGTTATTCATATAGACTTTGCCCAGTTCCTACTTTCTGAAGCATTTCCCCATTGTTTTCTTTTAAGAATTTTATAATTTCAGGTCTTATATTTGAGTCTCTAATCCATTTTGAGTTGATTTTGGTATATGGTGAGAGATACAGGTGTAGTTTCATTCTACATATGGCTGTCCAGTTTTCCAGCACCACTTATTGAAGAGTTAATATTTTCCCCATTGTATGTTCTTGGTGCCTTTGTTGAAGATCAGTTGACTGTAAGTACATGGGTTGATTTCTGGGTTCTCTATTCTCCTCCATTGGTCCATGTGTCTGTTTTTATGCCAATACCATGCTGTTTTGGTTACAATAGTTTTGTAGTATAATTTGAAGTCAAATAATGTTATGCCTCCAGCTTTATATATGCTTGCTCAGGATTGCTTTGGCTATTTGGGCTTTGTTTTTTTTTTTCCATAGGAATGTGAGGATTGTTTTTTCTATTTCTGTGATGAATGTCATTGGTTTTGATGGGGATTGCATTGAATCTGTAGATCACTTTGGGTAATATGGACATTTTATCAATATTAATTTTCCCAATTCAAGAGCATGGAATGTCTTTTGATCTTTTTGTGTCCACTTTAATTTCTCTCAGCAGTGATTTGTAGTTCTTGTTGTAGAGACTTTTCACCTCCTTGATTAAATTTATTCCTAGGTGTTTTCATTTTTTGATGACTGTTATAAATGGGCTAGATTTCTTGATTTTTTTTCTGCTAGTTTGTGGTTGGAGTATAAAAATGTTACAGATGGTTGAATGTTGTTTTTGTATCCTGTGACTTTACTGATATCGTTCATCAATACTAAGAGTTTTTTTTTGTAGAGTCTGTAGGCTTTCTCTATATAAGATCATGTCACTGGCAAACAGGGACAGTTTGACTTTGTCTTTTCCAGTCTGGATGTCATTTTTTGCTTTCTCTTGCCTGATTGCTCTGGAAAATACTTTTAGTATTTCTAATACTATGTTTAAAAGGAGTGGTAAGTGTGGGCAACGTTGTCTTGTTCTCATTCTTAAGGGAAAAGCTTTGAGCTTTTCCACTTTTGGGATGATTTTGATGGTGGATTTGTTGTATATGGCTTTTAATGTGTTGAGATACTTCCCTTCTGTACCTAATTTGCTGAGTCTTTATCATGAAGTGATGATGAATTTTGTTAAATGCTTTTTCTGTGTCTATTGAGATAATCACATGCTTATTGTACTTGATTTTGTTGATGTAGTGTATCACATTTATTGACTTGTGTATGTTGAACCATCCTTGCAACCACTTGATTGTGGTATATAATTTTTTTGAGGTGTTGCTATGTTCTGATTGTTAATATTTTATTGGGGATTTTTGTGCCTATATTCACCAGAGATATTGGCCTATAGTTTTCTTTGTTGTTGTTGTTGTATCTTTGTCTGGTTTTGGTATCACAATGATGCTGGCCTCATAGAATGAATTTGGTAGAATGACCTCTGTTTAAATTCTTTTGGAACAGTTTGAAGAGAATTCATATTAATTGCTCTTTAAATGTTTGGTAGAATTCAGCAGTAAAGCCATCCAGTCCTGGGGTTTTCTGTTTTGGGAGACTGCTGATTAATGCTTGAATCTCATTGCTTGTTGGTCTCTTCAGGTTTTCTATTTCTTCCTGGTTCAATCATGGTAGTCTGTATGTTTCCAGGAATTTATCCATTTCCTCCAGGTTTTCAAATTCATTGGTGTATAGTTGCTTATAATCTCTAATGTTTCTTTGTATTTCAGTGGTATTGGTTCTAATATCTCCTTTTGCATTTCTAATTTTTGTTATTTGTGTCTTCTCTCTTTTTTTAGTTAGCCTGGTTAATGGTTTGTCTATTTTGTTTATCTTTTCAGAAAACCAACTTTTAAAAATTGATTTTTTGCATGTCTATTTCATTTAGTTCTGCTCTGATCTTAATTATTTCTTTCTGCCTACTAATTTAGGCATTGGATTGTTTTTGTTTTTCTAGATCATTGAGATGTAGCATTAGATTGTTTATTGGATTTTATTCTATTCTTTAGCGTAAGTGTTTTTTGCACAAACTTTCCTATTAGTACTGCTTTTGCAGTATCCCACAGGTTTTGGTATGATGTGTGCTTATATTCATTAGTTTCAAGAAATTTTTTGGTTTCCTGTTTAATGTTTTCTTGGATCCATAGGTCATTCAGGAGCATGTTGTTTAATTTTGATGTGTTTGTACAGTTTTAAGAGTTTCACTTTTTATCGATTTCTGGTTTATTACATTGTCATATGAAAAGATACTTGCAATCATTTCAATTTTTAAAAAATTTGTCAAGACTTGGTTTGTGACATAACACATAGTGTATTCTGGAGAATGTTCTATTGTAGACTTTACATTTAGATCTATGATTCATTCCACATTAATTTTTGTGTACAATGTGAAATATAGGTGAAAGTTCTTTTTTTCCATATGATTATCAAGTTATATCAGCACCACTTGTGAAATTTATTTTCCTAATTGATTACTTTACCTTGATAGACATGTTGATGTCAGGTAATAAAAGTCCTCCAATTTGTTTTTCTTTTTTTGTTGTTTGTTTGTTTGCTTTTGAAAATAAAGAGTTTCGGGCCGAGCCCGTGGCGCACTCGAGAGAGTGCGGCGCTGGGAGCACGGCGACGCTCCTGCCGCGGGTTTGTATCCTATATAGGAATGGCCGGTGCACTCACTGACTGAGCACCGGTCACGAAAAAGACAAAAAAAAAAAAAAAAAGAAAAAGAAAAGAAAATAAAGAGTTTCTTCTGCATTTCCATAAACATGTTAGATTTGTCAATTTCTGCAAAGACTCCTGTTGAGACTATGATTGGGTTTATGTTGAATCTATATAATAATTATTTTTTGAAATTTTCATTGCCTTCCCAAACCCAAGTCCTCTTAGTCTGAATTTTGCTTGACTTTCCTGCACTTTTGTGAATGATGCTCAGTGACATAATCTCATAATCCTACTTCTCTGACTTCTTAGTCTGATTTATTTTCTTCATTTCATTTCTGACTTTTTTCATCTATTTCAATTTAATGTTCTCTTCTATAACTGCATTTTCAACTGAATATGGGCCCTAGATTAAGAATGACACACTTACACTTCAATTTTTAAATTTTGGGGTTCCCCTATCCTATCGATTGAAATTTTCTACATATTTTACCTTCACTATTTTCTCTTATACTTATATCTGCACTTTCATCTCTACTTAACTCTCTCTGGATGAATGATCTCTGCATGTCTCAATTTGTTTTTCCTTATTCTCACTTTGGCCTTTCTGTCAGATCAATTTCCCTAAAGCAACTCTATCACTCCCGTAAATAAGATCCTTTGATAGCTCACATTACTTGCCTATAGAAAACACAAACTCTATGTTTTAAATTGCAAACAAACCGAGTATTCATAATCTTATACTATGCAACTATATCATTATGCTGAATTTGTAGATGTTGGCATTGAGATTTAGAAGTGCTAAGTGATTTCCCAATGTTAGAGTTAGTAAGTGAAAGATATTCTCACTCACTCTAATAGTGACATCACTAAACTCTCTTTTAAAGTTAGAGTCATAAAGAGGCTGATGTTCAGAGTAGGAAAAATACATAAATATATGATTTGAGATTTCGATTCATGGTTATACTGCAAAATGTTACTGTAATTAGTAGGTAAAGACATCTTCTTTTTTATTATTTTGGATCATGAAAAAGACTTTGAATTTCAAATGCATTATCTTTCACTAGTTTCCCTCATTTCAAAAAAGGCAAAATAGGTTAGCTCAAGCTAACAATGCAAGAGTAGGTAGAGTAAGTAATGTAAATGTATATATAGCTCATAAATAATCAATAAATGTATTGTTCTCCTGACTGCTTTTTCTATTAGCCTTTTTCCAATTCATTGTACTTAGGGAGATTTATAAAGCGACAAGCCATAACTTTTCTCAGCAATGCATATTTTGTAGTTTAAATGAAAGGATTTAAGAGTTCCTGCTATGTTCCTTAGTTCATTCTACGTGGGATTAGCCACACCTGAAAGAAGAAGCAGGGAGTCTTTAAAAAATCTTAGGCCGATATATTTAGATAAACCTATGCTGTGTAAGTATAACATGCATGGAATTGAGCTCCAAAGAAACAAAATGAATCGTTCCCTCTGAGTAATCCACCTCCACTAAGAGTCAGAGGTTTCTTTTGTTATAAATAACAAGAGAAATGAAAATGAATAAAGTCAGTTGAAGGTAAAAAAAAAAATAAAAAAGATCAACATCATAGTTTTTGAA
Source organism: Cynocephalus volans (assembly GCF_027409185.1). Classification (NCBI taxonomy): domain Eukaryota; kingdom Metazoa; phylum Chordata; class Mammalia; order Dermoptera; family Cynocephalidae; genus Cynocephalus; species Cynocephalus volans. The sequence goes on along the minus strand of NC_084466.1, from coordinate 139,268,666 downwards.
AATGGATCTCTTCTTTGTGAGAAGGAACAATAAAAATTCAAGTAGGAAAAGGACTTGAGAATAAAAACGAGACCCTGCTTGTTACAGAGGATCAGAGGGTCCTGTCCTGTATCAGAGTATGTTATTTTCTTCTTCTAACAAAGATAAAGGTCAGTCTTGAGACTTGAAATGTAGAGATAATTGTGCAGTACATGCACCTTTGTCAGAATTTGTAAATGGGAAATGGAAAATAACCAGGTGACAATGGAAAGGATAGGCTAATGCACTTTATTCTGAGCACTGGTCATTTGGTGAGTGGGTCTGGAGTGGTCTAGAAATGAGGGGCTGCAGATAAAGAGAATTAGTTCCAGCAAGACTCACCAATGACTTAGAGTGACCAATAGAGAAGGCATCATGTAAGTGTACTATAGTACTAGATTTATGAAGTTTGAAAGAATTGAAAGAGGGAAAAGATTATCCCAAAGAGTAGTTCCCAATAAATAAAACAATATTATACTGAATTTCTCCCCAGGGTTTCCTTAGACCAGTAAGTTACAAATTCCTGGGAATATTATGCTTTCCCTCCTGTAACATGCATAAAGAGGTGTTTCTGTCATTATCATGAATGCCTGTCACAGCTACTCACAGGGTCTGTTAAGAAAAAGGCAAGGCTGATTGTGGTAACTGAGAAGGAAGAAAGAAGTAATGGTAGAGTTTTCTGTTCTTTCTCTCTAAAGTCATATTGGATATTGCTACATTCCCTTATTAGTCAGCTTCTAAAATGGTGGTAGTAATAGCCATTTAATCCAACCTTAAATTCCTGTAAAACATCCCTGGTAATTTAATGTTGAGCTTCTGTTTGAATATTTCCAGAATAGAAAATTCAATACCTCCTGGAGTATTATGGCCATCTTTCACCCAGACAATTTTGATTACTGAAGAAAGAAAGAAAGAAAGAGAGGAGTGGGGGGCTTTGGGGGCTTTTCTAACCAAATCCATGTCCTTGTGACTCCTGATCATTGGCTTAACTCTGTCTGATGGAGTCAAAAAAGAAAAGTCGAAGTCCTCTGACACATTGGTTTATAGAGAGCTTCTGTGTCCCCTCCCTAATATTTCACTAATCTTCCGATCTTTAGTCTAAAAAAACCTACTTTCTTCAATAATACCTTTAGTGACATGTCATTAAATTCCTTTACCGTGTTTGTCATAATGATCTGAACCTCCTCTGGGATGTCTACTCTTTTTGCAATATGGCATCATTACTCATTCTTTATGCCATTTTAAGTTCCATGACGTTCACAAAATGTCTTAAGACTATTCTAATTTACACTGGAAATTTTCTTTTTTCCAAGCCCCCAAAATCTAGTGTAAGACCTTTATAGCATAGGTCTTATGATTTCTAGATATTAAAAGTAAATAAGGATAGTTTCCATAAAATGCAACAACAAATTTCAGTAACTTTTGCACAATAGGAGTTTAATCTTTTACTCATTTGAAGTCACATGTGAAAGGTGTTAAGTTTTTTCTGAGAACTGCTCCTTTCAGTGACTAACGAATCCAGTGTCCTTCCAACCAGGGTCACTGCCATCCTGACCACAGAGCTTCCATTGCTATATGACAGAAGGGTAATAGTACAATATGGTGTGGGAGAATTTTTACAAGCCAAGTTTAAGAATAGTGTATGTTTTTTCACTCACATTCCACTGATCATAATTAGTTGCATTGCCCCATTTAGTGACAAAGGGCTAAAATGTAGTCTCCATGTGTGTGCGGGAGGTAAATTAGATGATTTGGTGAATACTTGGCATTGTCTCTGCCACACATTAACCTTTCTCTTTGAACACACATGATTCAGTTTGAGGAGGCAAGTTGAACACAGGAAATGTGAATGAACTATGAGGAGTGCTAAAATTTGAGAAAATTTCCTGGAAGTAGGATTTGAAGAGGACATTGAAGAGTGAGAAAGGTTTTAAAAGATAGTGGAAAATGACAAGAGCATTCCAGGTGTGTGTCTACAATAAATATGTAGAAGAATAATGCATAGGATGCTTTTTTGTTGGAGAGTTGACAGTTTTTGAGGATGCTCCTACTTAACACACAGATCTACCATCAAGCACAGCACATGCTCATTCTTACTAGATAGTGATTAAAACATTCATTATTACTTTTCTGAGACCCTTTTGAAATTAGAATTAGGCATATTGATGCTGGGAGTTGGGATTCCATTTACTATAACTACTTGCCAATTTAACATGCACTTTTCACAAAAATGTGGCATCTTCACATGCATAAGCTTTAGATAAGATGACTTTACCTACCTAGCTTAGGAGAATTTTGACATGCAACCCCCTCCAACTACCCTTTTATATTTCAGCCTTCAGTGTCTTTGCACCCTCTTCTGAATCCTGATTCTTGCACAGTTTAATATTATGTTCTCATATAAATTTTACATTCTTTGAAAACAGATATCTGGATATCCCAAGGTCCTTAGCACAGTGCAAAAAAATTAATAATTGTCACAGTGACTTAATAGGGTCTTAATTGTTACAGTCACTTAATAGTGGTTCAGGAATGATTTTCCATGATTCTTTGGGTCTTTAATGCTTCTGGAATTGCAGGGTTTTTTTTCCCCTTCTCTTTACTCAAGCTTTTATACCAGAAGAACAACAAAATTCCTGAATTTTGTCTATAAATCTCAAATTTTTCATCTTTACTATTAGACAGTCAAGGAGCAAAAGCCTGGTTGAAATGATTAGCACCATGGTTTAATTCTGATTTCTATCACTCATCTTCTGAGGTGTGGTGCAAAACTGAACAGTAGGAAATTGTTGATACAACCCTCCCTGGCTTGTTCATATCATACTAGCAACATACAAGCTAAATATTTTATACTCTGATATTTTATTCATACATTACCCTGTCACATTTAATATCCTTGATTGGTTTCAAGTTCTGTCACCATCTCTCTTTCATAGCTCCAGCATTGGGAGAAGTGTGACTGCTAACCCAGGCTCTCATCTGCCAAGCATGGAACTCAAATAAGCACAAAGAAAGCAAAGGGATATCACCTCAAAGCTAATTCATGTCTGTCTGTGTGCTTCATGAAAGCATATTTTAAGAAGGAACTTTAAATTGATGTTAAATTGAAGTTGAAGTTCAATGATGATAGGAATGAATCAATCTAAATTAGAAAATAATGGAATTGAACTGATTTATATTTCCTAACCTGAAGTGTGCTCTCTCTGATATTAAGAATAGTTCAGCTTGTTTATTCTTTATCTTCATGGAGTTGCATCACTAAGTATCTTGAGAAAATGGAAAAAAAAAAAAAAAGTGCCGATGAGGTCTCTTTCCTAGGTTGAATCACTGAGGCATCCCACTGGAAGATAGTGCCTTGACTTCTGGGGTCAGATTCTGATAAATTGTGTGGAGCTTGGGGTCTATTTTTCCCTTACTTAATCTATTGAGGAGCAAGGACAGGGGTCCCAAGAAGGAGATAGATAAAGTGGCCAAAGTAGCAGCCTTGCCAACTAAGGACCAGCTACTTTTGTAGGCAGGTGGAGGTACTGAGAAGTCAGGAATTCAGGAGTCCTTGTGGGAGCAGAAAGTCCTTGAAAAGCTAAGCTATCTCCAGAAAACAAAGTTTTGCTGACTACTAGAAGAGGTTGGAAAGGACATACAAAACACACCCAAGGGTTTGCCTGCTGTTATTATCCCACCTCACACGGAACAGAAAACAGATCATCCAGCCAAGACACATGAAATCACATCTTAAAGTCATGGCAATATAGAGTTCTTTGCTCTCTTGCCTAAACTCGGCAGCTATGCTCTTCTGTCACTCAGTCACTCTGTCACTCTTTTAAAAGGTTTGAACATCACAGCAGTGTTTCGGCCATGAGTCCTAGTCATCACAGGACTAGGCAGGCCCTCCTAGGAGATGGCAATATATGCATTAATTTTAGAACATAGATTATATATAGGTGGAATTCCTTCTTTTAAGATTTACCCTCCTCTGGATATATTCAGCTGAACAATGAAATGACTGTCTCCATTAACAAAGTCAGGAAAAACAATGCATGATAAATAGAAGAAACTGGAAGAAGGAGGAAGGAACAAAGACATTCCTGAAGTCATGAACCTGGAGAGGAAGTAGAGCATTTTAAGACCTGAAGAATCTATAACACCCTGAAATTTAGGTGTAAAGAAGCTTCAAGAATTAAAGGTTTGTCAGAATGTTTATTTCAAAAAACATTCTAACCAAGGAATGCTATGCTAATCTTGATGATGATGATAATGATAATCAATACTAATAGAATGGTTAATCTAGGGAAGGCACAGTTTAGCATATGTTTACGTACATTAACTAATACTCAAAAAAAATTTTTGAGTAGGATACTATTAACATACCCATTTTATGTGTGAGGAAAACAAGTCTCAAGAAGGTACAGTAACTTGCTTAAGGTTACCAAAGTAACAAACAAGTACAAAGCTGAGATTTGAACTCACAGTAGGTTAATTAAATGCCTTCTGTGAACCTTGTATGTGGAGGCAAAAGAACCACCCGGTGAAATTCTCTGAGGAAAAGTGGGGAGTCAGAGAAGCCAAAAAAAAGCTAATGCAGCTACTACGGAAGAAATTAAGGTACAGTAGAACCAGCGTATCTCCCGCCCTGATGTTCCCTGCTTCAGCGTCATTTTCTGTTCTCATACAGGTGGTGGAAGTTAGAATACAATTGAGGGAAGATAAACTCTAGATTTTAAACGTAGGTCTTCCATGTTAGTAAGGGCTGAGACCTTGTTATCTCTAGATGTTATTTTCACACAAGCATTCTCTTTTTAACTTTCTCTAACTTTTCTTGTTTAATTCATTTATGAAGACTCATGTGATCCACAGATTGTTCTGTCTCCAATTCAGTTTCCCTTATTTGCTGAGTTTCATCTTCTTTCTGCTTGTATTTGTAGAACTCCTTTTAGCTGTGCAATTCTGTTTATTTCTTATAAAATTTTTCATCTTTCCTTCTTTTCTCTGATTAATGCTCTCACATATTATAATGCCTTTAGTTAAAGCATATTATGACACATATATAACAGAAAAGAATATATCTCAATGATGGGTTTTGGGATATTTAAAAATATGCAATTATGCAAATGTTCACTAAAAATTTCAAAAAGGGAATTAGAAAACAAAATATCACATTGATTTAAATTTAGTACCGAAAATAAATTTAGCACATTTTAAGTAATTATTTCAAAGAAAGGGGATACAAATTTATATTCATTTTTATGTGTAAAATGATGTATAACTACCTTTCCCAAAACCAATCTTGCATGGGTACCATTTTGAGACATTACAGAAAATATTTGGCATAGATCCAGATACACATGGCAGGGAAAAAAAAATGTGTGGTAAAGCCTTCAGCTCAGAAAGTCTACAATTCAGATGAATGGGGCTGTCAGAGTTAGATGGATGGAGTGCTGTGTTTATCTATCAGTCAGTAATTCAGTCACAGGAGGTAGAATGTTTTTTTAGGGGTCATGGTAATGATTTTATAAGGGGCCATTTATAGGACATTTATATCAAAATTAGCTGGATGCTTTTAAAAATAGGAATCCAGAGCCCTTACCCAGACCAATTCACTTTTTCTGCTGAATATGGATTAAAGAAAAAAAGCAAAGTAAGTCTGCTCCCTTCATAGCTCAAATAAAAATCCCAGCCTTTAAAAATCACTGCAATGGACAATAGGGAGCCCTGGATCTCTTTTAGATAGATAAACAACTTAAGCACATTTTGTGATAGAGAGGTTACTGGTGATAGTATGGAGGATAGGTGTGAGACTGGAATTAATGGCTATTGCAATAAGGTGAGAGGTGAAGGGAGCCTGAACCAGTAAGTGGAAGTGAGGAGAGAGAGCAGACAATATACTCAAATGATACATCAGATGTATAGATTGATTGGATTTAGGTAGCAGAAGAAACACATTTCTAGATTTGGCAATAGGTGGATTTAACCTCAGGCATATCTAGGTCTGGTGGTTCGTATTATGTAATCTGACTGTCTCTTGCATCGCTTAGCTCTACTTTCCAATTGTGTTTCTTAGACAAATGATTCTGTTGTAATTGTTTATATCCACTCCTAACCATTTGGTAAAATTGTTTATGTCCATCATGTCAATTACCCAATATGACTCTAATGTCATCTTCGAACAAAATGCTGCATTGAGGGGGAGGGTGGTTACAGTGTACTCTGCACCAGCTTGCTTATATCATATGCTTTCATTGATGGTAAGGTAAGTGAGGCCATGTGATTCACACACCCACCCTAATTACAAATAACACAGGAGGTTAACTTCACTAAAGAGACTGTAAATTTCAGAGCAAACTCATTCCAAACCAATGACTTTTACTCTAACAATTATATCCGTCTGTGCTAGAGCTGCAGAATTAGCGTATTAGGAGAATGGATCATTGAATTAAGAACATAGCAGGGAAAGGATAGAAACACAATCATAGCTTCTCAGCAAAATGTGGAAGCTGAAAAGGGTTTCTGAAATTGGGTATCATGACAGTCTTAGAAATATACATTTACATAGGATAGCAGTCAGGTTTTTCAAGAAAGATACACATCAATAATATTCAATAATGGAGGGGAGTTATTTTAAAATGTAGAAATACGAGGTACAGAAGAAAGTCATTTTATCAGGAAATCTGGGTTCAAGTGTTCTCAAGAATGGATTGTATGAAGACCTCCAAGAGAACCAGGAAAGATATCACAGTATTAGTAGTAATATAGCTTAACTATCTGTCCTTCACATTGCTGTTTTTAAATGAGTTTATTTTCTGACAGAGTTTTTGATGAGTATTTGATACTGCTTCAAACTGAGGGCTAATATTGGTCAGATTTTCGCACCAAGCCACCTTGAGTGTGGTGGACTTCCCTCATATCCAAGCCAAGCACGGTGGCCTTCAGTTCATGCTCCATTCTGTGATTCAATTGTTTGGGGATAGAGTGGTTTGACTGGCTTCATTTTTGAAAACATGCACCTGTATTTGTTCATTTTTGTGTTGCTATAACAGAACCCCTGAGACTGGGTAATTTATGAAGGAAAGAACTTTATTTGGCTCATGATTCTGAGACAGCTGTATTTGGTGTGGGCCTCAGGCTACTTCTATTCATGGTGGAAAATGGCAGGGCAGCCAGTGAGTGCAAGGAGATCATGTGGCAAGAGGAAGCAAGAGATAGACGGAGGGGAATTGCCAGGGTCCTTTAAACTGGCAGGACTTAATAGAGCAAGCAGTCACTCACAACCTCCCTCTATTAGTCTGTTTTTGTTGCTTATAACAAAATACCTGGAACTGGGTGATTTATAAGAACACAGAATTTGTTGCTTACAGTCTCAGAAGCGGGGAAGTCCAAAGTCCAGGGAACACATCTGGTAAGGGTGTTGGTGGTAGTGACAGTGACCTGGGGTTCTCACACCATAGAAAATGGTGGAGCAGAGAGAGAATTAGTTCCTCATGCACTGTCCTTTTAAAGCTTTCAGAATCATGCCCATGACCACTATTTATAATCGATTCACTAAGGCATGATCCTACAATCTAATCCTCTCTTCAAGGGCCCACCTTTCAATTACTATAATAGGATTTCCCATCCTCAACAGTGGGAATTAAGCTTCTAATATATGAACTTCGGGGACACAGTTCAATCCACAGCACCCCTCCTCCCCCTGCCAGGGAGGGCATTAATCTATTCATGACGTATCTGCCCCCACTGACTCAAACACCTCCTAACATTGCCACATTGGGAAGCAGATTTCAACATGGCTTTTAGGGGGACAAGTTCCAAACTATATCAATACTGCATTTGTTTAACCATTCACCTGCCGAAGAATATCTGTTGATTGTTTTTTTCTCCCTGTTTTTGACTATTACCAATAAAATTGGTTTGTTTTAAAAACTCACGCTGGCTGTTGAGTGGAGAATGGATTGTGGCGAGCAAGAAGGGAGGCAGCGAGATCAGGAAAGAGGCTGTCCCAGTCAACTCTATGGTGACACCTCCCAGACATCTGAGGGGGGGGAATTCTTCAGTCTGTATCTGGTGGCACAGGTGACCAGATTGTGGGGGTCATGGATAATTGCTATCCATGACTGGCTATGGGGGATGGATAATTGCTCCTGGCCAACAGTAATTGGCAACTCATTTTCAGAATTTCCTTTTGTGAACTTACATCTTTTGAAGGGAAAATCAGAAGCAGAGGCCTCTAATTTTCCTTCTTTTAAGCAAACAGAGAACTGAAAACAAAATATCTTATGTTTAATGGCCAAAATTAATGTAAAAGGCAACAAAATTTTTAGCAATAAAAGTAATTCCCCCCCAAAAAGCTGCTGGCTCTCATAAATTTGTTTTGGGTCATGCATATCATGATAAAATATGCAATAGGATGAGATATTTCCCAAGGAAGGCTGGAGTAATTATCAGCCACAGGAAGTTATTTTCTCTCTCTAGCTCTAGGCCACCATCACCACAAACTGTGCTCTATTCACTCCTAGATTATATGTGAAAAGTGTCAGTCAAGTCGATGTCTTAGTAAAATACATTTTAGGAAAGGCCATAACCCCTGCCTGATCCATGTCTATTCTTAGAAATATTATGCTGCAGTATTTTAATGCAGTTGTTATGGAAATAGTTCTGCACTTGGTCTTTTTTTTTTTTTGGTTGCTAGAAACTTGATGCTTAACATCTTGAAAAAATATTTTCTTATGTAATTTTGTTCTTCATTTCTGCTATGGGAATTTCAAACTATTTTTTTTAAGTGCATTTTTAGATCCACTCATCATGGGATATGAAAAGTCTACATTTCCGTCGAACCTTTTCCCTCCCCTGAGTTTTCATCATTCTTTATATTATCCTTTGGGTTTAACTTTTATATGTGAAATAAACTCTGAAGCAACTTAAACAGCTTCTAAGATTCCATTTAGTGTTTTGATGAAGAAAAAAAGTCTTTCACACTTTTTTCACATGCCATCCCAAAGGTAAGCATAAGTACAATTAATTAATTAAATATTGAAAATCCACTCTGCACCAGGTATATGGTGCTGTGTTCTGGACAGACAGTGGTGAACAGAACTATTTTTAAATATGTATACCTTTTATTTACTTATATCACTTTCAGTCTCAGAGGAAGTTTTTAATATTTTACCATTGAACATGATGATAGTAATAGAGCCTTTATCATATGAAGAAAGTTTCCTCTATTCTTAGTATGTCGAGCATTTTTATAAGTATTGAGCTTTATCAAGTAATATGTCTGCATTTGTTTTGATGATTAAACATTTTATTCTTAATTTTGTTAATGTAGTTAATTAAACAGATTGATTTTTCAAACGATAAAACAATCTTAAATGCATGGAATAAAAACTACTTGCTTATGATGCAGTATGACTTACTATTATTGATTAGTATTATGTAATTTAGCACTTTTTCACATTTATTTGTGAGAGATAGTGACTTACTCTATTATCATAACATTGTCAAATTTTGAAATCAATAGTATATTGGCTTCATATGATCAGCTGTGAAGTGTTCTTTATTTTAGGAAGAAAAAAGTATAAAATAGGTATTATTTCTTCTTTAAATATTGGTAAAAAATGTTTAATAAATCCATATTAGCTAGGAGTGTTTAGTTCTGTTGTTGCTGTTGTTAAATTTTTAAATGATGAATCTAATTTCTTTAAAAAGCACACAGCCATTCCATCAATTTTGACAAGTTTTGTTCCTCACAAAATTTGATCACTATATAGAGTGTCAATTTTATTGGCACAAAGCTGTTTATAACATCTGTTCAGTATTTTAATGTCAGTAGAATGTATACCAATGGTAGCATTTTTATTCATTTTTTTACATGCCTCATACTATATATTTTTTATTATTTTTTCCTCTTAGTTTTCCTTTTTTATGCAACATTTTTTAAACATTTACTTGTACATAATTGTGGGGTACACTATGTTGTTTCAATACATGCATATACTGCACAATGTTTAACATAGGGTAGATATCATAATTTTGTATGCATTAGTTCACTAATTTGTCTTTTCAAATTTGTATTTGGCTTTTTGTGCCTGACTTACTTCACTTAATATGAGAGTTTCCAGTTCCATCCGTGTTGCTGCAAATAATAGGATATCATTTTTCTATAGATGCTTAGTATTCCATAGTGTATGTATACCACAGTTTTTGTATCCATTCATATGTTGATGGACATTTAGATTGATTCCATCTTTTGGCTGTTGTGAATAGTGCTGCAATGAACATGGGAGTGCTGCTGTCTACTTGATATATCGATTTCATTTCCTTTAGGTATATATACAGCAGTGGGATAGCTGATTCATAGATAGATCTATTTTCAGTTCCCTGAGGAACCTTCAAACTTTTCCACAGTGTCTATACCAATTTACACTCTCATCAGCAATACAGGAGAGTTCCTTTTTCTCTGCATTCTTGCTGGCATTTGCTATTTTTAGTCTTGTTGATAATAGACATTCCAACTGGAATGAGATGATATCTCGTTGTGGTTTTAATTTGCATTTCCCTGATGATTAGTGATGTTGAGCATTTTTTCATGTGCCTGCTGGCTGTTTGTATGTCTTCTTTTGAGAAATGTTTGTTCAGGTCCTTTGCCCAATTTTTAATTGGGTTATTTATTTTTTTGCTGTTGAGTTGTTTAAGTTCCTTATATATTCCTTATCTTGTCTGATGTGTAGTGTGCTAACACTTTCTCCATTGTCTCTTTTATTTTATCTCTTTACTTTCTTGACAGTGTCCCTTCCTGTGCAGAATCTTTTCAGTTTGATGTATTACCATTTATGTATTCTTACTTTAATTGTCTGTGCATTTGCAATCTTGCTCGAAGAAGCTCTGCCTGCTCCCATTTTATGTAACGTTTCTCCTATGTTTTCTTCTAGCCATTTCATAGTTTTGTGTCTTAAATTTAGGTATTTGGTCCATTTTGAGTTAATTTTTGTGTATGGTGAGAGATAGGGGTCTAGTTTCAATCCTCTATATGTGGATGTTCAGTTTTCCCAGCACCATTTTTTGAATAAGCTGTCCTTTCCCCATTGCATATTTTTAGCATGTTTGTTTTTAACATCTTTGCTGTAAATGTGTGGGTTTATTTTGGTGCTCTCTATTCTATTCCATTGGTCCATTTGTCTGTTTTGATGTTAGTACCATGCTGTTTTTGGTTACTCTGGCTTTATAGTATATTTTGAAGTCAGCAAATGTGATGCCTCCAATTTTGTTTTTTTGATCAAGATTGCTTTTGCTATATGGAGTCTTTTGTGGTTCCATACAAACTCTAAGATTGTTTTTTCTATTTCTGTGAAGAATGTTTTTGGTATTTTGATAAGGATTGCATTGAAAGTGTAGATTGCTTTGGGTAACATGGACATTGTGATGATGTTAATTCTTCCAACCCATGAACATGGAATATTTTTCCATTTATTTGTGTCATCTTCAATTTTTTTCACCAATGTTTTTAGTTTTCATGGTAGAAATATTTTATCTCCTTGGCTAAATTAACCCTTAAATAATTCATTTTTTTTTTTGGTAGCTATTGTGAATGTAATTACTTTCTTGATTTCTTCTTTGGCTATTGCATTATTGCCATATAGAGAGGCTATTGATTTTTGTGTGTTGATTTTGTATCCTACCATTATACTGAATTCATTTATCAGTTCTAGTAATTTTTTGGTGCAGTCTTTAGGATTTTCTATGTGTAGGATTATGTCATCTGCAAAAAGGGATAGTTTGACTACCTCCTTTGAGGTACCTCTTTTGACCTTATTACACTGGCTAAAACTTCCAGTACTGTGTTGAATAAGAATGGTGAAACTGGGCATCTTTGTCTTGTTCCAGATCTTAGAGGAAAAGTCTCCAGTTTTCGTCCACTCTGTATGATATTGGCTGTGAATTTGTCATATATAGCCTTTATGGTGTTGAGGTACATTCATTCTATACCTAATTTTTTGAGTGTTTTTTTTTATCATGAAGGGATGTTGGATGTTATCAAATGCTTTTTCTGCATCGATTGAAATGATCACATTTTTTTCCCCTTCATTCTGTTGCTGTGATACATCACATTTATAGATTTGCATGTATTGAGCCATTCTTGCATCCCTGGGATGAATCCCACTTGATCATAGTGTATGATCTTTTTAATGTGTTGTTGGATTCTGTTTGGAAGAGTATTTATTACTGTTTCAAACTCATTACTCATTATTGATCTGTTTAGGTTTTCTAGTTCTTCATGATACATTATTCAACTTTGGTAAGTTGTATGTATCCAGGAATTTATCCATATCTCCTAGGTTTTCCAGTTTGGTTGCTTAAAATTGTTCATAGTAGTCTCTTATGATCCTTTGTATTTCTGTGTTATGAGTTGTCCAGTCTCCTTTTTCATCTTTGATTTTATTTATTTGAGTCTATTTTCTTCATTAAAGTTTTGTCAATTTTGTTTATCTTTTTGTAAAATCAACTCTTTGTTTTATCAATCTTTTGTATTGTTCTTAAAATTTTTAATTCATTTATTTTTGCTCTGATCTTTGACATTTCTCTCCTTCTACTCACTCTGGGTTTGGTTTGTTCTCGCTTTTCCACCTCCTTTGGAGTCTTCTTTTTTGATGTAGGCATTTATTGCTATAAACTTCCCTCTTATAACTGTTTTTGCTGTATCCCATAGGTTCTGGTATGTTATATTTTCATTTTCATTTGTCTTTAGACATTTTGTTTTAAATTATTTTTCTTTCTTTGTTTTAATAAAGAAGTTTTCTGTTGATCTAACTTCAATTTACTAATCCTGTCTTCTATTTGTATATTTTCCTATCACATCTAGCTAATGACTTTTATTTTTCCTATACTTCTTTTTTTTAGTTCTAAAATGTTCATTTAATCTTTGTTTGTGGATACTGATTCCCTACTGAAATTTTCATCTTTTGTCCGTTTTGTACAATTTCTATTTTATCAAATGTATTAGTCATTGTTATTTTAAATTCCTCAAATGCTAACTCCAATATCTGAGTTTTCAGTAAGTCTACTTCTATGAGTATTTTATGGTTTTTTTCTTTCATATTTCTAATTTTTGTGGTCTCTGCACATCTAGTACGTTATTTAAATTTAAAGCAGACATTGTATATAACAGAAGTGTGGAGTCTCTAAATGATATCTTCCTCCAGAATTAGCTCCCTTTTCTTCTGTTAGATAAAATGAGGGCTTGCTTCCCCCAAATAATGTGTGATTTATTTCAGCTGTTGTAAGATAAAGTACACTTCTGGTTTGTCAGTGTTCCTTATGGATACCCTCTTGTTCTTTTGATTGATAACCTGGAGAGTCCTCATCTTCTTATTCTTAAAAGACTGAAAGAATTTCAGTTATGCTTTTCTGATATTTTGATTTACTTATCTTTACACCTTCTGTAGCTTCAACTGTAGTAGATATCTCAGTGGCAATATCAGATGCATGACTGAAGCAGACATTCTCCTCATAGTAAGAATTTTTCAAAGAAGTTCAGCAAGATTACGGTAGATTAATTTTTTTAATTATACTTTTAATGTGGTCTTGCAGCATTTCATGTACGGATCCAGGATAGAGCAATGTGGAAACTAGTTCTTCATTCAGGTTCCTCAAGATTCTAGACTGTCACCTCAGGTGCACATGACAATCAAAGGTTTGCTGGTTTCTCATACCTCCAATATACTATGTCTGTTTGGGCCAGACCTGATCATCAGTCAATGTACACAATCAGCAAATGCTTTCACGGAAGGAATGAGAATGACATGTTCAGCTGTCTTTGAAAGCAGTCTCTCTGGAATTGCAGTTTAGTTAGTTTGTGCTTTTTCCATCATTCTCTAATTTTTAAAAATTATGATTTGTAGGAGTTATTCAGCTTATATTTGTTGCACAATGAATATTCAGTTAGTTCAACAACCTGCTATGTCATAAGTTCTCTACCTTAACTTTTCAGGGCTTCAACCAAGGCCCTCTTTACATTGATTAGTTTATCTGTTACCTCATTTTCTTGAGATTCTTAACCAACACAGATCCCTCTTATAAGCTATAGAATGTTATAGAAAACTTTTACTTAGCATCTCAACTTGGATGTTACAAAAGCACCTCATATTTTCTGAGCTCAGAACTGACCTCATGGACATTACCCCTCATACAGGTCTTCTTCCATGTCATGGTGAATGATCCCAACATTCAGCTCTGTGCATTAGAAATAGAGGGGTTATCCTTGCCATATCTTTTTATATGATCCTGTACTTCCAGGGCACTACTAATGACTGATCATGTTACCATCTGAGTATCTCTTAAATCTATTCATTTTATGACATTGTTACAGCTGTCACTATTATCATACACTTGGAGTCTTGTGGTAGCCTCATTCTTGCCTCCTCCAATTCATTGTTAAGATAGAGACTGAATGTTTTTTCACAAAACTAAATCTAAGTTTGTCACTTCCCTGCTTAAAACTTTTTGGTGACTTCCTATTTATTGTAAGAATGTGCCCTATTTTCCATCCATAGTGGAACTAAGCTCCTTAATTTCAAAAGAGTTTAGCATAATGATCCTAAATATACCAGACTCCCAGCATCAATAATTGACAGCTTGTCAATCTTATTTCTCTCATATTCACATGCTATTCTAAACCTCAGATTATTTTGAAACAAATCCCAGACATTATACTACCTCATCAGTAAACATGTCAGTATATGTCTCTAACTGATGTATCTTTTAAAAAATTAAAAAAAAATCATTTTCAAATCTAAAATTATTAACAATATTCAACATTTGATTAGTAGGTTCAAATATGCAGTCAGCATACCCACCCCCCCCCATTTCTCATTTGTTTGAGTCAAGATTAAGGTATTCAGTACATTGCAATCGCTTAATATATCTTTGAAGATTCTTAATATATTTATTCCTTATACTATTTTTGTTATTTTTTTTAAAGAAATCTCATCTATCTGCCCTGTAAAGTCTCCAAAGTCTGAATTTTGCTGAACACATTCCCGTGGTGTTGTTTAACATATTCCCCTCTTCTCTTGCATGACCTTTAAACTGATGATTAATTTCAGAGGCTTTTTCTTATTCACAACAATTTTTGAGGCAATAAATATATAAAAGCTGGTTTTCTGCACTTATATTGGGAAATACGTGATTTCCAGTTGTCTTTATTTTTGGAAGCACAATATTATTTTTTAATTAATTATATATGCCATTATTGCTTTAACACTCATTTCACTCATTAGATTAGAATTCAACATGTGCACGAAACAGTCCTGTATTATTTATCACTGCAGCACATGTAACTAATATAGCTTCTGGCACAGACAATATTTTCAATACATATTTAAATACATGAATAAATGAGAATGTATTCTATAGTTTGCATGTTATATATTTAGGACTCCAAATTGATCTTGGTGTGCTACCTTAAGAGACCTGTGCTTATCACTTCCTTAGCTGGGCTAAAAATTATTCATAATCTATGTTGATGAAGTTGTAATATCTTTCTAAGCTGATATCACTAACAGATCACTTCACCTGTCATACAGCCCTCTGAGCCAATCAAGTAAGTACCTTAAGACTTATAATACTCTGCAATTTCACCTCCCTAAGCTAATTTTGGGGGTATTCTCAGTTTGCATCTTAGCTATATCATTTTCTACCTGTTGAAACCACATGAAAGATCTTTAACACTTCTTAATGCTCAGCTAAGTAAATATAAAAAGACAATTTCCCCTTGGAAAAAAATTTATATGAGAGCCTACATTTTGGTTAATTGTTAAGTGAGCTTAGTTAATTCTAATGGTATTTTTTCCCCTTTTATTTATGATTTAAGTAAAGTTCTGTGTCTTTATTGCTTTTACTTTATTTGCTGTTATTTGAGCCATATACTGTCAACTTACACAAAACTAATTCTTTCCTTACCTCTAATTGAAAATAACTTATACCTTCACCTTCATTTTCGCAGCCTGCAATAGAAAATTCAAAGGAAAAACAGGCCTAGTGCTATGAAATTGTAGGGCAATTCCACATTAAGTTGGCAAATCATTTCGGCAGAACTCATTTATCAAAAATAAAATTAACTTAAAGTTGCTTTGTGTGCAGGGATACTAGGCTGGTTATCCAGCACTTAATAGGTAAATTATCAAACTCAGGTTTGTTTGAAATATACCAGAAAATAGCCCATAATGAAATGAAAATACCAATTTCTGCGAGTAGTACATTGGAGAAAGAGTGATTATAACTAACTACCATATTATGAATGCTGAGTCCAATAGTCACATATTTCCTGGTATATTTTGATATAGATATAATAAACAGAGTTTTACACATATTTTGTTATAACTCTTGATTTTAAAATGGTTAGTATGTCTACTCTCACCCACACCTCTTTCACTAGGTCTTTCTGCTGATGATGCATAGAAAATAATGACAGCCTCACATGGCAGAGACAGAGCCTTTGGTTTTGACTGAGTTCCTGACTGAACTTCAGGACCTCAGACAACACTACTGTTGCCCTATCTCCAAAATGCTTCAGTATGCAAAGGAAAATACAGTTCTTATAATTTGTGAATCACACACAGGGTCTCTGTTAATGCTTAAAAGCCAAGACCTGCCCTGATTTGAAATAATGCATAGTAATAGAGGTAGTTCTGCCTTGGGACATGTGGGCTGGTTCTTTGTTCTCTCCCCAGCAATGGTGTCCGATAAATAGAGATGGGCACTTATTAGGTGTAGAGTTTAAGCTAGCAGGCTCCAGAGTCGGGCTGCTCCACCTTGTATTCTGACCTGCTCTCTTTCTAGAGGAGTGAACTTGGGCCAGTAAATAACCTTTCTATGTCTCTGTTTCCTCATCTTAAAATGGAGATTGTGTATAATCTCTTTATATAACCTAATGACAACTCAAAAATTACAAGATAGGTGTTAGGCAAGCGTGGTTGACATTGTTCCACCAACTTAAAATACATAATTAGGAGAAATGTTATTTCAGCATATTTTCTGCTATTCTCTGAAATCCATCCCTAGGTTTGTGCCGAGGCCACACTTCTCAGGGACTTTTGGCCAGTGACAGAGCACAGCAGTTATACTAAGGCAGGCCCATTCCTGTGAGACACAGGACTGATTTGACTGCTAACCTGTGGCTCAAGAACTCATAGTCAGCCTTACTGACCCTTCCTGGGACTATCTAGGCCATTTCCACCAAACCTTCTCTCTCTCCTTCATTCAGGAGAGTTATGACATGTTCTGATGGCTCCTCCAGCCTTCTCTTTCCCCTCCCCATTTTTCTGCTTTTGATTTTGTTTCCCATTTTTTCCACTCAAATACCTTTGCATGCTTATTCTGGTCTTAGGGTCTGCTTTGTGGAGGAACAACATGTAGTCTCTACCTACTCTCCCCTCTTGACTAGAATTATTGGGACTTCCTAATTTTAGGTCACACCCTGCCTGCTTCCTGAGACATTCCTGCCCAGGACAGGACACTATCCAGCAGTTTCCCAGCACACCAAATCATAGGGTCTGGGATGAGTCTTGGTGATGTGGACCTGACATCTGTTTTGCTATTGTGTGGCTTAGACTCCAGAATGCCAATCAAATCAACCTCAGCTTCCTGCCATGTTGGTTTGATCAGTATAACTGGTCCTCTCCCTTGTGGTTTCTTTACGCTGGACTTGGATTTTCTACAAAAAATCTGACTGCGAATCCTGGTCTACTTAGCTGATCCTTGAAATGCTATAGAGCCGTTGCCATCACACCCTCCTGCAAAGGTGAATTGTTTTCCTGAGTTAACAGCCACAAGCTGATGCCTTGTTGCAAATGGACTGATTACCCAGATTCTTGACTCTTCTTCCCCTTTACTCATAGGCTCCTCCTGCCATTTCTGTATTAAATCTCTGTGAATATCAGAATCAGACTAATGCTTGTCTGAATTGGCCTTATACAGTAGGTCAAAATGCTGGCTGTGGCCAGAGGTCAGCCTTTTAGATGGGTCAGATTCTCTAGGACAGTTGGGGCTTTCTCTTTTTTTGCACTAGGCCACTTCGAGCGTCCAGCACACACTGGAGCTGAGTCCACCTGCAGTGACTAAGAATACAGAATGCTGAATTCTCTTATCAACAGGGCTTCAGGAGTGAGGACAGAGGGAGAGACTTTGGAAGCTGGTATCTATAAAACTAAGCTTTTGAAACTAAAGCTACTTGATAAAAATGTGCCTGTATCTTTTACTTTTTTCTCTGTTTCTATCTGTTCTCTAGAATCTCCTTAGCAATGAGAATCAAAATGTCATAGTTTAATTTTACTTTTAATAAAAGCTGTCAGCATTTCAATAAGAACATTGCAGGTATGTGTTTTTTTTCTTTCCCTTATCTTCCTCCTATTTGCAAGTAAAGTGTACATAATTTGATAGGAAATTATTTATCATAAGTTCAGTTACATTGTGTTATATCAACACAACTTGAGTAATCCTAGATATAAAGGGGCTCAGGATTCATTTGCTGCAAAACTGGTCTCTCTCTTGGTCTGTTTGTCTCTCTGTCTCTGTCTCTCTCTCTCATCTCTATCATTTCCCTTCATATAACTATTCTTTTTCCTATGAGAGACTGAAGGCACTTTCCTGGTTATTCTTTTGGAGGAATCATCTTGGACCAGGAATTCATGGTGACAGTTAAAGCGATCAGATGGTTTCTACAGGAAGCCTGGGGCAAAGGAGAGCTTGATGTGCTAACATCATAGCCCACGACCTTTCTAAGTAAAATCACATTGTACATTCCCAGAAAAGCCACTGGAACCTCCTGCTAAACAGCTCTCATAAAATCAAGAATCATTCACTTACTAGAAATTCAAGGAGTGTTGTAAAAATGTTTTCAAAAAATACTGTTTGACCTGAAGGATGTACTAACAAACCTTCCTATGGACACAGTTATTGTATTATATAAGAAATATATATATGCATATATATATATTATATTATATATGTTAAGGGTGTTGATAAGCATGTTATCTTTATGAAAACTCATGTGAGAGTTTTCTCTCAGCTTCCACTATGAGACCTGCTATTATTTTTCTTATCAATTGTTTGATTTATTATTTTGTAAACCTTATAAATTGTGTAACTGATTGTATTTTAGTTTTAGTTTTGGTTTTTAAACAGCTTTAAGATCAGTTTGCTGTCTACCTTTAACATATACATTTTGAATATCTGCCAGTCTCAACTTGGGCTTTGGTTTTTTAAAAAAATATTACGGTCTTCATCAATTAACTTTATTTTTTAAAATTTTGTTTTATTTATGATTATCAGAAATATGTTCTTTAAGATCTCTTGCCTTATTTAATTGAGTGCAATAAATATCTTCTTTTTTCTAATAGCATTGATTTATGAATTTTAATGTCTTTGATCATTTGTTCTCTTTATTCTTTTTGGGGGGGAATCATTTTGTTTTCTCGTTATTAGGTTCTTTTTATTCATGATACTCACTGTCACCAGCACTTGGTTTTTCTTGGTCATTTGATCACTCCCAGTCCAGACCAGTTTTTTTTTTTTTTTTTTGTCTTTTTCATGACCAGCACTCAGCCAGTGAGCGCACTGGTCATTCCTATATGGGATCCGAACCCGCGGCGGGAGAGTCGCCGCGCTCCCAGCGCAGCACTCTACCCAGACCAGTTTTCTTTTGCACAGTTTATTTTCTGATTTCTTTCATTGTCCTTCTGACAGACATTCCTTATTTTTTGGTTTAAAATTATTTTTCAAAATGCTATTTTAAAAACATTTTTAGTTAGTTTTTTATTTTTTCCTGAAATACCATGTGATTTTAGGAGAGGTGAGCAAGAGACCCATGGCCCCAGTCTTTCGCCTTGATTCAGTCTCCTTTACACACTGATTTTCTGACTCCTGCAAGAGGAGGGAGTGAGAATGTGAGAGATCCAATAAATCAGCCTCTGACCCAATGTGAGGGCCATGAAGAAAGCCAAAGATGAAGAGCCTGACAAGCTCATCAAAATAAATGGGCCTATATCTAGATGTGCAAAACAGTAAATAAGAAAAGCAGGGAGTAAAAGCAAGTGCAGCAGGTGCAGTTGGCACTCAGTATGAGGTCACCACCTAGAAATAAGATCAGTTAACTGCATGGGGTCCTGCAACTTAGGGGTAAATGCAGTGTCATGAATGGTTTGGTCAGGTGGTCCTAAAGGTGAATAATACCAGGCAATAGCCACTGAGGCCTGCCTGTCATCCCACAGGAATTCAGAAAAAAAATTCCGCTGTCATTAAGCTTTCTTCTCTCAGATCCTGTAGCGGTTAGTCTCATCAGATATGCAGATCTGAAGTACGGACTCTTCCAGAGAGCAATCAGGCATTTACAGAATGAATCTCCTATGGAGAACGCTGATAATATCTGTCTTTTCCACACTGGAGAAGAAATGAAGAATTTCTGTTATTTTGAGAAATTAACTGAGGGTTGGCCTCTTAGGAGTTTTTTTAGTGTGTCTAGTGAAGACATTTTGAAGAGGACAGGAATTTTCAGGCCATTAAAGGCTACCAGAAATGAGGATTTTATTAGGGATAAAGTAATAATTGTTTTATAAAAGGGATAATTCATAAAATTATCTATAATTCATAAAATTACTTTATAAAGTGGATAATTTGTAAAATGATCTATAATTCATAAAATTATTTTGTAAAGGATAATTCATAAAATAATAATTCATGATTATTCATAAAATGATCAGTTCATGGTGAGTTCTCAACTATTTTTCTATTTCTATTTTAAACATCATTTGTTTTGTTAGATGGTTTGAATATTCAAGTAAGTCCTTGTCTCCTCTCCACAATAATTGGCATTTTCTGAGGCAAGTATTTAAACTCAAACACTTCTCTATAGTAAGGTGGCTGTGATTTTGCATGAAACAAAGTAACAACATCACACTTCTGTTTAAAAAGGTTAAGGCGAAGATAACATTATTTCTTTCAAATGACTGTCTGGCTTTAATCCCTGTCAGGAGTAGTTAAGTGAAGTGAATTCGAAACTGTATTCCTAATCATTAAAATAATTAGTTCCATTTTGATATAGCCCTTTGCAAATATTAGAACTTCAGGACATATAAGAAATAAGTTGTTTCCTGAAAAACAAAAATTAAAGAATTCAAGAATATCTCTTAGCAGAAATAAAATTAGGAGACCACTTGTCTTAATCTGTTTTCTGTTGTTATACTGAATACCTAAAACTGGGTAAATTACTATGAAAAGAAATGCATTTCTTATAGTTCTGGAGACTGGAAAATATAAAACTGAGGGGCCACATCTGGTGAGCGCCTACTTGCTGGTGGGGACTCTCTGCAGAGTCCCAAAGTGGTGCAGGGCATCACATCGCTAGGGGGCTAACGAGAAGGCAAAACTGGCTTTTATAACAGACCCATTCTTGTGATAAGTAACCCACTCCCTCGATAACTAATTAATTTACGCATTATGCATAACTATATTAATTTATGAGGGCAGAGCTCTCATGACCCAATCACCTCTTAAAGGCCCCACCTCTTAATATTGTTAATTTCAGGATTAAGTTTCAATATGAGTTTTGAAGTGGATAGACACACAAACCATACCATCATCCTTTAAGTTTCCTGAGAGATCTAAATTATTTTTTTTCAGTTTGCTCGCAGAATAAAGACAGACAAGTATATTTATTTCTTTTTTTTAGGCCTTACAGGACATTATTTCTTTACACTCTCCCCCCGCCCCCGAAATCTTCACATACATCCATTTCTCTTCACTTGGATTCACAAAGATCAAAGCACTAAGAAAAAAAGTCTTAAAATCTCTATTAATTAAGGGCATTAATACAGATGTGCCTAAATGCTGATATACATTCTAAGTAGTTTCTTTCTTTTTAAACTGGCTCTTCTAGCATAACTAAAGATTTGTAAAAAAAAAAAAAAAAAAAAAGGAGCTTTCTTCTCTTTTATAAATGCAATTTAAACTAATTTGTTGACACTGCCTTTATCTTTATCATTTATTCTAAATGAGTTATTATGATTAAAAGGGGGTGTGGTTATACGGTAATTTCCCAATGGTTTCCAGCTGTAGGGAAGAAGTTCCCCACTGTGAGCTCACCAAGAAAACTCCTGTCTAATTCTCTCTCCCCTGTTCCCCTGGCCTTCCCTCCTGTCTAGGGTGGCTGAGAATTTCACAAGCATCCTCTGCCCTTGTATTTCAGGCAGTGTCTCCTGAGATTTCCTTCTAGGATCCACTGAGAGAAGCATTGCTCTAAAATGATAATACAAGGAGACAATAAGTTATGTTGAATCTAATTTTTGAAAGTATATTTAATGTAGTTATATTTATTTTTTAATAGATAATGCATTTTCATTGTTCAAAATTTAATAGATAGAAAGTTTTAAAGCAAAAATTCTGCCTCTTGTTACCTATCTCCAGTTCTAGCTATCCAATTTTCTTATCTAGAGGAATCCAATGTTCATAACATCTTTTATTTTCTTCAGCAGATGTCATTTTCCCCTTCTCTTTTAGAGATATGCATATTGATTGTATTATTTTCAGTTAACATTATGTCTTAGAGATAACTTCACAGCAATTTATAGAACAATTAAAATAACAAACAATTATTAATTGTTAAAATAACAATTAAAACAATTAAAATAATTGCATGGTACTCCATAAGAGAATGAATGTGTAATAATTTACCTAGCTCTACTGATGGACATTTATCTCATTTACAAATTTTGTTATAAAAGATCGGTAAGAAAGATTAACCCAGAAAAGTAACAGAGCCAAATCTTAAAGAGATCTGGGTAAGGATTTTGGAATTAGCAGGGAAAGGTTAATCATGTTTGTGTAGGTGAGTGAAGTAATGCAACTAAAGTTCTGTGTTGCAAAAATCGATTCAGTGAGAAATTGTCTGTATTGAAAGGAAATTGAGTAACTGAACCAGGGTTTGGTCATGAATCTGTCATTACTTCCTAACTATGATAAAAGGATAATATTCTTCTACCTTAAAGAGGGCTTCCAGACTTTGATGTGTGTGTAGGTGAGAGAGACAGAGACGAAGACAGAAATAGAGACAGAGAATGTATTTGTTGGGGGAAGGGTTTCCAGTGAAAGTGACTCTTCTTCAGTACCTTGTAGAAACAGGACTAAGCTATTTTTGTGGAACTAAAAGTACTAGCAAACAACTAGTGACTTTATGTTTTTCAGTTTGATTTTATAAATCACATACATAGGTAACATTATGCCAAATATCATAATGTTTATTCCCCCTTGTTAGGGAATGTCGTGAGACTGAGTTACTTGAAATCACCACCACCATCAGTATTAGCCCTGGAACATGCTCTGGGTGTTGGATGAAAAGTCAAGCACTCAAGGATCCTTGCCTAACTTCTTCTTCCTGAAAAACTCTCAAAAATATCTCACCACTAATATGTATATTTTAAAAAATCTATAACATAAATTTAATTGAAAAACCTATGTGCAAATGATTTAAATCAAATTCTAATCAGTTTTGTTCACACTGGCACAATTCATTTTGGTGGCCAGGAGGAGAGAGTGCAGGGCTGCCTGGAATGCTATTAACATCCCATCCAGAACCCATACACCTACATTCTAAACTTCTGCAAGCTGAAATTCATAATTGTGCTCTCTTACCCATGAATTCTCTAGGGTGTGACTAGATTTTATTAGTCCTTGGATGTTTTAACCTCTAAATGGAGTTGACATTTTAACTTAGAAACTGAGAATCCAAATTCATTTATTTTCATTTTGCACAGATGAAATATTCTTCTTGTGAGAATTGTATATTCCAGGGCCCTTTGAATTACAGATGACATTTGTGCTATCATTCAAAAATTGGACCTAGAGCTCTCAACTCTACTGCAGCCAGTGAGTGAAAGAAGAAAAATTCACATTTTGCCGAGTAATCTGTAGCTCATTGTTTTATATATGGCAATATACAAATAAAGTTATAAATATGGTGTATCACATTTATTGATTTGCGTATGTTGAACCAACCTTGCATCCCTGGGATGAATCCCACTTGATCGTGGTGAATAATTTTACATATGTGTTGCTCTATTCTGTTTGCTAGTATTTTAGTGAGGATTTTTGCATCTATATTCATCAAGGATATCGGCCTGCAGTTTTCTTTTTTGGTTATATCCTTACCTGGTTTTGGTATCAGGATGATGTTTGCTTCATAGAATGAGTTTGGGAGATTTGCGTCCGTTTCAATCTTTTGGAATAGTTTGTAAAGAATCGGTGTCAATTCCTCTTTGAATGTTTGGTAAAATTCTGCTGTGAATCCATCTGGTCCTGGGCTTTTCTTTGTTGGGAGCCTTCTGATAACAGCTCCAATCTCCTTTATTGTTATTGGTCTGTTCAAATTTTCTACGTCTTCA
This sequence comes from Cynocephalus volans, assembly GCF_027409185.1. Lineage (NCBI taxonomy): Eukaryota > Metazoa > Chordata > Mammalia > Dermoptera > Cynocephalidae > Cynocephalus > Cynocephalus volans. The sequence continues at coordinate 139,244,232 of NC_084466.1, read as the reverse complement.
TGGTTCAGTTTTGGGAGCTTGTGTGTGTCCAGAAATTTATCCATTTCCTCCAGATTTTCAAATTTGTTGATGTAAACTCAAAGACAAGGACCATATGATCATCTCTATAGATGCTGAAAAAGCATTTGATAAAGTACAGCACTCATTCATGACAAAGACCCTCTATAAGTTAGGTATAGAGGGAAAGTATCTCAACATAATTAAAGCCATATATGACAAACCCCCTGCCAATATCATCCTGAATGGGGAAAAGCTGAAAGCTTTTCCTTTAAGAACAGGAACTAGACAAGGATGCCCACTCTCACCACTCCTATTCAACATAGTGTTGGAAGTACTAGCCAGAGCAATCAGAGAAGAGAAGGAAATAAAGGGCATCCATATTGGAAAAGATGAAGTCAAACTGTCCCTGTTTGCAGATGACATGATTCTATATATCAAACAGCCTAAAACCTCTACAAGAAAACTCTTGGAATTGATAAATGATTTTAGCACAGTAGCAGGATACAAAATCAACACACAAAAATCAGTAGCATTTGTTTTCTACAATAATGAACATGCAGAATGAGAAATCAAGAAAGCATGCCCATTTACAATAGCCACCAAAAAGTAAAATACTTAGGAATTGAGTTAACCAAGGAGGTGAAAAATCTCTATAATGAGAACTACAAACCACTGCAGAGAGAAATTAGAGAGGATACAAGAAGATGAAAAGATATCCCATGCTCTTGGATTGGAAGAATCAACATAGTGAAAATGTCCATACTACCCAAAGTGATATACAAATTCAATGCAATCCCCATCAAAATTCCAAAGACATTTTTCTCAGAAATGGAAAAAACTATCCAGACATTTATATGGAATAATAAAAGACCACATGTAGCTAAAGCAATGCTGAGCAAAAAAAATAAAGCTGGAGGCATAACACTACCTGACTTTAAGGTATACTACAAAGCTATAATAACCATAACAGTATGGTACTGGCATAAAAACAGACACACTGACCAATGGAATAGAATAGAGAATCCAGAAATCAACCCACACACTTACTGCCATCTGATCTTTGACAAAGGCACCAAGCCTATTCACTGGGGAAGGGACTGCCTCTTCAGCAAATGGTGCTGGGATAACTGGATATCCATATGCAGGAGAATGAAACTAGATCCATACCTCTCACCATATACTAAAATCAACTCAAAATGGATTAAGGATTTAAATATACACCCTGAAACAATAAAACTTCTTAAAGAAATCATAGGAGAAACACTTCAGGAAATAGGACTGGACACAGATTTCATGAATACGACCCCAAAAGCACGGGCAACCAAAGGAAAAATAAACAAATGGGATTATATCAAACTAAAAAGCTTCTGCACAGCAAAAGAAACAATTAACAGAGTTAAAAGACAACCAACAGAGTGGGAGAAAATATTTGCAAAATATACATCTGACAAAGGATTAATATCCAGAATATATAAGGAACTCAAACAACTTTACAAGAAAAAAACAAGCAACCCAATTAAAAAATGGGCAAAAGAGCTAAGTAGGCATTTCTCTAAGGAAGATATACAAATGGCCAACAGACATATGAAAAAATGCTCCACATCACTCAGCATCCGGGAAATGCAAATCAAAACCACAGTGAGATACCATCTCACCCCAGTTAGGATGGCTAAAATCCAAAAGACTCTGAACGATAAATGCTGGCGAGGTTGCGGAGAAAAAGGAACTCTCATACATTTTTGGTGGGACTGTAAAATGGTGCAGCCTCTATGGAAAATGGTATGGAGGTTCCTCAAACAATTGGAGATAGATCTACCATACGACCCAGCTATCCCACTGTTGGGAATATACCCAGAGGAATGGAAATCATCAAGTCGAAGGTATACCTGTTCCCCAATGTTCATCGCAGCACTCTTTACAATAGCTAAGACTTGGAACCAGCCCAAATGTCCATCATCAGATGAGTGGATATGGAAAATGTGGTACATCTACACAATGGAATACTACTCTGCTATAAAAAAGAATGAAATACTGCCATTTGCAACAACATGGATGGACCTTGAGAGAATTATATTAAGTGAAACAAGTCAGGCACAGAAAGAGAAATACCACATGTTCTCACTTATTGTTGGGAGGTAAAAATTAATATATAAATTCACACACACACACACACACACACACACACACACACACACACACGCAAAACCAGGGGGGGGGGAAGAAGATATAACAACCACAATTACTTGAAGTTGATATGACAAGCAAACAGAAAGGACATTGTTGGGGGGGAGGGAGGAGGGAGGAAGGTTTTGGTGATTGGGAGCAATAATCAGCCACAGTGTATATCGACAAGATAAAATTTAAAAAAAAAAATCAGAAAAAAACCCAGAAAATACAAAAAAACAAAGTTATAAAAATAAATGGAGGACTTTGTTTTCTGGTATGGTTGAGCAAGCTCCTATCAATTAACTATCCTGAAAATAATAACTGTTAATGCTACAGAAAACAATGCAAAGACACAGGAAAGTGAACCCAATAAGGAATGTTAATAAAATGGGCAGCACTTGAATGAAAGTGCTAGCATGTGGTGAGTTTCCAATTTTTGTGTCTTTTAATCTAAAGGTGGGTCACAATTCATGTGATAAGAGTAGCTAAAACTTCAATAAAGTGCTTGAAATTTTTCTTGTTTGAAGAACCAGGGGAAGAGTTTGTAGCATACTTGGCTCATAGGCACTGGAAAGTGGAGGAAGAATTCCAGAGACAAGAGAAGCAGAGGAAATAGAACAAAAATATTGCCTAAATCTCTAAATCTGAAACATGCAAATGTGTGGCAAACTGCAAACAGATTGGCTGAGGATTAAAAAAAACTTATCTGCTCCAAAGACATTTTGAGTTACCATCCAAAAAATTTATGCCTATTACATACACACACACACACACACACACACACACACACACACACACACACACACACACACACACACACACACACTATTCAAAGGCATATTTAAAAAAAATGCATAATATTCACAATGTGTATAATACCATATGAAATTACTCCATGTGTGAAGAAAGAGAAAAATGTGCCCCATTCTGAAAAGAAACAGCAATCAGCATAGAAGTGTACTGATCCAGAGATGATTGAGATGTTGTAATTAGCCAACAAGGATTTTATAAAAGGTTATTATGAATATGTCAGTGAAATCAAGAAAAATTATTTTAGTAATAAATGAAAAATAAGGAAATATTAGCAGTCGAATGGAAACTGAATAAAAGAGCTCTAAAACATTTAGAATTTAAGAATTAAAAAATATAATATGAGATTAAAACATACAAGATGTAGTTAATTTTAGAAAGCACATAAAAAATTTATAGTCAAAATTCTGTAACTCATGTTCCTAATCATGAAGTGATGTTGAATTTTGTGAAATGCTTTTTCTGCATCTATTGAGATAATCATATGCTTTTTGTTCTTGATTTTGTTGATGTGGCATATCACATTTATTGACTTGTATAAGGATGTTATCAACACAATAAAAACCATATATGACAAACCCACCACCAGTATCATCCTGAATGGGGAAAGCTGAAAGATTTACCTTTAAGAACAGGAAAAGACAAGGATGCCCACTTTCACCACTCCTATTTAACATAGTATTGGAAATACTTGCCAGAGCAATTAGACAAGAGAAAGAAATAAAGGACATACAAACAGGAAAAGATGAAGTCAAATTGTCCCTGTTTGCAGATACATGATTCTGTATATAGAAAACCCGAGAGACTGCCAAAAGACTCCTAGAGCTGACAAACAAATTCAGTAAGGTTTCAGGATACAAAATCAATATACAAAAATCAGTAGCACTTTTATACTCCCACAACAAGCTAGCAGAAAAAGAAATCAAGAAAGTAAGCCCACTTACAATAGTCATCAAAAAACAAACAAACAAACAAACAAAAAAAACCTAGGAATAAATTTAACCAAGGAGGTGAAAGATCTCGACAATGAGAACTACAAATCACTGCTAAAAGAAATAAGAGAGGACACCAAAACATGGAAAGACATTTCCTTGTTAACTGATTGGAAAAATCAACATAATGAAAATATCCATTCTGCCCAAAGCCATTTACAGATTCAATGCAATCTCCATCAAAATACCAATAACATTCTTCACAGAAATAGCATAAACAATCCTAACATTCATATGGTAAAACAAAAGACCCCAAATGACCGAAGCAATTTGTAACAAAAAAATAAATAAAGCTGGAGGCATCACACTTCCTTACTTCAAAATATATTACATAGATACAGTAACCAAAACATCATGATACTGGCATAAAAACAGATGCACAAACCAATGGAACAGAATAGAGAATGCAGAAATCAACCCATGTATTTACAGCCAACTGATCTTTGATAAGGACACTAAGAATATACAACAGGGAAAGGACAGCCTCTTCAATAAATGATGCTGAGAAAACTGGGTATCCATACGTAGAAAAATGAAACTAGACCCATACCTCTTGCCATATATCAAAACGAACTCCAAATGGATTAATGACAAATAAAAGACCTGAAACTTTAAAACTTCTTGAAGAAAACATAGGGGAAACACTCCAGGATGTAGGAATGGGCAAAGACATTATGAATAAGATCCTAAAAGCACAGACCACAAAAGAAAAAATAAACAAATGGTATTATATCAAACTAAAAAGCTTCAAACAATTAACAGCAAAACAAACAATTAACAGAGCAAAAAGACAACCTACAGAATGGGAGAAAATATTTGAAAACTATGCATCCGACAAGGGATTAACATCCAGAATATACAAGGAGCTCAAACAACTTCACAGTAAAAAAATAAGTAACAAGTAATTCAATTAAAAATGGGCAAAAGAGCTGAATAGACATTTCTCAATGGAGGACATACAAATGACCAACAGGTATATGAAAAAATGTTCAATGCCACTGATCATCAGGAAAATGCAAATCAAAACAACTTTGAGATATCATCTCAAACAATTTAAACAGGCTATTATCAAAAAGACAGAGAATAACAAATGCTGACAAGGATGTGGAGAAAGGAGAACCCTTCTGCACTGTTGGTGGGACTGAAAATTAGTATAGCCATTATGGAGAACAGTAAAGAGGTTCCTTAAGCAAATACAGATAGAATTACCAAATGATCCAGCAATCCCTCTACTGTGTGTATATCCAAAGGAATGGAAATCATCATGTTGAAGGGATATCTGCACTCTCACATTTATCACAGCTCTATTTACAGTAGCCAAGATAGGAAAACAACGTAAATGTCCATCAATGAATGACCGGATAAGGAAAATTTGGTATATATACACATTGGAATACTACTCAGCCATAAAAAAGAATGAAATTCTGCCATTTGCAGCAACATGGATGAACCTGAAGAAAATTATGCTAAATGAAACAACCCAGGTACAGAAAGAGAAATACCACGTCTTCACTCATAAGTGGGAGCTAAATTCATAAATAAACAAATAAACAGAGAGAGAGAGAAAAAAAGAAACAATGACCACAATAATACATTGAATTCTTAGAAGGAGAAACAGAACTGTGGTTACTGTAAGTGGAAAGGGGGAGAGGAGGAGGAGAGAGAGGGAGATTAATGAGAAATTGGTTAATAGACACAAATAAACTAATAATATTTATAGAACACTGCATTCAAACACCAAGGTGAATTTATCATTCCAGATATTGTAATATTTAGTATTAATTTTCTATATTTTTAAAATAGTTTCCACTTTTCTCCTGAGTTTGTTTTAACATATTTCACATGTAATGACCCAAGTTTTCTTTAAATCCTCGAACATATTAATGACAGCTGCTTTAAATTTCTTATCTGTTAATTCCATTGTCTATATCATCTTTAGGTATATTTGTCTTATTATTTTTCTTGGTTATGTGTCACACTTTATTGTGTTTTCATATTTTTAATATATTTTTTTTATTGAGAGTCTGCTTGCTGTCTTCTTTTAAAAAGTGTCTTGTTTTTCACAATAATACTTTGAACATTTGGAAGGGGACAATCGAGTTGTGGGAATTAAAGGGAGGAAAGGGAATGGGGGTTAGAGGAGAAATTGGTTAATGGACCCAAAGAATGAGTACTTTTTGTAATGACAAATATGCCACCTATCCTGATTTGATCATCAGTTATTGTCCACAAATACTGATAGTCAACTTTGCACCCCCCAACAAGTATAATCAATTATGTTTCAATGAAAAAGGTTGTGTTTTTTCTTGTAGTTAGTTGAATTTTTGACAGATCAACTTGATCTTTCTAAGCTTGGTCTTTAGCTTCACTGTGTTGAGGCTAAATAGTCCTTACCTAGAGAGAGTGTGGCCCTTCTCTTAAGGTCTGGCCTTTGTGTATTCTTCACATATAGACTGGGAAGGGAAGTGAGATTGATTTACTCTGAATGCCAGTATCTCTCCACACTGTACTGTCTCTCAGCTTTCAGTAGCTGTTTTCTGTCAGGTCTCGGACTCTCACTCTGCACATGTACGGCCAATTACTAGGACAAAGTCTCAAGGGAACCCTATTCAAGTTTCTCAAGGTCCTTAGCAGTTAAGATTCCTTGTCTGTGTTACCCTGTCCACAAACAGCAAATTGCTTCAGCATCCCAATACAGCATATCCATTTCTTCCATTCATTGAGACCAAAATGAATGAACAGAAGCTCTGTGTTTGGGATTCACTTCTCTGTGCTACTGTATGGTAGGTGTTGATAGGCTGAAAGTCATGAAAAATACAAAGCTCACCTCATGTGTTCCCTATGCTTTTGTATCAAAGTCCTGTTCTTTCTGTTACTCAATACCTGGAAATAGTTGCTTTGTATTTTGTTTGGTTTTGTAGTTATTGTAAGAAATATGTTAGATCTGATAAATATTGCTCTGTCATGGCTGAGAAATGAGAAACCTAGATAAGCAATTTGAAGCAGAGTGAAAAAAGTTAAAAAACAGAACAAAACAAAATCTCTATTAAGTAAGTATCAACTTTTCATTAGTTAAAGAAGAAAAAATATAATATGCTGAAATAATGTATTTCAAATGCACACAATCATCTTTTTTTATTTTCATGCTTATGCCTGTTTTTTTTTTTATAACCATTGTTCTTTGTATAACCATGTTCTAGTAATGTGTAGTAAAACTCTTGAACTAATGATTATGCTGGTGAGAGCTGACGAACTTGCATATTAAATATAAAAAAAAAAATAAAGAAAACAATGGGAAATTTTTTATTTTTTTTCTCTTTTTCCAGTGTAATACATTATAGAATTTAATCAGGCATGAATGCATGGTTTAATGGTTAAAGGTAAGGAAATCTATTGGAAAAAGTCAGTTCAATGAAAATAACCCATCACCAAAGAAGACATAAGTAATGGAGGATAGTGAAGAAAAATCCATTTCTGAGTTGACTGTGTTATTGTGACCAAAAATTCTATTCTCTCAGGATTATGCTTCTTATTGCAGCCTCCTGAAATTCATAAAATATGTCAGGCTGTGTACTGAAGGTAAAAAATAAAATTAAATTTAAAAAAAACCCCAACTTTTATGATATTATGGGCCAATGTCATACTCTTCCTTTAATAGCATATTTATAGAAAAGTTGAATTTCATTAAAAGACAGAGACTATAGAACCAGATTGGGGTTCTTAAGTCAGATGCAGAAATCTGATTCATTCTTGAGCCTCACGAGAGCCTTCCTGAAGAAAGTAGGTGCTAACAACTATTAGGATACATGAAAGACTGAAGAGAAAGTAAAGTAAAGATAGATTGTTAAGGTGTTAAGAGACAGGGCTAATGTTCATAGTCTAGGACCCTAGCACAATCATTTTATATCATAACTTTGATACATGAAATGTATATGATTTAGTGGTCACATTTTGGTCTACAAAATCTCTAAGCCTCAGAACTTAGCTCTCAAAGGGACTTGAAGGATCATGCAATCTAACCCCCATGTTTTGTACAGAACATGTGTTTGTGTAGAAGAGTGGTGGAAATGTCAATTCTGTTAGTAAACAGCCAAGAATTTTAGACTGGAGTCTGTGGGGAACACTTGAAGTTGTCTGAGTAGGAAATTAGTGATGGTCAAAACCAGTTTCTGGGTAGATGGAGCTAATCACAGAGACATTAGTTGCTAAGAATTAAGATGTCTCCATTCCTAGGGAAAGGACCTTAGAAAAAAAAAGAATTTTTATTCTCTAAACAATGGAGAATATTTGTGTTACCTAGTGGACCTTGTCCAGATGACCTTTTGTAGATCTATTGGTTTTCTAATTTTGATTATTCATCCATTTTGAAAAAAAAAATATTGTCAATATTTTTCCAAATTACAAAAGCATCTATTCTTTAATCAGCAAATCTTCATCTAGTATTTTTGCCTACCCAAATGGTATGTGTGCACAGTTATTTACTACATTGCTGTTAGAAGCACAAAACAGTGGAAATACTGCAAATACTCCATACTTTCATTAGTAGGATCTGGTTAAATATATTATAGTTCATCCAGATGTTGTAGTACACATTTTGTTAAACATCTTCTTAAACACATCATTCTCCATGTACTGAAAAAAAAATTCTGCAAGATATACTGTTAAATGAAAAAATAAAGTACAGAATGTTGTGTAGCATTCTACCTTTTACAAAAAAGAAAAAGAAAAAAGAAAGATATTTATTTGTATATTTGCATTTACATAAAAAATCTTCAGAAAGATACAGAGAAAGTAACAACAGTGGTTAAACTATAGGAGGAAAACATAAACTGGGTTGATAAAGATATAGGAGCAAGATCTTTATCTGTATATTTTGGTTTTTTAGCTATAAGAATATACTAACTTGGCAAATATTATATACTAAAATTCCAGTGAGCAAAACGCATCAAGTAAGGGCCTGAGCTCTTTGTGAAGCCCGACTCTGATCCTCAGGTCAACACAAGTCTCGGAAAGAAGCTGCTGAGGAGCGTGCACATCCATGCATACTGTGGCCGTCTTAAAGGCAATAATCCTTTCAAATCTGTTCAGGAGAATCTGCTGCTTGTTGACATCAGGAAAAGCTGATTGTTCTCCCATAACTGCACTTATGCCTCCAGGCAGTGTATGACCGTGGTGAAACGGGATGTGCTTACTTGACCAAGATGTCGTTACCATGATGGACTGTGCCCTGTGCCAAGCTGTCCTCTTTCAGTGTAGCAGATAACCAGTTCCAGGCAGTACCCAGTGCTCAGGGTGCACCGACATTCAATGTCAAAGAACTTCCCCTTCTTTGTGCTCTAGCAACAGTGGGAAGGGGAAGACCTCATCATTTGGCATTGCCATTAATAATTCAGAAGTTGCCTCCTGATCTACCCTCCATAGAGACTCTCTGATACATTTGCTTTTTTCCCTCTTAAATGCCTCACATTGGAGGTATGTATTTATGTGTGCTCATGTTTATAATGTAAAGTATATCATGATGACCACTGAGTTTAAAGAATATGGGATTTTGAGCTAAAAAAAAGACTATACTTTTAAATTCCAATTTGACATCCATTAGCAAATGACTTTAGGGAATTTATTACATCTTTTTAAACCTAATTTTCTTACCTATAAAAATGGGTATGTTGTTTACCCAGTTGAGGTTGTTGGTGCAAATTAAATGAATTAATGTCAAGGAGGCATCTTTTTCTCTGGATTAGTTCACCTTCACACAAGGGTTTGTGCGAATTTCATGCTCTACATATGTAAGCCTTGGGTCATTTATTTAGTGCTTTATCACTTAAGGAAACTTGTCATATCAATGACTATACTTTATTGGGTATGTTTAAAAAATATTTTTTCAGATTGGGACAATATCTGTAATTAGATGAGGGAGCCATCACTCACTGGTCTAAGCCTTTGTGTAAGACAACTAATCCTGGAAAAAAAGAGGTACAGTTCCATGAAATTCACAGAGGTGTCACTATCTCCCTTTATTGCAGCTAAACTAAACACATTAATAGGAGTTGTCCAGTGCTTTTTCAAAATGATCCAAACCATTTTAGAATATATAAAAATTTTATCATGCATATGCTCTTATTTTCTCTGTTTTGCATAGGAGGAAACTGACGCTTATTTACCCAAGTTCACTCAGCTAACAATTGGTCGAGCTGGGAATCAGTGCCAGCAAACCTGATTCCAGAGACCTTGTTCTAAAGCACTGTATTTCCCTATTGCTTCTAGGAAAGTACTGCTATATTGGAAACCTCAGTAATATTGATTAGAAACCAAGTGGTCAGTTTCCACCTCCTGGGCCAGTCCTGGTTTTGTAGACATGGATTAATGGGAAGCTATTACTGGGCTATCTGTTAAAACTCCGTAATTAATTCTGTTTGACTCCTGCTTCTCGTATGCATGGAAGCATTATCCTTTCCATGCCTGTCCTTAGTTAAGCCCAAGAAAGTAGGTGGAAAAAGGTATTAGATACTTTTATCAGACCCATTCAGATTATTCTTTGCCTCATTGATGCTGGTGGCTGTAGAAGATGGGAGGGGACATTTCATTTGTTAGACATTAATGTGGGGATGGGGAAGAGAACTGAGCCAATTTGGGGTTTTACTTTTCAAATTATATTTACTTATTTTGTTTAAGATTTATTTAGGGTTGTTATTTTCAAATAAAAATAGTTTCATCCTTAATTAGAGCCTGAGGAAAGAAAGAACTCATATAAATTCTGGTTTAGTTTATATTCTCTGCCACATCTACCCATCCAAATTGTCTGGATGATACATGAAAGCTGATTGGTTATGATAAACCTGTACTCCAACACCAGGGCAGCATCTTCTAACCCTGGCACGGCAAGTCTCAGAGCTTCCCTAAGGGCTCAGATTAAGTACAAACACCAACAATACCGAGCTATACCTGAGGATTTCAATATGTATAGTGAGAGATATTGTAGAGTTTCTCACAGTGCAGTCTGGAGACCAAAGAATCACTTGGGAAATGAGTTAAAAAATCAGTTTCCTGAGAACTCTTACCATGAAATTCTGATTCTAATTCACTAATTCTGAGGTGGGGCCCAGGAATCTGACTTTTAAAATAAGTTCACGAGGTGTTTCTTATTCAGGCATGTTGTGCCAAAATTTAAGAAAAGCAATTAAACGTGGATATATTTATCATATAATGGGTTTTCTGTTGCATGTATGTGTGTGTGTATGTGTGCATTAAAAAATTACAAAGAGAATAGTAATATGAACAGGCATACATTTCAAAATAAATAGTATTCAACATTTTCTTAGTTTCTTATATTGTAAATATATTTTCTCTTCTAGTTGTGGTCATGTTTCAGATCATTTTATACTTGCAAAGCATTTTTACATCTGATTTTTACCATTTAACTTCATGAGGTTAAACTTGAAGGAATTGATGACCAGCACTGTTAGAATTGCTTGTCTAAACAAGTCAGAGATGGTGCTGCTAATCATGGCTCTGAGACCAGAACTAAGGTGTCATCTCATAGGCTCCTTGGAGAATAGGCCTGTCAGTCATATGGGATCCACAGATACCCCACCCCACCACCTCACCACACACACACACAAACCACACACACAAATTTCAAATAGTGCATCCTATTCTCTGATGTCTACAGCCAAACCTAAGTCAGCTCAGCTTTGGGACAGGCTTTGGTGAGCCTCCCCATTGTTCTTTATGGAGTTAAAAGCTCTTCTGTGGAAAACTGGAATTATTCCTTCAGTGTAAATAGTCCAATCTGCCTAGCTTGCAGGTCCAGTTTCCACTTCTCTATAGAACACCTACCACATTGCCCCTTTAGGCCACAGTGAGGACTTCATTACTTTAAGAGACCCCAGAAGTAACCTAATCTAAACAACTCATTTGCTCACATTATAGAAGAACCCAGAGGCAAAGAATGTATAGCCTGATGTGATGTCAATGGTTAGTAAGTGACAAAGCCAAGGCCAAAGCGCACATCTCTTGTGCCACAATGGTGGAGTAGAAGAGTCCAGAAATGAAATCAAGCCTACTGACTTTGACTTCTGCATCTCCTACCTACTGACTTTGTGATCTTATCAAGGCATTTAACTACTCTGAGCCTGTTTTTTCAACTGTGAAATGATGGTAATAACAATTATCCCCTGGGGTATATTGGTTGACTAAATTTAAGATGACCTCTGGGGCAGTCGACTAAATTTAAGATGACCTCTGTGAATACCGGTTCCCTTTTGTTTTTCTTAGACCACTTTTGGATTGAGTCTTTACTCCTTCCATCTAGTCTGACAGCAATGATCCTGTTCTTTATCAAATGATACACTTTTTCAAGATCTTCTGACATTTTTAAAACAACGTGTCACCGTCTGTGAATGCAGTTCCATGTATCTCAGAGAACTGAGACATTATGCCCAACTGAACTCAACTGACCTTCTCAGCCTGCTTCCTCAGTGGCCCAGGCAATGTTTCTCTGAGAATCAGGATCTGGGAGGAGGTTGTGCTTCATCTCCTGATGATGGAGCTTAGGCAACAAGTCCATCCCGGACCATAAGTCTTAATTCTTCCTCCAAGAAGGCACCTGTCCTGCTCTGGAGATCATTTTGGTGCCATCAAAAGAACCCAAGAGGAAGATGAAGATAGTGATTATGAGGAAGATGGTAGTGATTTCAAGAGGCCTCCAGACCCATTTCAGCTGGCCCCTTTTCCTAGGAAATGAGGACGGTCTTTCTTACAAAAGTCAAAGAGAGCCTCTGACATTCTTCTTTGTTTATTTCAAGGGATTCTTACCTGCATGATAAGTGCTAATCAAATGAAACTAGTATGACTTGAAAATATCAAATATTATAATCCATTTCTCTTAAATCTCTGAAAATGAACTATTTCTCTATGTTTTCAAGATTGTCATACATGGCAGGGATTGGTTATTTTTTGTTTGTTAGTGTCTGAGTAGTACAAAAGTACTTCAAGAAGTTTGTAGAAAAATAGAATTAAAGATAATATGAATCTTTCCACAAGCTTTTTGAAGGCCCCTCATATATTAGTAGTGTACTTAACTGCAATTAAGTGGTTTTCTCACCATTTCTCAAACCTTAGACTAGAGGAAGCTGTAAAATCATATCATCTTTCCCAGAATTTAGACAGAAATGAAAATAATATAGGGAATGGAGAGGTGAGTGTGAGCTTTTGCTATGGAAAAAAAAATGGAAAGGGGGCAGCTATCCTCCACTCTGCAGCTCTGAGTTCACTTCCTGAGCTGGACATTCAGTTCAGGAAGGGAAAATGCACAGCCATACACACACCACAGATACCCATCATAGGCCGGAAATCCCAAGCAAGGGGCTCGTGCTGCTGCATATTCATGGATGCAAATCAGGTCCCAGGTCTACAGCACTTGGCTCTGAGATTTTAAATCTGGGTATTAACAGGGATTCTTGCAAGCTTCTATGAATATTAACCAGGAGGGAGATGTCAAACGCAGTGAGTGAATGTAGAAACTTTTCTTTCAGTCTATTTGAAAAATGCATGCTTCTGGTTAGAAGACATCACTACCTTCTCGTTTAGCCCCATTGTGATCAGGGACAGTGCAGGGCATCAGCAGGAAAAGAGAATTGGGGAACCCAGGGCTATGGGCTCCTAAAGAGTCACCAGTAGCCCTGTGCTATAGGTGCCATGACGGCAGGGGCTGTGGATGGTACTACTGTATCTCCAGCTGTTAGCACAGTGCCTAGCTCCCTATATTAGTTATCTATTGCTGCACAGCATATTTCTCCAAAACTTAGAGGCTGAAGACAACAACACTGATCATCTCACAGTTTCTGTAGGTTGGCAATCTGGGTATGGCTTAGCTGGGTTCTCTAGCTCTGGTTCTTTTACAAAACTACAGTCAGTTCAAGGCATGACTGGGAAGGATCCACTTTCTCATTCACTCACATGATAGTTGGCAGGATTCAGTTACTCAAGAACTGCTAGCCAGAGTCCTTGTGGGTCTCTCCACAGAGTGCTTCATGAGCTGGCAATGTGTCATCAGAGCAAGCAAGCAAGAGTAGTAGAGCATAATAAAATTTTAGCACAAGAGCAACCATGTTAGAACTTAATGGTTATGAAAGAATTCTGCTTGAACAATGGACAATCGCTGTGGCTTGTAGGAGTAACAAAGCAAGGTCATCTATCAGTAGCTTGCAGAACTAACAGTTTCTCTTTGAAGTTGCAGATGTCCTGGGAAGGACACAAAGTCAGAGCCAAGAAGTCTGACTCCAGGCCTCACAGGACTGAACACAATGAAAGAGATTAAAACATGCTGATCTGCACACAGTTGCCAACCCCCATCTCCACATCATTTTCAATACAGTTTTCCCTTTATCATTTGTCTTATGTAAACCTCTCTGAAAACTTGAAGCTTTGAGACTGTTTTAACCTGGCTGTCTCTTCAGGCCTGAATAAAGTTTCCTACCTTGCATGAACATTTGGGACTTATGAATCTTTTGTTTCAGATTAGAGAGCAGCTGAATTTGGGCACCAGTAAAAAGAGGGCAAGGGAGAATGTGCCGGCAAGGGAGATGTGCCAGCAAAATGAAAACCACAGTTACTTGGGTGGTATTCAATTACTGTCATACCTTGGTATCTGTGGACCATTATTTCTGGGACCTCCTGTGGATACCAAAATCTGAAGAGGCTCAAGTCCTCAATATAAAATGGCATAGTATTTGTGTATAATATATGCACATCCTCCCTTATACTTTAAATCATCTCTATATTAGTTGTAATACCTAATGCAATGTAAATGCTATGTAAATTGTTGTTGTACTCTATTGTTTAGGAAGTAATGACAAGAAAAAAGTCTCTTCAACATCACTAATCACCAGTGAAATGCAAATTAAAATCACATTGAGATATCATCTCACTCCAGGTAGACCGCTATAATAAAAAAGACTCAGAATAACAAATGCTGGCAAGGATGCCGAAAAAGAATTCTTCTATACTGTTGGTGGGACTGTAAATTGCAGTCACTACAGAAAACAGAATGGAATTTTCTCAAACAACTACAGATAGATCTACCATATGATCCAGCAATCCCTCTACTGAGAATATACCCAAAGGAATGGAAATCATCATGTCAAAGGGATACCTGCACTACCATTTCCATTGCAACTCTATTTACAGTAGTTGAGATATGGTACCAACCTAAATGTCCATTGACAGATGACTGGATAAGGAAAATGTGGTATATATACACAAAGGAATACTACTCAGCCATAAAAAGAATGAAAGTCTGCCATTAACAGCAACATGGATGAGCTCAGAGAAAATTATGTTAGGTGAAATAAGCCAGGCACAGATGGAAAAATACCACATGTCCTCACTCATAAGTGGGAACTAAGAGAGAAAGAAAGAAGGAAAGAAGGACCCCAGTTGTGCATTGAACTTGCAGAGGGAGAGAACAGATCTAGGGTTGGGGAGAGAGAGAGGGGTGGGGGAGAAGTTGGGTGGGGAACTCAGGGAACAATCGCAATTTGAGGTGGGGGGCATACTGATAGTATTGATCTAATCATCACATCTTCGGAAAAGGTGCTGATGGTCAGCTCTGTGCCCCATGAATATGTATAATCAATAAAAAAAAATTTTTAAAGTTTCAAAATATTCAGTACAGACTCAAGTTTTTCCCAAATAATTCTTATCTGTGGTTGGTTGAATCCATGGATTCGAAACCCACAGATACAGAGGGCTGACTGTATTCATTTTGTCTACAATTGTCCAAAATCATCAAACTGAATATTCAAGATCAATTCTTTTGAAGGCTTATACAGGAACTCTCTACTATCTTTATAAATTTTCTGCAAATCAAAAAGTATTCTGAAATAAAAAGTTTATTAAAACAATTATTATTTAAAAGAGAGATTGGGTAGAAACTTCAAAACTAATGGAAACGATTTTGGAAATGTGGCAGTGAAATTTTTCAGTTTTATTAAATCCCCATGTAAAACTACGAAGAAAAACTACATAGAAAAACCAAAACCCCATGGATAATAACATTTACAAGCAAATTAGGTAATAAAGTAACCAGCAACTCCCCCAATACAAATACTAACCACAAACACAAAATATAGCCCTTGGCATTGGATTTAGTATGCACTATCCCATTAAAACCCTCATGTCAGTCCTATGAGGTGGGCACTATTATTTGTCCTCCTTAAAGAGAAGGAAGCTTAGAGAAGACAAGCCACTCCATAGGCAGCAGTGCTAATAAGAGTCCAACCTGGTTTTTAAACTCAGGCCATGTGACTCCATAGTACCTAGTTTAGCCTCACTTTTGTGTTCCTAAATCACTTGAGTCTCACAATCTGGAGGAACGTGTGCAGGTATTTTAAAACAGAAACATAGATGGACTGTTTACAAAGCCTTGGTGTACTCAAATTACCTTGACACTCAGAGCTAAAAGCCAGAGAATTGCTCTCGGGACTGGATGCTTACTTTCATTTCTTTCTTTCTCTATTTTTTCCTGTCAAGAATTTTGAATTATCATGTGCCTTTTGGTACCCCATACTCTAATAGCATTACAGTGGGGTTTGTGGTATTTTTATTGCAGGACACATTCGAGAGAATAAGGTAGCATATGACAGATAGCTGATTTTTCTTCTTCTTAAAGAATATTACACTTTTGGTGACTTGTGGAATTCTGCAAAATTTAACAAGCTTGTGCTTGGAGATCCTACCACTTTTTTATGTCCCTAGTCTTCTCCTTTATCAATGTGTACCCCAGGTTCCTCAGAAACCTCTTCTCACACAGGAAAGACACCTAGTATACTGACCACACAGAGATATTACTAATTCACTGTTTTACCTATTTAATAGTCAGTAGACAAGGTGACAGACACTACACTAATATCTTCTGATATTATCTCATTTATTTCTTATCTCAGAGTTACATTGTAGACATTTTCACCTCATTTTAATATTAAAGAAAGTGCGCATCAGAGACAGTCAGTACCTCGCCCCATGGGGCTCAAAATCTGGTCTGTTATAGTTCTAAAAACACCAGATAATCAGTGCTTTTTACATGGTGGAGGACATGTGCGATTGCTGGCTGTAGGCACCACCCACATTGCCTGCACCCAAGATCCTGATAGAAAGTTGGTTGGGATCACCCCTTACTCCCTTCCTATTTGGGTTGAGTATTCATGAGTATTGAAGGTGCACGAAGTATAGTAGTGACTCCTGAACATTCACTGTTATTGAGAGAACAGTTTTCTGTCAGGCTCAGAGAATCCTCAGGCTCAGTTCTTCTTTGGCAGAATTAACCATCCCCCATCTACCTGACTTTATAGGGTCCCCTAAAGAAAAGATCAAGATGCTCTATGTGAGAAAGAATGGAGGACCATGTTGTTGGGAACTTAAGAGTGCATCAGGCAATTTGCTAGCCTTTTTCAGACTTATCTCATGGAAATGTCATTCCAATTTTCCTTCATTGTGCCTAAACACTTTGTAGAGGTTGGGTAGAGGAAGTAGACAGAACAAAGCAAACTAAGGCTATTCAGTTTAGTAAAATATTAAAAATTCTTGACTTTTCCATTACTGTCAATACTAAATTGGAGTCTTTCCTGCACTTGAGAACTTTGAAACGTTTAAACACAGATTTGGAATCTGCCAACCCTAGAAATAAAAGTATTTCCTCCAACTCGTCGTTTGGATGATACTTTTTAACCAATTTTCAGCATTTACTTAAGGCGCTCTTTTTATCTGTCATGTTCTCTTGCTTTGAAGATGAGAATCAAATGGTTCAGAGTTCTTTTACTTTCACTTCTCCTGAAAAGTGTAAAAAGAACACAGGGTGACTAAGCAGTTGTCATAGTGTCCTGAGGTTTGAGTTGCTCAGCAATTTTATAAGGGAGTCCCCTGAAAGGGGGTCAGGAACTGCAATTATTGCTGCCACCCTATTTCTAATTTGGACTGTATTAATTATAGCAGGCTTTCTGTCCTCATGTAGAACACAATTTGGGGAGGTCTATGTCACTTTTTGGAATGGCTACAACTCAGGGCCTCAGACTGCTACCATCTGTGCATCAAGTCAGATTGAATACATTCCTCTCAGACAGATTAAAGTCCATCAAATCCTGGGGAAAGACCATTTGAAGAGCCTTAAGATTAAGTGATTTTCTTGACTACAGAGGAAACAAGTGAACATTTCAACAGAAGGACTTTAGTCCATTATAACCCATAAATCTGTCAGCAAAATTTATTTTCTACATTCGTAAAATTAGGCAAGCCCTCCCCCTCCTTTTTCCCTGCTTAACATCAATTTAAATTACACACTCTGAATTATTCATAGATCAACTGTTTCTTGTCTGATGGCCTATATTTTGGAAGCCTGGGATATGTTTTCTTTCTATGTCATCCCAATTCTGATTTGGTGCTTACCACTTTCTATTATAACCAATGGGATATAATGGGTTCTTCTGATAATTCACTGACCATCATTGATTTTCCTAACTGGCTGAACACTTTATGACTCTTTTTGGATTTTCGTTCCATCTACTCTACCAGTTATGTAATCTTCTTTAAAGGAAAACCGCAGTTTCAACTTCCTTAAGTGTACCTATGTTGTTTTCTTTACATACATCACCACCAATAATATGATAATTAATACTTACCATTTCTTACATTCAGGGCCACCACGCTCTGTGGTTGAAGTTGTGTCATGCATAAGACCACAGAGCTCTGGAGGTAAACGGGGGGCTGAAATCCAGTCTGCATTCTACTTGACAAATTTTCCAGCAAGAAAAAGGGCTACATTTTTAAAATTAATAGAATTGTGTTGGAACCTATATAGATACTATTATATTTAGTCTGTCCCAAACCTGTGCAGATTGGAAGTTACTATCCCCATTTCACAGATGCAGAAACTGAGGCTCAAAGAAATGAACTAGTTCTCCCTGGATAACACAGTCAGTGAAGGCATCAGATTAAACCTTGGTCTGCAGAGCTGCACAGTCTCTGCTCTATTTCTCCGTATCTACTTTTTCCTGTGTTCTACTCCTTCATAACTGTGTGTGCATTTAGGCTGAGAATGGCAGCTTTTACCTCAGGATTTTGAAACTCCACCATCTGAAATTACCCCTTGTGTCTTCTGCTTCAAATTCCAAAACTAAGGGTCTCTTTGCTTTGGCTCATCTTTTCAAGCCAGTTTATGAATAGACCACCCTTTTTCAGGTGTCCATTTCTAACCATTTTAGGTGGTAGGAGTGAGCTGATTGGGTTATATTTTAAAATGATCACTCTGCAGGAGCTATGGGTGGGAGGATCCCCCATTAGGTGCATGAATAGCAGGTGCTAAAGTTCATCTCAAATATATTCCAACCACTCTGGCATCAAATTTTGCTTGTCCTCATATAATCAACTACTTAGCAAGGGGCACAAATAGACTCAAAGTATAGCTAGGGGCCTAATAGCCACAGTCATCTTCTAAGGAAGAGGTTATTATAATAAAAAATAAATGAGCCCAACAATAAGAGGAATGTAATGAAATCATTGTTAAAATTCAAAGAAATTAAGTTAATATTTGGATGTTTACATTTTTTATTGTCTAGTCTACTGCCCTCACTTAAGCCAATGGCTAGAGTAAATAGTTTAAAGGTCATCTCAGTTTAATGAATGTCAGCTATTAAGTAACTCCAAGCTTTAATTCCCATTGTTTGCCTCAAACTCCTCCCTTCATCTGTTCCCCTTGGTTGCACATAACCTGGAATTCAAGATAGGGAGTCCCCTTGACTGGCCCTGTTTGAACTGACAAATTTCAGGTCACCCTCTTGGCTCTGGCATAACACTTTATTAAGATGCTGCTTCCAATACACACCTGTCTAGCCTGCCATTTACCTTATGTTCACTGGTTAATAATATTTATTATGGGTACTGTGGATTGGATGCAAAGCTCATTCAGGCTTAATCCCCACTGATAGTGGTAAGAGGGTGGGAAATCCCATTGTAGTAAACAAAAGGTGGAGCCTTGAAAAGATCATTAGTTTGTGAGAACCAATCGCTTGTAAATGGATTAATCTATCGGTGATTTAATGGTGGTCATGGGCTGTGGAAGCACATAGGCTTGACAAAGAACAGGGGGTGCACAAAGGGCAAAAGTCCTAAATGCACTTATGCAGAATCTAAGTGCTGAAAACAGCACATGCTGAAAACAGCAAATAGTTTCTGTTAGATTAGATAAGTCATTTCTTATCTGGCTTTAGTCCCTTTCCTTTCCCTCCTTATGGCCAAGATGCAATATAAACCTAGGTGTGATAGACTTTGAGGCCTGTACTCTTAAAAAACCACCTGTGTCAATATAAAGAATGAGCCATTAACCTCTAACGTGGATTGGGATTACTGTGTGTATACAGTAAACCTATGTCTAAGATATGTTTCTTCACCCAGAACACAAGCGTTTTGTGGTCAGAAACCACAAAATATATATCTGGTGTCCTTATAATATGGGCTTAGTTGCAAGTATCAATTAAATTCTTAAATTCTTATTGTCTGTCTGGACCTCCACCATTCTTCAGCTGTAATCCCTGTTCAGGTCAAGCTGCAGTAACATCATTTTCTTCTTCTTAATTCCAGATTAGTTTTCTGAGAATAAAAATATCATGCTTTGTTATTCTGAGCTTTAGATCCAGAGATTTCTGTCTGGCAATCACGAGTCACCATCATCATCCTGGCAAGCTTTTTCCGAAGCAACTAAAACCATCAGAAGCAGAATATGTGATTAGATGGCCCATTGGTCTGTTCTTGTGATCAACTTGATTAGTGTGATTTTAAAAATATCCCTGAAAACATTCCGCCACTCATAAATGTAGCAGTATGTGATAAAAATCTGATAGATGCGTGTTCTACACGCAAAGCCTGTTCTATGAAACTGCTTCAGTTTTAGGCAGGCTTCAAAACTATACTTTGTTATTACTGGCTGATTGAGACCATAAACCACACTTTTTAATCTCTATTCAATTGTCTTAACAAAATAATCTGGAAAATATTCAGGCTACTCTGTTCCCCAGTCACTAAAATAAGCGAAAAGAGGATATAAGGGGGGCTTTATCCCATGTTCTACATAAGCAAACTTGGTCTGTCCCTATTCTCTATTTAACCATTAACTATGTCTGGGAAGAGGCCTTTAGGATGACTTCTCTGTTTCCCCTGCCTTCCCCAGCACAAAAGAACACATATACTTTGTGCACTTGCACAGCCCCTCTTGGGAAAATAGAATAATTTAATCAGCCCCCCCTCGCCTTGGGGCAGGTTGGGGGTGGTGCAGCATTCTTTGTGGGCAAGTTGTGTGTGGGTGGAGTTAGTGCACCTGAGCAGTGCCACCACTTTGGCTGGTGGTCTGCCCTGGGCGGCCACCACCGTGAGTGGCCACGCTTTCCAACCTACGGCTTCCATGGACCTGTTGCCAGTTACCTAGCTCATAGACCTGCATGTAAGGGGTCTGGTGACTCAGCCTGGCCTGTGAGGGGTCTTGTGACCCAGCCTGGTGTGTGAAGGGTTTGTGACCCAGTCTGTGAATGGGCTTGAGGAGTCGCTGAGCTCCAGACCCAGCCCTAGCTGGACAATTGGCGCTATGAGCAGGATTTCAACATTAGCCCTAATTGGCGTCATGATCAGGATTAAGAGCTCTACAATTGGTGATATCAGCAGGATTCTGACATTTGCTGGAGCACTACAGCCCCCCAACCCACAACCCTTTTATTCTAATTCACAAGATGAGGATATAAGCAAGAAATAGCCCAGATAAAAAGGATCAACATTCCCAATTCTAAAACATCTTAAACATCTTGCCTTCTGAGGTCTTTATTCTCTGCCTCAATTCCTTGAGCTACAGCAGAAAGGGCATTAGGAGCAAATCTAACAAATTTTGGATCTGTCTCTGCTAATTGCCAGCTCTGTGGCCTTGGGAAAATCATTTATGTAGAGTTTATTTTCACATCTGCAGAAAGGGAATGACAATAAGTGTCAAAAAAAGATTGCACTGCTCGAAATTAAACAGGCAAGGAAGACTTCATTCAAGATTGTTGCAATAGGGGAGAAAAAAGGGCAGGAGGATTTTTAAATGCTGAGGGGAGCTAGTGGAAAAAATCTGGAGGATGTTAGTGGAGGATTGTTCAATGAGATTAGGCCATCTGTGTTTGTTAATCGGCATTTATCAAAGTTCGGCTCCTACCCTCCCCATAGAGAGGGATACAGGAGCACTGTCTCCTTTGATGATTACATTTCAAAGAGACGGCTTTCAGATCCTTGAGAAAAACATTGCTGGGTTGAAAAAGTGGCAAGAGGCTGGGAGAAGATTTACGTCTCAAAGGGGCAGAGAAAGAATTGACAATAGTAAGTTTTCTGAAGTAAATACTCAAAAAAGGAAGGTCAAAGGCCTATACTCAGAAGGAAAGCTGTTGAAAGTTTCATCAAGCTGAGGGAGACATTAAAACCTTCTTGGTCTTTGAGAGGAGCAAATAAGATAATAAGTAACAAATATTCCTTGAAGTATCAAATACATATGACAATTATAAGGGGAAAGGGGAGGAGGCAGAATAAGAATAGTTACTATGCCTGGACACCAGGGGAAAGGGGAGAAGTCAGAATAAGAATAGTTACTATGCCTGGACACCAAAAGTGCCTGGAGCATAGGGGGAAGTAGATAGACACACACACACACACGCACACACACACACACACACACACATGCACGCACACGCACACGCACACGCACATGCACACGCACACGCACACGCACACACACACACACACGCACGCATATATACATGCATAAATGAACAAACAATTTTTTCCCCTTTATCACATGAGCCCTTTTTTCTGAAGAGACTGTTTTGGGAAAACAATGAAAGAAGCAAATGAATCAGGCTGCCTCATTCTAGGACTTCATTTATACTGTGACCTTGGACTTTTCCTTGCCCATATGCTCTTTTCTCTTATTTCCTTTTCCTAAAACAGAACAGATATCTGAGACTAGTACAGAGAACCCATTTTAACTGTGCTAATGACTATGTGAGTCAATCCCTACTCTAAACAGAAAATAATTTAATTAAAAAAAAAAATCCAGCAAGGGTAGGACAATGTAATCTCGGGCCCGTGGCAAATATTTAGGCAAGTAAATATCCCCATTTTTAAATATCCCCAAGTCTGTGTATGACAGAGAGGAACTTCAGCTAAAAAACTGGATCATCTGTCATACGTTCCCCTGCTCCACACCGGTTGATGTGTTCTGATGTGTGTTGGTAGATTAATGAACTACCTATAATGTGGTGCTCAAGACCACAGACTTCCAGGAAATGTGGGATTAACCGGCACCTTCTGTTACCTGCCATATGGGCAAATCACTTTACTGTTTTGAGGTTCAGTTTCCACATCTAGAAATGTGAAAGGGTAATAATAATCATCTCCCGTGGTTGTGATGAAAATTAAATGAGATACAGTACCTAGCACAGTGCTTTTTGTTCAGTAAGACACCCAAATTATAGTTACTATAATGCCTCTGCTGTTATCATTAACTGTAATTGGTAATAGCATTGATCTGCAACAGTTAAAATCTTTCGATATCCAGAACTCCCAGGTAGCTGCTGTCTTTCAGACAGCTCTTCAGGACCCTTTCCCTGCCTTAATAGTTTTCAAGAAATTGGTCTTACATGTTTGAAATTTCCCCAGGGGGTTCCTGAAGGTCAGAGTCTGCCCTGCCGGGGAGAACTCCCCTCCTCAATGAGTCAGACTAAACACAAGGGATTGCAATTTTATTAGATTGGAGCCTGGATCAGCAAAGTGGAATTTGATCATAGACTAACCCAGAAATCCAGTCCTGGCAGAGACAGCAACCTGACTGATACCTGGCAAAAGAGGGTCCATCTTAACTTCCTCACACAAGATCTTTTATAATTGATGAAAGCCAAAACCATCTCCATAACCCAATACTCTAATTTAGTAAAATAGCTTGTTAATTAAGACATTGATGCATAAAACAGCTTTCGTTTTCAACTTCCATTGTGTGTCAGAGTAAATAGGGGAGGATGCTGACAAAACAAGATGAGTGTCCGAGCATTTCCCTTCCTGGTTTACCGAAGGCTTGTGGCTCAGTCAAAGGATCACCATTGATATTTGAAGCACTAGCAAATGAAGAAACTCTGCAAAGGAGAAAAGAAGCAGCTTCCAAGGTCTGCCATTCCTTGGTGGAATATATCTGTCCCCACCCTCTGTGGGCTTACTATATAGCTGGGCATGGAAAGGGAAGAGCTGAGTTTATCTACCTATTGTTTGGACCTTACTTGAGTGACCACATGACAAGCTTGGAGAGAAGCAAATGCTTTTGATTCAATGGACATTTAATTATGAAAATTAGCTTACAGATGAGCCAGATGACCAGAAGTTTCTCACTTCAAAGATTGAGTGTCAAAAACATCTGAATATTTCTTCAACATGCATGATGAAGTCCTCCATAAATTAATTCTGTAGCCTCACCTGTCACTGTGGTCCACCTGAGTCCATTGCTCTGGCCGCAGCATGTCCCCTTGACTTCATGATGACTTTCCTCACTCATCAATTCCTCTTTTTCCATCTCTCTGCCCACCTTTGGAGAGACTACTTCCATTTTGATACTGTCTTCAGTCACTCCAATGCATAAAGATGAATGACTTTTGCCTCCTTTAAACCTAGAGTATTTTCGATGGAGCCAGCCATCCTGAGACTAAAACCTGGCTGTGTCATTTACCTGTAGATAGGCCTTGGAAAAGTTTCCTAAACTCTCTGCGCTTCAGTTTCCTCACATATGGAGTAGGGGTAATAATAGTACAATAACAGCATCATTGTGAGGATTGAAGAGTTCATATTACTTTCAGTGCAGTGCCTGACAGTAAGTGACTTTACCTTTATGAGGGCATTCTTTTTAGTAAATGGAGTGTACTTCGGTTGAGGGCAGGAATTATAACTTATATGTGTTTGCATCTTCAGAAACCCATTAAGTTGGCAGACACTGGAATAAATATAAATTGGTTTAACTAATCATGACATATGGGCTCTTAGTAATTGTGATGAGCTGTGAGTTAGCTTTCCTTTATTCTTTCCTTCCTTAACTGACCACTATTCTGAAGCATAGAGTGTATTTCAGGATGTAGGGATATAAAATGTGACACAGTCCTGCCCTCAGGATACCATGTAATAGACCCATGAATAGATGATTAGAATGTGGAGAACACAGTGCAATGACATGGCTAAACACAGGAGCCACGGGGCATAGAGAGGGACATGTGACCCACAGGGACCCCATGGCAGTTTATACATAACCAGTGCTGACAACTGCTGTGGCATTTCTGACAAAGGTGTTATCCATCCAGTACCAAAAAATAGATGGGTAGTAAAATTGGATGACTCAAGAGGTGCCCTGAATTTTAGGGGAAAATATTCATTTCAGAAGACCGAGTCAGAATTAAGTGTTTCTCAAGATGCAAGAGGGATTTGAATTTACCCAACTCACTGTGGTATTGTTTCCTTTATAGATACTCATGAAAAAGGCAAAGGGGAGAAGAAACATCTTTCTTTATATAGTTGGGATTCTTACATACCTCAATTGCTGTACGAAAGTTTTGAGGGTATATACAGATCTACTTTAGCTGAGTCAAATAGTTTTATTTGGTACCAGTTCAGGCAAGAACCAGGCAGCAGACCACTCATGACTTAATTACTAGGCCACATTAAAACATGGCAGTTTAATTGCAATTAGTGCTATAATAATTTTTTTATAAAATGCCGGTATATGCATTTTCATTTGATGGTCCATTTGCTTTCACCCTGGTAGGGGTGTGTGCCCCATTAAATTATAAAGTGCAAGGTCATTAACCTGCAAATCCACCCGTGATCATGTTATTAAATTGCATCATGTCCCTTCTCTGGTTGAGACAAAATTGTTAGATCATTTATCTGTAAGTATTTAATTTCCCTCTAATCTTCCAAAAGCTCTTATTATTACTAATTAAGCAGGTGTGACCTGTGCTGAAAGCATTTGGCACTCCTTGAACATCTGGCCAGGATCCAAAATTGGGTCAGATCTCTTTAATGCTCTCATTTTCTTTCTATTTGCTTTTGGTCATTAGTGATTTTGGCCGCACAATACATGTTTTCATGTAAAGGATCATTATGATTTGGGGGGCGTTGAAGAGAATACTTGCCATGTGATCAGGTGCACAATGGATAGACTGTGGAAGCAAAGCACTCTCTCTGCTTCTGAAGCAAAGATGGCACTTAGTGTTGCATGGTCAGGGCTCTTTAGTTCAGATAATGAGTCTGGGATTTGTAGTATACGACTTCCCGGGTAAGTTACATTTTATGAACACAGAATACATGCACTCTTGGTCCAGTCTAGTCATCTTATGTAACTCACTGGGTACATCTGACCTAGAGACTGAATGGTTCAATCCAAGTTTTATGCATAAGTGAGGAAGGAAAGAAATAGAAGGAAGCTATGATTTTTGTTTCTACCGTTGCTATATTAGTTAATATTGGATATGAAATCTCCTAACTCATGCTCAAATAAATTTTCCTATAATGCTATAAGAGAGGTATTACTATAAACCCAATTTTACAGGAAACTGGGGCCCAGAGAGAAATTTGCTTGCTAATTTGGTACAGATACTAGGTTAGAGTTAGGGCTGCAGGATTCCAAACTGCTTGGTAAGAAACCACAGGTTACCTTCTAGCACCATCATGTACAGAGCTATCTCAGTTTCTCTGAGTCCATGTGTCCTGCTTAAGGATTGAGCATGTTTGGCATTCCTCTTCCTCTTCTTTTTGCTCACTCTCTACAGACCACATTATTACACACTAACATTTTTCACACTGAAGGAAAGAAGGAGCAGGCACAGAAAGTGTAAGGGAAATATAGTCAGCTTTCAGATGCTGGTAACTTTTGATCAATGAACATCATGTGCACATTTAAGACACAAATATACATGAGTGAATTAATGAATGAAGAAAGAGATATTTTTAATTGACCTCTTTTTCAAGTGAATATCCTATCTTTTTTAACAAAGCTACATATATACATATATGTGTGTGTATGTATATACATACATACATATATATACAAACACACATAACACACATATATATCTCATCTTGTATCTCATCTGCCTCCACTGTGACACCTTAAATTTTTAAGGGCAGAGACTTTGTCTCTCTTGATTATTCCAGAATTTTCTTCCATCTTGGAACAATGCTCTGCACATAGTCAGGTATTCTGTGTCAAAATAGCAAATAGATATTATGACTATTGGTTATATAGTGTGTTATTTGAGTGGTGCCCTCCAGAGTTTTTGGAATAAATGGGACTATTTTTCCATTTACCAAATATCTGTGTCTTTTTCCATTTGCATTTCTTTTTTCATAAAGTCAGTCTCTCTCTCTCTCTCTCTCTCTCTCTCTCGTCTCCACTTCCTGTCATTACTTGTTTAGATTTCTGACTATGCTCACCAAAAGTAGGTACTTCCTGATTCTAATATCAAGACTGGAATGAACTGGGAAAACAGATACGAAACTTGAAAAAGTTAAGATACAGTAATTTGAATATTAAATATAAAGAGGGTTTAGGGCTTTTTCCTATGAATTAGCAAATTGTTTTTTTTTTTTTAATTTTATCTCATTTTGTCAGTATACAATGTGGTTGATTATTGTGACCCATTACCAAAACCTGCCTCCTTCCTCCTTTTCCCCCCTCCCTCCCAACAACCTCATATCTGTTCGCTTGTCGTATCAACTTCAAGGAATTGTAATTGTTGTGTCTTCTTCCCTTCCCCACCCCCAGTTTATTTGTGTATTTATTTATTTATTTTTAGCTCCCACAAGTAAGTGAGAACATGTGATATTTCTCTTTCTGTGCCTGACTCGTTTCACTTAATATAAAAAGAATGAAATACTGCCATTTGCAACGACATGGATGGACCTAGAGAGAATTATATTAAGCAAATTGGTTTTAATGAACCTAATTTACAGCATTTGATCTGGCTACTCCTAAGACTAAATTTGTGGGTTGAGGTTTTTTGGGGTTTTTTTTTGTATTTGTTTATCCATTTGTTTGTTTTTCTGGAGAACCACGCAGGCCTTGAGCACTTAGCAACCCTTGACAATTCCCAAAAGTCACTGTGATAGAGTTCTTTCTTGTAAATCCAATGTCTTGCTGCTATTGTTGTTGGCCTTTCAAAGCCTTTCTCCAGTGACACGTCTACAAACCTCTCCCATTAATTCCCTACTGTGTCCTTCAAGCATACATTAAATAAGTGACTGATACAAGCTATTTTTCATAAACTTCAGATTATTGAAGGAAACATAAAATCGCTCGCTGATGGAAGTGAGTGAATCTAGGGAAAAAAAAATATATTAGAGCTTGAAAATGGTTCTAATTGCAGGTGTTGCCCCTACCTTCTGAACCTGCCCTAAATGGGAGTGTCTCATGGCAATGGGTCAAATACTGAGTCTTCACAGACTCAATATAAAATTTAAAGAGCAATGGATGTAAAAGACCAATCTCTCAATTCTACACACGATGAGTCTCTTTAGATCATGTCTATAAATGCCAGTCACCAGTTTTATTTAGTTTTAAATCCTATAAGTTACATCAATATTTGATAGTTTCTTAATAAAGTCCCAGACTTGAACCAAAAGCTAACCCAGAGTCAAGAAACTGCCTGAGAAACCATGGGAATGATACAGAGCAGGTGGTTTGGCATTTTAGATGCTTGATGTTGCTTAGGAATTTTCATGTTATCCTCAAAGGTAATATTCTGGGAAGAGATTATAAGTGTGGAAATCAGAATGCCTGCATTTAAGTCTTGGCTCCAATCCTAGCTCTGTCATATGGGCAAGCATTTTTCTTCTCAGAGTCTCAGTCTTAAGGACCAGGTCTAGAGTGAGGTAAATGAGGTGGTTGGAGCACAGAATTTATGGAGGCCCTTAAATATACTCATTTCCAGAGACCTGAAGGTGCAGTGTCAACCCTGAGAATGAGCCTCCTTCCTTTGCTTCACCCAAGTCCAGGCGCTGTTCAGTTCCCTTTCTTCTAGGTAAAAGGTTTGGTCTTAATCAGTAGTTTCCAAAGTGATACATGCAGAGTAAAAAGTTTTTGACCTTTTTAGAAAATGAGGTTGTATTAGGGGTCAAGAGAGGAAATGTAGTATACTACATTCCCATCTTAGAGATTTACAATGCATCTTATCGTATTATTGGTTCTGATCTGAGATACTTTATGGAAAATATACTTGCTTAACTTGATTTAATTAACTTTCTAAACTCATTGCTCATCAAATCCTTTTGCTCCTCTATTCTTAATAACTAAAAAAAGAATATGTCATGTTGGAAAAACTATACAACATCAGGAGCTCTATCCACATTTTACAAAGGAGAAAACAAACTTCGAGATAAAGTAACATCATTTGAAGAGATGTTCATGCTTTATCTATGTGATTGCATGCTGTAATGTTGAATGTCACATTCATAGGAAGTTTTCATGTATTCCTTATTTTTTTAAACACTTAGCATACCACTTTATTTTCAGAATAACGAAAATTTAGTTTTGCCTAAATGAAGTAGCAGCCTTAGTCTTTGCTTTTCTTTCTTTTTTAAACTTCTTCCTGTTTGAACTTGTGATGAAACTTTGAATCATCTCTGGACTCTCAGCCTGCCACACATTCCCGTGATGTTTTTTCAACATTGATTAGCTCCATTGTCATACAGAGATTCCTGAGTAATGTGAATTTCAGCCTCAGAAATTCACATTTCTGAATTCACATGTTGTGGGCTGAAGGATGCCCAGCTTTGCCGCTGAGATAACAGATTGGTAAGATGATAGTATGGAGCAGAACTTTGTATGAGGTTGGCTGCCAAGAGTGTAAAGAGGAAAGCAAGTGACAAAGTGAACAGCTGTCTTTGGAAGACCCTTCTGCAAAAGAAACACCTCTTCTATGGAGTGTCATAATCTGCACTGGGAGTTTGTTATTGTACACCAATGATCTACCAGGGACTGTATCAAGTCCCATGCGTGCAATGGTGAGAACTATATACATGATCCATATTCTCTTTTGTCCCATTATCTGGTAGTTTTTTGTTCTGCACAGATGTCTGAGTAAAACTAATGAATAAATTGTGAAATTTAGAAAAATCACTTCTAATTCTTTACTATGCAGAACTTTTCTCCACTGTCTCTGTGATAAACAAAACACATTAAATTAAGGGACTGAGAGATGATTCAGTTATATCCACAGAGATTTGTTTTATTTATACTTGTAGATTCATTCCTTCAGTAACTCTTTCAATCTATGAGTTGTGGGTTCAAGGACAATTTCCATTAGTCCATATTCAAAGAGGCTGACTACATAATTTGGCTTCAGTGAGAATGACATTTAAAACACCCTCAGGACCTGATGTGACTGCCAGACAGTAGGAGTTTGTGCTTGGGAGAAACAAATGCAATTCAAGTTGGCTACAGTTAATATAGATACTCTTTTTCTGGGTCCATTAGAGAGTTTTGCTGAATTCCTCACAGCAAGTGAGTAAATAATTTGCCTCAGTGAATATCAGTTTTCAGACTATATTTAGAGGGCTGGATCAGCTCAACATTTTATCACATTCTGAATTCCTATTGGAGAATGGGATCTTCATCTTGACTTTGTGTTATGTCCTACCATTAGCATTTGTACATGTTAGGGAGTGCCTGGTGGGGCAGCTTGCCAATTAGTTATCTCTGTATGGAACCAAGTTGCATCCTGGGGGAAAACCCATCCTCAAAGAGATTGATTTTTCTTATAAAGCTTCACAATCAGGGTAGACGGTCTCAGTATTGCAAGGATGGTTTATAGGATGTCCTTATTAGGGTCCCAATAATTTTTTTCTCCTTTTATCTCACTAGATTTTAAGGGCTTAACAGTATAGAATATGTACTACCTCTACTTAAATCCCTGGTGTCTACCATAATACTTTGTCCATAGCAGACACTCAGTAAATATTTTTAAATAAATGATATTTCAGGGTTAGGATTATGCTTAGAGAAAGGATTGTAATTAGAGTTCTTTCTATATGCCAGACACCGTGCTAAGCAGTTTACATACACGATGTCGTTCAGTAGTTACAGTGACTCCTTGAAGTAGGCAATGACATTATTATCCTTTTGTTTCAAATGAAAAAAATCGAAGCTCAGAAAAGCTATGTGAATTGGCATGTTTACATGGCTGATGACGAAGCCTCTGTGCCAGGATTGTGGCTCTAAATCTCATAGTGCCTCCTAAATATTCTTGTGCTAACTTCAACTTGAATCTCTAGCTGAGTGTTAAGGGTACAGTATAAAAACTGAGATGATTTGCCAGCATCAACAATAATAAAAAAATTGATACAGAATAATTGACCCCAAATATTATAAATATATAATGCCCCACACCCAGGATATAGGTATGCTTAGGATCTCTTAAAATCTGAAGGAAAGAATAAATTATAATATCATCTAATCAATTGCTCTTTCTTCTATTAGATTCTAGGACATATTTAAGTATGTTACTGTTATTGATGAAGAAGTATTGTGTGTCTATCTGAGTGATGAGGTGTGTAATGAAACTTCTTTGATATTATTTCAGTGTCTGAATTCAAGTTTGACCGAACTTCTACCTCCAGATTCCTTGGAGTTTCTAGTTTTGTTAAGCATAAAATAAATTTCCTTTTGTTATTTATTTTGTTTGTTTTTAAAGCTATTTTTTTTCTGATTTAAAATAGAATAGGTTCTGATAAATATAGTATATGATCTCTCTACTAGTTCTGGATCCGTGACCATCCAGTGGAATGGTGTTAGTATCTCGGACTAGGAATGCATACTCCCTTACATCCCAGTCTGAAATTGACATGAGTCTTTCTGAGTTTGAATTATCTAGATTGGAGTTGAACTCTGGCCACTTAAATTCTTACTTATGTTTAGATCAAACACTGGAGAAGTTTTCCCTGCGTGATGACTAGATGAGCCCATTACTCTAGGGAGACCTAAGGAGTCATCCGTGGATTTTCATAGCTGAATTTTGCTGCACCAGCAATTATATGAAGACTTAGACTCTGCCTCATGAATCATTTGGACATCTTTTCCTTCACTGATAGTAATGGATAATTTAGCATTTGCTGGCCTTTCTTATTGAACATGTTAAGAAAAACACATTTATGTGTCTGCTTGAGAATTTTTTGACATTTGCTATATTCTTATTTATTTGTCCTTCGGGTACGTCCTGCAATTTTTGTCTGTTTAAGTCTGTTTACCCTAGTGAATTACATTAGATATTCTCATTGTGTCTTATTGTATTATTTTAAACAAGAGTATGAAGCCACATGAAAACAATAAAATTTAAAGTAACATTTTAAACATCCCCTTATTAGGTTGTGGAAATTTGCTGCATTCAATTTTTTTTCTTTATCTCTCTTGAACAGATTTGGCATGTTTTCATTATTAATTGTATTAGTTATGTTTAATGATTTAGTAAAATTGTAATAACGTTTTAAATGCACCATAATTTATCACCCAAGCAGAGAGCCACCTCTTTCTTTCTCTAGTTTATACTTTATCATTTAGTATAAAAAATAAATGATATCATTTAGTATAAAAACTTACAATCTTTCAAATTAAAATATTTCAAGTTCAAACTTACTTGGGACAAGAAGTTGAACTCAAATTACCTAAGCCTTCAGTGTGGGTATCATATTATGCATCCACACTAAAAATTAGAATAACCCATGTGATAAATGATTATTGTTTTCTGGTTGATAAATTTACATAAAAGTTTTCTTCATGGAAATGAATAAATTTAACGTAAAATCGAGCCGGTACCATAAATTATGTTTTTTAATTTGACTTAGATGTTTGCACATTTCCTTCTGGACTTTTTTCTGTCCCTACATATTTGATGTAAACATATTCGGCAATTACTGTAGTTACATACACTAGCTCAATACAAATGAAACAACTAAAGAAAGCTGGAAATTATTATATGACTATTAAACATGTTTTCTTTCCTCTTTTTAAAATTTATTTTTCTTAATTGAATTAAGATAAGTGTCTATATTTATGGAGTACGATATGATAATTGGGGACATTCATACTGTGCACAATGATCTTATCAGGGTGCTTAGTATTTCCATCACCTCAAATATTTGTCATTTCTCTGTGTTAGGAACATTCAACATCATCCTGACTAGCTACTCAAAGATATACAGTACTTTGCTGTTAACTGTAGTCTTCCTATATTACTATAGAACTCTAAGTCCCATTCTTCCTCTCTCTCTAATATTTTGTATCCACTGACCACCCTCTCTTCATTCTCCCTTCCCCTTTCCCACACCAGTCTCTAGTAACCAGTATTCTACTTTCTACTTCTATGAGATCAACTGTTTCAGCTTCTACATATGAGTGACAACAGGTGGTATTTCTCTCCCTGTGCCTAGCTTATTTCACTTAACATAATTTTCTTCAAGCTCATCCATGTTGCTGCAAATGGTAGAATTTCATTTTTTTTTTTTTTATGGCCGAGTAGTATTCCATTGTGTATATATACCACATTTTCCTTATCCAATCATCTGTGGAAAGACATTTAGGTTAGTTCCAAATCTTGGCTATTATGAATAGAGCCACGATAAACATGAAAGTTGGGTGTCCCTTTGACTTGATTTCCATTACTTTAGATATATACTCAGTAGTGGGATTGCTGGATTGTATGGTAGTTCTATCCGTACTTGTTTGAGAATTCTCCATATGGTTTTCCACGGTGGCTATACTAATTTACATTCCCACCAGCAATGTATAAGAGTTCTCCTTTCTCTGCATCCTTACAAGAATGTGTTATTTTCTTTCTTTTTGATAATAGCCATTCTAACTAGGGTGAGATGTTATCTCATTGTGGTTTTGATTTGCATTTCTCTGATGGTTAGTGATGTTAAACATTTTCTCATATGCCTGTGGGCCATTTGTATGTCTTCTTTCAAGAAATGTCTATTCAGTTCCTTTGCCCATATTTTAATTGGGTTATCATTATTATTTTTTTTTAACTATTGAATTCTTTGAGTTCTTTGTATTTTCTGGGTATTAATCCCTTGTTGGATACATAATTTGTGAACACTTTCTCCCATTCTGTAGGTTGTCTTTTCACTCTGTTGATTGTTTCCTTAGCTGAGTAAAAGCTTTTTAGTTTGATATAATCCCATTTGTTAATTTTTTATTTTGTTCCCCGTGGTTCCAAAGTGTTATTCAAAAAGTCTTTGCCCAGACCTATATCTTGAAGTGTCTCCTGTATGTTTTCTTCTAGCAGTTTTATAGTTTTGGGTCTCATATTTAAGTCTAAATACTTTTTAAGTTGGTTTTGGTATATGGTGAGAGACAAGGGTCTAGTTACTTGTTATTGGTATGTTTAAGCTTTCTATTTCTCCTTAGTTCAGTCTTGGTAAGACATATGTGTCCAGGAATTTTTCCATTTTGTGTAGGTTTTCATATTTATTGGCATACAGTTGTTCATAATAGTCTCTGATGATCTTTTACATTTCAGTGCTATCTGCTGTAATGTCTCCATTTGCATTTCTGATTTTATTTATTTGGATATTTTCTCTTTTTTTCTTGATTAGTCTGGCTAATGGTTTGTCAATTTTGTTTGATTTTTTGTATTGTATTTTTAGTTTCAATTTCATTTATTTCAGCTCTGACTTTTATTATTTCTTTTCTTCTCTTATTTTGGATTTAGTTTGTCCTTGCTTTTCTAGTTCCTTGGGGTGGGGTGCATGGTTAAGCTGTTTATTTAAATCTTTCTCTTTTTTTTTGATGTAGTTGTTTATTGCTGTAAACTTTCCTCAGTACTGCCTTGGCTGTACTGCATAGGTTTGGGTATGTTGTGTTTCTGTCTTCATAAGTTTCAGGAAATTTTTTGATTTCCTTTTTAATCTCTTCTTTGACCCATTGGTCATTCAAGAGCATTTGTTTAATTTCCATATATTTGTGTAGTTTCACAAGTTCCTCTTGTTATTGATATCTAGTTTTATTCCATTATAGTCAGAAAAATACTTTGTAGGTTTCTGACTTTTTTGAACTTATTAAGACTTATTACTTAAACATGTTTTCTAAATTAAGTACCAAATATATGTCCCAAACACCAATTGCATGGAGTCTGGACCTGAGTGCTAGTTGCAGGTTTCTTAACCTAAGGTTAGGGTGGTCTTCAGTGAAACTTATGCATATGTCTAAAATTATGTGTACATACACTTTATTTCTGGTAAGTGTTCATGTTCATAGCTTTCAACTAATTCTTGAAAGTTCATGACCCATACCATTTAAGTTCCACTGGCATAATAGTTTCTCCATTGGTAAAATTGAAGATGATATATTTCATTTTCCCTAAATTCCACTCCACCTCTCAAATTCTGATCATTCGTTTTGTGTGTACATAAATAACCAACCTTCTTATGTCCCTTCCTCCCCTCTTTTCTTCTTTCCTTGGATAATGTAATCTAACTCCTTAATTTTGTAGATGAAAATAAGTCTCACTGAGGAGTAGCAACTCTCCAAAAGCTGTGTGGCGTGTTCCTCCCTTGATTGAAAGCTGGATGTTAGAGGGTTTTGAAATCAGGTTTTATCAAAGGCATATTTTATATAAAGCTGTTGGGACAGAGTAATGAGAGTGAAAATCCACAGACAAAAGGAGAGTCCTGGTTGCTGAACTGAGATAGGCAATAAATTCACTAAGAAGTTTGGCTTTTTAAGAAAGTAAAAGACTCGAAACTATTATACAGATCTAGGAAATGAAGTCAGAAATCGTAGGGTAATAGAAATGATCAAAGAGTATTAGTTCAAGGCAGAAAAACATTACAGAGCAATTCCTTGGAAGAGGTGTTATAGTGTGATGTCCCAGGGCTCACACAAATAGACTGTGTTAAGTTGTATGAAAGAACCAGCTGCATTTAAAGTGTATAACAACAATCCCAAACTGACTGCTCTGCTGCCCTCTTTCCATCCTGCTTCTCACACACAGACTTCTGTCTCTGCAACAAAAAATCTCAAAAACTGCTTAAGAACTTGAAGTTTGTGGAACGAACTAGATGAACATAAAGGAGGAAAATTTGGGGCTTTGGCAGTGAGGTCATGACCTGTCGCACACACACAAAGGACAGAGAAGATGAGAGTGCAAATTTGTCAGGAGCACACACATTGTTCATTGATCATCAGATCAAAGCCTAGCTCCTTCTTTCCACACAGTGGTAAGGGGGGCTTATATCTCAGTGGTCTAATCTCTCTTCCTCTGTGAGCTGTTTTTATAATGGAAGGGATCTCATGTAAGATTCAAGAGAATCCTACTTGATTGCTGCCTGGGTACCTGAAATACCGACAGGTAAGTTCTCTAAATGCTTTCTTGGGTACATTTCCACCACCATGTTTTAGATAGATAGTATAAAGTCATTAAGTAAACAAAAAGAATGGTGTGGGGAAAAGGACACGGGATTTTGGTGGCCAAATGACATCAATTAAGTCACCTTTGTAATTTCATCACTAAGCACTTTCCCCATATGAAAAAAAAAATGCCGACATATATTCATTGGGTTGGGTTCAGAATTTAATTAAATGATGCATGTGGCAAAACTTTATAAAGCCCTTTATAAATGCTAGCTTATTTATTTAAAGGCTATATATGTCTCTGGGACTTGCAAGGCTGAGAGACCATTCGTAAGCTAAGCTTGCATACAGCAAACAGATCAGTGCTCAAATAAGGCACAGTGGGAGCCTCTCTCTGCTACTTGTCCCTACAGGGCAGCTGGAGGCAGCCAAGCAGCCTGAGCCCGCTTCCAGCATGAAGCCCATCGCAACTTCCACCAGGGCTGACCCTTTCTCTGTGCGGAGGCTTCATTTCCAGTGACGTGTTTTTACTGTAGTTTCTCTGGACAGGAAGGATGAAGAGCAGGAGGGAGAAGAGGCTAAATCCAGGATGAGTCAACAGTTGCTGAACCTGGTGGTGGAGCAAACATTTGACATCCTACTCTCCTGGTCTTGGGTGGAGGAGACAACTTAGCTTCTTTGAGGGAAGGAAAAGTACCCAATGTCAGAAATGTCAGAATAAAAGCGGGTCCTTCTGTTCACATGATGGCATGTTGAACAGCGTGGGAAGAGATCCAGACTTGTAGGAAGGAGGTCTGGTCTCCAGGCTGGTCCTCCCACTTCCTTCACCTTAGGATCGTCAGGAGTTCATTGGACCTTTCTGTTTTTCCATCTGTAAAAATGTAATATTTTCCTTATAAGCTGCTATGAAATTTATGTTAAAAGTTTTAAAAACAAACAATGCTATACAGAGGTGCATCCCCCTCCCCTTATATTTTTATATATCTTGAGAGAAATCCAACTGTCTTCATTTCTGAGACATTAGACTATACATACATCTGATCCAAAGAATAGTACTTCAGTAGACACAATTCCTAAAGCTGTGCCAGGGGAGTGATGTGCAGGAGTTGAAAGAGTGGGCACTTTAGGACTAGGCAAACTTGGGTTTAAATTTCTACTTACTCATTTATTTGCTACGTAATCTTGAAAAATTTCCTTAAACTGCCCGAGATTCAGTACTTTTACCTATAAAATGGTAATCATCATCACAGAACTGATATAAGATAGAGAACGTATAGAGACCTCTGGCCAACAGTTTATCCTCACTATTTATTAACTCCATTCCACCCACCTCATGTAGAATTAAAATGGAGCACATTTGTGGTATAAAAGTGTGAAGGTCTTTATTAAGCATTTGGCTGTTTCTGCTGTTTTTTTGGGGGGTGGTTCTCACTTGAACAAAGCATATAAAAGTATATTTACTCGAACATTTTAAGGAAACAAAAAAATTAGTAAAAGCACATTTAAAAACACATCAATGGGTTCAAATGAGAAAGGAATGATTTCTTTGTGAGGATTAACTTCTCCTTGGATTTAGAAAAATTTTTTAATGAAATGACTATACTAACAAGCACATCTGCAATAGGAGATGTAAAAGGAAGATTAGTATTGATATATATATTTTTTCTTTTACATAATGTTACCTTCATTGGGTTGTGCATCATTCATATCGGGCCTCAGTTTCCTTCTTCATAAAGTGATGCAGGTTGGTATGCAGGTCCATTCCAGTACTAACATTTTCTAGGACTATGTTGTTCTGACCACATTTCGAAATCTTTGGCTTGGATGAGTCCATCCCTAAAAGAGGAAGCTTGGGACTGATCACTGCGTGCAGGCAGAAAGCAAAGTCCAAGTGGAAATGGGAATGAATCCATATTTCCAGCTTTCCTCTGTCTCTCTAAAATGCATCCCTGCTAATGGCTGACTCTTCAGGACTCTGCTTAATGAATATCTGTAGCAACACATTGCACTGCAGGTTGACTAACAACCCCTCCACAGGCCCATTTCTCCTTCAGGGAGGAACTTCTTTTATGGTTTTTTTTCTCAGTTGGAGTTCATACAGTTGAAGCTCATTATAATCCCAGTGCTGGTCAAGAGCAAAAGAGATGCTGCATCACCAAGAGCATTGGGTTGAATTTAACCTAATGCATAATTAATTTTGTAAGGCATGGGCTCTAAAATGGCAGAAGCTAGTGAGGCATTTTATTATAAAGGTGTTTTCACTGTGCTGTGGCAGCCCATGTGGAGGTACAATGTGGGCTACTTTTCTTCTGGAAGTAACAGCAAGGGTTTTAGGGGAGACCCATCCACTGCTCAAGAAAAAACAATGCCAGGGTTTTGACAGTTTTCTTAGCAGAATGATTTGAGTTACATCATGGGGATTTTCTTTTTGTCCCTTTCATTTTATCTAATTCAGTGATTTTTTCTCTTTAGCATGCATGTATATTACTGTGCTGGGCTGAATATGTCCAACTGCATATATTGTACCTTGTGGGTGACACAAGAGACTCTGCAGAATAATTTTGGCAATATGCAATTTGTATGTTATGTGCTGAATATAGAACCTAATTCCAGTAAAAAAAGCAATTCCATGTCATTGTTTTTTACTCTAAAGATTGATCATTCTTAAAATCATTGATAATAATAAAGTACCGAAACTTGGATCTCTCGTGCACTTTGGTGGAGTCTCAGCAAAAAAGTTTGGTGAAACAATTTGTCAATATCTATCTAATTTAAAAATGTGCAATTTGTTTTACTTCATAATTCTACTTCTAACAATTGTTCTTCCAGACATTTACACATATGCACAAGATGTAGAAAGATGTTTATTGTAGAGCTGATTGTATTAAAAAACAAAGCCATTAATATACAGGCTTAAAATCCTTAGATATCATTATACTGTATTTTCAATAAAATTGTAATTTCTTATCTTGACCTGCAAGGCCCTGAATGATCTGACTTTTGGTTACATTTTCAGGATTTTCTTGTGTTCTTTGCCTTCTTGTTATCTACACAACAATCATTGGCCTTCTTTGAGTAACTCAGACATCCAACAAAGTAGAGTGGGTAAATAGCTCATAACACATCTAGACAGATGAAA
This sequence comes from Cynocephalus volans, assembly GCF_027409185.1. Lineage (NCBI taxonomy): Eukaryota > Metazoa > Chordata > Mammalia > Dermoptera > Cynocephalidae > Cynocephalus > Cynocephalus volans. Next base: position 139,204,682 of record NC_084466.1, on the reverse strand, counting down.
AGTTTGTAGCAAATTGACAACTTTGAAGCAGATGTGTTTGTGAAAATGAATAGCTTTTCAAGACAATATCATGAGATCTAGGGGAATGTGTGTGTGTGTGTGTGTGTGTGTGTGTGTGTGTGTATGCTCATGTGTGTGCAGTCTTGGCTTATCCACAATTCTGTGGCATAGTTGTGAACCTGCTCCTTTGACTAGGCTGAGTGGAAATTCTCAATAAATTATTGAAACTACCATTCTCCTAGCTTAGTCCCTTCCTCTCCTTCTTCACAGAAGTTTTTTAAAAAATACCCAGTTTACTTCTCATTCTCTTCCTGTAGAATGTCTTTATTAGCCTGTTCTAAGCTTTATTATTTATTACAATAGCCAATTTTTATGAAAAGTGAATTTGTGCAAGGCCCATATACACTTTACATGTATTTAGTTTTTATATTCCTCTGAATGGACCCATTAGGTAAGTGGTCAATATCCTCATTTATAATGAGGACCAGAGAGATTAAATAATTTATCCATGCTCACACAGCTAGTAAGTGACAAAGTCAGCATTTAAACACAAATATGTCTGACGCTAGAGTCCATGTTAATCACTTCTAAACTGGCTGAACAACAGTGAATGAACAGTAAAATTTACAAACTTAGAGCCACCTGATAACACCTTTTCGCCTGGCCCAAAACCTACTCTAGAGAAGGCACATGATGGGGAAAGGAACACTTGGTTATATTGTCCTTAAAGATTCATGTCAGAGATGACCAGAGACTCCTTGAACATCACAGGGTGTAGCCCAAAGCCTTATTTAAACTAATTTACCTTAACAGGTTAGAGGGTGTGATGGAGATTATTATGAAGATAGAGCAGTATCCAAGATCTCATGGATATGGAATCCAGAGGCTGGGAAACTATGAGGAAATAAAAATTGTGTCTCCTTCTATTTGTCTCTGATTTTGTCTCTGTCTGATTTCTCCCCAGGTGTCTTAATTTCTGTCTCTTTTTACCTTTTCTATCTCTGTCTGAGTCTCTGAGTCTCTTGTTTCTGCTCCTGCTCCTCTGTTCCTTTCTCTTCTGTGTACATCCACTCCTTCCGTTTCCTTCTACGTGACTTCACGCATCAGATGCCTGTGCCAGCTGACTACAGTCTTGGGGGTCTTTTAGCTCTGATCAAATAAGGCTGGGAGTCCCTCTTCTAGGACCCGTGGGCAGGTTAAAGGATGGCACACGAATGTATAATAATTCATGTGCCTGGATCGTCCCTCTCTGAATATCCTCATGAGTTTGCAGATCTGGTAGGTCTGAAGCCAGATGTTTAAGGATCCTGAGATCCACCAAAACATGACCTATCACAACTAACAGATATGAATTCAGTTTCTTCAAGCTATCTTATAATGACCAATCTACTCAAAGGATAATTCTTATCTCAAGGTGACTCACACATTAGAGAAAAGGCCTAACAATGATTTCCATACAGAAAGGGACTATTATTCTTCTGCCACATAATGCCCCTTTGATTTTTTTTTTTTTTGTCTTCATTTTATTTTATTTTTTCTGATGGTTGAAATGATTTTTTTGTATCACCCATAGGTTCTGTACTGATCTTCTCTGTGACTTGTTGGGGGTTGAATGAAATGGAGTAGGGGGACTAATTGTAAAAAAGCAAATTTGTGTTTCACACAATGATCACAGTAGTAACTCTGGCCTTATGAGCATTGCCTTCCCAGCAAATGAACTGATGGAAACAATGAACACACACACACACACGTGTGCATGTACATGTACATACACATACATACACAGAGGCAAGCACTTTGAATCTCTGTCAAGAATGGCCCAATGACTTCACCAACTTGACCCTTTTGATCTTGGTCATGCCATATATGTAAGTATATAAATATTTTCTTTTTTTTTTTTTTTTTTTAAAAATTTTATTTTGTCGATATACATTGTAGCTGATTATTGCTCCCCATCACCAAAACCTCCCTCCCTTCTCCCTCCCCCCCTCCCCCTCAACAATGTCCTTTCTGTTTGCTTGTCGTATCAACTTCAAATAATTGTGGTTGTTATATCTTCTTCCCCCCCCCCCCCGGTTTGTGTGTGTGTGTGTGTGTGTGTGTGAATTTATATATTAATTTTTAGCTCCCTCCAATAAGTGAGAACATGTGGTATTTCTCTTTCTGTGCCTGACTTGTTTCACTTAATATAATTCTCTCAAGGTCCATCCATGTTGTTGCAAATGGCAGTATTTCATTCGTTTTTATAGCTGAGTAGTATTCCATTGTGTAGATGTACCACATTTTCCGTATCCACTCATCTGATGATGGACATTTGGGCTGGTTCCAACTCTTGGCTATTGTAAAGAGTGCTGCGATGAACATTGGGGAACAGGTATACCTTCGACTTGATGATTTCCATTCCTCTGGGTATATTCCCAACAGTGGGATGGCTGGGTCGTATGGTAGATCTATTTGCAATTGTTTAAGGAACCTCCATACCATTTTCCATAGAGGCTGCACCATTTTGCAGTCCCACCAACAATGTATGAGAGTTCCTTTTTCTCCGCAGCCTCGCCAGCATTTATCGTTCATAGTCTTTTGGATTTTAGCCATCCTAACTGGGGTTAGATGGTATCTCAGTGTGGTTTTGATTTGCATTTCCCGGATGCTGAGTGATGTTGAGCATTTTTTCATATGTCTGTTGGCCATTTGGATATCTTCCTTAGAGAAATGCCTACTTAGCTCTTTTGCCCATTTTTTAATTGGGTTGCTTGTTTTCTTCTTGTAAAGTTGTTTGAGTTCCTTATATATTCTGGATATTAATCCTTTGTCAGGTGTATATTTTGCAAATATTTTCTCCCACTCTGTTGGTTGTCTTTTAACTCTTTTAATTGTTTCTTTTGCTGTGCAGAAGCTTTTTAGTTTGATATAATCCCATTTGTTTATTTTTCCTTTGGTTGCCCGTGCTTTTGGGGTCGTATTCATGAAGTCTGTGAGGCATAACACTACCTGACTTTAAGCTATACTACAAAGCTATAATAACCAAAACAGTATGGTACTGGCATAAAAACAGACACACTGACCAATGGAATAGAATAGAGAATCCAGAAATCAACCCACACACTTACTGCCATCTGATCTTTGACAAAGGCACCAAGCCTATTCACTGGGGAAGGGACTGCCTCTTCAGCAAGTGGTGCTGGGATAACTGGATATCGATATGCAGGAGAATGAAACTAGATCCATACCTCTCACCGTATACTAAAATCAACTCAAAATGGATTAAGGATTTAAATATACACCCTGAAACAATAAAACTTCTTAAAGAAAACATAGGAGAAACACTTCAGGATATAAATATTTTCTAATCATCAGCTTGGGACAAGTGGTCTCTTTGTGTTTGAAGGTGAGTATCTCCTGGCTGGTTTCATTTGTGTGAGAAATGGACAATGCCTCCTTTGGGTTGGTGGACTGGTCAATGGATCCATAGTCAATGATGTTCTTGCCTTCACCCCCAGCCTCTCCACCAAAGAGCAGCTGGCTGGCCATCCTGAGGCCTGGCATTCATTCCAAGGTACTCAATAATCCAGCATCTGATTCCCACAGTGCTCCTGCCCTCATCTGGTTTAGAGTAGACATCCAGGACTTATCTGGTCTTTTCTCCTTAGAACATCCTTATGATCTAATGAATGTTTTGCCTAGGGTGAGAGGCTAGGAGAGGAATTAGCTGGAATAAGTCTTAACCATTAGGTAAAAGTAAATGGCAGCACTGAAGGTTCAGCTTTATAGGAGGAATGCATGGATTTTGAGGTTGGTGCAGGAGAGTGAAAAGGAAATGGGTTTGGGGTTTCCCAGGCAGAATCCAGACAAAATATATCTCTTTCAGTTATTAGCTCTGTGGCCTTAGGCAAATTAACTAAACTCCTCGAGCCTTAGCTTATTTATCTGTGAACAGAATGAAGTGTTTTTGAGATTGAGAGGATATTACTCTTGTGGGAGCGGGCTAGACTATAGCCACAGCTGGGAAGCACTGGAGATTATAAACCAAGAACTAGGCCTTTAGCACTTGGCTTAATTTCTTTAAAGAATCCCTGTGTTTCTATCTCCATAATCATTGAAAAGATTTGCAGTTTCAGCATAAGATCATGAATTTTCCTATTGCCTTTTAAAACAAACAAACAAAATTATGTGAACAAATAGGTACTCTAGAGGAATGAAAGAGCTAATTATTCATCTTGAGAACTTTAAATTGGTTAACAACACTCTTTTTTTTTTTTTTTTTAACTATCAAACACTACCTTGGGAAGACTTTTATTATCTAGAACTATAGTCTATTGTATTACAGTTTAAAATAATTTCAGAAGAAAAAATTATTGCCCCAACTTCATGCTATAATTTACAAGTTATCAAGACACATTATTTCTACTATGGCACTGAATCCTTAAGGTAACAGTGTTATCAATTTTATATTCCAAATTAAAAAAAAAAAAAAAGTTCAGGGAAGTTGTGACTGACCTGCCGTCAACCTTGTTCAACTGATTCCTAACTCCAAGTTCCTTCAATTGTTGCTGCTGCTTTGTGTCCCATTAATAATATTAGTTTTCATTATGTAGTAGTAATAAAAATGGTAATGAGATGCCTTAAAAAAACTTTATATTTGGCATTTTTGCTTGGATTTCTGCAGAAAGCCTTCTCTTTACCCCCAAATGTAAATAAAGGCTGTGCCTTTGATTTCATGATCTAGACCTTTGCCTGCATTTCCTCCCCACTTGTCTCTAGGTACACTATGAAATATTTTTCAGTGTTATGTATTATCAATATTAAATAAGTTTACAAAATGAAGTATTCAATCATAACAATTCTAATGGGCTATAAGCATAATACAATAACCACATTTTATCTTTATTATTGGAGGTGTTTATTGAAATGTCACTGGTTAAATATTTGTTATATACAAACAATGAAAATACTTTCCTTCATATATAATTCTCTGCTGTGGAAATACAGACAAAGATGAAGAAGAAAAGACTCTGGGGTAAAACTTCAAAAGATGACTTGTCTTCAATTACATGCAGTTTCCAGATAGATGGGGAGGAAAACATTACCACTTTTAAAAATAAAAATGTGTGTATATGTATTTTCTTTACAATTGAAAGAGATCAACAAATATTTTAAAAAGATAAATGGCAGCACAATCAAGTTTAGCCAAAAGCTGCAAAAATGGGCTTCCCCTGTTTCTTGTTGAACCTCAGTGAATCTCTATAACATAAAACATGTCTCTACGAACAACAGGAAATCATCTAGAAGAAGTTTGCTTTTGCTCTTGGAATTTTACTTTACTGACATGTCACACTAGTTAACTCTCTTTTTCAACAGCTACTTTGAGGTTTAATCTACATAACATAAAGTTCATCTATTTTATGTGTAAAGTTCTATGAGTTTTAGTAAATTCAAACAATTATGCAACCATTATCAAAATGCTGTTTTAGATAGTTTTTCCATCACTCTCAGAAAGTTCTAATTTTCTTTTGAAATAGGAAAAAAATGGATTAAACTCTTTGTTATTTAGATTCCATGACTTAGAATTAATGGCAATTCAGAAAAATAGGCACCTCGTATTTATAAAAGATGACTTTGGGCAAGTATAAAACATTTTTAAGCTTCACAATATTCACCTGTAGAAGTAGTAAATCATCTCTGCTTCTCTTTACTCATAAGGATATGCATGGTTTAAATTAGAATTTACTTTTTAATATTTGAGTTAAGTGTAGAAATCTTACTTCCATTTGGGTCCCTTTACTCTCCCTTCTTTTAAAATATAATTGCCTAAGTATTTCCTCTACATGCATTGAACATGTCATACATATGGTGTTATAATCTTTCTTTCAACAATCAAATACTTAAAAAATTCATGAGAAGTTAGGATATTATATTTACTTCTACTTTCTACCTTTCTGATGTTCCTTTCTTTCTAAAATCCCGTTCCTTCTTCTGTCATTTTATTTTTGTTTAGAGAACTTACTTTAACCATTCACTAATAGGTAGTTATACTAGCAACAAATTCTCTTAGTTTCCTTTTATCTAAGAATGTCTTGATATTCCCTTAATTTCTGACAGATTTTTTTTTGCCAGATATAGAATTTATGGTTGACAATTCTTTTTCTTCAGTACTTGAAAAATGTTCCACTTCCTCTGGCCTATGTGTTTTCAGATGAGAAATGTTCTGTGATTTGAATTGGTGTTTAGCTATAAGTAATGTGTCATTTTTCTCTGACTGCTTTTAAGAATTTTTGTCTTTAGCTTTCAGAAATTTAATTATGATGTTGGGTTTATTCTATTTGGCTTTCACTCAGCTTCTTTAATCTGTAGATTTATGTCTTTCACTCTATCTGGGAAGTTTTCGGTTAGTTTTCAATACATTTCCAGGGCCACCCTTGCTCTCTCCTCTGCTACTGCAATTCTCATGATACAAATATCAGCTTGTTTGTTATTGTAACACAGGTCCCTTATACTCTATTGATTCTCTTACAGTCTGTTTTCTCTCTGTTCAGATTTGGTAAATTAGATTGCTCTGTCCTCAAACTCGCTGATTCTATCTTCTTTCATTCCACTTTACTATTCAGCCTATCTAGCAAGTTTTTCTGTTTTTGTTTTAATTAGTTATTGCATTTTTCAGTTCTAAAATTTCCATTTTCTCATAACTTGTGTTTCTAACTTAGATTTTATATTTATTTATTTGTTTTAACATAATTAGTAATTGATTATGGAAACTTTTTATGATAGCTATTTTAAAAATCTTTGTCAGATAATTTCAACTTGAGATTCATTTCAGTATTGGCAAATCTATTGATGACATTTTCTCAATTGTAATTTTCCTGGCTCTTGGCACAATAAGTGATTTTTTAAAAAATGAATTCTATACAGTTTTGGTATTATATCATGAGATTCTGACTCCTGCATTCCCCCTATTGAGGTGTAGCATGAAGGCAGGTGAGCACATATGTTCAACTCTCTGCTGGACCCCCTTTCTACTTGACCCTGCTGGCAAAAGTGGAGTGTTGCCTCATTGCAAATGGATCAGATGGAAGTTCAGCTTCTAGCTCAGCCCACTAGAACCTTCCTGGCAAAAGTGAGGTACCAATATCTAATCCCCATTGTGCCTTTCTGAATCCAGGAAGCAGGAAAACAAAGAAAGGACTCATATTAGTATATGCTTCAAGTTGAGGGCTGAAGCTGATCTGCAATGGGCCTCACAGACACAGGGGAAAGGAAGGAGGAAGCAGAGTTCTAACTTGTCCTACCCCCCAGCATCTTGTTAAATCTTGGTGGAGTGGAGGCTCAGCTTGCCACTGGACTCCACTGATACTATACTGCAAGGAGAATTAGAATGTCTCCTGCTTCACCTGGTAGGGAATGAAGATCAGCTCCCCACTCTGCCCCACTGACACTGCTTGGGTATGGGATTTGGAACAACTACCTTTTTTTCAAACAGTAGAGGATTGAACATCAGCCTCTCTTCAGTCCCACAGACACCACTGGGCAGAAGAACTGGAACAACACTTCCTGCTTCCACAGGTGACTTCTCTAGAGGTAGGTTAAGAGGGTTCCCACTTGCCCCTATTGAGACTGTGGCAGTGGTGTGTGAATAATTTTTCTCTTGGTGTTTGGCTGGAGAAGGTTGGGTGTTGCCATTTTTTTTTCCCTTTAGGCCACTCATTTTCTGGTATTTCGCTAAGGAAGACGGGCTGTTGTTGGAGAATTTTTGTGTGTGTGTGCCTGTCGGTAATTCCAGGTTGAAGTCGTCTGCAGTGTCCTTTCCAGGATATATGGAAGGCAGTAAGAAAACAGAAAAATCATTACCATGTTGTTCCTCTGGGAAGTCCACCTTAAATACTCTTCCTATGCTTGCTTGTTATGTAATGCCCAGAGTTTTTTAGTTAGGCTAAATGAAGATGATCACTTCATGTTGGCCACAACCAAAAGTCCTCTGATAATGTGCTTTTAAATTAAAGTCCAGTGCAAATGTAAGAAGATATTGTTGAGATTAAATCCAAAAATTAGACAAGTATATGGAGGAGAAAGTATATTACTTAAAGGAATAAGTTCTTTTCAGTCTCCCTGGGAGCATTGTTTTCATCCTAACAATAAAAATGGTAATGACAAATTTTCATGATTAGTTCACTAAAACAGATTCTCACTATGGAAAGGTTTCTGGTGGAATTTTGTTATGCAGATTGTGGCTATCAGGCCTTTTAAATACATTTCATAATTCTTATTTTTCAGAAATTCCAAATATTCATCACTTCACTTAGTAAATTAGTATGCAGTCATTTTCAATGCCTACATTAACAAAGATGAAAATATGTGTTGAAATACACTATTCCTTTGCCTTGTTTAAAAAAAAACAAAAATCTTTCCAAAGCATTTGAACTTCCTTATTTTCTAAGAAATTTTCCAATTAGAGGAGGGATGGGTTAACTTTGTTCTTAAATTAAGTTTCATATTAGTACGGTGTTCTATGGTGACAAAACACTATTTCTCACATTACAAATACTACATTTCTAATATTCCAGCTTGATATAATTTCTTAGCATACTATTCAGTGCCTAGGAGTTTATTTACATCTCACATAATCATCAATGCTGTCATTTATCTGCTGTTCTTGCTGTAGGGCTACTGAATGTGCCTTGTGTAAGTGCTAAGCCTCATCTTACCAAGATCTTTTTCCAAATATGTGTTAACCACAAATATACCACATTGTTCTACAATATCTATTGGATAGGCAAAGGTATTTGTTAATTAAAGGTACTACTAATAATTACTATAAAAGTTCATATTTATGTGCAAAACCTTTAAAGACCACAAAAAATCACAGCCAGAACCCATGACACTCTGGAGCCTGAATTGTACGACACTTCTGGTCCAATCTTGAGGCATGGAGGTTGGCCTTTTGTACCTCCAATTCAGCCAGTATTCATCAATGGCCGACCTAACCTTGGTGCAGACAAAGCAGCTTCTGCTCGATTGAGAACAATTCTGAGGAGTAGGGGCTGCTGTGAGGTATTAGTTGACAACGCTCATGAGGATTAAAGGATGGGTGCTCCTTTTATGGGTTGAATTGTGTCCTTCTCCCCCTGGTTGATGTTCCTAACTCTCAGTACCTCAGAATGTGACCTTATTTGGAAATAGGGTCTTAACAGACCAAGTTAAAGTGAGGTCAATAGAATGAACCAAAAATCAATATGACTGGAATACTTATAAACAGGGGAAACTAGGACACCCAGAGAGACACACATAGAGGGAAGACAATGCAAAGACAGCCATCTACAAAGCCACCGAGAGAAGCCTGAAGCAGATCCTTCCCTCACATCCCTCGTAAGAAACCAACCCTGCTGACTTCTTGGTCTCTGACCTCCCACCTCCAGCCAGACTGTACTATTACCATTAGAAAGAACCTGGGTGAGTCTCAGCCTGGGTGCTAAATCCCACTTTTGTGTAATGCTTCCCTACTATTTCTCAAATGAAATTCTTATTTTTAGTCACTCAAAGTATAATGCCAACCAAGACAATAGATCACTATTATCAAATTTATCAATTCTCAGTTCGTCTGTATGTTTTTACCTCATTCCCCCATGGCCTCTCTAGTAACCCACAAATGGGGAGGGGGTGGGACGTGGTTAAAAGTGTGTGTGAAGAGAAGCAAGTGACTTTTTTACCTTGGCCTAGTAATTTTTACCTTCTGAGGAGAAAAATATAAGTTCCCAAATTATCATTACTTTGACTATAATATTGTTTGACACCGTATAATATCCCCTGGGAAATTGGTACGTACACTTTTTTATAGAAGTAAATAAAATCACTATGAAAAAACATAATGCTACCAGCAGGAAATATTATGCCTCAACAGTGCTGGTTCAGCTCCAAGATCTATATGTAGATTGCTCTATAGCAGGGGACACCTATCCCAAGGCCACACAGAGAGTTAGGTGGCAACAGACAAGGCAGTTATATCTCTTAGCCACAGAGGCTAGAACGTTGCCCCAAATAGATAATTTTTTTCTGAAGGTTGGGAAGACGCCAGATATGTGAAGAGAAACTTTAGCATAAGTAATTTTCCAATTTGTAAATATTTTCAAAATGTAATTTAGAAAGTCATCTTAGGAAAGGAGGAATGCAATTTATTTAAGAGAGATACATTGAGTAGGCAAAATACATATTTAGGTAAGGTAGAAAGAATGAGATTAAATAGAACATAGTATTTCTACAGACTCATTTTTCCAGATCTACTCTCAAATTTAAAGATTCACAAGGCAGGGAATTTGGGCTGTGATTTATCTGTTGGATGGGTCTTGTATATACCTGTCGTGGGCTCTGAGAGCAGATGACTTCAAATCACGCTTTATGGACTGCACAGGATAAACACAGAATCCTGAAGACGGACAGGGGAAAAAAAAAAAAAAAACAACTCTAGTGTGTATTTGAAGTTAATATTTATCTAATCTAATAATCAGTCTGCTTTGGAAAACTTCCCCGAGTCCTCCTTGAAGATGAACTGCTTTTAAAAGAGCTACTGTGAACATTTAACTTCTTTGTCCTCTACACTGTAATTTTTCTTGAGCTTTCATTTCAAGTGAAATCTTAGGGGACAATATTAAATATTTGAAGTTATCCATGACTAAATTTATTCTGATGTCATCACTACCTACAACACAGAAATGAAATGAAATAGTTCAGTAAGTATTTTCCTCAGTGAATAACTCTGACAACCTTTCATTTTATTTTTTTTATTTTATTTATTTTTTTCTTTTTTGTCATTTTTTCGTGACCGGCACTCAGCCAGTGAGTGCACCGGTCATTCCTATATAGGATCCGAACCCGCGGCGGGAGCGTCGCCGCGCTCCCAGCGCAGCACTCTACCAAGTGCGCCACGGGCTCGGCCCTCTGACAACCTTTCAAGTTATCTTCTGGTAGAAAACAATTCACATGTATGTATATATGTATATATCAATAGTCTGGTTAAACGTCCATAGCAATCAACGAAATAATCTCCTTCATTACGTTTGTGAGAACCTTTAAATCTTCTTAAAGTCTTTGTATTTTTTACACTTCATGACCTCACTATTATCTTTATCATCATCACAATAATAACAAAATAAAATACACAGCAAACACTGAGCTAAAGACTTTAAATACACACACAAACACACATAAACCTAGGAAGTAGGTATTCTATCATCTCTGTTTTACAGATGAAAATTAGAGAGAGTAAGTAACTTGTCAAAGGCTATTAAGATAATAGCACCAGAGTCAAGATTATCTTTCTTTTTGAGTCAGTTGGAAGCCTTAACCATGTGAAGTTTCATCTGAAAGAGTATTTGAAATCTTTAAAGCAGAAACCCTGAACCTGTCCCAACCACCAATTAACTTTCTTCTTTGTCCTTGAACACACTTGTATTACCTTATGGAAGATAGGCTTAACCTTTCAATATGAAAATTCTTTTTGCTTTGTTTCCTACAAAAGAATGTAACCACAAGGGAAGTGAAAGTATTTGCTCCACACGTATTTTGTGCCACGTTTTTCCATAGCTTATTTTATTCTCAAAGCAATCATGAAACATTATTGTATTCATTTTGGAGGTTGTGTAACTTAGAGAGGTGAAATAACTTCCTCAAAGTAAAATGGCAAAGACTGGATAGAAACCCAAGTCTACTGGAATAATCACTAAGCAATCCTATTTCTAATACAGTTGTTATCAGTCATTGACCTCTTCATTTCAAGACTTGAACAAGGTCAAGATACAGAAAAATGGGGGGTAGCAGGGGTGGAAAGCTGAGGGTATCAAAAGCTTAGATGGAAAAAAGGGATCTGTGAGGTGTCCTGAGGAAGGTAGTAGACACACGGGGTGGTGGGGAAGGAGGTGGAAGTGAGAACTGGGGAGTGGGGGCAGAGCAGGATCTGCTTTGGTGTTGTCTCAGGCTGGTTCCAGGAATGAAACCAGGTCAGAAAGAAGAATGATTTGATGCAGTGCTGCTTGTTCCAGGTATAGACTATTGCTCTTATTCCTCCCTCCTTCTCCATTTAGTGGCTTAAGGAAGATGCACTTTTAACTAGGTGTGGGCATCTCGCAGCTACCTCTGTTCTTTACTAGGGGATTGGACAGAAGGATGATAGGACAGGAAGATTCTGTTTTGGTGGGAGGGCATGCAGTCACACTGTTATCTTTTTCTTTTTTTTATTTCTATAATCATTGTTGCTGCTGATAAACCCATAATTACAATTTGCAATTTTAACCGTGTGTACTATAATCAACAACAGTAATACAACTCCCAAGAAATACAAAAGTAAAGAAGGCATGTAGCCAGTAGGAAGACAAAACACAGCTGTTCAATAAGAGTCTCCCATTTCTGAGATGAGTGAGAGAGAGAGAGGGCCCTTCGGATGAGAACACCTGGATCATGATGGAGGTCCCAGAGAGTAGTGGCCACTCTGAGATTTGCTCCTGACACCTAGTAGGTTCTAAACACATTGTTACTGGACTGACCTTTAATTTTCATGAAGGGAAATATAATGACCAGGACAGTCCCCACCCAATGTATTTCTCATCAAATTTTACCCCACTTCAGTGACATAAGTATCCTCTGGGAATAGGAATGAATTTCACATAATCTGGAATAAAAATCTAACTTGGAAATTAAATATGCTTTAATTGAAGAGACTTAATACCAGAAATAGATGATGTTACAATGTATCTGTTCTTTACTCTCTAACCAATTTCCATCAAATAAACTTAATCAAATATGGATTCAGCGGTTCATCTATCCCATCTACTTCTTGAAAAGGAAACAAGACTGGTTTTCATAAAATGAGTATTGGTTAATTGCGTAAAACCACCTGGCTCACCTGAAAATGTTTTGTCAGCCCCATCCCCCAACCAAAGTAATGTGTGTATGTGTATAACCTGAGGATGAAGTATATCCAAGGGGTCTTTTAAAAGATCATGGAAAGATTCATATTAAACTTTAATTCCATTTTTACACAAACTTTTTGAGTATCCACATACAGTCACTTCTGCAATAATTTTATATTTTGAAAACATAAATTTCTTCTAACACTATTGATATATTAGGGATTAATTTGAACAAAACTCAAATTTTGCATTTTCTCATTCACACTTTTTCATGTGAAATACCAGGTGAACTTGGAAAACTACACCGAGCTGAACAGAGCCTTGTGGGAATATACAAAATAAATATACTTGCATACACCTCAAACACCTACCAGCTACCTCAGTTCACTATGAGCCACATCCATGCACATCTGATGTTATAACCTCCTGTCTGATTTCAGATAATGCTCCTTCCACCACTTAATAACTTACAAGCTGCACCCTTCAAGTGCCTTCTTCCACAAGCAAACTTAAAGATGAAGTGTAATATTTATTGTAGTATTATGTATTTCTTAACCATTTTGTAAACGTAAAACGGTGCTAATGCTTTTTTATGCTCCTATCTTTTCTTCCACTGATGAAGTTTTTGAGTAATATTCTTTTAGTCCCACTCTTTCCATAATCTTTGTATGATTTTATTGCATGATTTTGCATTCCATGATGATTTTTAGGAACACTGATAAGGACAAGTAAAATCCTCCATTAAAAAAATAGGAACAAAAAGCTATTTTAAGGCCAATGGATGTTATTATGAACGGGTGTAATATATTTTGAAGACGCAAAGAGCATGACTGGTGTTAGCCAGCCACATGATTGTTGCATGAAGTTCAGATAATGAAAGTGAAAAACCTCTCCAGGCAGACTATCTGTATGTCAATCATTATTCTGATTCAAGCAAGACAACTGCTTACGTAGAAGGTACACTTTCTGCTCTACAAATCCTCTGTGACAAAGCATGATGGTTTCATGCAGACAACCAACCAATATTACTAAGAAGCAGACTGAAGATGGGCTAAGCATAGTTTAGAAGTGGCCCCAGCAGCCTTGCCCTAGAAATGCCCATTCCAATGGAGGAGCTGTATAATCAATTATGTCTCAAAATAAATACATGAATGAATATGTACAATAAGTTTTTTTTTTTAAGTAATCACAGTATACTACATGGTTCTACAGCAAATGATGTTTACATAGTCATCATAACATAAAAACAGAACATTATTCTCATTAAAGTTATAACTACAGGAAAGATAGTGGTGGGGGAGGGGTCTCTGTGGGGTAGGGGTAGATGGAGATAAAATTTAACTAAGTTCTCATTGTTTGTAATGGAAAAGTAATAGTTAATGCCTACAAATATATTTTTAAAAAAAGACAAAAGAAAAAGAAGTAGCAATATCTGGAAAAGGAGAAAAACTGTTTTGGAAGTAATTTTGCACCCAGGGCTTGAGAAATAAAGTCAGTACCTTCACCACCATCACCACCAAAGGCATTTGAAAAGTGCTACCTTTGAACATGTGCTAATACATATTAGTTGAAAGAAAGTGGAGCCAGAAACTATTTATTACATATGTCAAGCTACATTTGTTTGAATTTTACATTTGTTTTCATAATTACTCTGTGAGAAAGCTGTATGCCCTTTTTTTATAAATAAGAAATATGAGTCTCAGAGAAGTTAAATAACTCGTCTAATGACACAGTTAATATGTACATTCAGTCTCCATTCTTTCTTCATAATTCTTGCACTGTCCACACAACAAAGCTAAAAACAGAAGAATGGAAATAAGGGAATAAGATATCTACTTCTATACTCTATGTCTTCATCAAGCTTCTAGTTTCTAGTCTTTTACTCAGACATGGTCTCTTGTCCTCATTTTATCTCTGTTTCTGTCATCTCACTGCATATGGACATCTTGGTATTTACTAATCATTCTGCAAATAGGCAGATTAATATGGGCCAATTTAAGAAAATAATGTTGAGAAAATAATCATTAGTACTCAAGGAAAAATCTTGAAAAAAAGAGTTCTTGGGAAGGCGAGTTGATTTCTTTTCAGAAGACTAGAAAGATTGCTTTTAAGATTGACTTTTCGTACATTGTCTACCAATATGAAGCCCAATATTATGTATGATCAGGAGCAAAAAAGAAGCACCAAACATTAACTCCTGGGTTCTCAGTAGGAAGAAAGCTAATGATTCATGACAATACATAAAATTTCTATCATGGGGATATGATAAATGTACTAACGATGTGAAACAATCTCTCTTTCTATTATTTGGTACAAGCCAAAACAATATTGAAAACTGAGCTTCTTTACTTACCAAAATTCCAGTAACTTTCTGCCCTCTGCCTTCTACTAACATTAAGCTAAAGAGAGATGGTCTCCTTATCCTTAAAATAAATGCGTTTTTAGAAAGAGAACTGAAGTGTCAGTGGTGTTATAGGAGGTAGTGAATTCACTGATAAAGTTTGAAAGGAAAACCAGACAACAACAGTCTTGAGTGCTTTGTTTATAACTTTATATGATGCTGAAAAGTAATACATTATGCTTGAGTATACATGTTGTTTTTAAAGCTAAAAAATGCTATGTGAACATTATTTGTATAAAGATATAGAGAGCTCCAAACTGATCTCCACAGATGTACTTTTTATTTTCATTTTAGGGTTGTATGATTTGAGTAACATTCAACAAATTTCAGTTTAAGGAAAAATACTCAGCTTATCACATTATGCAGGGATTTCAAGCATTGCAAATAAATATGAAACTCCAGTTAATGTCTACGGAAGAAAAGACCATAGAGTAAATTAATACATTGAGTGGGGAAAGGACATTCAGTAAATTATCATATTAGGAATCTGGTCATACTGTATTGTGAAAGTTACTTCAATTATCTAATATTTTTTGATTAACTATAGGAGTAGAAATTAACTGAGTTCCTGCTGTGGAATGTATGAAGTTAATATGCAAGTGAGAAAACACAAAGCCCCTTCTAATTTAATAATGGCCATTTATGACTTTAATTAAGCAGACTATCTTATTGATAATAAATGATTGACCTTGTGTTTGCTCATTCTTTTTTTCTGTCTAGACTTTAGTCATTGGAATCTAGCTGTGACAAACATGCGTGATTCTCCTGTCACAGGCTCTTGTGTTTCGGAATGCTGGTGCTGGTTGTGGCTTCTCTCTGTGTGTGCAGATGATGCAACGAAGTCTAGCAGATGTTCAGTTGCGCTTTCAGTACTATTTTCATTTGACTCTCCTTCAATCTGCGGTCAGAGTTGCTGTTTTAGAGCCTATCATTGTAGCTTACTTGACATTTCAGTTCCTACTTTGTTCAAAGCACGTGTTCATCTCAGCAGCTCTACGTCTTTCCAAATCCTATTGCGTAGATCTGGCTATTGTTGTATCTTCCCACAATGTCCAACTATGCATTCCCCTAAATTGAAATTTATTTTTATTTTTATTTTTTTCAGGTTTATTGAAATGTTTCAATGCCAGATAGTAGAAATACCAAATTTCTATTCTATTTTTTCCCCTCCACCTCTCCCAGACTTCCCTCTCTCTCCTCACCTCCACCCCTGGCAACCCTGGGTGCGTTCTCTCCCTCTGTAAGTCCAATGCACTACTGTGCTCTTTCTTTCTTTCCTTCCTTCTTCCTTAGTTTCCACTGATTAGTGATAACAGACTGCATTTTTAAACACCAGGATATCCTGTTCCCTGTTCTTTATGAGCATCTTACGAGCATTTTCTTTATAAGTGCTCTCTGGAGGTGGTTTGGAAACTGTGCTCTGCCCTGAGATGGTGGTTCAGGGCAGCTTGGGAAGGAAGGTCCTAGATGGAGTCCCAAATCATTGAAGACTGACCCCTGTGGCATTTAAAAAATTATCTCAAACTCATTATCTTCTACCATAAAATTATTAAACTGAAATTCAATGATTTTGTGAAAATAAGCTTCTAATTGTAGGGCTCCATGACTCATTTTGTTGCAGGAGACCACTGCACTTGATTCAAAATTGTTTCTGTGGGCCTTCCCGAAAGAGTGACAGTCAAGGAAAGTTTTATTTCTTTATTGGTCGTTTGTCTCTCTTCCCTTCCCTTGCCCTATCCTCTTCTAATCAGCTGTGCTTGTGAAAGGTCCTCATTTTGTATATCAGGTCATGCATTCCTTCCACATTCCTGCTTCGAGGTATGTATTTTTGATATTTTGAAGAAAACAACTGATTTAAAAATGCTATCACCACTAGAAATTTCTCTCCTCTTTTCTCCCCTGCCTACTTCTTTTTCTCTTCTTTCTCTCTCTCTCAAGTTCCTTTCTTCAGCAGGGACAGTTCTGAGAGGCAGGGAAACATGGGAGGAAGCAAGGACTAAACTATGTCTCTCACTGGACATGGCCTTGCAGGTCAACAACTCTGACTCAGGTGCCTCAGGTTCTCATGCTGAGCACAAGGGGCCTTAGGTTCTCAATTCTGTCTATTTGCAGGAGGTCAAAGTCAATATTTGTTTGAAGAGACAAGGTAGTTTGTTGGGTACATATTCTCCCAGGCAGACTTTTGAGCAAGATTATCTTAAGATGCAACAGACAGAGAAAGCAATGTTCAAAAAATAAAACAAAACAAAAATGGAGGTCACAGTTTATATATACTCCAAGGCCAATCGCCCATAACCATGTAGCCAAACTTTAAGTTATCCTGATTTCAGCAAAACACCAGCTCTAATTATAAATGAAATACGAAATACAAGCTTTATGCCCTTGTAAGCATGTTTCAGTGAACTTAAACCAATTAGCTATAGATAAAGCATCTCAAAAACCTCTGTTTGCCTTAAATAGAATGCTAATTATTATAGCCACTCAGGGAAATGTCAAAATACGTCCTCCTTTCATGTTTTATAAACTGTGCTGTAACTGGTATGAGTGGGGCTTAACACTTTTCAGTTCAAAGTCTCCAGTTCTCAAACTGTTCTTTTGTATGTGCAATAAACTTGTAAAAATCTTAAATTTGGTCTGATTTTAATTTTGGAAAGAGAAATATTCTACAAGTTTACATTCTGTGTTATTGTACATGGTATCACAGCATGTGTGTGTGATATCTCCCATCCCGGACCTGGTTTATCGATTCTTTAGTTATTTCATATTTTGTATAATAACTTTTTTGAGGTATAATTCACATACCATAAGATTCACCTCTTTAAAGTGTACAATTTAGTGATTTTTAATACATTCTCGGAGTTGCACAACCATCATCACTCTCTCATTTTGGAAGGTTCTCACCACCTTTAAAGAAAACCCTGTATCATCAGCAATCATTCTACATCCCCCAGCCCTCTGCAATCACTCAAATACTTTCTGTCTCTACAAACTTGCCTATTCTGGGCATTTTATAAAAATGGAATCATATCACATATGGTCTTTTGAATTAGCTTTTTTCACTCATTATAATGTTTTCAAGGTTCATTCATGTTGTAGCACATATCAGTATTTCATTCTGTTTATGTTGTCAAAAATATTGTATCACATGGATATGCCATGATTTCTTTATCCATTCATAAGCTCATGAACTTTTGGGTTGTTTAAGCTTTTTGTTTATTCTGAATAATGCTGTTATGAATATCAATGTACAAGTTTTCGTGTGGACACGTTTTTATTTTCCTGAGTATATATCTAGAAGTGGAATTGCTGGGTCATATAGAAACTCTATATTTACCATTTTAAGGAACTGCCAAACTGTTTTCTAAAGGGGCCACACCATTTTACAATCCTACTAGCAATGTATATGGTTTACAATGTCTTTACATATTTAATAATACTTACTTATTTTTTATTATAGGTATCCAAGTGGGTGTGAAGTTGTATCTCTCATTTGTCAATAATAGCTATGCTGCTAGAATCTCAATCTTCCTTTTTCTTATAAATTTTCTGCTCTAATCAGATTTTCTCTTAAATAAATGATATTCCAGCTCCCCTTGATGGGTTTATAGTGACTCTCATATAAGAGGAAACTTAACAGCAAACATTCACTGAACAATTACCATGGGGTAGGTCCTGCTGTAAGCATACATTGTCTCATTAGATCCTCACAACTGCCCTGTTAATCTTGATAGGAAAATCTGACTATGGTAATCTATTATTCTGAAAAGTTATTGAGCAAAATATACCTATTTAAAACCCACTTGTAAAACCCCAGTGTTTCCAACACTCTTGTTTTTCCCAAAAACATTGTTCCATTTCTCCCATGAGTGCCTTTCAAATATTTCCTATTGTAAAAGGAATTATTTTTTCAGCAGCCTTAGCACACTGCAAACACACATGGCAAGTTTATTAAGCTCACAGAACCCCAGAGGGTAAGGCTAGGAAGAAAGCAGGAGGCATTAATATACCACCCAAGCTTTCAACTAGTATGTTCTTTCCACGTAACCCCTAATCAATGGGTTTCTTAATAAAAGAAGGGCAGATGTTGTTGAGGAATGAGAGAGAGGGAGGGAGGGAGGGAGAGAGAGAGAGAGAGAGAGAGAGAGAGAGAGAGAGAGAGAGAGAGAGAATTTGACTAATAAAGTAGCTTGAGGATTGCACCACCCGAGGTGAAAGAAAAGCTCATGAAGGGAGTAGGCAAAAAACTTGACTCACTTGCTCTATTAATGAGGCCAGATTATTTTCACTTCTGGAGGTTACACAGAGAGAATAATCATCCAAAAATAGTTTCTCATTGTGTACTTTTATTCTATAAATGCTCAAAAGCCAATATGTGCAAAATCATTTAGCAAAATGCTACCATGGGGTTCATAGTTTGTAATTTTAAAAAACAACCACCAAAGGCTGCTGTACCTCATAAATTATGCAGTAAGGGGTTTTGAGTAAGATTGAAAAATAGGAATAAAACCTACACTCCCAGCAGGCAAAATATTGTTTGACATTTTTAATCATAATGAAACATAAGACCTAGTGAGGCAAAACTAAAATGTATTTGCATGTCAAAGAATAGGTTCCATTTAATTTGTTTGAGTTTCTTTGTTAGTGTTTCTGTTTCTTATGAAATAACTTCAAGGTTATGAAGAATATAATAAGTGTCTAAATGGTTGAAAGGAGGTATGAACACAGATGAGAACAGATAGTTGATTTTCCAGCCAGACTTGGAAAGTGAGAAATCTGTATTCAAGAAGTGACTTCTCTCTTTCTTTCTTTCTTTTTTTTTTTCATTTTCAAAAGGCAGTATTATTTCATTTTCAAAAGGCAGGAAAGGTAACCAAAGTATTGACCAAAGTATTATATTCATATAGTGTAACCAAACAATTATATTTATATAATGTGTGTTCTCCTGTCTGTGCATAAATTCAAGGGATTATAATCTGTTTCTTGTCCTAACTGGTGAGGTTTACCTTAATTATCACATTTCCTCAGTAGAAACACTGTGACAACAAGTCCCTGAAGTCAAACACTTCATGGTTCACTCATGCATTATTTTTTAGTCCTCTTTTTAAGAGAGTGAAGTTGGGGCTATGATTTATAGTAAATTGGGTATGACAGGTTCAGATTTAGAGTTGAGGCAACAAATTATATAAACTTTGGTTAACCTGAACAACTTAAAGAATATTTTTAAAATGAACAAAAAATATTTATTATATTTGCAAAAAGTCAAACCTTTTTATTTTATGATTTGTTTTTATTTCTAACTAATTTAAGAACTTGATTGCAAGCATATCAAGTATATTTTCAAACAACAATAGAATACAATAAGAAATTAACAACATACCCAACTCTGGAAGCTATACAAATACATGGAAATTAAATGACATGTTACTGGACAACCAATGGGTCAAAGAAGAAAGAAAGCTGGAAATCAAAAAATTCCTTGAAATGAATGAAAATTCAAGCTCAATTTACCAAAAACTATGGGATACTACAAAAGCAGCACTAAAAAGAAAGTTTATTATAACAAATGCTTATATCAAAAGAATAGAAAAACTTCAAATGAGCAATCTAACATTACACTTCAAACAAAAGTACAAGAACAATCCAATCCCAAAATTAGAAGATGAAAAGAAAGAAGTAACACGAGTAGAACTAAAAGAAAAAGAGACCCCCCCAAAAAGCTACAAAAGATCAATGAAACAAAAAGCTTTCTTTTTTGAGAAGACAAACAAAATAGATAAACTATTAGATAGGCTAATTGTAAAAGGAAAAGACCTAAATAACAAAAATCAGAAATGAAAAAAGATACATTACAATTGATACCACAAAAACACAAATGATCATCAGATACTCTTATGAGCCATTATATACCAACAAATTTGGAAATCTGGAACAAACAGATAAATTTTTAGACACTTACAAACTACCAAGACTGAACTGAGAAGAAATGGGAAATCTCACCAGACCAATAACAAACAATGTGACTGAAGCAATAATCATCAGTTCCCAACAAAGAAAATCCTAGGACCAGATGGCTTCACTAATAAATTCTACTAAACTATTGAAGAAGAATTAATACCTATCCTCGATGAACACAGACACAAATATCCTCAACAAAATATTAGCAAATAGAGTTCAATAGCACATCAAAAAGATTATATACACTGTGATCAAATGGGATTCATCTGAGGGATCCAAGGATGGTACAACATATACGAATCAATAAATGTGATACACAATATTAACAAAATCAAGTACATATGGTTATACCAATAGATGCAGAAAAAGTGTTTGACAAAATTCAACATCCCTTCATGACAAAGACTTTCAACAAATCAGGTATAGAAGGAAAGTATCTCAACACAATAAAAAACCATATATGACAACCACCAAGATCATCCTAAATGAAGAAAAGCTGAAAGCTTTTCCTCTAAGAACAGAATGCCCACTCTCACCACTCCTATTCAACATAGTATTGGAAGCACTAGCCAGAGCAATCAGGCAAGAGAAAGAAATAAGGGGCATACAAATTGAAAAAGATGAAGTCAAAGTGTCCCTGTTCACAGATAACATGATCCTTTATATAGAAAAACCTAAAAACTATACCAAAAAACTCCTAGAGCTGATAAACAAATTCAGTAAAGTTGCAGGATACAAAATGAAAACACAAAAATCAGTAGTGTTTTAATACACCAACAAAAAACTAGCAGAAAAAGAAATAAAGAAAGCAAGCCCATTTATAATAGCTACCAGAAGAATAAAATATATAGGAATAAGTTTAACCAAGGAGATGAAAGATCTCTAAAATAAGAACTGCAAAACACTACCAAAAAAATTAAAGAGGATGCCAAAAGATGGAAAGATATTTCATGTTGATGGATTGGAATAATTAATGTTATGAAAATTTCCATACTATGGATTCAATGAAATTCCCATCAAAATACCAATGATATTCTTCACAGAAATAGAAAAAAAATGTTGTAAAATTCATACGGAAAAACAAAAGATCTGAAATAGCCAAAGCAATTCTGACCTAAAAAAGATAAAGTTGGAGACATTATATTACTTGACTTCAAATTATGCTACAAAGCTATATAACCAGAACAGCATAATCCTGGCATAAAAAAAGACACATGGACCAATGGAACAGAATAGAGAACACCAAAATCAATCCATGTGCTTACAGCCAACTTATCTTTGACAAAGTCACCAAGAACATACAATGGAGAAAGCACAGCCTTTTCAGCAAATGGTGCTAGAGAAACTGGATATCCATGTATATAAGAATGAAACTACAGCCATACTTCTCACCATATAACCAAGTCAATTCAAAGTAGATTAAAGACTTCAATATAAGACCTGAATCTATAAAACCCCTAGAAGAATACATAGGGGAAACACTTCAGGATGTAGGATTAGACAAAGACTTTATGAATGACACCTCAAAAGCATAAGCAACAAAAGAAAAAAAACATAAGCAAATGGTACTATATCCAACTAAAATGTTTCTGCATAGCAATGGAAACAATTAACAAAGTGAAAAGACAATCCACAGAATGGGAGAACATATTTGCAAACTATACATTTTACAAGAGATTAATATTCAGAATACACAGGGAACTCAAACATTCAACAGTAAAACAAATCCCAAATGATCCAATTAAAAAAATGGGCAAAGGAGCTGAGTAGACATTTCTCAAAGGAAATACATACAAATAGCCAAAAAGTCTATGAAAAAATTCTCAACATAACCAATCATCAGGGAAATGCAAATCAAAATTACACTGAGATACTGTCTCACCCTGGTTAGACTGGCTATTATCAAAAAGACAGAGAATAATAAATGCTGGTGAAGATGCAGAGAAAGGGCAACACTTCTATACTGTTAGTGCAGCCATTATGGAAAACAGTACAGAAGTTTCTCTGACTGTAAATTAGTGCAGCCATTATGGAAAACAGTACAGAAGTTTCTCAAACAACTGCAGATAGAACTACCATAAAATCCAGCTATCTCACTTTTGGGTATATACCCAAAGGAATGGAAATCATCATTTCAAAAGGATACGTGCACTCCCATGTTTGTCACAGCTTTATTTACAATAGCAAGTTATGGAACCAAACTAATTGTCCATCATTGGATGTCCAGAAAAGGAAAATGTGGTATATATACACAATGGAATACTACTCAGCCATAAAAAAGAATGAAATTCTGCCAGTCATAGCAACATGGATGAACTTGGAGAAAATTATGTTAAGTGAAGTGAGTCAGGTACAGAAAGAGAAATACTGCATGTCCTCACCATCAGTAGGAGATAAAAAGGAGGGGGGGGGGGAGGAAGGTAGGAAGGAAGGAAGGAAGAAAGAAAACAATCAGAATAATATGTCGAACTTTCGAAGGAAGAAATAGAACTGGTATTACTAGAAGTGGGAAAGGGGGAGGGGGAGGGGAAATCAGGAAGAAATTGGTTAAAGGACACAAAGAATGATTACATCGTGTAATGATGAATATGCTAATTATCCTGATTTGATCATCATATATTGTACACAAGTATTGATAGTCAACCCTGTACCCCAAAATATGTATTTTCAATTATGTTTCAATAGATAAAAGAACTTGAAAATTACCTTTCATGGTTAGTTAATTGATAAAAAAGAACAAAAATGTTTTCTATAGGTTTTCCTCTTTTCAATTAATCACAATCCTTTCCAGGTCGAGAAAAGACTTTGGTAGAGAATAATTGATGCTTAAAACATTATTTTAACCTATCAGGAAATCCCCATGAGGAGCTGTGGTTAAACAGTTCAGTTTGTTGTTAACAATGTGTGAAAAAGTGAATTTTTCAAGAGATTCCACTTCACAGATAAAGATTTTTCAAGATACGAATTTTCTTGGTCTGACCTTTAATCCTCAGAAGAGATGTTAGAATACCATCTGGAGACATATGGACATGAGCTCTGTCTAGATCTACTGCCTTGACTATTGCTGCTGCTAAGGTGAGATATGTTCTTCCTGACAAGGACAGAGTGTGTCATCTTCTCTTCTGTGGCCCAAGTGCCTGCCACTTATTAAGAACTCAAATATTTGAAATAGTAAATGTGAAAATACACAAACGAATGGAGAAAATCAAATTATGGCTCAACTGTTTTTCTGGAAGTAACAGGGTTTCTTGGCCACACTGTGATGGCCTTGACAGAGATTAATGCAGTTGGATCCTCACAGGTAGGGAACTCTAGCGTATGGGGCACATTTATATAATTTATATAAATTTATATAATTTGAGTTAACCTATGAGTGAATCAATTTGAGTTAACCTATCATTTATATAATTTGAGTTAACCTATGAGTGAATCAATTTAAAATGGGGGTCCAGGGATCATTTGTTTTGCTGCAAATTTACATGGAATCATTCTTAATTTCCCAATTGCTAGTTACTCCTACCAACCTCCTTCTCTCATAAGCCTCTGAAATAGCATTTTTCCAATTCTACTTTCTCCAGTATCACTAGGGTTCCAGTCCTGGCTTTGTCTCTCTCTTATTATTTTTGGGGGATAAATTATCTAATCTCACCGTGCTGAAGTTTTTCATTTAAAAGAGAGGCTGCAAGCACCTACATTTCAGTGTCATGAAGTTTTAGTGAAATAATGTATATCTTCTACTAAGCACATAGAAAGTGGTAGCAAAAATGAGCTACCATCAGCAGCAGTATTATCACTACCACCATCACCAAGAAGTAGCAATATCTTCAAGGAGTAGTTATGAGATAATATGATAACCAAATCTAAACCAGTATCTTCTTTGAGCACTGGATGATGACCCCCAAATGATAAAATACCTCAATTGAGGTGTAATTATATATTTACTTAAAAAAATTGTTGAGGAAGGGAACTGTAATCTTCAGCATGACCTTAAGTTGTTGCCAGTTTCTTGTGTGTTAAGATTACAATAGAGTGTAATGCCATGGGAAAGCATTATACTTTGACGTGATCATTTCATATCTGCCTTGAAAAATGTAAATCTCTTCGTATGTTTATAAAATATTAGTGGATAATATACAAAACAGATACCTGTTACCCATGGACCATTTTAAATAGCTTTTAGATGAGAGAATACAGTCAATTGTTTTCTTTTTCTTTTTAAGTTTTGACAGGATTATTTTATAATTTGGGGAAAATATGATTTTTTAAAGGCTATTAGACTAAAGTTAATGTCTGTATCATACCTGGTCACCAAAACCATTTTTATGAAATGTATTATTGAACTAAATGATTAGTGGTATTTTATAAATGTTAAAACTGTATTGAGAGAACTGTTAGAAAGATAATTTAGAATTTCTTACAAAGTCTGAAAATGTGAAAAAAAGATAACACATGGTTCAAATATCCTTGGCTATGCTTATCCCAATCCCATGTGTCTATTATATAACTAACCAAAATAAAGTAGTGCACAGAAATATAAATTATGGATTTTAAATAGAGAATATCATTAAATTTCTGATTTTGCAGGCAAGTCTATTTACTAATTGAAAACAAAGTGTATGTTAAGTTTTGCTGCTGAGTGGAAATCAGAGAACGTGAGATAGACCAGTCAAGCTAAAATTCTAAGAATCAACATTTTGCTGAGAATGATTGACATCTCTTTATGGAACAAGCCAATGTGAAAAATATATTTCTCCTGGTTCAATCATTCATTAAAACGTGTGTGTACATGTGTTTGCATGCACATGTGTGTGTGTGTAGTTTTTTTTTCCTTATCGATCTTATGCCAGCTTAAGATACAGTGACAAATAATACCTATTACCCATTTTATAGAGCTGATATTCTAGTTATGGGTGGGGTTGTTCTGTGATGGATGGAATTAAGACACAAACAAGTAAAGAAATAGATTATTAAAACAATTTCAGACAGTGGAAAATGCACTGTAGAAAATGAAACCATGACCATGTGAGAGAGGCTCACCATGCATGCAATTTTGGGCTGAATGGTCAGGAAAACTATCTCTGAGAAGGTGATTACTCTAATAAAGGAAACCTGATCTCCCCAACATCACCAAAGTCCACACCAAGGATAAAGACTAATAATAGGGTGAGACTCAGGGAGATAATAATGACGCCTGTTTTACTTATAACTTGTTAATAAAATGGCTAAAAATTCAATGATTTATTTATATGCCATCCTTATGAAAGAACAGCCATTAATAAAGTCATATATAATTCATATATATATATATATACACATAGATGTATATAAAAAGGAATAAAATGCGTGGAAACTTTAGTACTAATTTAGTGGGCTGAACAGGGAAAAGCAAGGATTCTGCCCACTAAAGGAAATAAAAGTGAGCAAAATGAAAATCGCCAGCAAACTCTGATCATATTGAAGAGGTTCCTGGGAAGCCTGGTGTCTTTGTTGGATTATTTGGCTTCTTGGTGGAACCACCAAAGTTATTGAAGACACAGTAACCCGAGGTACAGCCAATACCAGTGAGAAGACGAGCTTGATT
Source organism: Cynocephalus volans (assembly GCF_027409185.1). Classification (NCBI taxonomy): domain Eukaryota; kingdom Metazoa; phylum Chordata; class Mammalia; order Dermoptera; family Cynocephalidae; genus Cynocephalus; species Cynocephalus volans. The sequence continues at coordinate 139,177,855 of NC_084466.1, read as the reverse complement.
TGGGGTATGGTTCTGGGGTTATTCTGTTGTCTTGTACTCTTTAGTACCTATCTTGGAGTCTAGAGAAAATTAGGAGGTTTCAAGTTTTCAAAAATCATTCCAAGAAAAGGAATAAAGCATCAGTTTTCATGGGTTTGGTAAGTGGGTTTTGCTGACTTCTGCATCATAGGAGGACCTTGCCGATTCTACCCAGACTCTATAATTAATATAAAATATTTGATATGTTTTCTACATAAAATTGTATGTTAGTTACACCTATTGCAATGGTAATTACATATATTAGATATCCAGATCTGTCTTGGATATGATGGTATGGGGAAATATGCCAATTAGAAGTATTTCCATTAACTTATTATGCTGGCAATTCATGTTAAAAACAAGGATGCAGAAACTACACTTGGCCCTACAAGACTTCAAGTTTCTGTGAAGGCAGGGGCTATGTTGTATACTTCTTTATACATTAGATGTTATTTCAAGCGGTAAGTGGAGAGATATTTGTACGGAAATTCTTTCACCCAAGAGAAATAAAAGATATGATAACAGCAGGTTATTTGCTTCATGAAAATGGGATGATGTCTACATTTTTTCTGGTATATCTACAGGACCCAGTTCATAATAACTAATTAAAACATACTTGTTGAATGAATTAAAAGTTCAAGGAATAAATGAAATGAAATGGGAATTGTTATCCTGCAGAAGAAAAGCCTGTTGCAATCATGACAGCTGAAAAGTTTGGCCTGTGGAAGATTGTTAGACATATTATGTGTGCCTTTAAGAAGTTTATATAGGAATAGCGAGCACATTTTAGACAAAAAGAATTCAATTCAAAGTAAGGAAGAATGTGCTATTGTAATTGCTGGCTTAGTGGTATCTCCTGTTAGTCTATGGGTCTTTTTGAGCATGTGGCTATGTGTATCTGGTTCATTGTCTAGCAGAATATCTGTCAAAAAGTAGCCTTTTAATAAATGTTTGCATAAACACATGAGTAAATAATGATTAGAGCTTCTCAACTATATGTAGTAGCGATCTCTCTATTATTGTAGGTGTTCTAGCCTTGCCAAAATGACTACATAGCATGAGTATGTAGCAAGGATTAAAGCATAAATAGGGGTTGGGCTAGATAACATGCAAAATCTATCTGTCCGGTCTAACCTTGATCTTCTAAGAATCCATTTAATTAGAACACATATTTTGACTGCATGTGAAATACCTCCTTACCCATTTGCTAGGGAAATCTATCTTCCCCACTTTCAAAGCATTTCTCCAAGTAGTCATAATTTCTTGATCAACAGTAAGGAGGGACAGTTACGTGTTCTCTGCTGCAGCCACTGGGGAAGGGAAACCAGTTTTTATATTTGGAATAAAACCAAAGGCCTGCTTCTTCCCTCTTCTTAATCCTTTCTAGATCACCTTCACCTCGATTGCAACCCTCTTACCTAGATTTCAGAAGATGCAGGTTTCTCAGGCCAACAATAAGAGCTTCACTTGGGAGCATAACTTAATAAAGCTTTCTTCCTAAATGATGCCAGACTCTGAGGCATCAGACTCTCCACAGAAGTGGAGAATTTACCATGGAAGTACAGTCATAGTCAATAGAGTTCTTGTTATTAGGTGTTCTCTTAGTGTTGCTCCTAAGATCCCTTTGAAAGCTAAGCGTCATTCTAATGCATGTGTATGTGTGTATACAGGTCTACTGTCACTGTGGACAAACCAGTACAGCTGAGAGTCAGCAATGAGGGCTGTGTCCTTGATGCCTGTCATCATTCCAGGACAGCTTCTTGCTTGTGGGACCAAGTCACACTAATTGGATTTTTTCCTTGTGTGGAAATATTTTGAAATTGGAATACATTCTAAGAGCAAGTTCATAGCATCCCCTTTCTACTCAAAAGAGCTTCTCTGATTTAAAAACAACCCCTACTGCAGTTCCTTAATCTGCCTGGGAGTGATTGTATGTCACTTGGACAACTGTGGTTAGCAACGTTTTCATTTGAACGCCCATCCACACATCAATCAGCAGAAATGCAATATTAACTATTTCCTTTTATTCCTAACCTAAATCTTTATTGTGTTTTGGAACACACTAGAGATAATTTACAGAAATCAGTAAGTGCCGAATACTAAAAGATCAGTAGAGGAGGAAATAGTTAAAGCATCAAAGTAGAACCTCTAAATAGCACAGGTGAAATGGAATTTGCCCAAATGACCCTCATGAAACAGTAAACTCTAACTCTCTCTTTAGGAAATAAGACAAGGAGAATTAATACCTGTCTGGCTTCACATAGCATTTTATTTCATTTAGTAGTAGCTACTTTATAGGTGAATCATTATCTCATTTGACATAACAGTCAAGTGACTTGCCTAGGATCTCCCAGTGAGTCCTTGACTGAATCTAGAACAGTGGTCTCTAAGCTCTTTGTGTTCTAGAGCCACAGCAGATATGCCCATTGTGGTAAAAATTTATTATTAGTTTCTAGGGATTTTTAGGATCCTTAGAGTTTACCTTTTAACTCCTTGTTAAGGACTTTTCCTTACCTAAGGGTTATTTCCATGTTCCAAGTTTCTGGGGGTGGTAGTTTCTTGGCCCAGCCAATGCAATATTAGAAGTATTGTACAGAAAAATTTTAAAGAAAGAGACAAAATCAGAGTGAGAGAGGATTACATTCAGATATTTTGTATATGCATTTGAAGGTCATTAGTAAAATGAAATGTGAATGGCATCTGAAAATACCTAATGTCATCATGCTCTTGTTTTAATAATTTAGAAAAGTAAGTATAGGATGAGATTTGAAATCTTACATTTTGTGATATCTTGGAATCAGTGTTCCTGAATGCAGGTCTGTGGGCCAGCTTAGGCCTTTGACAACATGCGCACCGATAAAATGACTAAAATAAGGACAACACACTAGTTTTTCATAAAGATTTTCAGATAGATTTTAGGGATGATATATACTTTGAAAGTATGTCCTTCCCACTTTTCAATAATGATTTCTCCAGTTATAACTCGTTGAAATGTATACATTCGCCATAATGAAATGCAAGTTCATCTCGTCACATTGCTTGTTTTATTTTTTTATTATTAAAAAAAGTTACGATAATAATTTATTGGTGGATAAAAATATTCAAGACATCTATTGCATGACATGGTCACTATAGTTAATAACAGTATATTATATTCTTGAAATTGCAAAAAGAGTAGATTTTAAGTGTTCCCACCACACAAAAAAAAATGGTATGTGAGATAATGCATATGTTAATTAGCTTGATTTAGCCATTCCACAATGTATATATATTTTAAAACATGTTTTGCATGGTAAATATATAGATAATTTTTGTCAATTAAATGCCTTATCTAAAGTACATAAACAGACCCGCCTCTAAGGATTGTCAAAAGGATGAGATGGGGTACCACTGGAATATTCCTAGACAATTTCTCACCACATGGTAGGTAGGTATTCATTAAATAGTAGCCTGAATCAGAGGGCCCTTTGGTAATGGGTATACCTCTTTGAATATTTATCACTTTCCCTCTTTGCAGAATTTAAGAGTTTGTTTAAAAGTGTTTGTGATTTGCTAGCAATGCTAGTCATCATAGGGACTTAATCTTTTCTGTTATTACATGAAGAATTGGAGTTAAACTTGAGGGAGGGAGTGGTGAGGATGGCAGACCCTTCAAATATCATAAATGCAGTCTCCCGTACAAGAGAAGGCATCTTTCTTTGGTGTGTGGGAGATGCATGACCTTCCAGTGGAGTTTTTGGAATTTGTGAGTTGTTGCTTGGCTTACCTGGTGAGGTGGGCTGAGTCTTGCTGGTGAGACTATGGATTCTGAATGAGAACTCTCAAAATCAGTCTATAACAGCATTTCCTCCAGTAATGTTCTGAATACAAATCCTGAGAGATCTTTACAAAAGGGGCACATTCCTGACCTACTACACAAAATTGCCCTCAGGAGAGTCAGAATGACTCAGCTCCAGTACTAGCTCAGGCAGGGACTCAGGATTGTAATAATCCTTTGACATATTTTTTGCTCATACTCATATTTTTATTTTGGGCAAATCAGTGAACCCCATTTGATTTTTTTTTTCATTTTTGTATTTAAAAGTGAGGCTGGAAGAGATGATATCCTAAGTCTTTCCCAACTTGGATGGCTTTGCCTGTATGAATGTATATTCATTGACTTCCTCTTTTTTTCCCCATAAAAGTACTAGATCATGCCTTGAACTTTACTGGCATGATGTCTACATCAGTGCCACAGGCAAAGGAAACTTTAAAAGTCTCCTTTGCTTATTACTCACATTAATACCCAGTAGTCATTTACCAAGTTTTGTCTTTCCAAACTCACACTTGTGTCTGTTGGCAGGAAAATAATAACTGAATATAAGAGGAATATGGAATTACCATGAAATGCTAGTTTGTGTGTCTGATTTATCATGTTTGCCTACAATAAACCGGCATTAGTTTTATGTCTTGTTGTAACTTGCCTTATTGCTATTTTCTCACAGAGGGCATGTTTTAATCTATACAGTATATTTTTCTTATTTTCTATGATCTTTATTCCTTTTAATTAGACTGAAAAAACTCCTCTAGAACAGAAACATTGGTAGGAAAAATGTAATAATCCTTTGACATATTTTTTTTCTTTTCTTTCTAAATTGACGAAAATGGAGACAATTTTTGGAGTAAAGCCCTTATAGATTTTTCAGTTGTTTATAACTTAGAAATTCCTGCTTGCCTTTATTTATTTATTTTTTATTCATATATTCATAATTCTCAAACTTTGAGTGGTTTCTCAAATAATGACAACTCTCTGTTTAACCCAGATAAGATGCTAGCATACCTCAAAAAGTTCTTGAAAAGATTCTTATTATCTTTTAATTCTATTTTTCCAGAAACTTTTTGAAGTTAATAAAGCTCAATGAACAGGAATGTATGGGCAATGAATAAGTGAATTTGTGGTTTGCTTTATCAAGGATCAATCAGGCATCCTTTCTTACCCCATACCCTTTTCTTGCCATGGTGAGTTCAGGGCAGAGTTTGCTAGTGGTGTTAGGACATTTATTCATCTCTGCCTCTAAGACTTAGAGAATTCAAGACTCCAAAGGAAACATTTTAATGTTGGTTGCAGACAGTTGACAAGGTAGGAAACAATCACAGGTGCTGTTGGCCAAGGTTGTCCTATGGAATCCATGACTCTGCTAGAAACAAGATCTATTAGTTGGTTCTTTTGCTGTACACTGGGAAAAAGAAGTTTATGGTATGCATTATAAATCTAGACCCAAGGCTGAAATTAGGATGAGGAAATTGAGGCCAAGTTATTGCAAGTTCAGGGTTTGACCTTGTATTTATCCTGGGTTGAAAATTATGTTCAACATGGATTTTTTTTTTGCCCTTATTTTGATTTTTAAAAGAATATTATATTAAGATATTATTTATTTTGATAGCTGAACTTTTTTGACCTCCTTAAATTTTGTTCTTAGCCTTTAGTTTGAAATGTAGCATTACTCTCTCTGACACAATCTCAACATTTCATAAATTTAATAATACTGTTCAAGTTACTGTACGCTGTGTCTTTTTCTGGGTTATTTCTGGATTCTCAAGAGGCTATATCTGTTACCATGAAAGTGCTGGACCATTATTGGGACCCTGTCTCTTTTGTTCCCTTGTTCTCCATTGTATCTCTAGCATCTAACACAATGTTACACATTTAGTGATGGCTTAGTAAATATTATTTAAAGATTTTTGTAATCACCTATCTATCATTTATCTATCTATCCATCTGCACACACTCTATAAACTGAAAGTTCCAGCTGGCAGAGTCCAGAGTCCAGATAATCATTCCTTTAATAGAAAAACAAGTGCATCCCTGGGATTTCTTTATTTACAAAGCAAGCATCTATTGAGCACTGACCTTATGGCTACCATTTACACTCTTCAGAAACCACGTGAGGTTGCTCTTACTATCCTTGCTTTTCAGACTAAAGCACAAAGAGATTAACCAACTACCCAAGACTATACAGTAAGTGGAGCCAGGGTTTAAACCCAGTTATTCTGACTCCAGCACCATTGTCCCACAACAAGTTTGTAGAATTGCCTTCCAGTCACACTCTAAATACAGTGTGCTTTCCACTTGGTTTATGGACGTGACGATTGTTCATCATCTTACAGTCAGCCCACTTCACTCACCTGCTTATCCCTAGGAAGCATTTGAGTTTGTTAACACTTATTGTATGGTGTCTGTCTGTGGATTTTACAAAGAGTGCCATGGTTTCAGTTCTGTCCCACACACTGCAAGGGGGCAAAGGGGAAAACTCAATAGCTTTATCCTTCAAATTTATTTGAAAGAAGAGCTTTTCTTCAGGTAGACCTTTTATTCTACTTTTCTCAACTGAAATATGTAAAAAGCAGGCCCAAACAACACACAAAAAACCTAAAAACTAAAAAAGAGTAATGATATTCCCAAAGACACAGTCAAGGCAACTGATCTGGCTTTCAATTCTCTTTTATTTTTCTAATTTTTTGTATAGTGGTAAAATACATACAACATAAAATTTACCATCTGTTCTAGTCAGCTTGGGCTGCTGTAACAAAATACCATAGACTGAGTGGCTTACACAACAAACATTTATTTCTCACAGTTCTGGAGACAAGGAAGTCTAAGATGATGGTGCCTACACATTTGGTTCCTGGTGAGGACTCTTCCTGGCTTACAGAGGACCACCTTCTACCTGTATTTTCACAAGTCAGAAAGAGAGAGAGAGAAAACTCTGGTGTCTAGGGTACAAATCTCATCCTGAAGGCCTCAGTCCATGAACTCATCTTATCTAAAAAAGTCCTAAAGGCCCCAGCTCCTAACATCATCATATTGATGGTTAGGGGTTCATATGAATTTTGGTCCATGACACCATCTTAACCATTTTTAACTGCACAGTTCAGTGGTAGATACATTCACATTGTTGTGCAACCATCACCATCTACCTACAGAACCCTGTTTATCTCACAGGACTGAAACTCTGTACCCATTAAATAATGACTTTGCATTTTTTCTTCCCCACAGACCCTGATAACCACCATTCTACTTTCCATCTGTACGATTTTGACTACTCTAAGTATCTCGTACGAGTGGAATTGTGCAATATTTGTAGTTTACTGATTGGTTTCTTTTGCTTAGCATAATGTCCTGAAGGACATGTTGTCACATGTCAGCATTTCCATTCTTTTTAAGGCTGAATAATATCCATTGCATGTACAAGGGGTCTTCAAAAAGTTCGTAGAAAGATTCATATTATTGTTTAATTCCATTTTCTCCATGAACTTTTTGAAGTGCTCTCATATAGATCACATTTTGCTTCTCCATCTACTTATAGAAACTTGGGTTGCTTCCACATTTTAGCTATTATGAATAATGTTGCTATAAACATGGGTGTACAAATATCTCTTTGAGACCCTGCTTCAAATCTTCTGAAGTGAAAATACAGAAGTGAAATTGCTGGATCATATGTTAATTCTATTTTGCAATTTTTGAAGAACTGCCACACTGTTTTTTATGCAGCTTGCCATTTTACATTCCCACCACCAGTTCCAATTTCTCCACATTCTTAGTCAACATTTCCTATTTTCTGTTTTTCTTTTTTCGATAGTAGCCATCTTAATGAGTGTGAGGTAGTGTCTCATTATAAGTTTTGATTTGCATTTACCTAAAGAGTGCTGTGCTATGAATCATTTTTATATCCTCTTTGAAGAAATGTCCATTCAGGTCTTTCACCCATTTTTCAATTGCATTGGCATTTTTTGATTTGATTTGTTTTGTTTTTTTTAGAAGTTTTTTTTTATATATTCTGAATGTTAATCCCTTATTACATATATGATTTTCAAATATTTTCTCCATTTTGTGGATTGCTGTTTTATTCTGTTCAGAGCGTCTTTTGATGCAAACTTTAATTTTCATAAAGTCCAATTTGTTTATTGTGAAGGTTAATTCTAGGTGTCAACTTGATTAGGTTAAGGGATGCTGAGAAATCTGGTAAAACTATCTTTTTAGGTATATCCATGAGGGTGTTTCCAGAAGAGATTAGCATGACAGCCTGAATGGACTGGATGAGAAATATCCACCCTCGATATGAGCAGAAACCATCCAATCCCCTGGCATCCCCAAGAGAACAAAAAATGAAGAAAAAAAAAAAGTAAATCACTCTATCTGCTGGAGCTGGGAAGCACTCTTCTCTCTTGTCCATGGACATCAGAGCTTAAGACTCTCCAGCTTTTTGGCACCAGGACTTATACCAAGGACACTATCAGCTTCCCTAGTTTTGAAGCCTTTGGACTTGGACTGAGCCACGCTACCAGCATCCAGTTTGCAGACAGCCTATCATGGGACTTCTCTTCACAATTGTGTGACCTAGTTCCCCTAATAAATCCCCTCTTATATATTTATAACATATCCTGTCGATTTTGTCTCTCTGGAGAACCCTGACTAATACATCTCTATTTTTGTTGTTATTGCCTGTATCTTTGATGCCATATCCAAGAAATCATTGCCAAATTCTATAGTGTAAAGGTTTTTTTCCATGTTTTCTTCTAAGAGTTTTATAGGTTTAGGCCTTACATTTAAGTCTTTGATTCAATTTAAGTTAATTTTTGTATGTGGTGTTAGATAAGGGTCCAATTTTATTCTTTTGTATGTGAATATCCTGTTTCCCAAGCACTATTTGTTGAAAAGGCTGTTTTTTCCCATTAAATGGTCTTGGCCTCCTGTCAAAAATCATTTGACCATACATATGAGGGTTTATCTCTGGGTTTTGTATTCTGTTTCATTGGTTTTTATGTCTGATTTTAGGCCAGTACAACACTGTTTTGATTACTGTATCATTATAGTAAGTTTTGAAATCAGGAAGTGTAAGTCCTCCTGATCTCTTCTTTCTTGAGATTGTTTTGGCTATTCAGGGTTACTTGAAATTCAATATCAATATTAGAATAGATCTTTCTATTTCTGCAAAAAAAACATTATTCGGATTTTAATAGGGGTTGCACTGACTCTTTAGATGGCATTGGGTATTATAGACATCTTCCAGTTCGTGAACATGAGCTATCTTTCCATTTACTTATGTTTTATAATTTCTTTCAGCAATATTTTGTAGTTTTCATATTACAAGTCTTTCATCTCCTGGGATAAGTTAATTTCTAAGGATTTACTCTTTTTTGATGGTATTACAAATGGAATTGTTTCCTTAATTTCATTTTTTGATTATTCATGGTTATTGTATAGAAATGAAACATATCTGGATGTTAACATTTTATCCTGATTCTTTGCTGAATTTTTTATTAGTTCTAAGAAGTCTTTTGTGAAAACTTTAGGGTTTTCTACATATAAATCATATCATCTGTGAATAGAGATAATTTTACTTTTTTCTTTCCAGTTTTTATGCCTTTTATTTCTTTTTCTGTTACATAATTTCTGTGGCTAGAACTTCTAGTATTATGTTGAATAGAGGTGGTAAAAGTGAGTATTCTTGCCTTGTTCCAGTTTTTAGAGGTAAATCTGCCTTTCATTATTAAGCATGATGTTTGCTGTAGTCTTTCATATATAGTTTTTATTGTGTTGAGATACTTCTATTTCTAGTTTTTGAGTACGTGTATCAAGAAAGGGTGCTAAATCTTGACAATTTTTTTTTTGTCTCGGTTGAGATGATCATGTGGATTTTTCCTTTATTCTGTTAATGTAGAATATTACATTGATCAGTTTTTGTGCATGTATATTAAAACATCTCTGCTTTCCAGAAATAAATCCCACTTGGTCATGGTGAATAATCCTTTTACTATGGTGCTGAATTTGGTTTGGTAATACTTTGTTAATAATTCTGCATTAATGTTCATAAGAGATATTGATACCTAGTTTTCTTTTCTTGTAGTGTCTTTGTTTGACTTTAGTATCAGGTAATGCTGACATCAGAACATGAATTGGGAAGTGTTCCTCCTCTTTATTTATTTATTTATTTTGGAAAGTTTGAGAAGGATTGGTGTTAACTCTTCTTTAAATGTTTGTTGGAATTCACCAAAGAAGCCATAGGTCCAGGGCTTTTCTTTGACAGTAGAGTTTTGATTACTGGTTCATTCTTCTTACTAGTTATAAGTATATTCATATTTTCTATCTCTTCATGACTTTATCTTGGTATATTTTGTGTTTCTAAGGACTCTTCCATTTCATATAGGTTATGCAATTTGTTGGCATACATTTGTTGTTAGTATAGTACTCTTTTATAATCCTTTTTATTTCTGCAGAATTGATAGAAAAGTGGGGATTTTCATTTCTGATTTTAGTAATTTCATCTTCTCTCTCTTTTTTTTTATTGGTCTATCTAGCTAAAGATTTGTCAATTTTCTCAGTCTTTTCAAAGGGCCTAGCTGTGCTTTGTGGACTTTCTCCATTGCTTTTATATTCTCCATTGCATTTATTTGTGCTCTAATCTTTATTTCTTTTCTTCTGTGAGTTTTTGGTTTAGCTTGTTCTTTTTTAGTTCCTTAAGCTGTAAAGTTAGGATGCTAATTTGACATTTTTCTTCTTCTTCTTCTTCTTTTTTTTTTTGCTGCTGAGGCTGGTATGGGGATCCAAACCTGTGACCCTGAGTTTCTGAGGCTGCACTCTACCTAACTGAGCCAACTGGCCAGCCCCTTCTTCTTTAACATAAGCATTAATTAGCAACTATAAATTCCCCTTAACACTGCTTTTGCTTTTTCCCATAAGTTTTTCATATGTTGTATTTCTGTTTTCTTTGGTCGGTTTTTTCTAATTTCCTTTGTGATTTATTATTTGATCCATTGGTGGATCCATGTTTAATTTCTATAAAGACTAAATACATGAATTTTCCAGTGTTCCTTCTGTTATTGATTTCAAACTGCATCCTGTGTGGTCAGAGAAGATACTTTAAAAAATATACATCTTTTTAATCTACTGAGACTTAATTTGTGGCCTAAAGGATAGTCTATCTTGGACAATGTCCTCCGTGTACTTGAGAAGAACGTGTATTCTGTTGTTATTGGATAGACTGTTCAGTACATGTCTCTCAGATCTAGTTGGTTTATTTTGTTGTTTAGGTTCTTTATTTCCTTTCTTTCTGGTTGTTCTGTCCAGTGTTGAGAATGAGGTATTGAAATCTCCAGCTGTTATTGTCGAACTGTCAACTTGTCCCTTCAATTCTGCCAATTTTTGCTTTATACATTTTTATTATGTTTTATTAAGTGCATAAATGTTTATAATTGTTATATCTTCTTGCTGTGTTGAACCTTTTATTTATATACAATATCCTTCTTTGTTCCTTAAAGACTTTTTAAAATATAAAGTCTATTTTGTCTTATATTAATATATTTACCCCTACTATTTGCATGGAATGTTTTTGTTTTTTTTTTCCATCTTTTCACTTTCAACCTATTTGTGTCTTTGAATCTAAAGTGAGTATCTTACAGACAGTATATAGTGGATTGTGTGTTTTTTTAAAAAATACATTTTACCTGTTTCTATCTTTTGGGAGGTTTAATCCACTTATATTTAAGGCAATTACTGATAAGGAGCTGTCATTCTGCTATTTGTTTATATATTTTTTTGGTCCCTCATTTCCTGTACTACTCTTTTTTTGTTGTTTAGTTGACTTTTTTGTAGTGAATTTTCAAAAATGCCTTTTATTTCCTTTTGTGTGTAGTGTATTCTACAACTACTTTATTTGAGGTTACCATGGGGATTGGATTTAACATCCTAAAATTATAACACTCTAATTTGAATTATACCATCTTAGCTTTAACAACATACAAAAACTCTACTTTCTTCAGCTTCATCCCTTATCCCTTTCAGTAACTGATGACACAAAATTACATCATTATGTATTGTATGTTCAAAATATAAACAAATATTCAGCATTTTTTGGAATGCATTAGTGTCTCACATTATATAGAAAACAACATGTGGAGTTACGAATCAAAGTTATAATAATGCTAGCTTTTATACCTTCCCACGTATTTACCTTTATTGTGATCTTTATTTATTCATACAGCTTCAAATTACTTTCTAATATACTTTCATTTCAACCTTCAGGTCCCCCTGTAGTGCTTTTTGTAGGGAAGGTCTAGTGGTAATAAACTCCCTTAGCTTTTGTTTATGTGAAAATATGTTAATTTCTCCCTATCTTTTACAGGACACTTTTTGCTGGATATTAAATTCTTGGTTAACAAATTTTTTTTTTCTTTTAGAACTTTGAATATATCAGCCCACTGTGTTCTGGCCTTCAAAGTTCTGATGAGAAATCTGCTTATAATCTCATTGAATATTCTTGGTATATGACAAGTTCTTTCCTTCTTTCTGCTTTTAATATTCTCTCTTTGTCTTTGTCTTTCTATAGTTTGATTATAGTGTCTCAGTGTGGGTCTCTTTACATTTATCTTACTTGGAGTTTTGTGAGCTGTTTGGATGTTTATATTCATGTCTGTCATGAAATTTTGGAAAATTCCAGCCGTTTTTTCTTCAAATATTTCCTCTACCCTTTTGGCTCTCACTTCTTCTTCTGGGACTGCCACAATGTGTATGATGGTCTGCTTGATGGTATCCCACAGGTCCCCTAGGCTCTATTCAGTTTTCTTTAATCTTTTCTTTTTTTTCCTGTCCCTAAGCCTTGATAATTTCAATTGTTTATCTGCAGTTTTGCCCTTTTATTTCTGCCTGCTCAAATATGCTATTGAATTATTTTAGTACATTTTTTATTTCAGTCATTGTGCTTTTCAGCTCCAGAGTTTCTTTGCTTTGGTAATATTCCATTTTATTTTTACATAATTTTCTTGACTTTCTTTACATCTTTCCTTAGTTCTTTGAGCATGTTTAAGAGAGTTGTTTTATTTATTTTTTCCCCACTAGATAGATCTGCTATCAGGTCTTTCTCAGGGACAGTTTCTATTTTGTTTTGAATAGGCCATATACTCCTACTTAATTTTGTGCCTTGTGTTTTTATTCTTGCTGCTGTTAAAAACTGGACAATTGAATCTAATAATATGGTAACTCTGGAAATCAGATTCTGCACCCACCCCAGGGCTTGTTTTGTTTAGTTTTCTATTGCTGTAGGCTGTCTTTGTGCTAAAGATCAAGCTGAGGTGGAAAGTTAAGGTCTTTTCAGGTATTTTCTGTGCATGAGACTGCCTGGGCATGCACAACGACTTTTGAAATGCCCCTGTACATTCAGTTGCTCTTGAATACTCTATCTTTAATGTCTGGCTCCACAAAGGAGAAAAAAAGAAAAGAAAGGTAGACAAAACAGGTGTTAGACCTTTAAGTTCTCTGGCCATCACTTCAACTGGAGGGGGATGGGCTTACTACAAAGTGAGGAGAGTCAGCAATAATAGCTGATAACCTCTGTGTCTCCATTTCTACAGTTAGAAGCAGCAACAGGGATAAGAACACAGATTCTCAATGTTTAGAGGACCGAGTCTTAATTGCACCAGCACCTGAACTCCTACAAGGTGATGGACGCTTCTCTAGGAACACATGCACGGTTCGCCATGGGGCTACAGGAATGGAAAAGGTAGCTGCTGACCTTGGTAAAAACTGGCCAAAATGAACAAGAGCTCATTGTCCAAACCTTTCCCTAGGAGTTATAGGCCTTCAGGCTCCAGAGTTCCAAAACAGTTATGTCAGCCAGATTCTGCAAGTGCAATTGTCTGGGTGGTCAGATAAATGGCTGGTGCTTCTTACTCAGCCTTCTTTTTAGAATTCTCCTCCTGGCTTTCAAGTCTCAGTTTTCTTACTTGTATAGTTTGATGGTAGCTTAAAAGTTGCTTTGAGAATATGTGCACATATTTATATTAATTATGTCTTTATGATATTTCTTAAACTCAAGAGCTGCAGTTTGACTGATGTAAAGTGGATTTCCTATTTCCTTTGGAGAAGAGGATGTCCTAGCTAATTTCAAGCTGATGCATGCTCTCTAAGATAAAATAAAATGTTTTTATATGTATTTTAAAAAGAATAACAACCACCTAATTTTCTTACCTATTTGTGGAAAGAAATTCAGGTGCTAGTTATTGGAGAACTCTATTTCATCACCTTTTTTCTCATGCATTGTAGGAGAATTTGCTTTAAAATGGGCCTGAATTTAAGCACTGAAGAGTTCTAATCTCTATTTCTCTACTAACCCATTTGGCAATTTGGAAGAAGCTATGAACTCTTTATTTCAAGTCTATATTTGCTAAAATGGCAATAATAACAATTACTTCAAGGACATATTATATGCTGTCTAGTTTGCAAGTATATTACACTAAATGGGACAAAGCATAAACATACCTGGACTCTAGCTTGGCTTTGACAAATGCCAGTTAATTTCCTTCCCTGAAGCTGTACTGGCTTGCTCTGCAACACAGATTTGCCTAGAATGATGGGATTGATGAGAGCTGGTGACTGGGTCAGTGGCCTGCCAAGCCCTTTTTTCTAACTTCACCTGCTGGTTATTAAATATGGCCCAGATCTAAACTTCCCTTCAGAAGAATGCTTTTATTCACAACCCAATCTAGGATGACTATGTCCTTAACTTGACTTTGTCTCATTCCCAGAGGGGCTTACCATGTCTGGCATTTATTTTTCTCTTTTTAATCAATAGGAGTAATGTTTTAAACAATGGGAACATGATGTATTTCAGAGCAGTGTGTTATTTGATAATTCCAGTCACTGACATCAAAGTTCAATCTCTCTGCCTTATCAGAATGCTATGGTTTCAATGATTGACCCCTCCAAAACTCGTGTTGAAATTTAATTGCCATTGTCACAGTAATAAGAGGTGCGCCTTTGAGAGGTGATTAGGACATGAGGACTCCACTCTCAGGGTGAGATTAATCCCATTATGAAAGGGCTAGTTCAGCCCCTATTTGCCTCAATTGGTCCTTTTGCCTTTTGCCATGTGAAGATCAAGACTTTCTCTCCTCTGAAGATTTAGTGTGCAAGGTACCATCTTGGAAGAAGAGAATGTCTTCATTAAACACTGAAACTGCTGGCACCTCGTCCTTAGACTTCCCGGTTTCCAGAACTGTGAGCCAATAAATTTCTGTTTATTATAAATTACCTAATCTCAACACAAATTCAACTAAGACAAGTAACTTCTCCTGCAAAAGTCTAGACCAGTGGTTCTCAACCAGACACAGATTTTACATCTCAGGGATGTCTGAAGACATTTTTGGTTGTCACACCTAGAGGGGGGTGCTCTTGGAATATAGAGGGTAATAGAGACCAGGGATGCTGCTAAACATTTTATAATGCATAGGACAGTTCCTCACAAACAAAAATTATCTGGCCCCAAATGTCAATAATGCTGAGAATGAGAAGCCTTGAAAGCCTTGATCTAGACTGAACTGGGCATCCAGCTGACCCCCTTAGACTCCCCCAGGTAAACAGGTGTTAATCGCCCATCCAGTAAGAGAAGAGTAGGTAGCTTTCCATTGTCATAGTCATCAAGTACTCATTAGATACATACCTTGGGCTCAGCACATATGAATTCATTAACCCCTAAGACAAGATGTGGAGTAATTGTAGCACATGAGATAAAAGACCACCGTTTTTAGAGTCAAGCAGATTTTTTGTACTGCTTTGGCTCTCTCACTTAGAAACAATAGTTGCATGAGAAAGTCACTTAAGTTCTCATAGGTTAAGGAACCCTCAACAAGATGAAAGTGATAGTATAAAGAAATTATGTATGTAGTATAGCCTTAGTGTAGTGTTTGAAATATGGGAAATACTCAGTGACTTGTAAATGTTACCATTGTTGACATCTTCATTACTGTCATCATTGTCATAGTCATCACTATCATCATCATCATCATCATCATCATCATCCCTCATCTTAGCTTTGCTTACAGCCACTTCTCTGATACTACCTGAGCTGTGTATGCAGGAAATATTGCATTTAATAAAAGCCATGTGTGCCAATTAACCTATGTATGACACAGTCAAGGAGGCAATTTGAGAAGGACGAAAGGAAATCAAGCAGTCAGGGAAAATGACATTTCATCAGCTTGGCTCCACTTTCTATTACGTTTCAGATTGATATTCATGGAAATATATAATGTGGGCTGACATTGCAGGAAACATCAGCCTCTAAATGTGCTTGTTGTTGACTAGCACCTTATATTACAGAGTACTTTTAATTCTTTTTTTTTTTTTTTCCTTCTAAGAGAATTTTCACATATTTTCCCTGGCTGTTTGTGAAACACTCAGGGTTTCTCAAGCTTCATGCTTTTGTACACTGTATCAGTTTGACCCTTCAAATAGAAGAAATTTTACTTTTCCAAACTGTGGAAAAGTTCAGAACTTGCTAGCTCTAGAGAGCATTGATCTAAGGTTCAAATTAGGTCATCCAAACCAAGTCTCTCTCCATCTACCTCCTGACTTTAATCTTGTATGTTTTAGTCTCAAAGTCCACCAGGTGTTAAATTACTTGTCAGCAGCTCTGGATCTATGTCTTCTCAGATTGAATCCAGTGACATGGGGTAATGCTTTTTATTTCTAATCACTTAAGGTCTTTAAGAGAAAACAACTGTACTTTGGTATTCTTTGAACCCTTTCCGGTCTAGCATAGAATCCTACACTCACCAAATATGTAGAAAATACTAGTTGAATGAGATTTTTCCAAGTGTACGTATGGTTAAGGATAGGAAGTACACCTCAAAAGAACAAAACAAAAAGCTGACTCCCAGAGAGAAAAAGGCACATTTCTTAAGTTGTACAACTCATTATAGCAGAGTATAGGAAACACGGTCATTTGCCCTCAAGAAAAGATAATCCAATTTCCATTTCCAATGAATTATGTGACATGTGATTACTAATGAAATGTGGGAGAGGATTGCATGTGGGGCTCTGGAGAAGAAAGGTTTGTTTCTGTTTGTTTGTTTTTACCTTATAAAGAGACCCATGAAAAGAAACACCTCATTCTTTGGCACAGTGTTGCTTATCAGTATGTGCCAGATGGAACTTCAACAGATGTATCTGGCCATGGAAGGGTGAACACACTGAGGCTGGCAGATCAGAAATTTAGGAGTCACCTGGGCCATGGTGGTGTCATTAAACTGTTTATTTAATGAACCAGGAATGTCCTGCTTCTGCAGTTTTCTTATGAAAGACAATAAATGTGTTCATCATTTAAGACAATTATGATAGGGTTTCGGTTTCTTGCAGCCATAAACATCCTCATGAGTACCCAAAGAATCCAGGGTTTTTCTAAGAGATCAATTCACTTATGGAGAAAGAAGAGCTCTGTCTAGAATAAAAGCAGGTTTTATTTGGCTTAAACAGATGGGGAATTGTCTGTTGGTCAGTCATTTCATAGATTCAAACATTGCAGATGGAACAATGGCCTCTTTTGATGTCCTTGTAGCATAGTGTAAGTTTTCAAACATAGCTCCTGCCCTCAAGGAACTTTTAATCTCCCCAGAGACTTGAGGACTGACTTGCCCAGTCTGATACGGTATGTCCTGGCAGGTTGTTCTGTTTCTTATCTTAGCACTACCAGGTATTTGATATGTACTCAATCAACATAATGTTTGAATACCTGAGCAAGTGTTCTAGGTAATATGAATCCAGGAGATACATATATAATATCTCCAGTAATAGATGAGGAGAAAGAGAAATGTGGGAGAGAAGAAAAAGTATGACCCACATTCATTTATGTTATAGAAACATTATCCTAGATTTTGCTATAAACTACTAGCAGGCCTGTCTCAGGAAATGGGAGTGACTTATACTTAGAGTTTTTAAATAAATGAATGAGGAACATCTCTACAATTAAAAAGCAGAAGCTGTTCAATGTAATTCCTTCCAGAATAACATCCTAATATGGTGGCATTTTTTTTTTTTTTTTTTTTTTTGGACTCTGAACATATTTAAAATTTTTAATTATGTTAAAACCATGTAACATAAAATTTACCATTTTAATCATTATTAAATGTGCATTTCAGTGGTGTTAAGTATATTCACATTGTTGTGCAGCAGATCTCTAGATTTTTTTATATTGTAAAACTGAAACCCATTGAAAAACAATGCTTCATTTACTTCTCCCCTCAACCCCTGACAGCCATCATCCTACTGTCTGTTTTGATGAGTCTGACTATGTTAGATAATTTCTATGAATGGAATCACACAGAATTTGTCTTTTTGTGACTGGCTTATTTCACTCAGTATAATGTGCTCCAGATTCATCCATGTTGTTACAAATGGCAGAATTTCCTTCTTTTTTAAAGCTGAATAATATCGTATTATGTGTATATATCACATTTTCTTTATCTGTTTACACACCCATGGACATTTGGGTTGCTTCCACATCTTGGTTATTGTAAATGATGATTCGATAAACATGGGTATACAAATATATCTTTGAGATCCTGCTTTGAATTTGTTTGGATTTATACCTAGAGATGAAATTGCTGAGTTATATGTTAATTCTATTTTTAATTGTTTGAAGCAGTTTCATATTTTTTTCCATAATGGCTGTACCACTTCACACTCTCACCAGCAATGCACAAGTGTTCAAATTTCTCCAACATTTTGACCAATTTGCTAACATTTGTTCCTTTTCTTTCTTTCTTTCTTTTTTTTTTTATAGTGGCCATCCTAACAGGTGTGTGGTGACATCTCATTGTGGTTTTAAGTTTTTCTAGTGATTAGTGATAATGATGTTGACATATTTTCAAATGCCTTTTGGCCACTTGTATATATCCTCATTAAAAATATGTCTATTAAAGTTTATTGTCCATTTTTAATTAGGTCATTCTGTTACTGTTGAATTGCAGCCGTTCTTTATATATTCTGGAGATTAACATTTCATCAGATACATGATTAGCAAACATTTTCTTCCATTCTGTAGGTTGCCTTTTCACTTTATTGATTGGTTGCCTTGATGTGCAAAAGTTTTTAAATTTAATATAGTCCCATTTGTCTATTTTTGCTTTTGTCGGCTGTTCTTTTGGTGTCATATTCAAGAAATTGTTACCAAATCCAATTTCATGAAACTATTCCATGTTTTCATTCTTGAATTTTATAGCTTTAGGTTTTATTTTTAGGTCTTTAATCCATTTCTGTGTAAAGTGTAAGATGAGGTCCAACTTCATTCTTTTGCAGATGAATATCAAGTTTTCCCAGCACCATTTGTTAAAGAGACTTTTTTCTTCATTGTGTCCCTTAGTTCCCTCAACAAATTTTTTAAAATCTGGAAGCAGATAAAGAAATGGCCAGAGACAAATATTTGGATGAATATAATGCTTTTGCTTTTGCTGAGAATTTGAGCTTCTAAGAGCTGCCCTGTATTGCTTAAACATGACACAAAACCAGAAGTGCCAATCTTTCAGCCTTGAATTCTTCATTTTTTGTGGTTTATTTTTCAGTGCTATAAATGAAACCCTTTAGTAGAATGAATTCTGACTTCTAATAGAAATGGGTAAATTAGATTAGACTTATTTGATTTCTGAAGTTGCTATATGCTTTGTTTTATTTCCTGGTAATAAAATATAGCTCTGGAATGGATTTCCTATAGCTCTCATGAGACCAGTAAAGACTTTTTAAATGACAGGAATTAAATGTGCTCTATATTTTGGTGTATTTTTATTGGTGGTGCCAGAGAAAGGGGATGAAACAAATTAACTCATTGTGTATTTCCTGAACTTCTACTTTGTATTTAGTAGTGTACTGGATAAAAGATTAAAGATATTTTTTTTCTTTTTAAGGTGTAGATGGCTTGGTAGGAGTAACACGTGCATTTAATTATAATACATGCTCGAAACTAAATATCAAGAATTGCATTCAGGTGAAGAATGTCTTCAGAATAGAGAAGGTTCATGTCTGGCTGAGGTCACTGGGAGAGCCTTCATGAACGATGTGCTTTAGCTGGTATTTGCAGGATGTTAATAGTTGGAACTATATAATAATGGCTGACAATTATTGGATAGTATCTATGTTATCAGGTACTATTCTAAGTGCTTTAGTAATTTATTTAATATTATAGTCATCTTATGATGTAGGTATTATTATTATTCCATTTCGTGCACAGGTAAATAAAGGCACAGAGGGGCTAAGCCACTTGCTGAAGGACACATAGCCAGCAAATAGCAGGATAAGAAGCCCTGTAGTCTGACTCCTGAGCCCAGTTTCCAACACCCCTGATACAGGGAATTACAGAGCAGATACAGTTATAAGTGTAAAAGCAGGGTCAGAAAAATATGAATGAATGGGAGATGGTAGAGAGTTTAATCTGTAACATAGAGTCTACTATGGGGGTTGGTAGGGATAGATATTACATGGGAAATTTAGCGCAGAATGACAGAGGGCTATAAAAGCTAAAATTATGTGCTTTCTTCTAAGGGCAATGAAGAGCAAGGGAAGTTGTTGCCATCATGAAGTGGTGTGTTCAGAGCTGTTTTATGAAAATTAACTTACCAAGGGCATAGAATGCTGTGGAATCTCAGGGTGTCATCCATGTGGTTTGATTACCCTCATATTGCTGAGAGAGAAATGACTCAGAGATACCAAGATAATTTCCCCCAAATAGTAAATGAAATGAGATGAGGCAGCTAGAATTAAAACCCTAGTTTCTGTGGCTCTAACACCTTTGTTTTCTTTTTTTTCTTTCATTTTATATTATTATGTTTTTTAATAAAGAGAAGTGACTTGCAGGCAGGGGTGACAGGTAGGCAACTACAATGCCACAGAAGAAGAGGTAATGAAGGTCTGTACAAGGTTAAAAAAAAAAAAGAAGTTTATCAGGGGCTTGGGACATACATAATCATTTTATTTGCACTGTCAATTGGGCCTGGGAACTTGGAAAAAGAAAAAACAAACAGGATTATGTGGTTTTAGAACAGGTAGATATTGGAGCAGTTAACAAAAAATTGAAATAAAGTTTAAGGAATGTATTTGGGAATAAAGATGATGAATCCAATTCTGGACCATATTCCAGATGTCACATCCATGTGTTGAGTCCAGGGAACTGGAGAGGGATGTTGGAAGAAACTTGGAAAGGAAAATGTGGATTTGGAAACTGCTATTCTTAGAGAAGTGACAGCTATTCCTTCTTTCTTTTGAACTAATTGAAGGATTTTATCAGATAAAGTAATCATGGCACGATTTTAAAATGTGGCATTTTATCATAAGTCCTATTTCAAGAGATTCATGATTTGCTTTTTATATTTTGCTTTGTTTTTTTGAGACAGATGTAAGCAAATATATGAATATATGCATATATTTATACGTATTTATATTTTGTATCTACGCATATGTAAAGATAGCTAACTAGCCAGCTAGATAGTTATTGTTATGTGAATTGTATTAAAAGCAGAGGCTATTAATACCTCCCTCCTGCCCACCCCAGGACTAACCAACTCTGAAATCTTAGTTTTTTTTCCTTCCTTCACTTATGGTGGAAGAAATTGCAGCAAGGAAAAGAAAGGAGAAGAAAAAATGCAGAGGAAAAGAAAGAAGGAAAAAAATGCATAGGGAAAGTCCAGCAATACAGTCTGTCAAAGCCTGGTATCTTGAGTTTGGCATTTCACGTGACAGCAGAGATGTGGCAGAGGATAAGGATTAAATTAAGCCTCTAAGAGGGTCAATCAGGACAAGAGTCTGGAGACACAGAACAGAGTGGTCTGAGAGGACTGCTGGGAAAGGCAAGGGGAAGATGCCAGAACCAGGTTGAACTTTCAAAAATAAGGTAGGATTTCACTTTGGGGCTACCTCAATCACTATTAATTTCAAGGAAACTGAAATAGTTGTGCCACCCTGAGGAAGGTCAAATTTTCAGTTCTGCTGTCAGAGTCACATTTGAAAGTTTGAATAGCAGGATTCATTCATGCTACCACCTGATTTTTTGAATTTCAGCTTATTAAGTTTCTTATGAGAACTATCAGAGGTGGTGTCCTTGTCTCTACCCTTAAATTCAGGATGGCCTTAAAACTGACCTGTGGCAGAGCAACACTGTATGGGTTCTGGGCATCGGTCTCAGGAGGCTTCGTTCGCTTTTGCACATTTTCTTGGAATCCTTCTACACTCCCATTATGAACAGGCCCATGCTAACCTGCTGGAAGATGAGAAAACATGTGAAGTAGAGAGAAGCCAATGCAGCTGACACATCCTAGATTAGCCAGCAGCCAGCTACGAACTCATGAGTGCACCCATCCTAGATCTGCAAGTCCTGCACGGACGGGCAGACCCACTCACAGCAGTCCAGCCCAAATTGCTCACCCACAAGGTCACAATATCATGAGCCAAATAAGTGTTTCTGGTTTAAGGCCACTAAATTGTATTCGTTGGTTTGTTTTAAAACATGGCAAAAGCTAACTGACACAGTTCAATAAACTGGCTGAATATGAAATATAAAATCAGTGAAGTAACTGGAGCTGAGGACTGAGGAGCTGTCAGGTAGTTGGGGGGGGCGAAACGGTCACTTCAGAGGAGATATTTGGACAGCAGAGAGTGGTCATATCTCCACAAGCCTCTTTATGGACCACGATTAAACTTGGAAAACATCTAAGCAGAACTGATTTGAGTTTTTTTTTTTTTTTAATTAATGCTTAAACATAGAGGGGGGAAAATTAAAGAATTCCATCTAACCTTGCAGTAATGTGACTTTTTCTTATCATATCCTCAGGAAGGAAATAGGAAGAACTTCCGTTAAATATTTTTGTTGGTTTGTTTGTTTTCTTTTCCTAAGGCAAGACATAATAGAACACAAAATAATCATGGCTGAACTTTACATAGCACTTGAGTCATCTATACTGAAAAGGAAATAGACAATAATAAAGAGAAAGGGTACTTCAATTACTGTGTAAATTAGACACAGCACAAGAATCCAGTCTAGACAGAAAGGTCAAGGCTCTGCCCTGGCAGTGAGTCTGGAAGTGCAACAAAAAGAAGAAACACAGAGCCAGGACAGAACGAGGAGGAAAATCAGGATTTAAGGGAACCCTTAAGTCATTCACAAATGTATGGTTCTTTTTTCTATTTTAGAAAACTGTGACTTCTAAGAGTAAATATAAGAACCTCTACCACCGAGTCAGTAACTAATATATGAGGCAGAACTAAGGCTCGTATACAAAGAATTTCTCCACATATCCTCTTCTAGGCTTTGAGAATGCTGTCAGAAATAAACATGGCAAAAAAGGCCATAGAAATGTCAAGGTAGCCTAGATATCCAGAAATATACACTTAGTCAATTAACTAATAGCTATTTGGCCATTAAAAATCATCACAACAAACAAACCAATTAAAAAATGGGCAAAGTACTTGAATAAATATTTCTCTGAGAACGCACAGATAAACAATAAGCACATGAAAAAATGCTCTACATCACTAACCATCAGGCAAAAGCAAACTGAAACCACAATTAGATGTCTCTTGATATCCTTTAGAAAAATTATTATCAAAATATAGAAAATAACAAATGTTGGTAAGTATGTGGAGAATTTGGAACCCTTGTACATTGCTGGTGGGCCTGTAAAATGGTGTAGCTGCTGTGGAAAACAGTTTGGTGTTTTCTCAAATTGTTGAACATACAATTATCATATGGTCCAGCAATTCCACTTGTAGGTATATACCCCCCAAAGTTGAAAGTAGGGTCTCAGAGATTTACTTACTAATGTCCATTGCAGCATCATTCACAATAGCCAAAAGGTGAAAACAACCCAAAAGTCCATCAACAGGTGCACTGATAAACAAAATGTGGTATATATTTAACAATGAATATTATTTAGACTTTAAAAAGGAATGAAATTCTGATACATGTCACAACACAGAAAGTTACCAAGGCAAATTATATTTTTAGAGATGGTCAGCCTAATATATCTTGTTTCACAGCCTGTGGCATTATGCTTCTTCTCTTGAATCTGAGAGGTGTTTTGACTGTGATTGATTACCACTGTGACTTCCAAGGCTAAGTTATAGAGGCAGTACATAACATAACAGAGTAATAAGTGCTGCAGGCAAGATCCACCAGTGAATGATAAATGCAGAGGGCAAAAGTTTAAGAAATAGCACCTTTCCTTAGCCTTAAAATACCTTTCCCAAAACATTTTGAAAGAAAGTGAACCGAAACACCAGGTACTGATCAAGCTTTATTAAAGGAAAAGAATCTGTAGGCTACACTCAAAATGGGGGGCAGCAGCCGGGCATGGGAGTGGGAGGGCTTCTATAGACTGTAAGGAAGGCTGACATAATCAGGGAGGGGTTTGGTGCGGGAGTGGAAGATAAGGCTGGCGGATGCAATCAGGTGGAAGGTTGCACCCTTGTGGAAGTAGAGGAGATTCTTTTTCTCAGAAACCATAAGGTTTCTTGTAAGGGAAAGGCTGGTGGCCATTTTGTGCTCAGTGTGTGTAAAAATGGTGCAGGTCACATCCAAGATCCATCACATTTGTTAATTACAATGTAAAAAATAAAACAAAACAAAACTTTACAGTGAACAAACCTGGCAAAAAACTACCAAAACCAAGTAATAAAAATTAAAATCACCAATAAGAAGACAAGTCAACATCATCAACTCCTTGACATCATGCACCTCAAAGGACATGTCCTCTCTGTGCCCAATAATGCATAACTTCCATCTAATCATGAGAAAATGGACAAGACCACTTTGTGGGACATTCTACCATATAACTGAGCAGAACTTTTCAAAAGTGCCAAGGTCATTAAAGACAAAGAAAAAGCAAGGAAAAATCAATGATTGCAGAACACTAAGGAGACATGACAAACAAGCAATGTGGGATCCTGGATTGGATTCTGGAAGATAAAAAAGAGCATTCGTGGAAAAAACATGTGTAATCTGAATAAAGTCTGATGTTCAATAAACAGTATTATATCAGTTTCTTTTTATTTTGATAATTGTACCATGAGTATGTAAATACTAACATGAGAGAAAGCTGGATGGAGGGTATTTAGCAAGTCTTTATACTAGCGTTGCAACTGTCCTGTAAGCCAAACATAATTTCAAAACACAAACAATTTTTTAAGAAGACCAATACAGCTTCCGCCTAATCTTGTGGAAGTATTTCCTTTTGGAACACATTTATCATAATACAAAGAAGCCAAAAAGCCCCATAGAAAGGATGTGGGTAGTTTCCTAGCCACAACTCCACCTGAGGTCCCAGGGACAGGCAGCATCAGATGTGTGCACAAGCAAGTCTTCAGATAATTCCATCTTCTAGCAATCATACCACTATAGCTCATGCCAACAGAGCAAAGAGGAACTGAGCACACCCACCCCACCCAAAATGCAGATTTGTGAGAAAAATAAATTTTGTGATTATTTTAAGGTATCAGGTTTTGCAGTGGTTTGTTACACAGCAATGAAAAATTGGAATAGGCACGCAAGGAGCTGTTAGGGGTCGTCATTATTTGGATGACTTCTGTTATGTTTTTCTTCCCTATATTTTTATTATAACTATGAATATGAATGATTTATGTAGGTAAGTTAAAAAAACATTGGAAGAGACAGCATTTACAGATCCAGCCCTATAGTACCATTGCCTCTCCAAAATGTTACAAATAATTTGTCTGGCTAAGACATGGAAAGGAGTGTGAGCTCAAGGAAAAAAAACAATGGTTTTAGCAATAGATAAGGGCTAAATGAAAAATAATTATACATGTATATATTTTTTATTTTAATGCAAATAAATCCTTGCTATATTCCCTGAGCTGTTATAAACTATCTCACTGTGGTACACTGAAAACACAAGGGGGAATATGTGAGAGAGAGAGAGAGAGAGAGAGAGAGAGAGAGTCAGTTTATTCCAATGACTGCTGACTATTTCAACTCTTACTACTAGGGCAAATTAGCAGAGAAGTTACATCTTATCATCTAGCACACATGAAACACATCTGTTTATTATTTATTTATTTATTTTCTCCTCTCTTTTGAAATCATAACTACAGTAATAGATTAGATTATTCTTCCATTTATTACACAAATGGCTGTTAAGTCCCCAACATAGATAAAACTTAATATTATGTCAGTTAAAGAGAAAGCGATATTAATGAGACAGGGAGTTCATATGCTCATTAGTATTGGAAAGAGCAAGAGTATGTTTCAGAGTGGCAAAATTATGTTACAGAGCTAATCAATATAAATATAGCATTTTTGTTAGTGAATGATTAGTATAAATAATGCTGACTTTATTTTAAATACCCAAACACTGGAGAAAATAATGGAATCAGTGGTAGGAAGCAGATGGATCATTTAATTTATTTCTCAATTACTGCTGACACATTAGTTACAGAAATTTTCATGTCATCTTTTTTAATGGTCCATTTTAAAGCTGTGTTTATTGTTGTAATAAATAAATACATTATATCCTCTTATTAGAACAGTAATGGAAATTTCTTACAGCAAAACACTTACATTCTCATATCACACTAAACCCTAAAAGGAACATCAATAAGAAAGTTTACCCAGCTCCCCAAAATAAGGCCTGTGCATGGTGGAAATGAAAGACAGCAGAATGTGGTCATAAAAAAAAAATGGAAAACATACCACCTTTTCAAATGGGTTATTAATATTTAAGAGGATTTACATCTCACATGGTCCTTCTAATAATACAGACACATCAATCTGTGTGTATGTTTCCCAGCAACAAATTGTACTCCAACCTACCATGTAAGACACAGACAGATAATAAAGTTACTACCTCAATTTTAGGCTTTTGATACAACTAGCAGTGACTAACATGCTGAGGGGAAACATCCACACCAACTTGATATTTTATTTTATTTTTTAATTGACATGATTATACATATGTATGGAGTACAGAGTTGACTATCAGTATTTGTGTACAATACGTGATGATTGAATCAGTGTTGTTAGTGTGTTCATCATTAGAAATCATAGTTATTCTCTGTGTCCCTTACCTAATTTCTCCCTAATCCTCTTTTCCCTATCCTTTCCCACTGCTGGTTACCATAGGTCTGTTCTCTCCTTCTGAAAGTTAAATATATTATTGTAGTCTTCCTTCCTTCCTTCCTTCCTTCCTTCCTTCCTTCCTTCCTTCCTTCCTTCCTTCCTTCCTTCCTTCCTTCCTTCCTTCCTTCCTTCCTTCCTTCCTTCCTTCCTTCCTTCCTTCCTTCCTTCCTTCCTTCCTTCCTTCCTTCCTTCCTTCCTTCCTTCCTTCCTTGGCTCTCACTTATGAGCAAGGACATGCGATATTTCTTTCTATGCCTGGCTTATTTCACTTTACCTAATTTTCTCCAAGTTCCTCCATGTAGCTGTGAATGGCAGAATGTCATTCTTTTTATGGCACAGTCATCATTTCCTTATTCATTCATCCATCGATGGACACTTGGGTTGTTTCCATATATTGGCTATTGTAAATGGAGCTGCAATTAACATGGGAGTGCAGGTATCCCTTCAACATGATGATTTCATTTCCTTTCAGTACATACCCATAAGTGGGATTGCTGGTTCATATGGTAGTTCTGTGTGTGGTTGTTTGAGAAATCTCCACAATGTTTTCCATAATGGCTGCACTAATTTGCAATCCCAGCAATAGTGAAGAAGAGTTCCCTTTCTCCACATCTTCACTAGCATTTGTTATTCTCAGTCTTTTTGATAATAACCAGTCTAACTGGGTGAGATGATATCTCATTATGACTTTGATTTGCATTTCCCTGGTAATTAGTGATGGTGAACATTTTTTCATGTACCTGTGGCCATTCATTCATATGTCTTCCTTTGAAAAATGTCTATTCAGCTCCTTTGGCCATTTTCAAGTTGGATTGTTTGGGGTTTTTTTTTTTTTGTTTTTTTTCACTGTATAGTTGTTTGAGTTTCTTGTAAATTCTGGATATTAATCCCTTGTCAAATGTACAGTTTACATATATTTTATCCCATTCTGCAGGTTGTCTTTTCACTCTGTTGATTGTTTCCTTTGCTGTGCAGAAGATTTTTAGTTTCATATAATCCAATTTGTTTATTTTTTCTTTTGTTTCTTGTGCTTTTGAGGTCTTATTCTTAAAGTCTTTGCCACATTCTGAAGTATTTCCCCTATGTTTTCTTCTAGTAGTTTTATAGTTGCAGGTCTTATTCTTGTCTTTAATCCATTTTGAGTTGATTTTGGTATATGGCGATATGTACAGATCCAGTTTCATTCTTCTACACATGGATATTCAGTTTGCCCATCACCATTTCCTGAAGAGGCTGTCCTTTCCGCAACGTATGTCCTTGGTGCTTTTGTTGAAGATCAGTTGGCTGTAAGTACTGGGTTGATTTTTGTTTTCTCTATTCTGTTCCACTGGTCCATGTATCTGTTTTTATACCAGTATTATGCTGCTTTGGTTACTATCGCTTTATAGTCTAGTTTGAAGTCAGGTAGCCTTCAGTTTTATTTTTATTTTTTTTACTCAGGATTTCTTTAGCTATTTGGAGCCTTTTGTTATTCCATATGAATATTGGGGTTGTTTTTTTCTATTTCTGTGAAGAATATCATTGGTATTTTAATGGGAATTTAATGGTAATTTAATCTGTAGATCATTTTGAGTAGGATGGACTTTTAAACAACATGAATTCTGTTTATTAGACATTCATTAACATGGAATGTCTTTCCATCTTTCTGTATCCTCTTTAATTTCTATCAGCACTGTTTTGTAGGTCTCATTGTAGAGATCTTTCACTTCTTTGGTTAAATTTATTTCCATGTATGTTATTCTTTTGGTAGTTATTGTAAATGGGCTTGCTTTCTTGATTTCTTTTTCTGCTTGTTCATCCAACAACGGCAGAATATACATTGTTCTCATCAGCACATGGATCATTTTCCAGGATAGACCAAGTGTTAGGCCACAAAAGAAGTCTTAATAATTTAAAAATATTGAAATCATATCAAGCACATTTTCAGACAATGATGGAATAAAATTAAAAATTAACAACAAACAAATCTTTGGAAACTATACAAATTCATGGAAATTAAACGACATGCTCCTGAATGACTAATAAGTCAAAGAAGAAATAAAGTAGGAAATAAAAACATTCCTTGAAACAAATAAAAATAGAAGCACAGCTTACCAAAACCTATGGGATACTGCAAAAGCAGTACTAAGGGGAACTTTATTGCAATAAGAGCTTACATCAAAAGAATAGAAAGACTTCAAATAAACAACCCAATTTGATATTTAAAAGCTTCATTCATTGCATTGGGAGAATAAGATATTTGTAAGTAAACAGCTGGATTGCTTAATTTTCTCATAGACTCCTTATTAGAGTAGGGTGCAATAGAAATTGAGTGAGGCAATCAAGTGATATAGACTTGCTGAACTCCTACAATTTCTCTACTTCTCTGTTAGGTCATTGTCTGATTTATAGTGTTCAGTGTTCACAGGTATTTACAGAGATTGAAGAGCAATTTAGGAAACATACTCCTTGATTATTTGGCTATGTTATTCAAACATGTAACTATGTAGACATTCTTCCAATTTATCATTTTCCTTGGCTATTGTAGCCTTGGTTAATTGTCCATATGGATGTTCTTTGGACTATGATTTTGTCACTAAAATGTCCTAAGTAATCTGGATTTTAGTAACTATTAAGGACTTGAACTCGGAATCAGACACATATAGGGAAGATGGACTCTGAAAGTAATGAGCAATGTGGTAAAAGCTACAAAGAGGAAGCCCTGAGTTTCTACATATGTGTGTAATTGGCAAATGTAATGTTCTATGAAACAATGAGGTTTCAACTGAGACAAGAAGAATGTAAAAGAATGCATTAGGCAATGAGGATTGATGAGGAGAGTGAAGGAAATAGTGTGTGCAAAGATCATGTGTATGTAAGAGCATGGTAGCTAGTAGGAGCTTAAAGAAAGCCAGCAAGTGTGGAATGTGAAGACTGAGGGGTGTGAGAAATGGTTGTGCAGATGTAAGTGGGGGTTGCAGAAGTATGACATGAACTAACAGCACACCATAGTAGAAAATCTTCCTTGCAGTGAACACTCACTGTTTTTATTTCTACCATGGACTTAATATATAAGGTGTATTCACAAAAGTCTGGTCAATAACAAATCATTTTCCTTTCATAAAAATGAGTTAGTTTAAAGAAGGAGAGAAGTAGTTTGAGCTCTAAGATAGAGAAGCCAGGGAATCTTCTTAGTAAGACTTTCTGTGGTTCTGGACAATTCTTACCCTATATTTTATTAATTCTTGAAAACTATCAAGTTTCAGAACAAGGAGGGTCTTTCCAGCTAGCTCGGTGTAGAAAGACGCTGGACCAGTTAACCTTGTCTTAATATAAAAAATGAGCTGTTTCCAAATAACTATACCCAAAGTCCCTGGCTCCTTGAGAAATGAAATTTGTTAAATTCCTATTTCATTAAATTGAATCAAGAAGATAAATGTATGATCTCATGATAAATGATGATAATTATTTCCAAATAGGGTTTTATTTTACTATTTTTCTTCTGAACATTGCAGTATCTTTAAAGTACGTATTTATTCATTGTATCCAGACACGAGGTGGGTAACTATCAAGTACAATGGCTCTGCAGAGGAGAACATTACAGTAAATTAAAGCCAAACCCAATGAATTATAAACATGTTTGCTAGATGTACAGATTGTGTGTTTTCTACACAAAGGATTGCAATACGGTGCCAATAAAATAGAAATTAAAAGACAACTTCCATGTCTGTAATTGGAAAACAGTGAACTGGAGGAATTTAGAAGGATGCTGTTTAGGAATTAGAAGCTGGGGAAGGAGAATTAAGGGCAACCTTAATTTTCATCAAAATCACCTACAAAAATCTTATTCAGCTCCTGGTTTATGGTTCCTGGTTCCAGTTTCTATTTTCTTTTATTGTATTTGGTGGTGAAAAATCTTACTTTAACACTGACGGTTCTGAAAAGACAATTTTGGCTTGAAATGTGCATGCAAATGTGTGACTAAATTATTCAGCAAATGCAATACTGTTCAGAATGGGTAGGAGCACGCCTCAAAAAAAAGGGAAGAGCAAAATCATTGACTTGCACCCTATAAAATCAACACGACCAGAGTAAGAAACTACCTTTAAATAAAAGGGCAGGTGGAGGGGAGCTCTTTGTTGTTATGTGAAAAATTAGGAACTTGGGAGTAGATACTCTTGGGTCCATTCCAAGTATCCATTTCTGCAGCCACCACTTATTTTAATCTCCACATTCTCATCTAAGCCTTTCTCCAAGCATATTTCAGGTTGCACAGTGACATTTGTCAACTACTGTATTATGAAGAGGGAACCACTGTCATTTTGCACCTGTAGCTGTCTTTTGCTTCTCACCACTGCAACAAACTGAACCAGTAGGCACATTTTGAAACCATCTACTGGATGCATTAAAAATTCATATTGTGTTGCAGTACCTGGAGCCTCACAAATACATAATTAGTTTTCACACCATATGTTTGAATCTTACCTATTGTTCTAGTTATATCTATTCTAGATTGGCTCTTCTAATGCCTTCAACTAAAAGCTATCATTCTTGTCTCATGTGTTAGAAAACAAACTAATAGCTGCAATATTCAGAAACACCTTATAGTATCTTACATTATTATCATGTTATGGATATTATTGCATTTTTGAGGGGTGTATGTCGATTACAAATACCAATTAAATTCAATGTCAATCTTAGGAATTATATAAAACTAAAGGACTATATTTTAAAAACAGTTAAAACTTTCAAATTTCATAGCACAATTTCATTTGTGTTTAAAAAAATTCCTGTGTGATAAGATTACTTATTAACTTCATTTTTTAAATAGAAAGGCTGGGTTCCAAGATTACACAACCAACAATAATTCAAAGATTCTGAGTCTGAATATTTCCACTCTCCTTCAGTAGGTTTTAAACTTTTATTTTCATCTGTATGCCAAGAACAAATATTGGCTTATACAGATGCTCAGTAAATGTTTATGATTTAGTTACAAAACAAGCATGTACACTAAGATCCATAGTTAATTAACAAATTCTGCTTGCTGGGGACACAAAGATGAAACAAACAGACCGTGTTTCTTCTGCCATCAAAATATTTGCAGTCTGATGGTGTCATGTAAATAGACAAACTCTAATGTTAACATATAAGGGTAATTAATGAGCATAAAGAATGTTGTGTGGATTACAGATAAGGGTAGCAATTATTTCACCTACTCTAGGAGAATTATCTAAGGCTTTACCAGGAACTTAACAATTCGCTCAGATTTGAAAGATTAGTAAGAGCTTGCCAGGTGAATAAAGATAGCTGAACATTTGTTACAGGAAGAACAGTATGCACAAAATACATGGAGTTGAAAATTTCATTATGAGCTCTGAGAACAAAAAAAGCATTATTGTGTCTTAAGAATTAGTGGCCTTGTGGAGAAGTACTTTATAAGAAAAGACTGGAAAGATAGATAGGAGCTCAAGGAAAGAAATTATTCCTCAAGTCTAGGTATAAATTCTATATGAACTTGTAGTTAATCCCACATGTCACAAAGTTAGCTACAAAACTGACTAACAAAAGAGTGTGGTTTTTATAAGAAAAGCCGTCAATAATTGTCTCATATTTCTAGGTCCTATGGTATGTGCATTACAGGGTTTTTTTAAATCAAATTAATGTTCCCAAACTATGATATGAGATATAATACATTATTCTCATTTTGAAGGTGTCCAGTCTGAGTTTAAGAGAAATTATGAACCTGGCTCTTGTCACAACTGCATTAGGCAGTTGAGCTTGATTCT
Organism: Cynocephalus volans; assembly: GCF_027409185.1. NCBI lineage: Eukaryota > Metazoa > Chordata > Mammalia > Dermoptera > Cynocephalidae > Cynocephalus > Cynocephalus volans. Next base: position 139,145,148 of record NC_084466.1, on the reverse strand, counting down.
CATACAGGATCCAATTCAGAAGCTCCCCCATGAGTCTGTTGGCAAGGAGGCAAAAAGATAGACACACACACACACAAACACACAAACACACACACACACACAAAATGCACACAAGGGGACCTAGTTGTGTGAGCACTTCATAACAAAGCTTCAAATTATATAATCGAAAGCTAATAATCAAAATATAATAGAAAACTATACATTCTGTTTAAGTGCACATGGAACATTTAAAAGGATAGACCGTATTCTGGTCCATAAAAAAAATTCAATGAATGTAAGAGGATTAAAATAATACAAAGTATCTTCTCTCTCCAGAATGGAATTAGAAATAGAAAACAACAAAAATATTTGAAAAAACCCCAACTACTTGGGAATTAAACAACACACTGCTAAAAAGAAAGAAGAAATCATAATGCAAATAAGAAAAGAAGTTTAATTAAAAGAGAATAAACACAAAATACATAAAAATTTGAGATACAGCTAAGGCAGTGCCTATAAGAAAATCTGTAGTCTTAATTGTTTATACAAGAAAAAGTGAATGGTCACAAAACAATGTTCTAAGCTTCCACTTTAAGAAACTAAAAATTAAAGGAAGGTCAATTAAACAAAACTAATCAAAAGGCACACAATTATAAAGATGAGGCAGAAAAAAATACATAAATAAAAATAGAAAAAAAAAGACAAAAGTGGCTTTTTACAAATTAAATTAAATGTTTTTATTGGTTATGAATATTCATGAGATACATAGCTGATTGTCACCCCTTATGCCCATGTCTTTAAAAAATAAATCGGTAAACATTTAACCATATTGACAAAGAAAGAAAAAAAGACACAAAATATCAATATCAATGATTAAAGAGCTGACATCACTAAAGTTTCTATGTATATTAAAATGATAATAAGGATGCATTAGAAATGAACAGATGCCAATAACTTCAAAAATTTACATAAAATAGAAAATTCCTTAAAAGGTACAAACTACTAAAGCCTACTGACAAAAACATAGTTTAAATTGTCCTATGTTTATTTAAAATAATTGAATTAATAGTTAAAAACCTCCCCACAGAGAAACTGCAAGCCCAAATGGACTTACTGTGTAATTCTATCAAATATTTAAGAAAGAAATTACACCAGATATACACAAATTCTTCCAGTAAACAGAAGATTAAAAAGAAATATTTTCAAAGTCACTTTATTAAGCCAACCATAGCCCCATACAAAGAAAAAAAGAAGGAAAGTAGGAAGGACGTAAGGAAGGAAAACAAATAAAGAAAACTAAATAACAATGACCATTATAGGCATAGATGAAAAAATTCTTAACAATTTCATAGTAAGATGAATCCAGAAATATACAGCAATTGTTCATGACCAAATGGAGTTTATCTGAGAAAACCGAACAAATGAATATACCAAATTAATAGATTAGAAAGAAAAAAAAAATAAGGTGATAAGGAATTAAAACAGATTTTTCAGCAGTTAAGGAATAAGCACTTGTCAAAATCCACCAATCACTTGTGATTTAAAAAAAAAAAAAACATCCAACAGGCTGAAGATAAACCTAATAAACAGTGTCTGTGAAAGCACCCTACTGCTAACATCATACTCAATGGTGAAAGATAAAATTCTGTTTCCAAAGTACTGGGAATGAGACAAAGATGTCCAGTCCTATCACTTTTATTCAACATTGTACTGGTTGTCTTCATGTGTCAGCACTGTGCATTTTGCTTTGGAGCATTAAGATCATCTTCACACACACACAAAAATAATAATAATAACGATCATTCTTAAGCATTTACTATGTGTCTAGGATTATGCTAAGCACTTTTAATGAGTGATTTCATGAAATATTAGAACACTATCATTATTACTTCTACTTTGAAAATTAGGATATTTAGACCTAAACAGTTCAAGTAACTTACCCAAGGTAGCACACATAACATATATTATAACTAGTATTTGAAACCCATTTAGTTTAACCACGGAACCTAAACTTTATCACATACCTGAAAAGCATCAGGACTGGGCTAGTCAGAGGGACTGAGTATAAACCCAGCTCTTTTACTTACTCATATGACCCTGAGCAGCCTCTCAGAGCAGGTGCAGTTTTCTTATCTGAAAATTGGAAACTATGTGTGGCTTGCTAACAAGTTATTCTCTGTTTTCATAAGTGATGATTTTGTCTTCTTCTGAAATCTTCTTTCTGAAAGACACAGAAACAGATTTTGTGACTCACAGTCCTTCAATTCCCTCCACACCACATTATGCAGAATACTGAAATGTCCACAAAGTTAAGAAACCTGCTTGTCTTTCATACATGTGGCTCCAATGCCAGGTACAGTACTTTGTATACAGTAGAGACACAATGTAAGTGTGGACAATCTGGCTAATTGGCTTAATTCATTTGTGGTGCTAGGATAAATTGATCCTTGCCAAGCATTATCATTCCCCAAGTTTAAGGTTAAACAACATTTTATTTGAATTCAGATAAAGAGGAAAACATAGGTCATTCTATAGAATGCAATCTAGTAAGAGTACTATTAATAACTTACTGAGTTTTTACTATTTGTATGAACTGTTGTTTTAAATAACATATTTAAGTATTTAATATTACATTTGATCCTAAGAGGCAATTATTACCATTTCCATTTTATTAATGAGGTAAATAAGGCTAAGAGATTATCTTGCTGCTGTAAAGCCAATAAGGGGCATAGGATTTTTACTTAGGTCCTATTCACATTCCCACTGTTTCCCAGGCAAAAGATCACAACTCAGCAGTAACTGCAAGTTATCTTTCAAAATATGAGATCCTCATCCCTGGAGGACATGTAGGACTTGTTATCTCTTCTTTGGCTTTTGTACCTGATTACTATTGTTTTTTTATGAAATGCACATCTTGTCTTTTTAGAGGTATGGATATCAGGGGGTATGGAATCAAACACACCAGAGAGAGCGTCTATGTTTAGCCTTAAATAGCTGTGTTACTTTGTGCAAGTTACTCAACTTCTCCAAATAAGGTTCCTGTTTTGTAAAATGGAAAAAAATGTCTATTCCCTAAGATATATGTGCACTGCCTGCTTGAGAAAATACCTCATTTTTGATGCATGTCTACTTTATATTTATTTTTGCTTTATGAGCAATATTGAAATAAAAATCTTTATGAGTATGTATATTTGTCTAGAATTAATCCTAGAACTGAAGCTTTTTGGTCAAAGAAAATGTGTTTTTCCCAGTTTCTTGTCAATTATAACTCAAGTCTATCAAGAAAGGATTCTTTGACCTACATCAGTTTAAAAATTTTTTAAATATGCAGGAAAATGACTCTGTGTTCAAATCGACCTGGATGTGGGCATTCTAGAGCCTGATCAGGATAATGAATTGATGCAGCTGACAGCAGATTGGTGCAAGCCTGGCAGCAGTGCTTTCTCTTGTGCTGCAAAACTTGACACTGACCACACATAGTTCTCCATCCGGCACCACTCCTGACCACTCTGTCCTTCAGCCATAATAGAATGTAGAGAAAATCACAAGGATGGTGCCCCAGTCTCAGAATAGAGGAGTAACTGGGCTGTAGTGGATGTTAAACACAGATTTAAATGAAAGAAATGAGGAAAAGGATCAAGACTGACTAATAGCATTTATGAAATAAAACTGGAAGAAGGTTCTAGGAATCCCATGAAAGAAGCAGGTAATTTAATGTTCCTAGGTTCTTTGGAGTTCAAAACAAGTTTGCAACCTTCTCCTTGACATTTCCTAGTGTTTTTAAATGAACTACCTGCTGACAGCCTTTGTTTTCTCACTCTCTTTTAGACTTTTGCATTTTTTTAAGTTGATATAAATCCTCTGGGATTCTGGATATTTGTCTGATTCCTCTGCCAGACAGGGAAGAGTAACCCAAAACACTACTAAATCGAACACTGTCTAGATCCTAGAGAGCTCACAGGCAGAGGGTCACATGGTGTTGAGAGTTTCAAGCAGAAACAAGAAGGGACTTTCTGAAGAGACATTTCTGAGTTCATATCCCCCAATTATACAAGGTGGGTCCTTGTGGGGAATGGAGAGTCCTAGAATTAAAATGGGCTATAGTGAAATGGGTTTTTCTGTTTCTTATAAAAACCAAGTTCAGCCTCTCTGTTTTGGAGCCAAGCTGAGAGTATGCCAAGGTGCCCCCAACACCTCAGTCCCCTTCTCCACTTCAGCCCCCGTGTGTGTTCATTATCCTCCCAATGGATTTCTGAAGTCACAAGGGTTAATGTACACAGAATATATAATTTAATATTTTGTAATCTATTGTCACTCTCTTTTTTAATTATGGCAGACACTATTAGTTTGAAACCTCTACTCACATCCATCCATCCATTTATTTATTTGTTTGTTTGTTTATTTATTTATTTACTTATCTATCTATCTATCTATCTATCTATCTATCTATCTATCTATCTATCTATCTATCTATCTATCTATCTATCTATCTATGTTGGCAGAGACAAACTCCCATATAAAAACTGTAAATGCCAGATAGTTTCTTTGCTTTTCCCGTCTCTTTTGAGATTTGTCTTAATCTTCTTGGACTGTCATAAAAAATACCGTAGTCTGTGTACCTTAAACAACAGAAGTATATTTTCTCAAAGTTCTCGAGACTGGAAGCTCTCACGATGCCAGCAGGGTTGATGTCTGGTGAGGTTGCTTCTCCTAAGTTGTATACAGCGAGCCACATTCCCGCCCTGTGCTCATGTGGTCTTTCTGCGGTGTGTGCTCACAGTGAGGGAGAGTAATCTCTCTCACTCTCTTTCTCTTCTCATAAGAACACCTATCCTATTGAATGACAACCCCACCCTTATGACCTCAATTAGCCTTAATTATCCTAAAGGTCCTATCTCATGTACAGTCACTTATGGGGTTAGGACTTTAATATATGATTTTGAGGGGACATAATTTGGTCTACAGCAGGGTTGTTTGCATGTAACAATACAGGACCATGGGACCTGAGAGGAAGACTATAGAGGGAGTTCTGTGAAAGACAGGGACAAGGAAATATTCCTGTATTTGGATATATTTGTGTGAGAACATGATGGCTGGAGTAGTGCTGTCATTGCATAAGCAAAGTGACTAAGCCTGGGAGGAAAGGCCAATTTGTTGATGATGCTAAATGGAGAGATGAAAGCACCTCGGTCATTGATGATGTAACTGAGCTGTCCATTTAACCAATCTTTTAACTTTCTACCCCTTGTTATATGAGAAAATTAATGCATTAATATTATGCTGCTTTATTTGTGTATTTTTCTAATTAGGGATTGGTGATTCTAGGTATAATATTGAAGTCCAAAATATTCCTTGCATATTTTTGCTCACTTGTACAGGGATTGAACCCCAGACTTTGGTGTTATCATCACCAAGTGCTAACCCACTGAGCTAATTGGCCAGCTCTGACATCACATTTTAGTTCATGCTCAAGTCCCAGTATCAATATCAGAGAGACATAAGACAAAGTCACAGATTACTTAATTTCTAGGCTAAGAGAGGATTGTAAAAATCAACCACCCAAACCAAACAGAACAAAACTATGAAAATTCATGAAATGCACTTCTTAAATTGTGAAACATAAGTTAGGGTTTGGTTGTTCTGTAACTGTGTAGAAGTCACAGTAAAATGTAAAAATATAAGTTAAGGTAGACAATAAAAGGGGGGAAAAAAAAGAAAATCTTGAGCAACGGGAGAGGATGGATAGAAAACTCCAGTGTCCAAGGGTTTGGGAAGAAAGCATGTTTTGTGACAAAATAGCAATTAAGGGCCAAGGTTAGCAACACTCATGCTCTATTTCCACTCTCATATGCTGCTATGCCGATGATACAAAGAAAGGAATATGGGTAATTCAGACATGACTAAGCTCAGGAAGAAATACTTTCTCCTCCAGATAATCGTAAACCAGCACACAAGGATCTAGAGAACATAATGAAAGTGACATTGACCACATATTTAAATTGAGGACGTAATTTTGGCTCATATATATTTTTGCTGATTTCTCATAGAATACAATTGTAGTTCTCACTAATGGTCTGGAATATGGCAAGTACTTTCCTTCTTGGAAAGGGCCCTAAACATGACTTTGACACCTTGCCTTGGTACTTCAATAAAACACTTATGATTACACAATATCCTCATCTAAATAATTTTATACACAACCACAGTTGCTATTTAGGAAATATAGATATGCGTAAGTGGCACATCAGTTATATGTTGCTAATATTAGCAAATTGTTGTTTCATGGAAAAATATATTTCCCCTAAAATTGCCTTTCAGCTCCGTAGTTTTGCTATATCCTTTCTCTAATCCACTCTAGCACCTATGACCACTATTTGAAATATTACTTTTGAGACCAATAAGCAATTTCCTTTAAAAATAAAATGTATGCTTTTTCCCTCTTAAAAATGGATTTTTGAAAACACTGCAATTTAGTCACTGAATGACACAGATGTCACTAAATCATTTTGGCTGTACTGTTGCTGTTGTTTCCAATGGATACTCATTGTCTAATTATCTTCTTCAGCAAATTAGACTTAGGCTAAAATAAAAATCTTATTTCAAAAAATTCTTCCTACTTAATTTATGAAATCAGGTTAATTTTCTTCAGATCTTAATAATAACAATGTTTTAAAGGCACAAACATTGGGTGAATTGTGTATCTTTGTATATTTTTTGAAATAAGATGTGAAACTCATTTTCATAGTTTTTTGCTAATCTAGGTTGTTACAGAGCTTCTTTTTGAAGTTGAGATATTTCATCTTTTTTTAATGACCCATTGAAAACAAAACCTAGATGCTGAAATTATTCAATTTTTAAATGTTTCCTCCCAGGAAGAATTATGAAACAATTATGGATTAAAATATATTACAGGAAAGTTGAGTTTTTGGTGGCAGCTATTTTATATAGTTGTCAGTGATTGAGTAATGCTTTCAGTTGTTAATGCCCACCCCCCACTTGAAACGTGATCCAAGGAATTCAGTTCAAGAATACTTATTAGACATTTATTATGGTTATTATCTCATCCTTTCCAAACAATCAGTAATAAGATGAGTTAGAAGAGAGTTTGTCACATTTTTAAAAAATAGCTCTCTTTCATTGAAATGTGACATGTGCCTAACAACAATCCTATAACTTATATTACCCATTTTACAGTTGTTGAAAGTAAGACCAGAGAACTCGAATAATTTGCTGACCATAAAACTCTGGAAATAATGCAAAGAAGATCAAAACATAAATCTGCCTTATTTCATACCCATACTCTCAAATAATATATGCTGCTCAATACACATATACACACACACACACAAAAATGCATGCACACACATGCACAATACACACACACACTCATATGTACAGATACAAACTATAAGAGAAATATTTTAGCAGTGCTCAAACTAAAGATAATGGGGGCTAGGACAAATGAGAAATAAATCCCTTGTACAGGTGTTAACGAGAGCAGAAGTCTTAAGTTTTAAAGTTCTTCTGCAACAAAATCCGAGAATGTGTCAGTGTAATTTGATTCTCAGAAATGACAATATTAATTCATTATGTGGGTTCTATACATTAATTTTTTAGTAACTGGATGGAGATGTGTTCAGAAACAAACTATGTAAATCTAATAAGGAACCCCCCAGAATGTTGATACTTTTAATATTGTGTTGAATAATACTCTTGTACTTAATGACTGTAAGTAATAATGCTACATCTTCACTGTGTAGTATCATGGGTCATATTTTTAAAAATTTAAATACATATGAATAATTAATAAAGCAAATATACTGTGCCCGATGGAATCTTCTAAAACAGTACAAACTTTTCAGTCTTAAAAGATTTTTTTAAAGGTACCATCCATGTGACCCAGGGACAGGGAAACAATTTGCCTTGATTTGAAAAGGACAAATGTATAGTAACTTGTAAAAATAGACATAATTATAGAATTAAATAGAACTTATTATTTTTCCTGGCATAGAATGGGTGCCTAATAAATTGGTGAAAACTTGTGTGAATGGTGGGGACAGTATATTATACTATTGTTTTGTGGCAGGTAGAATATTTCTTATGATTAAACCATTGTACACGGGCAAAATATCTATTTCATGAGATTTTATTTTAAAATGCAGTTTCTAAGGATGTTTCATTTTGTAAGCATGATGAGAAAAAGAAAAAAAAAAACTTTCGTTTTAGTTATTCAGTAAATGCCATTTTTTAGCAAATAGTGCCGAAATTATCCTGATGGCATGTCCCACTTTAGATTGTTTGTGAGCAAAAATAATCACAAAAAATCCCTCAAGAAGAGTCATTATTATCTATTTTCTCATGAGAGATTTACGTTAAAGTAGAATAATTCTTCTCTCTCCTTAAGTTCCTCTTAGAATGCTATTTAGAAACAATATTGTAGAAAAAATATTCTTCTAAGTTATGTTCCAGAAATGACAAAGGATTTTAAATGTCTAAAATAATCCAGGTAGAAAAAAAATATTTTACATTGAATTTTACTAAGACACTGTGGTTTTATTAACACTGATAAAAAATAAAAATGAAAGGAGGGGTTGCTTTAGAAAGATACAGAATCAATTTTGCTTTAGTAGCAATTGCTCAGTGGCTTGCAGAAAATGAATTTATCTTGTTTTAGAACAACAGCAAGTACATAACAGAAAATAAGGTGAAGCTTGATTCTAAAGTAAAATAACAATGCTGCCTAGCTAGCAAAATAATGGAAGAAAACACGCAGCTCAGAGTTATTATATTATTAATCCACTTCGTTTTACAAAATTGTTAATACCTGTGGCAGAAAGGGGGTCACCATAGGCTGAATTCTGTAGTCACCAGCTGGATTGAAGAATGAAATTACCTTGCCTCAGAATATGATTTGCTGGTTTATGTTGCTTACAGTGCAAATAAGTTTTTCTTGTCATTTAAGTTTTATTATTTTTATATGAAATATATGACAAAAATTTAGAAATTCAACATCTTCCCTTATTCTTTTATAATTCTCCAGTCATCAATTTTTATTTTTATTTTTCCTAGATGGGTCAATATAAGTTACAGAAGCTACCATCTATTTCACTTGCATAAATTTTAACAGCAAAGCTGTATTGAGTTTGAATGATGTCCAAGGCATAATGCAGGCTAGACATTGGTGATAGATAAAGAACCTGTCTGTGAGGAGTATCTAACCTACCCAGGAAGAAGAAATGCATGTGGCAAAAGATAAATTACAGCTCCAGGCAGTGAGCACAGAGGCCCAAGCTGAGGGGAAGCCCCTGACCTCTGCTCTTGGCAAGTGAGATTTTTTCTTCTGTGCCAGGGTGTGGAAGCTTTCAGTCTCCAATCAAGGGTGCTCATCCAAATTCTTATTTTATCAGAGTAACTGTCTTGTTTCTTGCATATTTACTCTTTGTATTTCTTCTTAGAACTTTATTTTGGTGTCTGGAGCACCCTCCAAGTCAACACTTTTTACTCCTGAGAGCCTTGGCTTTTCTCTCTACGTATGCTTAAACGCAAGTTTAGATTACAATCTACATGACATTAGCATATTACTTTGGCTTCTGAAAGTGATTGAGAATGAGAACATATTAGAAGAAATGATAAATTTTCTTAAAGAACTAATTAAACTTTTTAAAATGAAAATTATGTACAGGCATATACATATAAGACCATAGCCACTCTCAAGAATAAGATGTTAAAAAGATTAGGGCCAAGTAAAAGGAACCACAAGCACGAAAAATGACAGAAATTTGTTTAATATTAAGATGAGTCAACACAATAGTCAGTCCAAAGCTTTCTTACTGACCGCGAAGGAAGCCCACCTGCCTTTATAACAAACAAAGATAAGTATTATATGGACAGGACTGGACAGTATAATCAGACTCCTGCCTGCAAAGTTACACATTATCTTTGGGAAATCTGCCTGATCCTATGAGTCCCACCCTACTGGGATGCCCCCTCCTTTGCCAGCCTTTAAGGATTAGGAGTGGATTATATAATAAACTCAATTCCTCTGAAAAAAAAATTATATTTTCTTGTCAAAGCCTCTGCCATTTCTCCCTTCTGGTATCCTTTATGTGAAAGAATTCAGAATTCCTGTCAAAATGTCTTTTGCTCTCACCTTGGTGTTGCTTCAGTTATTCCAAGTTCAATTCAAAGGTAAACTCTGGGAATATGAGGGAAATAAATACAATAACTGTTTGTAATTTTATGGTCTATCCATTTATCTGATAGGCTGTCTGCTCCCTGCCTTACCTCTAATTTTCAGGTGTGTATTCTCACCTCGTGTATGCTCACATTGGTTAGGAAACACATACACTCACACATACCCCTTCAGTGAACTGAGGTTGACCCAAAGGTCTGGATCACACAAGGAAGGGCATTTGCTCCTGCTCGTTAGATTGTCTTCCTGAGACAGATGTACCTCAGCATTGAAGTTGCAAGGTATTTGTGGTTAACAGCCATGCCCCTCACTGTGGAATAACATCAGGGATGAATTCAGTTCTTGACCTGACTGGGACATACCCCTGCTGTCCTTGCTACTTTTAAATTCTATTCTTTGACCTCTTTTATTATGCACCTCTACCTAGTTTCAGCTCTCTTTCTGTGTGCCAAGCTTTGATTAAGAATGTCTTCCTATTGCTAACACTCTGCAGTCTAAAATTTAAATAGCAATAAGCATGTGATGGTCCTGAGAAAGTAGGAAGAATATTTTTTTTCCCACTGGTTTGGTCCTTTGGTGTTTTAGAATTCTCTTCTTTACCAGACACAAAGGGAAAACAATTCTCCTATTTTAGTACAAAATTAAAAGCCATGAAAGACAATATAAAATTTGTGAAGGGTCACAGAATACCCTACGTGAACATTTAAGTAGCTAAAGCTGGTAGCATAAACAGCTTTGCTGAAGGACGTTATTGTTATTATTACTATAATCATTTTCATTATTATTAATGGACAGAGTTGGAGGTTGAGCTAGGGTAGGGGGCATTTATACCTTTGGATGACATTGAGCTGATTCAGTAAATCAAGATACAAGCATCCTTGACTCCTTTTGCTAGTTCCTTTTCTCCATCCGTGAGCTCTCCCACACCTGTGCCTCCAGCCACACCCCTATAACATACTCTTCGTCCAAGGCTTCATCTCCCAAGAGGCAGTGTGTTAAGGGTCCCTGTTTGCAGCTCTGCATTGGAGTCACCTGGTTGACTAGGCAGTCTACTGTGTTAGCCTCAGAGAATACAGTCTGGGAAGCTCTTGTAAGTAGCACAGGTGCAAGGTGGCTATAAGGAACGAAGCAGGAGATGGTGAAAAAGTAAAAGCTGTGTCATCAGAGCAACCAAGGTTCAAATCCTGACTCTACCAGCTCCTGCCTGTGAGACCTCAGACAAACATTTAACCTCTGTAAGCCTCAGTTACCCACCTCTAAAATGAGAAATATAATACCTACTGTGTAACTTTCTCTATGAGAATTAAAGTATATGAAGTAGTAGAGTACATGGTACAAATCTATTTACTGGCGTACCTTTCTAGCTCTACAACTATCATCTATGTATTTATGTGTGTATCTATCTAATCACCTATCTACCTCCATGCTATGCCCACAGAAAGCTCAGTATTCAGGAGCATTGCCAAAATATTAGAGCAGAAGGACAGGTGTGATTTTAATTTCCTTGTTTACTTGTTTTTCACTTTGCACTGAGGGGAAAAATCACCTACTTAATGGCTGCACGCTGGAGTCTTACCCTTCTCCCTGCTGTGAAAGGTGACAGCGTAGAGATTTTCTAGAACCCAATCATTTTTTATCTTTTTGATAAATTATTCAGTAAACAACATTTTCACTACTGAATTATGCATATTATTTCCTTCATCATCTTTTTGCCTGTAAAGTCTATTGTTAGATTTGATTATAATTACTTTCTGATTGCTGTGTTATGGAATTAAGTGAGATTACATCAAGCAACTAAAAATATTATTCTGTATAAAACTTATCAAGTCTCAATGACCACATATAGCCCACAGTTAGCCTATGGTTATCTGTCTCTGGCTATTATTATTCCTTTTTCTTTCTAACATATTTAAGAGGCTTTTTAAAAATAGCCTAGACTCCCTTAAATTATTTTCTGTTAACAATAGGCATTACCCACTACTGTCTTGTGGAGCTTACCCTCTTGTCTCTCAAACGACATTGATTGACCTACCGCTGCTTACTTACGGACTAGGACAAGGGTCAGGAATCTGCACTCTGTGGGCTGAATCTGGCTAGTAGACAATTTTTGTGTAGGCTTTAAGCTAAAAATCATTTCCCCATTTTTAAAGGGTTATAATCAAATAAACAAATAATTAACAAAACAACAAAAAACAAATAACATGGGACAGAAAGCATATGTAACCTGGAAAGCACAAAATACGTATTAATTGCTTCATTATGGAAGAAAAGTTTGCCATCCACTGGCCAAGACTACCCCTTATTAGCTTTTCTATTCAGAGGAAGCTGAAGAGAAAGCTGAAATTGCAAAACCATTGTTATAATTTAAATATTCATAATATTTATTAATTAATTTATTAATGTTTTGTGCCCTCCTTCAGGATTGGCCTCTTGCTACAAACTGTTAATTTCCACGTCCATCATTCCATTCTATAGTTTTGTCATCTGCATCCGAGTGTCTGTTTCTTTCTTTGGATCAGACTCATGTTAAGGGAGCAATAAAGAGTAGAAAGGGGATAGGACTGAATTCAGGGAGATTGGTTTCTCATTTCATCTTCTTTCATCTTGAGACCCCACTTGAGTCCCTTCAGTACCTCTGGTCCTCAGTTTCCTCATCCATGAAATGGAGATGTTTGATTACGTATTAAAAGTCCCTTACACTTAATTCTTGATCTAACAGTCTAGAATTAATTGAAGAAATATGCAAAAAAAAAAAATATTTAAATCGCATATAGGCTAAAACAACTCTATTGCTGTACTGGATGAGATCTGAAACTTTTTGGCTTTCCTTGAGTTAACTATAGGGAGAGTACTCAGACCTCTATCATCACACAATTTTAATCACAGATAATCTATCTTTTTCTTTTCCATAGAACTGAGATTAACCTCTCTGTAACTTTCATCTCCTGGTCCCATTATACTCTCTCAGGACACATAAAATTAGAATAGCACAGCAGATATTAGAACCAACATGTTCCACCAGATCTTTCTTCTACATGTGAAGCTGCCTTCATTTCTTTGAATTGTTTAGCAAATGGGTGATCTAGAGACATTCCCATGACTCTGATCTAAGTACACTATAGTGTATTTCATTCTCTTGAAAGGTGTATCTAAAGTCAATATTCCAGATGTGATCCGTATAGATCTGGGATATATGAGAAACATTCTGGTAAAATAGAATGGCCAGTAGACAAAATATGTCAACCTTACTTTGTCTAAGGACATATTTTCCTATCAAGTTTGCCTGAAATATTTTCACCATTGGCCTGTCATGACACCACCAAGCAATCCAGTCCTCACAACAGCACCTCTTCCTTAGGTCAACCAACAAATGTAATAAGTTTTACAACAGTTTAAAACTCTGGGACAGAACAGAGGGAACATTGGGAGTTCATTTTATGCAGTACTGAACAGACAGCTGTTTATTTATTTATTTTTTTTGGTAAAAAATTCCGATATTTTAGACTCCACTATGTCTTACTTTTTTATTAAGAATATTTTAAAGAAAAAAATTAACTATGAAATTTAAAATAAAATACTATTTATAACAAAAGAGTGACTCATTTCACCTTTTCAAATTCCCCAGTTTGGCTCCCCAAAAGAAATGTGTTTTTAGTTATTGACATAAATTTATAATGCTATATCTTGATGCTATTTACCATTTACAAATTATGTCTTTTGATATCCTCTGTGGTAGATGGGAATTTATCACTATCAATATCATATAATATCTCATCTTCAGTTTCTATTTTTCTCCTATTTTCCCAATAGAATTAATAAAAATTATTTGAATAAATAACTAGCCAATATTTATCTTTAGACTGTATATATTACTCTCTGCAGAGACAAATAATGAACTATGATCATATTTCTTGTCACTTGCATAATTTGTGATATTTCCATGATAAATTAGTTCTATCATTACTAGTGTAAGACTACCCATTTTCTACTTCATGGCTCAAATGATTCTGAAAATAATGAATTCAATTTTTACTCCCTCTGAGATCTCTGTCTGAAAGTTTCTATTCTTCACCCAAATACTGGAATCTGTACCAATTACTTTTTTAGACCTCTTATGTACCTATTATGTTCTAGATGTTGGATTCTCTGTTTTTCCATTTTAGTTTGTTAATTTACCTTGTTTCGGTGGGATTCCTGCTCAGTAGTAGTTTCTTAAGAAAGATGCATGGAATCACAAAACAAAAACAGAACAAGCAAATGAAAACAAAACAATTAAAAAATGAGTGCTTGGATGTCTGAAAATGATATTTTCTGTCTTCACATTTAGTGAAAGTTTGGCTGAGTATATGAGTTTAACTTAATTGCCCTACCTAAAATTTTAAAGACATGTCTCTATTGTCTTTAGCACTCAATGCTGCCAGGGAAATTGCTGACAGCCTTCTGATTCCCGTGTTGTTCCATCTGTCTCAAAGCATGTGGGATCTTTTATTTATCCCTGGTATTCTGAAATTCCACAAATACGTGCCCTGGTTTATATTCCTTCTTTTCATTTTGATGAACACTCTGGACTCTTTCAATCTGGATTTGAATGTCATTCAGTCCTGAAAAATTTGCTTGCAAATATTTTTGAAAGTCATCATTTTCAATCAAAGGTCCATGGTAAATTTCTAAAAATCTCTTGTTAGGTCGATTGGAAAATACTTCTATGTTCATTCAAGCCCATTATTCACAGTTTCATGGCAATAGTCACTGAACACTCTACTAACTGCCCTCCTCTCTGTGCAATACTAAGTCCTTTCTGTCTTGTTTCAATCCCTCTCCCTGTTTGCCCTTTTACACCTCCAAATCCTATTAGTCCAACAAGGCCCAGCTTAAGCCCAGGTCCCCTAAGAGGGTCTCTGAGTATTCTAGTCTTTCTTTCTCTCTTTCCTGAAATCCTACAGTCAGTTTTTCCCACACTTTATCATTATTATACACACAGCACTAGGAAGTAGTTGGTGTAAGTTTCTTGGCAGTGCCTCTCTGAGCTCTTGATAGCTTGTTCTAAGTGCTGATTTTGACTGCTGCAGGTTGTGTGATGATCCAATATTTAAATTCTATGCAGCTCAGGGATGACAAGCTCTTGAGCACACAATGTCATATTATTTTATTTTGTTAGTTTTTAATATCCAAAATTACATTATGAACTCCTTGTTGTGTTGTAGCCCCATAGGACATTTTGCATATTTTGAGAACATTTTACATATTTTGGAAATCCCTTATATACTTTTCTTGCTTTCATTTCTTTCATCTTGTTTGCAAAAGGATTTTAGATCATTTAAAAAGCACATAAGCTACTGATAATAATAATGCTAGTAAAGATCATGATATTGCAATATTTTAATTTCATAAAAAAATATTGTTTTTCAGAGCACTTTTATTTGAATTTATCCTCAAACATTTCATTAAAGAATAAATAATTACAGTTATCTCAAAGTCCCCAGAGAAAAGTACTGTAGCCATTGCAAACTACTTGAGATTTTCATTAGAGAACAAGGTGAATAGGTTTTAAATACTGAAGAAAATTTAGATTAGATAACTATGCTCTTATTTCCTGTTGATGACTATAATCAATTTATGCTGCAATGAGGGGGTTAGTTAAAACTGTCATTGTTTATGTGGAGCTAAAAGCTTTGCTATGGTTCCTCCAGTACAATATAAATGCTAAAATTATGTCTATGTACACAGAAGACATTTGTTTCATTTATTTTGGGGGGAGGAAAAATAAGATTTTATAAGTCATTCTGCTTTCCAATTTAAAGATAATTTAATTGAACTGCATTTTTAAACCAGCTTATCAAAGTATAATTTACTTATAAAATTCACGTTTTATGTGTGCACTTCAGTGCATTTTGACAAATGCATAAGTACTGCCACAATAAAGATAAAGAATATTTCCACCACTGCAAAGAATTCCCTTAGTCCCTTCCCACTCAATGTTTTCCCTGTACCCCTAGCCTCTGAAAACTACATCTCTGCTTTCTGACACTATAGGTTTTTCTAGAAGTTCACACAAATGGAACTAGATAGTATATAGTCTTTCATATGCATGAAGTTTTTCTCACTTAGCATGATGCTTTTGAGATTCATTCATGTCGTTTCATGTAATAAGAGTTAGCTTCTTTTTATTGCTGATTAATGTTCCTCTATGAATGAATTTATCACAATTTCTTTGTCCATTAATTAGGTTGTAGGACATTTGGGTTCTTTCCAATTTTAAGCCGTTATAAATAAAACTATTTTTACTATTCATGTATAAGTCTCTGTGTGAAAATAGTTTTTGTTATTGTCATTGTTTATTTTGTTTTGTTTTCTTATATATTTGTCTAGCAACAAAATTACTGATTTGTTCAATAAGTTTGTGCTCAACTTTATAAGAAACTGCAAAATGTTTTCCAAAGTGATTATACTATTTGGACTTCCTATCACCAATGTATGAGAGTTTCATTTACTTTGCTGTTTCACCAACACTTAATGTTGTCAGCCTTTTGAATTTTAGTTATTCTATTAGGAGTACAGTACTATTTCACTATGGTTTTCATTTGATTTCCCTAATGACTGATAATATTTTTCTATGCCTTTATTTTATTTGCATATTTTCTTTGGTGAAGTGTCTGTCCAAGTATTTTGCACATTTTAAAATAAAATAGACATAAATATAAAAACAAAAATTATTAAATTTCTAGAAAAAGACATGAAAAAATATTCATGACAAGGTTTCTTAGGTAGGATACCAGAAGTATGAATCATAAAAAATAAGGTCAAATAAGACTTTGTCAACAGTTTTAAGACTTCATCAAAACTTTTGCTTTTCCAAAGATGCTCCTAATGAAAAGGCAAGCCACAGGTGAAAAGAAAATATTTGCAAAACATATATGTGATGAAGTATTATATCCAGTATATATAAAGAACTCATAACTCATTAATAAGGTATCAGCTTGATAAAAATGTGAGTCCCTTTTAAACACAGCTTTAACATTTTCTTGCTAATCAAAGAGGTTTAATTTCTAAAGTCATAATCTATTTTTAAAAGGCATCTAAAATTTTCTTAGGATTTTAAATATTCAACATGTATTTTTGTTAAAGTTCATTAAATTGCATTGGAATTTTGCAAAATTCTGGTGTAGTTGGGGGTGTGATTATATTTAACTTTTTCAAACTCATTTACAGACACATTATCAAAAGAATCTACGAAGTAACAAGGAGCTCCCAAGAGCAGAAGCCTACAGGTAGCCCCTAAGGAAGAGCCAGGAGATATACTTCATCCCATACCAATAAGTAGGGCATGTAGAGGGGACAAGAGGAAGAGGGATTCTAATTTTCACACAGCAAATCCATCTGAAGTTAAAAGATCTGCTTAGAGTAAATGCCATCTGTCTAATATTCATATTCTCAGCAAATCCTCACTTCCAATAACTTTATTTTGGAGGACTAAGGAGTGTGCTGCTGAGGAGGAAGAGGAATTATTTGCTGGTTATAAAAGATAAAAATAAAATATGAGGTTTATAGATTCCTATTATCCTAAGGACACATTGACAATTTCTCCTAAGGATTAAGTCGACCCAGGGTGAGAACCACAATTCTGGGGGAACAGAGCAACCCTCCTAGGAAGATCAGACATCTTTGTTTCGTGGGTCTGTCCAGCAAAACATGTTCCATCAGAAAAGACAAGGAAACTGTGTGCAAGAGAAGGGAAGGTCGTGAGACTAGTTAAGCCTAGAGAGGGAAAGAATTAAAAGACTGAGATTCAAGATAATACCTAACACATTCTTTGCACTTGACCGTGTGCCAAGGACTTTACATATATTAATATACATATCAAGAACTTTACATATATTAACTTATTTTGTCCTCGCAGCTGCCCATGAGTTAGATATCTCACTAAGATTTCTATTTCATATACGGAAGTATCAAGGCACAGAAAGATTAGGCTATTTGCTTCAGGCTACCCAGATGGTAAGAGGCAGAGCCAGTATGTAAGCACAGGAATTCTTTACTCAGTCTCCTGTGTTTTCATCAGTTATGGAGTGTGTTGAGAGTAATTTGTTACTAACCATGTTAAAAAAAAAAATCAGCCTGTCAATGATTTAATCAATGCTGTCTCAGAAATATCTCCCACTAAACTGCATCTTAAATTGGTGTCTGCTTATTATATATTAAAGATGAAATAAAAGTTGAACTAAATCATACTAGTTATCTAGGCTGAATTAAGTATGTAAAAATACTGCATTTGGTTAAATATTTGCAGAGAGTACATGAAAAAAGTATATTAAACAAAGCATGCCATGAGCTCAACTCATAATTAGAGGTCGTAGAACAGCAGTTAAATGTTTGCAAACATAGGCCTATATTAAGCAGCAGCGATGGCAGATGATGCCTGGAGTTTCAGCTCGCTAGCAAGACGGTCAGCAGCATGGGACTAATGTTGTGTTCTATGTTCACGTTGCACCATCCACAGTGTCTTGCTGATTAATCATAAAAACAGACACATCCTTTATAGGAAAGCCTGTGTAGCAGTGACCTGTCAACACCATAATGCTACTGCTTAATATGCCTCTCCCAACCTTGGTTGCTTCCCAGTTATTTTCTTTATTTGTTTAGCTCAATATTCTATGGGTCAACAATTGGGTTGGGTCAGATGAGTGTTTTTTAGCTTTTCTGTTTTTCCTACTGCATCTTAGTGAGCTACCTAGTTATTTGGAGGCTGTCTGGTCAAGGGTGGTCTTCCTCACACACCTGGAAGTTGACAGGAACTTGGCTAGGTTGTCTAGAACGCTGGGCTGTGTGTCTCACTAGAAGGTTAGTTGGCCTTATTCCCATGGCAGAGATAGGGTTCCAAAAGGGCCAGCCCAGTGCTTAGAGCCTCTTGTGTTAGGTTAATTACAAAAATGATCTCAGTTATTTCTTTGTACTTATGCACACCCTTTAACACGTGAAGCTCCGTCTATCAAGAAGTGAAGTCTGTTTTCCTACCTCTTGAATCTAGACTGGCCTTTTGAATTGTGCTGGGAAACAGGATGAGTCAATGTGACATTATGCTAGTGCCAAGTGTAAGGATTAAGAAGCCTGCCTCACTTGTGCTAATTCTGTTGAAAACCTGCTGCCATCACTTGAAAAAGCCCAGAATTGCCTGCTGGATGATGAACAAGCCCTGCCAGGATTGACCATACATGGTCCAGGTCAGCAAAGCTCTTCAGCTCACCCACACTCTCTGAGCAATAAAAAAATGCTAACTGTTTCAAGCCATTGAATTGTGGGGTGGTATATTATATAGTCAGAGATAATTGATATTTCTTGTGCAGCCTTGATGAGAACAGGCACAATATCACTTCCACCTCAGTTTATTGGCCAAAACGAATGAAAAACCCAACCCAGGTATAAAGTGTGGTGCAATGAATCTCAACTCTTAATGGGAGGACCTGCAAAGTCACACTACAAAGGATGTGCATACAGGGAGGCATAGAAAATCGAAGACATTTTTATGATCAATTTACAATAGCTTGGAATGTCCTTGCCCCCCTCCCTCCTACCCCCTCTGCCTTCCTTTTCTCTCTTTCTCTGTGCTTTTCAGAAAGGAGGCAAGAAAGCAAGAAAGAGGGGGAGAGAGACTTCTCTTTGACTTTTGTACAAATAATCCTTGTATGTAGTGTTTCATTGGAAAGTTCAATTTCTTACATTGAATTGATTATACTCATCTGAAGAAAATTGTCTGTTAAAGAATTTTTTTCTTTTCTTTTTCTTTTTTTTTTTAGGAACACCAAACCTCACTTGGTACATATAGTTCTAATTTCTTTGACACTTAAAAAAACTTTTTATGAAAGTAAAACAAAGCACAATTTGATTACAGTGTTCTGAAACAACAAAATTCCAAACTGGCTGTTGTCCTGTTTTCACTGAAACTTAATCTTTGCCTGTGAATGCCACTGTGCTCTTTCTATTAAATAAATATAATGAGGATTTGAGTTTTGGAGCAAGATTTAATTTGGTATATCCAATGGTACTGTACGAATTAGAGATGGGCCACCTGCCTCTCTGGGCACTAGTATTAATTGTAATATCTTTGGCATTATAGGGGAATTTTGCTGGGTAATGGGATAAGCAGTAATTCTTGTGGGTGTGCTTATAAAAAGTGCGCATTTTTAATATTTCTAAAGAGGAGGTTTTTTATTATTTTATTTATAAAGAATCTTTCTTCCTTATAGTTCTTCCAGTTTTTCACACATGCACACACACAGAAATCTCATTTTTTATTTTGATATTCTTATTTGTATTCATGAATCATAGCTTTTGAAAACAACCAGAAAGTACTAAATTTAAAGCAACATATCAGCATATGTCATGCCACTATAGAGGACCAATTGGGGATAAAAATGATGGGATAGCCTGCAGGGGCCTTTCAGAATCACAGTGTGTGGGGAGCCCAGTTTTCATCTGCATTGTAGTACTATGTTGTAATCCAGGGGCAACACTGTCATTAAACAATTAGTTATTTATTCAGAAACTGCTGTGTCAAGCAATATGGTAAGTGCTAAGTGTATACTGAGACAGATTAGGAAAATAACATACATTGACGTCCCACTGTGTGCAGGGCATTTGATGTGCACTATTCCACCTTTGAGGTAATTGTGATTTTTTAAATATATATACCAGTAGTTGAATACTCCCAGGGTTACAGAGCTTAAGCAACTTGCTGAAGAGTGCACAACTGGAAAGCAATAGAGCCAGAATTCAAACCCAGAACAATTATTTATAAAGATAAACTCTTTCACTGCATTGTTCATAGAAGGTCTTCAAGTCAAGTTAGAAAAACAACACATGCTTAAACAGTGAAGTGAATATTACTGTATATATTGGAATTCTTAGGGAGAGCTAAATATTGATTTGGGAAATAATGCTCAACAAACACTTGGGTATTGTATATGTTCAGAAAAACACACAAAAAGGTGTTGACTAAACCGAGACGATCAGGGAAATAAAAAGGTTTTATTTTGCTCCTGGGAAGTGGGATGGAGATAGACAAATGTGGGATTAGGGGAAGAGAAAAACAAGTGATGAGAGCAGAAAGGTGGTGGCAAGCTTCATTGTATGGTGTACTTTCTTCTGATGGCGCCCATGTCTTATGATTCTAAACTTTCAAACTCTTGGCACAGAAAGAGAAATATCACATGTTCTCACTTATTTGTGGGAGCTAAAAAGAAATAAATAAATACACAAATAAACTGGAGGGGGAGGGAAGAAGACACAACAATCACAGTTCCTTGAAGTTGTTATGACAAGTGTACAGAAATGAGATTGTTGGGAAGGAGTGGGGAGAGAGGAGGGAGGGAGATTTCAGCAATGGGCGACAATAATCAACCACATTGCATATTGACAAAATAAAATTAAATTAAAAAATAAAATAAAATAAACAAGGGTCTGAAAAAAAAAAGGATGAACATAAACACATTGAGCAGATTCTGAGACAGAAGCTGAGAGGCTTAGGTGAAATGAAGTCCCCTGACTTTGAGAGATCACGGGAAGGGTGTGGACTTTTGAAGTGCTGTGTCTGTGGTAATTCACGCCATATTAATGCAGATCTCTGAAGAGCAGTATAATGAGGGGTTGAAGAGCACAGCATGGAGAATTGGGGGTGGGATCTCCTACTGATGTCTGAATTACAAAAGATGGCTCCAGGACCTTGAAACCCATGCTAAGTGCATTTCAGAGGTTTTGACCACTAGTGCTCTTGGATGCCAGAAGAAAGGGCCTTCACCTTTTGCTAGATTGGGAAGTGGTTACTCATAGGAGGTAAGTCTTAATCAGGGACTTGAGGAAAAGCTACATACGAGGCTTACATGTAAATGGAGCAGAGTGAGCACAGCTCTAGAGAGAGGACATGATACAGGACCTTTAGGGATGTATTATGCAAGAATCTTGATTGAAAGTAACAGAAAACTAAATACAATTGGATTAAATGGAAAAAAATGGCTCCTGTTCAGGTATAACAGTAAACAATGTCATTGGAAGTATTTCTCTGTTTCTCTCATCTTGCTTCCTCAGTGTTGATTTAATCCTGACACAAGCTCTTCATTCATAGAAGAAAAATGGACACCAGTAGCCCTGGACCTCAATCCCACCTACTAGACAATCCTAACAACAAGGGAGTCTCTCTTTTGCAACGTTTCAACTGGATTGGGTAAAATTCTCATCACTCAGCTTAGGTCAACTTAGGTCATATGTCCACACAAGACGCTTTGTGTAGCAAAGAGGATAGCTGGGCTCACCTGTCCACTCCCAGTGGTCAGTCCCACTAAAACAACAGGGGATGAGATTAAGGATATGGGTACATTCTGCAAATCGAGGATATTTAACAAAATAACGTATGTTGGCCAACATCAATAGATATTCACCACCAGTAGGTCATAAGTACAATATTTAGTGAGACGGATATTGGCTTTGTTGATTCATTAGTTTAATTTTGTCATTATTTGAAGAGTAGATAGTGTAGTGACATATAAAACTGCATTTGTATGTTGGGGTCATACCATTTGAGGCCTTGTATTGGCTGTCCCCTTTATACTTCCTATCAAGCGGGCACCGTGTAATTGAAAAAATCTGCAAAGGTCTATGTCTATGCCATTGTTATTTTTACTCTGTATTGATGTTGCCCATTTTTGTCCTTTCTATATAAATACATTTCCTAGATTATTTTCCATGTCCAAGAATATCTCAGAGAATGCAAAATTATTGTGGATGTGTTCTGGACCTACCTGCTCACTGACTGTGAATGCCAAGCTTTTGGAGATTTCCTTAGAAACGATGACATTTGATAATGCCATCTTTGTCGATTACTCTCTTTGGTTAGGGCACATGAGCCTATAATTAAACACCTTGCACTTTTGCATTGATGTGGTTTTGTTTGTTTGTTTGTTTGTTTTTAGCGCAGATCTTAATCTACCACTGATTCATTCCACTCAATTCAACAAATAATCTTATATGACTGAATGATGTTTAATACTAGATAATGTCAGTTTAGTTGATAGAGTCTTTACTACAATGTATCATTTTCCATACTTTAATCCTTGATTCTTCAAATAGTGCTTCAATGTAGGTGGGCATGCCCTGTCATTGTTATTTTTTTAAGTTACTGAGTGGGTTAGTGACTCAGTCAAGGCTAGAACACCCTTTCATAGAATTTAAGAGGTAACGCAATACAGAAACTAATTCAATTAATTCAACAAGTATTAACTGAGCATTTGGCCAGTGTCAGATACTGAATTAAACATTAAAGAAATGAAAATAAATAAGACATTATTCTTGACCTGTAGTAACTTGAAGACTGTTATTGGAAATAGACTTGTGAAAATACATATCACATTCAAGATGATAAATAATAAAAATAAAGTGGTGTGAACAAATACATCCAGGCTATAGATAAAATAGCAAATGAATGCCGAGGGCCATAAGGAAAAGTTTATATTCTTTCAGCTTGGTTATTGGGGATGAGAAGAGCATTCATAGGAGTGGGGAATGAGAATGAGGGAGGAGATGGTCATTTTTGGCACCGGAAATAATGTGGGCAAGGGCACAGCCCTGTAAATGACCAGCATATCCAGGGCACGGGGAGACTTTCAGAACTGGAAAAGGGCCAGTCTTGGGCAAGTCGGTGAAAGGGCAGGATCTTAAGGAGGAGCTCCTTCAAGCTGGCATTGTTTATGTACTTATTTGTTTATTCACTTATCTGTTTATTTATATTTACTTATTTAGAAATGAATGCTTTATAACTAATTGGAGTTAATGATCAAGAAAGAGCACACCTGAGGGACCACTCTGTCTCTTATCCTAGCAGTTCATCTTGACACCAGAACCTCCTCTCAGAAGAACAAAAATTTTTCAGTAAACCAATCACATCCTCCTTAGAAAGTGGTCTAATTCAGTCTTGACTTTTAGAAGTCTAATTGCAGACCTCAAGCAACCTATCAAAATACTTCTTTAAATAAATGCAATATTTTCTCTGAAAGGAGATCTGGTCAGTAAAAATTTCTCCTTCTTGGTACATTTGAGCAATAGTTTATAGATTGGTACCTCAGGCAGCTGATCAGACAGTCTCTTTCTGTAGTATCTTAGTCATTTGGGGCTGCTGTAACAAAATACTTTACATTGGTTGATTTATAAACAACAGAATGTATTGCCTATAGTTCTGGAGGCTGGGAAATCCAAGGTCAAGGAGTCAGCACTTCAGCATCTATTGAGGGTCCCCTTCTTCAAAGATGGGCCTTGTAAGTGATCTCACATGTCAGAAGAAGAAAAGGAGTTCTGTTGAGTCTGTTTTATAAGGGCACTTCTATGGGGGGGGTCCCCCAAGCTCATGTTGAAACTTATCCCCAATATGGTGATGGAAGTTGGGGCCTTTAAGAGGTGATTGGATTGTGAGGACTGTGCCCTTGTGAATGGATTGATCTATTCGTGCAGTAATGGATTGATGGCTTAATGGGTTGTCAGTGGTGTGGTTGTGATGGCTTTATAAGGAGAGTGAGTCGGAAGGTTAGCTTTCTCTTTCTCTTGCCATTCTTGCCATGTGATACTGGGACCCTGTAGAGAGTTCCCACCCAGAAGAAGGCCCTCACCAGATGTACTCCCTGGACTGTGAACTTCTCAGCCTCCAAAACTATCAGAAATAAATTTCATTTTCATTACACATTACCTAGTTTCAGGTATTCTGCTATAAGTAACAGAGATGGACTGATAACAGGCACTAATCCCATTCATGAGGGTGGGGCTCTCATGACAGTAACTTCCCAAAGGCCCCAACTATTAATATTATCACATTGGGTACTAGGCTCCAACATATGAATTTTGGGGGGACACCAACTTTCCAACCACAGCAGTTGAGAACATAGCAGGCATGGGGAGAAAGGGCAAGCTTCAGTTGTAACAGTGGTAGGGAGAAAAAGATGATAATTGATTTTGTATACCCAGTACAATGTATAGAGTAAACCTGCAGGCTTGAGGGATTGTTGCTTTTCTAAAGATACATCTAGAGAGGGCATTTAGTCTGATGGACTAAAGGGGAAAGCCAGAGACCAGAGGGAAGTCTATTGTGAGAGCAAAAGAGACCAAGGGACGCTGATTTAGGGAAATGATAGTGCATGAACAAGATGTGTCTAGTAGATTCAGGAGAAAGTTTTGTGGTAAAACCAACAGAAGTTAAACATTGATTGTTTGTCATTTAATTGTTGATTATTGATTAGTTTTGTTGGGGGAGGGGAGTAAAAGAGAAAATGAGCTTCAGGGCAAATCCAAGAATCCTGATTGTGGAAAGTTGGTAGCTGGTGATATTGTAAATCATGACTGAGAATTCAGAAAATAAGGTTAATTTAGACAGAGATGCGAATGGAAGTAATTGAGAGAAGATCTGTCGTTGATGTATTCATATGAGGTTTCTTTCTGAATTCAGCCTCCAGTGGATAAAACTTGTATTTTGTAATTAAATCACTTGTGTGAATTTCATTCTAAAAATTCGTGGTGAAACTCCACAAAAAATAAAATGCTAATGAGAGATTATTAAAAATGCTCTTTTACATTTTTATAGTAGATATGTGTACACAGAGAAGAAAAGCATGGTAAAATCATTAAACTACACCACTACTCTAGCTACTCTATTAGACACATTAATTTAAAAAACTAAATAAAAAATGTATAAAAGAAGCAACAAGAAAGAAGGCTGATGGTGATCAATTAACTGAATGAGAATTGACATAGCCTCAGATACTTGTTTTCTCACCCTGTATGCACTGATAAAGAAATTCAACACTGTCCAGGACCTTGATTTGATGAGTTAGGTGAGGAACGGATGAAAAGATAAACATAGAAACTGGTGGCGTCATTTCTCTCTGGCAGTCTTTACATGCATCTTGAGTTGTCTCAAGCATTGCCAATGATAGAGAGTTCACTTGTTTATAAAGCTATCCACTAGATTGTATGGTTCTGAAATTATTGCTTCCTCTTTGTACGAGGCAAAAGTTGCCTCTCTGCATCAATGAACTCTCAACGCTTTTTCAGATTTCCAGAGTTAAATCAAGTCACAGACAGCTCTGTATCTGTATAATGACTACATAGTATAGTCTCACATATTAACTTCTCTAGACAAATCATTTACCTTTAAAAGAGTTAGTTTAGTTTATTAAGAAAATTTAAATTTGTTTTGTGCATGGGCCAGTTTTCAAACATTTTCTTTATTTTTGTTGTCCTATGCTGATGGTTATATCTAGTTTGCTCCCAAGGTCATCTGACCTGTTCATTGCATGGTCCCTTGATAGACATTCCTGGGGGACAGTGTGGTGTGGAATTAAGAGCAGGGACTTTAGCATCGGCACACCTGTGTTTGAATCCTGGCTGCAAAGTGGAGGTAACCATATTAATCTCATAAGATTATTGTGAAAACTAAATGAAATATTTTATATGAAGTGCCTAGCACAGTACTTGGCATGAAGGAATCATGCAGCTAAGAATGATAAGAATAAAGATGTCAAAACCTTAGGTAATTTTTTTTTTTTTTCTTACTGTTCTGCTGGTTGGATTACAAGTTAATAACCAACTAGAGATCAATGGTCCTTTCAAGATTTTCTACAAAACTAATTGTTCAAATGGAGCTCCTCTTAGACTTATGAATTTGTATTTTCAAAATTTAAATTCTAAAATCTTGTATTGAACAATGATGAATTTCTTCTTCTTCTTCTTTAAAGCATTGATAGTCACTCTCCTTCTTAGCTGGATACCCTATGGATGATTTTGAGCATTGATACTTCTTCTTTCTCTGCTGGTAGTCACCTATATATTGCTAAATGTGCCTTCTATGTCTTCATTCATGGAAACAAAATGATGTTCACAAAAAAAATCCTATAATTCAGCACTGGGCCACTCATTAAATTGACATTGGATCTTGAACATCAGGTCAAAGAACTGCATATTTTTAAGTATTCTGTGACATTAGAGAATAACACAGCCAAGAAATGCCCGAGGGAACCATTCACATCATGCTCTATGCCTGGAGTACACTGAGGTTTGCTTTCTCAGTTCCATTTCTTACCTTTAGCACCACCTCTTAAGAATTCCTACCAAATTCCCAATATCTCCACTCTGAACCCAGGCACCACCTCTTAAGGATTCCTACCAAATTCCCATCATCTCCACTCTGAACCCAGGCCTCCTTTTACGATGCTATACTAATGCCATTTTTATTTTGCTCCTTGGAAGCAGTGAGATCATGCCATAATTAAATCAATAAATAAGCCAAAATACTGTAATGTCCAAAAATGATTCTCTTGTGGAGAGACTGACTTGAATCCCCCAAAGTTACTGCACTACAGTTGTGAAAATCTCATGAGATAACAAAAGTGCCAAGCAC
Organism: Cynocephalus volans; assembly: GCF_027409185.1. Lineage (NCBI taxonomy): Eukaryota > Metazoa > Chordata > Mammalia > Dermoptera > Cynocephalidae > Cynocephalus > Cynocephalus volans. The sequence goes on along the minus strand of NC_084466.1, from coordinate 139,117,552 downwards.
AGGGGAAGACATACAAGTAGTGCTCAATAAATATTTATACATTAAAAAAAATCTTAGGAAGCATTTCTAAGCATGGATATATATATATATATATATATATATATATATATATATTATAACTCTATTTACATTGTGGCAAGACAACTTGACATTTCACCACAGAAAGACTTTGGTGTATCATGCCTCTTAGTCATTCCTCCATTCGATTTGAGGATTTTTTACTTTTTCCTTCTGGAATATTTTTCTTCCTTTAAAGAAAATATTTTAAGCTGTTTTATCCAGTCAAGAATTCTGGACTCATTGTTTCTAGAAGAAACTGATTTATGGGATAGAGGGAACATTAATTTAGATCACAGGTCCTTTCTGAAATTACTTGCTGTCAGTGTGACCACAAATGACATATTTTAATGACCCAAAATGCATGAGAATATGTTTAAGTTGAACATTGGTACCACAGATTTAGTAAAGCCTGGCAATTTCCTGGTGCCTAATAGCATTTGTAGCCATTCTATTTAAGACAGCTTTAAAAATTAAATGATTTTGTTAAACTGCAAAAATAAGTGCCTAGAGGATCAGGAACTAAACTCCTCTCCCATGGTATATCACTGTGTAATTTTCGGGCTGCTCTTCTGTTAAACTTTTCGTATACTGTTAATGCTGGGGGAAGAACTGATGGGTTAAACTGGGTGTCTTTCAGCTCTTAAAAGGCAGATTGAAAGCCTTAGGAAAGTTAGGAAGACCCTTTCTAGACATAGCCATGGGATCTATAGGGGCAATTTTTGGAAGAAACTTTATAAATGATTTTTCTCATAGTTTTCAAGGTCCTTGTATTAGCTAACTTTTAAAAGCATTAATCCAAGGCAGATTTTCCAATATGTAACATTAATTAAAGCCAACTACTGTGGATGAAGTTCTAACTTTTTATGTTAGTTGTTTCTAGTTGCTAAAAGTAAGAAACTGAGGTATGCCTTAACTTCATTCACACACAACCCCCATTTTACTTGTGACAGTGGAAAAAAATTAAACTGCATTACTTACCTCATAGCATTGGTATAAGCATCACAAACAGTAATTTATGTGAAAGTGTTATCAACTAAGATAGTAATACTACAGAGAAAGATAAACTCTCATGATAGCACATGGCATGACAAAGTAATAAAACGGGTTTAGACAGAAGTATTGTAAAAATGGAGACAGAGGACCATTCTAAGAAGTTTATGAAATAACCCTTTTCTGCCTGTTCAAAATGTCCCAATAGATTAGGATACATTAAATTTAGACAATTCGACCTAACACTGATTAGGGTCATAGATCATCAGAGACAACAAATAAGATCTTCCTTGAAAATTTGGATGTGGTTGCACAAAGAGTTTTCTTTCTTTTTCTTTGTTTTAATTGAAATAAATCGATTGTACAAATTTATGGAATACAGAGTCATTAAATGCATGGAGTACATTTCAATAAATGTACACAGTGCATGATGATCAGATCAGGTAGTGAGCAAATTCATCATTGAAAAAATTTATCGTTTCTTTGTAATGAGAACATTTTAGCTCCTGTCTTCTAGCCATTTGAGAATGTACAATAAATTATTAACTATAGATGCCTAGCACCACTGTACACCACTAGAACTTATTTTTTCTATCTAGCTGTGATTTCGTGTCTATTAACCCACCTCTCACTATACCCTCTCCCCTGTCCCTTTCCCAGCCTCTAGTAACAGCAGTTCTATACTCATGAAGTTTTTCTGAGAGGAATATTGTGGCTTTCCTAGTATTCAGAAGGAAAGAGTTTTATGACACATTGATTATCTCTGTCATTTGTGGAAGATGGGAGTGGTGGCATTTGTGCCCTGTATTTATAATCTCACTTTCTTTGATTTTCTTTCTCTTTTTCTCTTCCTGTGTCCTCCACCCTACCTCTTTGGTATTAGAACTCACATTATTCCACAGAATGACTGGAACCCTGCATTCCCAAGAGTTTTATTTGAGAATACAACTACACATTCAAGCTTCCTAGTATAGACTATATTTGTTCTTCTGGGCCTCACTGTTCTGAATTCTGGCCAATCTTCCTGCTCATCACGGTCATTTATGCTATTGTATACTCTTTCCTTTATACTACGGCTCTCAGAAAATAACATCAAGTGAGGAAGTTGTATGGGAGCCCATTGAACTTAGGAATTTGTAAATTTATTAACATAGTATTTTAAGTGTTTCTTTCCTTGCTCTAGCACATTTTGCATATGCATCCAAATGTTCTTTGTAGGAAACAGAAGAAGCACGCTGGATCACACCCAGCAGTACCTAAAATTACTCTTGTGCTTCTTGATCTGATGATTTCAAACATGGTCTGCCTGCTCGGTAAATGATAGTTTGTGCCTGAGAGTCAAGATGAAAGAGGTGAAGTGAGCAGCTTCACAGGCTCCCCATGGGCTTATTGAGAAAATCTATGTGCTCTTATGGCAGATTCATTGGCTCCCAATATCAGGCCTCTCTATCCTTCTGCAAAGTCAAGGGTCTCTAAGGCATCAGAAGCATTCCACTACCTGTATCGGTAACCCAAATCAGACCAAAGAGGAGATGATGACAACAGCAGCTCCATCTATAAATCCAGTCATGCAACTTCAATGGTTCACATTATTCTGACCTTACGTCCATCTTTGGAATCCTCAGAAAACAGCAGCTTTGCTTTCTGGAACAGGCAAAATAACTGATTAGAGTAGGTATAAAAATTCCCATTTTATGATACGTGGATTAGTGAAAGTATTAAAACATTATAATAATAAATAAGAAAATTACTTCACTATGGCTAAAAGAAATAGAAATACATTATCTTAAATTTTAAAATTCTGTAACTTTGCACGCTCATCAAAAACATATGACATTTATCATGATTCTGCTATGTTATTATTATATGATTCCTTAAAACCTTGTGGGAATCATAGTTTTCCAGAAGAGAGAATTAAGTACATATTGGGCTAATATCTTTTGCAGGGAGTGTTGTTTTTATCCTAATTGTTTAGCATGCTGCATTATTAATTTTATCTCATTGACATTGTTTCCTGGGTAGTAGCTTCATCTTAAGCTTGATTGACACGATTTACTGTGCCTCTCTGAAACATTTGGGTTTCACATTTGGATTTGTACCAAATTATTGAACTGTGAATCCAAGAAATGTAATTCCAGAGAAAATCACAATAGTTGCGCACACTCTCTTTAAATGGTAATATTTAATGGATATTTGAAGAAAGAACCAGCACAGGCTGTAATGAAAATTAAAATTAATAAGTGGGTGAAGGTATTCATCAGACACCTCTTTTGTACAATTTTTCATCCTACTGGCTGCATGTTTTACACCATTCACTGCAGCAATGATGTTCCTTATAATCTTGGACTTGTTTAATGTAAGTGAAAACTGACAGAGCCTCATTTCATGTCTCACACAAAAATTGGATCAGTAATTTGGTGATTGCCTTCCCTTTTCATGCTTCAGGTGAAACATTCTAAAATGCTTAAGTTGACCACGGTAGTGGCCAATTCAATAATGCCTCTTTAAATTGGCTTTTTTTTCTTCTGTTCCTTTATTTATCCCTTTCCTAAGCTCACACCCCAAATTAATGACCTAAATGAAAGCCTTTGCTTTTTTTTCCCCTTATGGTCATACCCAAGCAAATATAATATCCCTCTTACCCTTTGTCAATGGCAGTGACTGTGAGATTGCTTTGCTGACACTGTCAAGTCTTTGTTCAACATTAATCTTTGGCACTGAGGCAAGGCAAAGACTAAGAATACATCTCAAAATGAGGGCCTAGGGAACTATGGTAAATGGGCTGGAATTGACATACTTGTCACAGTCCTGCTGACTCTACTCCCGCAATGTCTAGAGTATCTCTAACTCTCATTGTGGAATCAATTGCTCTCTAAAACCTATGAGGAATTGGGGCAGTTCACATTCACCAGGAAGCACATTTACTAGTTGCAATTTGAATGTTGGACAGCAGGCTAGATTTGCTCATTAGTTTAGTGACTTTTCCATACAAGAGACATGTGGCATTCAGGATTTAATTTTGCACCTCGGGAAACTTACAGTGAACAGAAGTCCTAAATATGGCATACCTGCCTGTCTTGGGTGGTTTTTAACTGTTACTGAAGATCAGCCACACTATTAGCCCTGATCTTGGTTCTCTTTTTTCTTTGCCCACACACTACAGGAGATGGGAGTTTCTTTAGATGCAAACATTGAGGCCCTTTGGTTTCTGATTGCCTGTTACTCTTCCTCAGTTGTTCATTATCTTTCTGTAGACCTTCAATATTGCTTAGCAATAGTCATCCAAACTCATTATATCTACAGTTTCCTCTGTATATCTCAGATGTCTGATACACTGAGCTCACTAGTGTGATCTCTTCCTCCAGTATAAGATATAATTTACCACATCAACTCACTAATGTTGAAATTTTAGTAATTAATCCTCTACTATGTTGCAGGAAATGTCTATGCTACATCTGCTACCATTGTTTGATTAATCTACAATGAAATTTTATCTTATTGGATATATTTAACAATCCCAAATTAAACAAGTTTTCTGATTTACAAATGAGGCTAGTAGAGATAAAATACTATCTGAGGTTGCACAGCAACAAGTTGAAGAGACAGGCATAGCATGCAGGTCTGACTCCAGAGATTCTGTTATTAAATACTATACTGGGCAGCTATTGGCTGTCAGCAGAATCGGGAGAGGGCTGGTAGACAGCACTGCACAAAGACCAGACATAGGGGGTGGAACTTCAGCACAGATGAAAACGTTGGTCGCTCTTGTATTCTGGGTTGTCAGGCCAGACTCAGTTACAGGAACTGGAGTATGTGGCAGTGTCCTCGCAATAAGAAACAAAGCAAGTAATACTGAAACCAGAACGTCAGCTTATGTCCTTAAATAAACCTGACATACTGCTGTGCTAACAGATTTTCCAGAGGGTCATAAAGCTTGTTTGCCCATACAGAGATATGAATGAGCAATGAGACTGAGTTAGACTAAACCTGTGGGTGAGGGCTGCATGTTCCCTAGATGCAGGGATTGAAAGAGTACCAGAGAAGGTATCTGACTTTCCCAGCATGAAACCCCCTGCCCAGCTCTGTCCTTTATCTGAAGAACCACATGAACAGGGACCAGATCAAGACCTGTGGCTTTGCACTTGGACTGCATGTATCTGAAGCATGGGTGAAATGACTTCATGTTGTGAGCTTGGTGTATCATCTATTACAGGCAACGCACTGTTTAAAAATCTTTTAAAATTATATTAGTTTAAATGTCTGTTTATGGCAACTGAGTTCTCTTCTAGGGAAACAGCCTCTCACTTGCAGGAAATATAAGCAAGCATTTGTCTGGCATCCATTGTTATTGCATGAAGTTCTTACCAGGTCTTTGTGTGCTGGGATAAGTAAGTTATTTGTTTGACTGAGGAAGGTTTTCATCCATGGTCTGTAAGTACAGAAGTTAGAGATTAAAGAACTTGAATTTAGCAGAGGTCAGCTTCCAGACTGCAGGTTATTGGGTTTATTTTGGGTAAAGAGGAAAATCATAGTTGTTGAGAAAAAGTAGAAGAGCAAATATTCAATTCACTAGCATGAGTCATCAGAATGTAAGCACGGGAACCTTAATCCTGAGAGGAGGCTACTGGAGGTCAGAAACATATAGAAACTCTGGGGAAAAGCGATAAGGATGTAGATTGTGGATATCCTGGCAAATGAAATAAATAATTGCAGGCAGCTGAGGGGAAAAGGGGAGTTTTCTAATCTCATACCATATGGGAAATGGTACTTTCAAAACAGATGTTGCAAACGTAAGTAAGAACATGGAGAGAAAAAACATTCTCTTCAGGGTTAAGGCACTGACAGAAAGAAGTCTATGAATTCTTGTTAGAAGTATGGACTCATTTTGTTGCAGAAATCTAGTACAAATCAGTTAAAGCAAAAAGTAAGTTATTGACTCATCAAATTAAAAAACTTTAGGGCAAGACTGAATTGAAGTGATGTCATGATTAAAATAGCCTTTCTCATGTTTCTGTTCTGCATTCTGTTTTAACTTCATTATAAAGATGGCTCCCATTTTATGGGGGCCCTGTAGCTCGAGATTTACATCCTATGAGTTTCAGGCCAACAAAATAAATGTTCTGTTTCTCAGTGGTTCTAATGAAGGCCTATGAAACAAATTTCATTGGCTCACGTGTCCTGACTTGGGTCACATGTCTACCCCTCAGCCAGTCAGATGTGATAATCAAATTGGTCATTCCTGAATCACATGACAATTCCTGGACCTGATGATGGGGCAAGATCTCTCTATCTGTATTTCAACATGATTTGAGAGTAAGAGATGGGTTACTTGCAAAAGAAAACCAGGAGAGTATTACCACAAATAGGTGTGGAAGATGGGGGATAGATATTTGTTAGACCAGAACAATTGTTCAATTTATGCTTTAATTCTCTTGATTTTACTTGCCAGAAACCTGGCCATAAAGGAAGACTGTGAGATTGTGTTTCCCTCCTTCCCAGCCCTTTGCCTCAATCACCACAAAGAAATTAAAAATGTTTGAGGTGAGGGATATGCTAAATACCCTGGTTTGATCAATACACAATGTATCCATGTATTGAAACATCACAGCGTACCCTATAAACACGTGTAATAATTATCTGTCAGTTATAAACAAAATAAAATTTTTGAAAAACCCACATGCAGAGCTCTCCTGCTTGGCCTCATTTACCCTGCTTCCTGGCAAATATATGTCTCTTTACAAACATTCCATTAGTTTTAATGTTTGCCTGAAAGCTCCGATGTGCTTGAAGGGTTTCTTCAGGGTTCACTGACATCTCCCTTGAGTGCTTTCTGTGGGCTTTTCTATTCCTGTCTGTCCTCCTCCCCCGGAGGCCCATCACTCTTGGGACAACACTGGCTTCATCAATATTTCTTAACATGGTTTGACATTCTGTGTGTGTTCATTGAAGCAGCGAGAGAGACCTATGCAGGTCACCAGAATCTTGCTGATGTGTTGTGTCAAGTACTAGGGAGTCTATATAATAAACTGAGTGGCGGGCAGTGACATTCTGATTGCCTAGTTTATCATGGAACTAATAGGGGAGAAGAAGTATGTGGTGCTGGATTTATTGATGCAAGAGAGAAGGGATGGGCTGTTGAACATGTCTAGCAAAGTCTCTTAATTTTTATCTAAGTGGAAAAATATTGAATCTTGCAAACAGACCTATTCAGGAACCTCTGCAGTCCTTTCAGCTTGGGTCTCAGGTAAAGACAACACTCAGTGTCCACCTGCAGCTCACCAGCTCTACAAGGGGATCTTCTCACTACCTCCTGATGGAGCCACTCACTTCACCACTTATTCATGACATCAGAACTGCACGATTCTTTCTCAGTTACACTATTAGATATTAAAAGTGATGCAGTTCTGAGTCTACAGTGAGAGGTTAAATTCCTATGGGGCCAGTTAACTTTTCACCATTCCATGGCCTAGGAAATTCAATCCTTACCAGTCATTTTTAAAATAGGGTGAGTTTTCATGAGAGGGGTGGAAGAAGAAAGCATATTTAGATGAGTACAAAAGAATTTCGTCTGTGGGAAGAGTCTTCAGAATGCACAGTTTATTGACGATGGGTCTGTAGTACAAATTTGAATATAAAGCAGATCTAGCATCCAGAGCAGGAACCAAACATGAAGGGATGGTCAACCTTGCCTAAGCCTTCAGCCAAGGAGGAAGAAAGTAAAACTCCTGCTGTGAAGCCTTGGGAGAATTATGCCAATTTTTGTGGCCACCACAGGTTGAAGAAGTTTCTAAGGTCACACTTGCTCTTTTAGAATTCTTGGGCTATGAAAAGGCTCACGCAGACTAAGAGACTGAAATCTCCAGGCAGGCAGGCAATGTTGCATGTGACACAATGCTGGCATATAGCAGGCACTCAAAACAGTTAAGAGAAGAGAAAAAATTTCCTGTTTTTACAGTGTTTACATTCTGGGGATAGGGTGACAAAAATAAAATAAAGATGAGTAAGTAAAGTATATAGTATGCTAGCAAAAAAGCATTGTGGAGAAAAATCAAGTGGGAAAGATGATAGATGATGGGGACAATGGGGTTCCAATGTGGTAGGGTGGGCAGAGAAGGGAATTTGAGCAAAGAGCTCAAAGGAAGTGAGAGAGAATGAAACTCGTGCCTACCTGCAGGAGGAACAAGAGAAAATGCAATGGGTCTGAGACAGGGGCATGCCAGGTGTGTGCAAGAAAGAGGCACATGTGTCTAGAGCAGGAAGGGCAGAGTGCCTGAGGTAGTCACTCCTTTCCCATCCCAGGTCTTTATGATAAAATATCAGATATCCGATCGATCCTCCTTTCAGTGCTGCATCCTGCACAAAGCACGTGGGGTTTTCTGTTTGTTTGCATTTCTGCTTTTCTCATCATTCCCCAGACACAAAGACTCTCGCAGTTTTGCTCTGGGAAGGGGAACTACCTGTTTTGCACTTAGTAGTCATGCCTTGTTAATCTCTTTAATCTAGAGTAGATTTGTCACTTTTCTTTTTCATTTATGACATTGATGTTTTTAAACAGTAAAGACTAAGTATCTTATAGAATCGTCTTTGATCCTCATTTGTCTAAACTTTCCCTCATCGTTAGATCCAGGCAAAAGTCTGGGCAAAGCTTTACCACGAGGATAAGACTCTTCTTCCCACCGCTTCCCAGCAAGAGGCACATCCAAGTGTCCACTATTGATGGTGCCATATTGATCATTAGCTGAGATGGTCTCAGCAGTTCTTCTTTGTAAAGGTGCTCTTCCTGCTTTGTCATCAGTAAGGAATATCTGAGAAAGTGTGAGTATCCTATTTTCCAATTCCTTTCACCCAAAAGTTTTAGCAATAATCTATGATCCTATTCTTAGTGAACTACCACATTAGTGGTTTTCCCAAGGCGAGTTTTTCCTGTTTAATCATTTATCCTGTATACATTAGCTACTATTATTCTGTAAAGAAGAGTTATTCCTTGGTAAGGTATCTTTTTGGGAGGGGGCGAACAGATGGCATATCCTGAAACTTTCTTATGACCGTTGGTGTGGAAAATACTCGGAATATTTGTTGTGATTCAGAGATAATCTAAGTTAGCTATAAAATAAAATCATGTGCTTATTAGATGATGAAGAATGTGTTCAGCTGAATATCCTACCACTCTCTTTAAGAGAACAGAGCATACTATGGGATCCTGCTTGGCACTGGCTTTCTTAGTGCCTTTTCTCAGCTAGTTGGTCTGTCTTCTACCTGCTGTTTCTAGCAGCCATGGCTTTGATTGTGTTCTCACCAACTTAAGCTTACTAAGTCGATCTCTTAAAGGTTTTGTGACAGACTTGGGGGTGTTGTTGAGATTTTTAGTAACACACAAATCAAAGCACCAGGAGAATATAATTATAGATGCTAATCCAAACTCTGATGCTAACTAGCTCTGTGACTCTTTTTCAGCTTCTATGAAATGCAGATGCTAGACTTAGATTCTTTAAATTTTAATGCTGGTTTTTACTGGGAATCTACATCATTACACACTTTTACATAAAATGTGTTAATGGATTTCTGAGCATTTTATTCTGTCTTAATTATTTCCAGGTCTTAAAGACGACTTGTGAAATTTGCATTTCCTTAAAAGAAATTCCTTGAGGGAGAGGTCACGTTATAGGTGTGACATCTGATCTCATCCACATCGGCAACCTTTACTGAGGGCTTACTCTGTACCATATGCTGTGCCAAATGTTTTACATATGTTGTCTCCTTTAAACATTTTAATCTTCAATTAATCCAGTATAAGAGGTTATTATTATCTCAACTTTATTATTGTCTCAATTTTAGAGATAAAAAAACTGAAGTTTAAAAAAAGCTTGTCCGAGGTCAGTTAGGAAATGCTAGACTCAGTTCTCCAACTCAAATTTGTCTATTTCAAAGCCCCAGATTTACATCCTTGTGCTACACTTGTTCGTACATGGGCACAATAGGAGTGATAGATTACTGACCCTTTTGGGTGTCACTTACAAAAATTATTAGCCTTTCAGGAGGCATAGACTTCCGTCTTTAGAGCCACCCTCAATGCTCATTATGACCTTATCCAATGGAAACAGGCTCAGAGACCTGTCAGTGATAAGTTCTGATTTCCATGATTTCCCCTTCAAACTTGTATCCTTAAATGTTTTAATTTTTTATTTTAAAAGAAGCTATAGGATATTTCCTTTGTTTCTATGCTTTTTTTTTTTTTTTTTTTAAGTTTTGTTGAATTCAATCCCATGGGTTATTTTTCCTCAGGGCTATTAAAGCTGTAATGACATAAAAAAAACTAAAATATCTGTCCACAGTAATTCATAAATAAAAAGCATGAGCCCTGGATAACTTTCTGTCTTTCTGCTGTATAATTAATTTGAAAACTAACAATGGACTAAGATAAATTAGCTTTTCCCCCCTCACACCAAAACTTTGCTAGTGAAAAGTAGTCAGTCTTGAACTTTAATTACATTTCCTTATTAAAAGATGAAACTGGCCATCTATCCGCTGTGCTACTCAGGAAAAAGGAGAGAGAACTGTGCCTCAGACAGTTGCCTGGGCATCCTGGGTCTCCTGTCCTTCCCATTGCCTCTCCGAAGTGCTTCTTTTTGCTGACATACAACACATACAGATTTTAGAGGGGTGCCTGCTGGAAAGAAATTGCATGTATTAAATGGCTTGCATATACTCATATAATGTGCTTCCAGACATTTCTCTATGACCTTGAGTAAATAAAGAAATCCTTTAAATTGCTCTAAGTTTAAGGTAGAAAATCCAATTCAGAAAGGGTATATTTATATTGGCAGTCATTCTGCCAAACATGCAATCATGAGGAAAATGGAAAAAATAAATAAAAGAAAACCAAATAAATTCAAAACCTCCGTGTTGAGATCAGACAATCATATACATCTATTGTGTGCCTGCTGTACCTTTGGTTGGTCCTACAAGCCTTAGGATAAGAGAAAAAGACAGCAGATGTGAACTCTATCCTCATGAGAATGTATGCACACACACATGCACATGCATAGGAATATATATATATATATATAAATATATATGTATGAATATACAAATTTTTTTGTTATTTTATTTTTAAATTGAGATAGTAATCATACATTTATGAGATGTAATGTGATGTTTTGATATATGTATACATTGTGGAATGATTATATCAAGCTAATTAACATATCTATTGCCTCAGATACTTATCATATTTTGCAGTGAGAACATTTAAACTCTATTATTTTAGTAATTTTGAAATATACAGTTCATTATTATTAAGTATTGTCACTGTGCTGCACAATAGATCTTGAAAACTTACTCTTCCTGTCTCACTGAATCTTTGTACCCTTTGGTCAACATCTCCCTATTCCCCACTCTCCTCCCCACAGTGTCTGGTAACCACCACTATACTTTCTACTTCTATAGGTTTGACTTTTTTAGATTCCACATACAAGTGAGATTGTGATCTTTGTCTTCCTATGCCTGGCTTGTTTCACTTAACATAATGTCCTCCAGGTTTACCCATGTTGTCTTTCTGTTTTAAGGCTCCTGATATTCCATTGTGGGTATATAACACACTTTCTTTATCCATTTTTCTGCTGATGAACACTTAGGTTGATTTTTTTGACTATGGTGAATGATGCTGTGATAAACGTGGAAGTGCAGATATTTCTTCAATATACTGATTTCATTTCTTTCGGATATATACCCAGAAGTGAGATTGCTGGATCATACGTGTATTAGTCAGTATTCTCCAGAAAGAGTGGGATGTATATATAAATATATGAGAAGGAATTTATTAGGGGAATTGGCTCACCTCGTTGTGAAGACTGAGGAGACTCACGATAGGCCATCTGTAAACTGGATGCTGGTAGCATGGCTCAGTCCAAGTCTAGAAGCCTCAGAACCAGTGAGGCTGATGGTGTGATTCTCAGTCCAAGGCCAAAACCTTGAGAGCCAAGGGTGCTGTTGTAAGTCCTGGAATCCAAAGGCTGAAGAGTGTTGAGTTCAGATGTCCACAGACAGGAGAGAAGAGTATATCCTAGCTCCAACACAGAAAGAGAGAGATTCACCTTTTCCACCATTTTTATTCTCTTCAGGCCCTCAGCAGATTGGATGGTGCCCACCCATACTGAAGACAGATCCTTCCCACCTAGTCCAGTCAGTCCCTGTCAGGCTGGATCACAGACCCCTGTGCCCCATCATGTGCTTGTCCCTGTAGTGCTATCATATCAACTACTAGCCACGAAAACCCCACCCATACACATGTCTGGTTAGTAGTCATCACTGGGGTGATTTTCCACAGGAGTCCTGCAGCCACACTGGTAGGAAAATTGGTGCATATTCAGCAAGCTGACAGATTGGCCACATGAACATATGTACGTGTCCATTGACTCTGGTGCCTGCAGCCACAATATTATGGGTGAAAAGACAAAAAGGTCATTGGCACTAATAGAGGGCATCCTCATCCCTCTGGCAGAACACATGCCAGCTTACCATCCTGGAAAGAATGGGTGCAGGAATGGGTGCTGTGGCTCTGTGCAACAGAGCCTCCATTGGAGCAGGCCCGCCCTTGCGGGGTCTCTCAGTTAAGATCCTGACTGTTGGTCATAACTGCCGTGTCTAAACCTTCAGGGTTGGGGGTTAGGCACATATCCTTAGTCCCTTTTTCAGAAGACTACTGTACCGTTCAACTATTCCACTGCCTAGGGATGATACGGCACATGTAACGTCCACTGAATGGACATCTGAGAAGTCCTCTTCTGTACTTTATGTCCAGTAAAGTGTGTTCCATTATCACTCTATATGACCAGGGGCTGACTGTACATGGCTATGAGGCTATTCAACACCTTAATAGTGCTTACCTGGTCTGGGGCCTTGCAAGGTCATATAAACAGAAGACCAGTGGCTGTATCAACAGCTGTGAAGATATACCTGTAGTTCTCTGACTTTGGCAGTGATCCCACAAGATCCACCTGCCACCATGTTAGGAGCATCCTTCTCTTGGGTTTTCTGCCTATCTGCACGTGGCACCGGGCGAGCCATCAAGGGTACATCTGCCCATCAGGGGCATTCTTTCTCGGGTTTATGCAGTACCTGATGAGCCAATGACCACACAGTCTTGCAGCCAGCATGCTGCATTCTCCAATGTAGCCACCCAGCTATATCAGCTGCTGGAGTTCTCTCCAGCCACCTTGCCTTATTCAGCACATCAGCTTCATCATTGCCTGGATTGGCTAAGGGGAAATGTCCTGTGACATGGAAAAGACTTACTACCTTTCCATGTCCTAATTCCCATAACTTTTGCCACAGGGGTTGGTGATCTACTGGCCACAGCTGATACTTCCAAGTAGATATCCAGAGGGTAAGGCCCTTATATATGGCCCACTCATATTGTTCCAAATGGCCTAGCAGTGCTGGAGCCACCTTCGCTAAACCTGCAAGAGAATCTGAGGTTAGTAAGAAATGTATATAATAAACCATTGTAACCATGCTGGGCCTAGTCCACCTGGCTAGGTGCTTAGCCACTAAACCATGACAGATGTTTGGGCTATGCAGCTAACCTTAGGGCAACGTTTGAAAAATCCAGTGCCTTTCCTCCCAGGTGAAGACAAATTGATCTTGGTTGTCAGCTGAGATCAGGATAAAGAAAAAAGCATTTGCAAGGTCCAGTACTTAATGATAATTTTCTAGCTGAGTTGTCAGCCAGTCCATCAAGTTGTGAACCTAAGGCACAGCCACGTGCAAAAGGAGGTACTACTTTGTTCACTTCCTGATTATCCACAATCACCCTCCAGGTGCCGTCAGGTTTTTTCACTGGCCATACTGGGGTGTTAAAGGGACTGTGTGTGGGACGAATGATGCTGACCTTTTCTAGATCCAATATAGTGGCACCTATCTTTGCATGTCTTCCCAGCAAGCGATACTCTTTCACATTGATCACACGCTTTGACTTGGGTAACACCTGTGGATCATGCTTGACATGTGCCCTCAGTACAGGCTTTACTGTCCATAGTCACAGCTAGAATTCTCCAACCATTGTTCACAGGTGTTATCCATAAAGCACATCTATACCCAAGATGTATTTGCATACAGGAGATACGTACACAATATATACACGAGGGGGCGATCGTTCAATGCTCAGCAGCAAAGGCACAGCTTTGACTATAATAATCTTTCCTCCATAACCATCAACACTCACTCTGGCCCCTGGAAACTTATCTGGCTTGCCATATTTCAAGCCACAGTCTGTACCGGTGTCCACCAACACTAACATACACTGTACATTTGTCTCAGACCAATGTATCACCAGTTCAACAAGAGGTCTCCGGTCCTTATCTGCCCCTAAAAGACGAGCACCTCGACCTGGTCCCTAGGCAAAAGAGAACAGTCCATCTGTCTCCACAAAAGTAACCAAAAAATCTTTTAAATTCACTGGGCATACCTTGCCACCTGTTTCCGGACATTTAGTGAAATGCTGTTTGGGACTCAAATTGCTGCCACAAGGCAGACAAGACCGCATTTGGTTGCCGGTCAATTTTTTCCCTATCAACTCCTGCCACAGGCAAGTCAAACTCACTCTGGCCAACTGCATATGGCTGGTCTTGCTTGGTTACTTCGGGGTAAAATCCTGAGCATTTCTTGGGGATTTAGTCTTCACCACCTTTTGGACCCCCTTTGCTAGTCTCCTCCCCTTTGCTTCACCCAGACTGGCCATCGTGGTTGTCACTTCAGGTATAGGATGACTAACATATGGGGCCAGTATGGCAATCAGTGACCCAAAGGATGTTGGCGGGCATTTTGCAGCACTATGTCTCTCATGCTGCCGGTAAAACGTTCATCGTCTGGGCCATAGGTGTTCACATTAAACATGGACTGTCGCATCCCCAGCTTCTGAATTATTTGAACCAGCTTGGCATAAGTTTGCCACCTACTCACAGTTTTGGGTAGTTCTCCAGCATTTGTCCACATGGTCTGGATGGCTGCATTCACCAATTCTATCAAGGAGTGGTTATCCTGTCCTGGTGCATATGGCTGTTCTGTAATCGCTGCCACAGGTACAAATGCATGGTGATGGAAGCCAACTTTTCCATCTCCTCACCAGAGCACATCATGCCATCCAGCCCTAGGTCCCACAGCCACAAAAGCCAAGCAGCTAGGGATTCACCCTGTTTCTGGCAAAACTGTTTCCCCAGGTCCACCAACTCAGCTTGAGCATATGGGACATAACTAGTGAATTGGGCCACTTGTGGATTGCCTACCGGTTGCCTGCCTTGTCCTATGGGCTGTTCATGCTTCAGTTTCTGATGCACAACAGGCTGTGCCAGGGGATGCACAGTCTCCCTCAACTCACCATTGGGTTCATCATCATCCCTGGTGTTGGAAGCAGGAGTGAACTGTTGCTGTACTTAGCCTCCAAAACAACTGCCTGCGCTTCCAGCAAGTCTGTTTTCTGCTGCAAATCTCGAGGCCACACCACTTCACGGAGTGCCTGGTCCATGTTGACTTATAGTACAGTGAGCCAACAGCCAGACCCCGGACAACAGGAAAGCAGTTGCTGGGTACCACAAACTTGAGGGTAGCCACATTTTCTCCCCCTCTCGAGGGGCTAGTGGCTCCCTTACCTGCTCATAATCCTGATGACAACTTCATCAATTGTCTGGCTAGATCACAGACACCTCTGCTCCGTCCTGCGCCGTCCTGAGTCAGATAAGTGAAAGAAAAATCGAGTAGCCACTGGCGAAGTGGACATCCTTTATTCTTCAGATGCAAGCTCCACCAACCAGCTGTTCAGAGCTGCTGCCTCCCATAACAAGGTAC
The DNA here is from genome assembly GCF_027409185.1 of Cynocephalus volans. Lineage (NCBI taxonomy): Eukaryota > Metazoa > Chordata > Mammalia > Dermoptera > Cynocephalidae > Cynocephalus > Cynocephalus volans. The sequence continues at coordinate 139,101,661 of NC_084466.1, read as the reverse complement.
ACAATAGCGGCAACGAGCCAAGGGGGACATGCCATGCATGCGCACTGACTCTACTCTTACATAACTTGTTTACAATGGATGTGCTGAATCATACACAGCTGGATATGAGGTGAGAGGGCCTGACCAAACCAACTCCACTTTCCTCACAGGCCCATATGCTAATCTCTTCTGGAAACACCTTCATTGATAGACCCCAAAAGATTGCTTTACCCAGTTTCCAGATGTCACTTAATCTAACCAAGTTGACACCTAAAATTAATCTTCGTGATAAGGTAGTTCTATTTTTAGGTTTTTGAAGGACTTCCATGCTCTTCTCTATCATGGCTATACTGCTTTACATTCCCACCAACAGTGTTATAAGGATTCCCTTTTCTCCACATCCTCACTGACACTTGTGATTTTTGTCTTTTTGGTAATATTCATCCTAACAGGTGTGAGGTGATATCTCATTGTGATTTTAATTTGTGTTTCCCTGATGGTTAGTAACCTTGATCATTTTTATATTGACTTTAATATATTGTACCTACTCTTGATAAGCACTTAAGGGCATTACCTTACTTATTCCTCCAAATAGTATACAAGGTAATAAATGCCAAATGTTCATGATCCTTAAGTGTCCATTGGCTGTAAACAGTATTCACTGTGTGCTCAAGCTGAGTTGGGGATGAAAGCCGTGGATGGGTTTATTATCTAGTTAGGAAACAAAAGAGAACTCACATACAATGTTATAAGTAACATGAGACAGTTTATTATTAAATACAAAGTTGGGTGATATAGTCTGCTATATGAATTTAAGCAGAGACAGAGATCTGTTAGGCAAAGCTACAGGCAAATAAGCAGCATAAGGAAGACCACTAATATGGGAAAAGAGCCAACTCTATTGTAACCTTGCCAATTAGAGTTATTTATTGCATGTTGAGGTTAGGAGGATGGGATTGGAACTTAAAAAGTTATTGTGGAAAAATGTAGAGACCCTTGAAGAGAAATAGAAATGGGCTTTTCTTGTGTGGGATCATACACTTTAAGGACAATTGAGGGCTGAAGTTCCTGGGGGTAAACTTGATACCACCAGAAGAATGAGTTAGAGACTCAGTGTTTCCAGAGATATCCTTTTGATTTACTTGTAATTTTTTTAAGTTTAAAATAGTTTGAATAAATTATATTTTGTCACTGGTAACAAAATTAAGATCAGCTACAGAAGAATGGAAGCAACAAAAAATGACTAAAGGCCAGGGACCCTCCAGCAGAGGAATTGGGAAAATTATTAAGAAGGGATAGCTCTAATTTTATCATATTTATAGAAGAGAAACATCTTTGACTTTAATTACTTACTCAGTAAAATATTTTGCTTATACCTCACTTAGAGACCCTGTGAAAGTCTACCCTAGCTGAGTAAACTTTGAGATCGCCAGATGAAAGATTAAATAGGAGAAGGCTCATATTTATTATTTGTCATCCAAGACCAATATTGTCTCACTGTATTTTATTTCAAAATATTAAGGTTTTGTGGATGCTGAGAAGAAATATATTTCCAATAATCAAGCATCATTTATTTAACTTAAACTGGCTGCAATGTGATTTATTTTATGAGTTATTTTACAAAATGCTGCTTTTAGGATAGACCCTGCCTCCATGGTCCATGTACCCCCATCTCTTCTGTCCCTTCATCAGTCTGGCCTTTGCTTCTCTCTCTCTCTTTTCTTCTGTCTTATGAGAGAGAAAGGGAGAGAGAACAAGAGAGAGGAAGAGACAGAGAGACAGAATATGCTTAGAACTGGGCATATGACTGATTGATAGGTAGCCTGCACATTATTTTCTTAGGGGAATATCATGATATTTATGTTGGTATATATCCACTAAATGACACAGTTCCCGTTCTTCATTTCCCACATAAACTGAAAGCAAGCAGCGATTTGCTTGGCATCACATCTTAAATGGAAGTAAATGCTGCTGTGAAGCTCTAGCTTGTGATGGTCGTATCTTACCCAATTAAGGCTGAAGTAATGGGTGAAGGGAGGTAAATTTGAGTTTATAATGAGGATGACCCTTTATCACCCCCGACAGATTCTGAGCTCTGAGTAGGCAGTAATGAAGCAAGGGCCTCAGGACGCATAAACACATATATTAGCTTCCTAGTAACAGATCTTTATTGTAACTATGCTGGGATAAACCCCAGAACGCCCATGTAAGTTTCAAGTCCCAGAACTCTTATGGAAATTACTCAAGTGGGGAGGAGACAGGAAAAACAATATTAGTGTCCCTTTCAAGAGGCAGCTTTTCCCTCAGGTATCTTCTGAAATGTAGAGCATGTTTGAGGGGACTACCGACACTGTTAAAACTTGTTCAGATTGGATCTCGAGAAAGCCTTCGGACAGGGATGATTAGGACCAAACATCTAGAGGGGAGGAGACATAAGGGAGGTGATCACGTGAAGAACTGTCTTGTAGGATAAAAGAGTGGCCAGTAGAATCTAAAGGGCAGGAGGTAGATAAAGGACATGTATAGCCACACATGAAAGAAAAATGCCAACTGGCATTGTTTTCCTTATTCAGTTTTCCTCCCCAGTTGCACAAATGCCCCTTTAGTCATTTTGAGCAAGGCCCCTTATGACTCTTGAATATATCTATATTTATTATAGAGAAGGGACTTAGAAGATGCTTGAAGAAATATTAGTCATTTTTTGTTGTTATTTTCCTACATATCTTCACTGCGTTCCTCTTCTAAAATTCAACTTCTTCCCTAATCTGTGATTCAAAATAATGGCCCCAGCCTGGGTTTCCATGAGAGCGATATCAGGTAAGTTTCCTCTCGTGTGCTCTAGTCTAATTACTCTAGTGTTGGGAAGGATTCTAAGGTATGGCCTGGGCTCAGAAATAATGTTGATGACATCATGTACACCGGAGAGAAAAGTACCATTGTCTGTGCCATGCATTTCCCAACGCTGCATCTTAAAAAATATACATAGGGACAAACATGATTTAAAAACCTATTGTAGAAATTATATGTCATCAAACTGTTGCTAGGAATCTGGAGTCTGCAACCAGCATAGCATTAAATCACATGTACTATGTCGACCCTCCACACTCTTAAGGGAATCTACTCAGATGTTTTTGAAAATTCTCAATTTTGGTAACAGTGTTTGACGCTTATTTAGCATTTACAGTGTGCCAGACACTATCCTAAATTCTTTATATGTATTCCCTTTTTATATCTTCAGAATAGCCTTATGAAGCAGGTGCTTTTGTAAATAAGGAAATAGGCTTAGATAAAGTTACTGTTTTTGGTTACAAAGCACAGTTAACTTCTTTGCTGTTAGATAATAGTACTTATTTAGATAAAAATGCAGAATAGTTAGGTGGTAACAACTACCAACCCATAAATTGCTCTTTCATACTAATGAGTTAGCCTCAGAATTGACTAGTTAAAATTCTGGCTAGATGTTTTGCATACACTCGTTTAATCTCCACAATGATTTTATTGGGTAGCTGTGAATATTCCTAAACAGTGAGTGGAAGGGTCAACAGCAAATAGTTAAAACTGAATTTGTAGCACCAAGGAACAATTATATTCCCAATTATCTTTCATGACTACCTTCAGAGCATAGCCTTTTGAGAACAGAAAAACACGTGTTCAAGACATTAGAGGTACATGTTTATTCCCAGGAATGGAACCATTCAATAAAACTGTGCTGTAGTATCAGTATACAGGGGATCTGGAGTAGTGAAGTGCTATATTTATTTGCCTTTATTATCAGAAAATATCAAATGCAACTTCAATGAAGGTAAATATTTTATAAGTGTAACTTGTTTTATAATTTATTATGTTTGTCTTTTTTCTTTTGCCAATTTATTATGGTTGTTTTAAGGACCAAAACCGGAAATGAAATAAAAGAGTTAGCAGAGAAGGGAAAGATCTTCTGTCAGCTGTATCAGCATTCCCTCACCTATACTGTCTCTAGAGAATCTAGTTCTAGTTCAAGTTGATTTATTTTCATTAGAACTTTCAATCACCGTTTCTGTTCTTGCCCAGTGAGGTCAAACCATGCTGTGTTCATCCTCAGTCCATGTACTAGGAAACTCATATGCAGATGGTCAGTCATTCACACAAATAGGCAACGGGCCCCATGAATAATTTATTTTATTTATTTATTTATTTATTTTTAAAAATAATTTAGACATTATTGTTGTTAATGTAGTAATGCTTAGCTGCTTCCACCATTTCTCACATGTATCTTCTTTGAAAAGGCAGGAACTATGCTACTTAGTTCCTATAGTTGTTCTGCTGCTTCTTCTGAGAAATGGTGAGAATCCTGGGAAGTCCCCTCTATGGGCAGAAACCTAGTCATTCCTGCACAATGTTTCTAGAAAGAAAATGTCTCATAGCTAACAAGTGGCAGAAAAGAGCTATAAAAGGCCTAGGTACCAAACAGAAAGTACTGAAACTTTCTAGGTGTAACAGTTAACTGTAAATGAAACAAAAGATAAGGGTAGCAAGCACTAAGCAATAGTGAACAGAGCAAGACCCAAGGTTCAAATCCATGACCACTTTTAACCAGCTAGGTGACTCTGATCAGGTTATTTAGTCTTTCTGAGACTGGCCAATCATCTGTGAAATAGAGACTATGATACACAGGGTTGTAGTGATTGTTTAATGGCATAATGTTCATGCAGTGTCTGGCGCAATGTCTGGCACATGATTTTTTTAGTAAAGACTATTTCTTTTCTTGGAACTGCCTGGTTCCTCAAAAAGAAATACAGAATTTAATCTTTTCTTCAAACCTGTAATACTTCAGGAGAGATTCCTTTGATTACGGGAGGGGGGCGGGCAGAAGAAGAAAAAGAAAACAAAGAATACATAGACAAAACAAAAGCAAAAACAAGAGGGAGGTCCCATTCCTTTGTGGGGGATGTTGACATCCAGCTTCGGATGGAATAGAAGGGTTGTCAAGTTTCTTATTTTTCCCAGGTCACTGACAATCAATTTATCTGATTCCCTCTAATTGTTTGGCTTTCCTCTTTCCTTGATAACAGCAAATAAATGGCCCTTTAGGACTCCTCTTCCCCCATATTCCTTTCTCTTTTCTGTCCAAATGATTCAGGTGGGTTGGTTCCCAGTTCCTGTTTCTAGGGTTAGGAACAAACAAGCTTGATCAACACAAACTTTCAAGAATATTTCATTTGCAACTATTAGAAGGAAATTATTTTTCTTAAGAGATGGTAAGCCAGGGGCCACCAAAAAGAAACACTCCGTCTGTGAAGTAGTCTGATAGAAATAGAGGGGCGTTGCATGCTTACATAGACACATGCACAGGGCACTGTAGGAGCACAAACAAGGGTCATCCAAGCCAGCCTTGCTTCAGGGAATCACAGAAGCTTTCCAGGAGTGAAGGTCTGAGTGAGTTAGATAAAACAAAAATGCAGATAATTCATGCCATCGAGAAGAAAGGCATGTGCAAAGATGTGGTATAAAAGATATTTGAAGTTTCGAAGATAGAAATGAAGAATGACTGGTTTTAAATAAAAAGGACTGGAGACACATTGTGAGCAAGAGCCTCACATTCTGTGAAGCTGTAGGACCTCATATAATTTGTTTGGATTTATTTTTGAATCTCCATCCCTTAATTGCAAGAGTGAGTTATGATGTCAAAGGCAAATAAGTAATTCAGATAATACAAGCTCTAACTTCTAAGGAAGGAGACCTAGAATCTTGGAATAATATATCAATCCAAGGAAATAAGATGAGATGCAGTCAAAAAGAGATGTGGTAATGAGTAGAATCTATCACTCGTCAGATGGTTCCAAATTCTTAGTAGGTGAAGAGAAACATACATTTTTACTTCTATGATTTTGCTCAAGCAGTACTCTTGGGTGTAGGTCAAAAGCCCCTTGCTCCCCGCTTCCATGCCTCCGTTCTCTATCTTCCCTTCTTTAAAATCTGTCAGGCAACCTGCTGTACGGAGCTATGGGTATATTTTTCGTACCTGTACTTGAATTCCCATTATGATTCAAATGTGGTTTTATAATTTTCTTTATTCACATACATAATGTCTGTACATGAAGAAACTCCCCTAAGTGAGAGAAACTCTACGTATTTGGAAACCACTCTGTTGGGAAATCTTCAAGACCAGCCTTCCCTGTGCCCAGAATTCATAGTTTCAGTTGATCTGTGTTCTAGCCACAACATACTTCTTCCTTTGTAATGTTTTCTGAACAAATATCTATTGATTTACAATTTTATTTTGGGTTTCAAACTAGGCATAGGAATGCAGTTTCAAACAAAGACAAGATCTGAATAATTTCCAATCTGATATATCCTCTCTTATATACACAATGTTCTTTTTTTAAAATCTCATATTGCAGTTATTGTAAACAATTGTTGTAGTAAAAGTGAACATGGGTTTTGGAGACAGGCAGTCCTGGATTCAAACTGGGGCTCTAACACTGATACATGTGTGAACTTCAAATATTTATTTAATCTCTCCAAAGTTGAGTTTCCTTTTTTAAAAAAATGAGAATAATAATACTGTATTTACACTAAATGTTAAACAAAATAAGGCACATAAATTGCTTCATCTGTTATATAGAAAGAAGCCACAAATATTGCATTTACCTTCTTCCTACTAACCTGAATTCTTTTTAAGGCAGCAATCTGTTGTGGTTTGATCTAAATATCTTTCAAAGTACCCAGCTGAGTGCTGAGCAAAGAGTGGGGATTCAATAAAAAGTGATAAGATGAATAACAAGAAATGTACACTGGAAGTAGTAACGTAGATATTTGGAATATATGGAAGAGCTGAGAGCAGGTAGAGAATTGAAGAGTGTGTGTGCGTGTGTGTGTGAGAGAGAGAGAGAGAGAGAGAGAGAGAGAGAGAGAGAGAGAGAGAAGTGCTGAGACTGAGATGTCAAACTAAACAAAACGTCACTGTTTTACCAAAGTACAGTTATAATTGTTATAATTTAAAAATGAGAATATGAACTGCCTTCTGTCGTTTGGTGGAGGGAAGGTGGTTATATTCCTTTTAGGAATATAAAACCAGCATCTGATTACAAACTAGGAACCAGATGTGATGGTGACGCTTCTTTCAGGAGCCCATGCTGTTCTCCGTTGGATCACACAGCCATACGGGGAGGGTATCTGCTACGGTGGGCAAGCAGGAAGCCTTGCTTTGATCCTCAAGTCAGGGACGTGTCTCAGAGAGTTGGCATGTTCTGTGCTGAGTTGCTCTAATCACCTAACCTACAATCTCCCTAGAATTAATCTTTTTCCCAGGTGCTCCTGATGCTACACTTAAATGCTTCCTGTGGCTGTGGAAATTATATGGCACAGTAACTAATTAAAGCTTATAAAATTAAAAAGGGAGTAGGGAAGTAGCCCTAGACTAACTACTGAGCAGACAGAGTCAGGAGCGGACCTGAGCTAATCGGCTTCCTGACAGGGTTCTTCTCCAGGGTCACCAGGTAGCCTTTTATTTTTATGAGTGTTTGCCAAGATTAGAGGCTACTTGAAAACCCCAGGTACAGTATGAAGTGGCTGAAGAGAATAAGCTGCAGCAGGCCCTGAGGTTTCTGGACTCAAAGAGGATGTCATCTAAGAAGATATGGTGCAGTTTAGTTTTAATTATTTTACTTACTCAATTTCTCCTATACTTAGCCTATACCTAGGGAAAAGTGCCTGTATTTGTACTTTATGAGTAATGTGAAGCTGAAACTTGGAAGTATTTGCTCTTTCAAGAATTCTTAGATTAAAACTCAAGTGTCTCAATGCCCAAAGCTGAGACTGTACCTATGATATCTCGCAGCCAGATCATTAATAAATGCTTATTATTTTAATTACTTCTGGAACCTGTATTTGATTCTGTCATTGTTCTCATTAATTTTCTCTAATCTCTTTAATCAGATAACTGATCAAACACAGATATATGAAGCAGATGTCTTACCTTAAAGATCTTTTTACTCTCCAAAATTCCTAATAATAATATGTTTTCAAAAGTATATCTAACAATATATTCTGAACCAGATGTGTTGTAGAAAGTAGTTATACAGAGGTAAGCCTGGGCTGTGATCTAAGAGACATTTTCTTAAAGAATGCAACATATGACTGGACTCTTAGATAAATGCAATTTATATGGGTAGAAAAATGGAATAAGCACTTACAAGCCTGGATGATACTTGTCTACTGATGTCTACTGATGCAGAATCTTAAATGGTGGACGAGGAGGGATCAGTTTGTATCTATCAGAGGCTTCAACCTGGGAAGAGAGAAATAAGAGTAGCCATGGTTATGCCAGATGAAGATTTTGATTTGGTGCTGAGGGTGTTAGATTTTTATTCAATGGGTAAAAGGGAATCATTTATTGGAGGAACAACTTTGGAAATTAATTCTGCCTTGAGTATGCTGATCATGAATTAAAATAATGGCTTGAAGTGTGAGCTTCACATTGTATGAAGTTGCTAATGGCTCACAGATGATACAATGGAGACCTAAATAAGGGAAGAGAACAGAAATAAGGAAGGGGGATTCTAGACATGCTGTAAAGAACAATCTCTGTGCCTGCACTCTTTTCAAGAGTTCCTGCTTTTTCTTGTTTTCTTTTCTCATGAAGCCTTGTGCATGTTGTATACATGGTGAGCACTTTGAGCTGCAGAAAGAAAAATTGCTTTAGATTAAAGAATGTTGGGTTGAGAGAAGAGCTTTGTTCTATTTTTTGGATTTATCACTTACTGGGCATGCAACAAAAGAAAATGTTCTAGGACTAAGTTTCCTCTTTTGAAATGGTCTCATGGGGTTGCGGTTGGTATTTCTAGCTTTACAACCCTCCACGTTGTCCCCAGGTGATTGTGTTTATACCCTGGTTTCTGTTACCATTAAATAGTGATGATTTCCAAACTATGTCTTTAAACCATATTTCTGTCCAAAATTCCAGACCATTCTATTTACCTGTTTCCCTGATCTCTAGCCTGATGACCACAGATGTCACAAAATTAATAGGTCAAAAAAACAAGAAAAACATTTGTTCTCTCTTCCTCCTCCTCACCACCAAGAGCGTACCACTCCTCCTGCACTCTTTATCCTAATGAATGACGTCTCTACTTCAAACCTTTGCTTTCCCAGAGGAATTTGTATTGTACCTTAATTATCAGAAGCTTAAAGATGGTTTAAGAATAATAGGTTAACTCTTCCAAAAGTTGTTTTGTGTTATTACATATAATAATACTGCTATGGTCTGAATGTTTGTGTCACCCCCAAATTCGTACTTTGATACCCCATCCCCCAAGATTATGGTATTAGGAGATGGGGTCTTTTGGGAGGTGGACTAGGTTGTGAGGTTGGAGCTGTCATGAAGGGAATAAGTGCCATTATAAAAGAGGACCCACCGAGATGCCTTGCCCCTTTCACCATGTGAGAGTACAGCTAAAAGGCACCATCTGTGATGAAGTGTGCCCCAACCAGCCACTAATGTCATCTTGATCTTGGATTTCACAGCCTCCAGAACTGTGAGAAATAAATTTCTGTTATTTATAAGTTACCCAGTCTAAGGTCTTTTTTATAGAAGTACAAATGTACCAAGAGGGATTCCTCGTATTTGTATGACCCTATATCATTTATAAAGTGTGTTTTCAAAGATCCTATGGCCTAAAAAATCAAGTTTAATGATAAAATTTAGTCTGCAATAAGTGGTTATCAGGAAAAAAAGCGTTGAGAAAGTACCAGACATCAATTACAAATTCAACATCCACATGATCACCTGTCTTTTCCGACCAAAAATTGTCTTGAAATTACCTTGTGTGTTTAGTACTTTGCTATTGTCTACTAAGTACTTATTTATTTATTTTTTAAAGAATGGATGCTTGTCTAATGTGCATTGTATTTACACAGTGATTAATGTGACTCAAGGATGAAAGGATATACATGAACTCAGACATTCACACCTTTTCATTAGAAGTGCTTGTTAAAAAAGCAGATTCCTGGGTACTAACCCCAAGGATTGTGAGTCAATACACAAGCAGCAGAAACAGCTATCTCCCAAACATAAAACTCCAGGATACCATATGGTAGCACAGACTGAGGAAACTAGGCACTGTCCCATGATTTAGAAAATTCTTCATTCATTCTCTTTTCTTCAGCTATGTTTTCTATGTCTTCCACTTAAAAATCACAAAGCACCAGAGGGGCTCCTGACTCTGTAGAATCTCCAGGATCATGACATGAGAAATCTAATAGAGCACTAGATGTATAACAAAAAATTAAATTTAGTCCCCCTTTGAATGGATATAAATAATGAATTTTTAGTCTACCTTCCTTGACCTAGGGTAGAAAGGATCCCTAAAACAGTCCTGAGGAGTTATTATTACCATAGTTGACCTCTGTTAAGGATGATATTAAGATTTGGCCCAATGAGATTGTGGCTTCTCATTTTATTTTTTATTACTTCTACAAACTGCAGTGGTTGTCCATCATTCAAGCAGATATTTTTCTCAGCATTAAGCTTTAGCATGGCTGCCCTTATGCTAAGCTAATATTTGTGGTGCTCTGTCAATGAAAGGATGCTGGATTTTATCAAATGCTTTTTCTGTATCTATTGAGATGTTCATGTTTTTCCCCTTTATTTTACTAATATGGTGTATTATTTGATTTTTGTAAGTTGAACCAACCTTGCACTCCTGTGATAAATCCCATTTTGTCTTGGTGACTAATTCTTTTATTTTTTTCTGGATTATTTTTGATATACTGCATGTGTAGTTGTTTTATTAATTTTATTTTGGGATTTTTAACTCTAGGGTATAATAGTACAAATTAATTTTTGAATTCTCTTTTTTATATTTATTTATTATTACAGAAATTTTAAAAAATTCAGTATCAGTTTTGAAACTCTGAGGCTCAGGTCTTTTCATTAGAATTGCTTGTTAAAAAGGCATTGGGTACTCCCCCACAAGGATTGTGAGTCAGTACATTTTGCTTTGGTTCTTTGGTTCAGAATCACCCTTTGTTTGTTTGTTTTACCAATAAGCTTACGGGGAGCCATTGGTGCCTTAGCCAATTCTATTCAAAGATCTACATGGTATAAAAAAGCACCCTCTCAAAGAATAAGAACATCTCTGCATCTTAACCTGAATTTTCTACTTTCACGCTTGCCACAGAGCCCTCAGATATCTGCCATAAGACATAGGATTTTTGTCCCAAATCAAAGAAAAAAAATATTGAGAAAGCGAAGTTGCAGAACCTGTCTGCCTATAGTGAATTAGGGGCCTAACATTTCTGCACAGGAGAATTTTCCTCCTGGATGATTATCAAAGGTAAAGCCAAGCGTTTGAGTGAGCAATCTGTTTTTCAATGCTCTTCAAAAGATTTGAAAAGGATCTCAGTTACAATCCTATTGCCATTGATTTACCAAGTAAAGTATGAAATTTGATTATACAATTGTGTGTATACACACACATATGCCAGTCAGTGTTAATAGGGCTCAAAAACATTTAGTCTCACTCAGGATTCAACCTAAGTGTATGATTCAGAGGTCACTTTGCATGTAGGAAATGGGATTGAGTTGAGTTGGGCTAGCATTTTGAGATGTTTCAGTAACTCACCTAGTGCTTGACCATGAGAGAGTGCTCATTACCAGCCCAGTGAGTCTTTTGTTTTGAGCAATTCCAGCAATTAGGGCCAAAAGAGTTACATGAGACATAGAGGGTATGGCTAGTGTCACCATGGTAAGAGCCATTATCAGGTTCCAGGAAACCTGGACTCTACTGTCTAGTCTGCAAGAAATGTGTATAGTTAACATTTATTAATAACTTGTACTTAAACCACCACTCCACACTGTTCCTGCCTGAAACGTTAGGGGACTCAGATATCTCATTTCCATACAATTAAAGCACCATGATAAACGTATATACCTACAAAGGCAAGCCAAGTTACATGGAGAGAGCAATCCCTTCTACATGGCACAGGCACTGCTGAACTCCATGGAAAGTGAGAATGTGGACCCAGAACTGCAAGAATTCTACATATCAAAAGAAGCTAAAAACCATAACTTTAATATAAAATCTGAATTTTAAATACTATTTCAAAAAATTTTTCAAGTATGTCTTCCTTTGAGAAATGCCTATTCAGCGCTTTTGCCTATTTTTAAATCAGGTTACTTATTTTTTTGCTAAGTTATTTGAGTTACTTGTATATTCTGGATACAATCCCTTTTCAGATGCATAATTTTCAAATATTTTCTCCCATTCTGTAGGTTGTCTTTTCACTCTGTTAATTATTTCCTTTGGTGTGCAGAATATTTTTAGTTTTTTATAAGCCCATTTGTTTATTTTTTCTTTTATCACCTGTGCTTTTGACATCTTATTCATAAAGTCTTTTCCCAATCCTACATCCTGAAGCATTTCCCCTATATTTTCTTTTAGGAGTTTTATAGTTTCAGGTCTTATATTTAAATCTTTAATCCATTTTGAATTGATTTTCATATATGGCAAGAGGTACAGGTCTAGTTTCATTCTTCTAAACATGGATATCCAGTTTTCCCAGCACCATTTGCTGAAGAGACAGTCTTCCCCAAGGTATGTTTGTGGTGCTTTTGTTGAAAATCAATTGGATGTAAGTACATGGATTGGTTTCTGTATTCTCTATTCTGTTCCACTGATCCATGAATCTGTTTTTATGCCAGTACAATGCTGTTTGGGTTACTATAGCTTTGTAGTATAATTTGAAGTCAGGTAGTGCAATGTCTCTGGCTTTATTTTATTTTATTTTTTACATGAGAAAATGTTCAACATCACTAAACATCATGGAAATGCAAATCAAAACCACGAGATATCATCTTACCCCAGTTAGACTGGCTATAATCAAAAAGCCAGAGAATAATAAATGCTGGCTAGGATACAGGGAAAGGGGATCCCTCCTACACTGTTGGTGGGACTGTAAATTAATGCAACCATTATGGAAAATAGTACAGAGGTATCTCAAGCAACTATAGATAGCACTGCCATACAACCCAGCAATCCGACTTCTGGGTGTATACCCAAAGGAATGGGAATCATCATGTCAAAGTGATACCTGCACTCCCATGTTTATCACATTCTATTTACAATATCCAAGAGATGGAACCAACCTAAATTTCCATAGAAAGATGGATAAGGAAAATGTGGTATATAAACACAGTGGAATACTGCTCTGCCATGAAAAATAATGAAATTCTGCCATTTGCAGCTACATGGATGGGCTTGGAGAAAATTACGTTAAGTGAAATAAGCCAGGAACAGAAAGAGAAATATCACATTTCCTCACTCATAAGTGGAAGTTAAAAAATAAACAAATAAATAAAAAAGAAAGAAAGACACAACAATCACAATAATACATTGATCTTTCTAAAGGGGTAGGGAGATTGGTGAGAAATTGGTAAAGGGTCACAAAGAACAATTAAATTTTATAATGATAAATATGCTAATTTTCCTGACGTGATCATCACATATTGCTCTTGGGTATTGATATTCGATTCTGTACCCCACACATATGTATAATCAATTATGTTTTAATAAAAAAAATACAGGTAAAATCTAAAATACCTGGGCTCTGGCTTGAGATATCGGTGCAAAATATATGGGAAATCTTGTTAACAAAGAGCCCTTGACCAAAGGGAGGAGACTAAGACTATTGTATGACTATGTGGAAGTCAGCTAACCTCCTGGTGCCTTAAGCGCCTAATCTGAAAAGTGATTATGACAACAAGAATTTTGGCCAACTGTTCTCTCAATGCTCCTTCCTCCCACTCCAGTCCTAACTTTAATGTCTTGGATTCTCATGTTAACATCATTGTTCTTTGTCTTGAAGCATCTTATGTTATAGTTGAGGAGATGGAAGATAGATACAAAAATGTGGTAATCCTCTTATAGCAGCCTAGACAAGTGCAAATAATCCCCCTTCCCTCTCAAATTAACATTGGTCTTCTCTTGTCAAGGGAAGGAATGGTTAGAAAATAGAAAGGGGAAATCTCAAAGGTGGATTACATGTCAGAGAACACAAAGAACACAGACAACTGAGACTCTAGATGGGAAAGAATTTGGCAAGAGTGTTTGAATCAGGTAAGTAAACAAAAGGCTGGGTTTCATGGACGGACACTTAGGGACATTATAAGGTTATACAGTCCTCTTCTAAGGTTATTTTATGTGGTTATTTTATACTGTCCCAAATCTAGGGAGGCTATGGAAAGTGTTTTCAAATATCCAAATGGCAAGAGAGTTTAAATTTCTTCTTTATAGCCCCAAGCATAGAATTAACATAAGTGGAATGCACTGGATTCAGATTTGGTTGAATATTACGATGCTCAGAATTGCTCATTATGGACAAGGCTTCTCCAAGAGGTGGTGAATTTCTGTCAGTGGAGTTATATAAATATTGGTTAATGCAACACTTGGTAGGGATGTTCCAAAATGAATTTTAGTATTAGACATAGTGAGGGGGAAATAAGTAATGAAAAGATAGAGATTAAAAATCTTTAGCTTTTGCTGAGCCCATTACAGATGTCTCAGTTCAAAGTCTGTGTGCCCATAAGAATAATATACTTGTAGTAGACAGGTTCTTCTTAAAGCCTATTCTAGCCTTGAGATTACCTAAAAAATATTCTATTTGGCATATACTATGGTCAGGCACTGTGATAACTTCTTTACATTCATTAAGTTATCTTACTTTTATTCCATCCTTGGGGCATATTATAATTTATAGATGAGAAATATGAGGCTTTTATGGCTTTTATGAGGTTATGTAGCTAGTGTGTGATAGAGCAAAATTTTTATTTTACATAATTTTGACTTCAAAGTCTTTTAATCACTATCCATATTGCACACAGTGTATTTGTGTGTGTGTGTGTGTCAGTGTGTGTGCCTAGAAAACATAGGGCTCTTGGAGACTGGGTGAAACGTAAGTCCTAGGAAAAGAAAAATATCTGTGACAGGTTTGTGAGCAGAACATTCAAAGGGAATATTTGAGATTGCAGTTTCCCTACCTGCTCCTGTGATGTCAGCTGGCTTCTTTGACTTTATGAGTAAAATTAATTCAAGGGGCAGGGGAAAAGGTTGAGCAAGAATGAAGAGGCAAAAGAAAACTTGAGAAAAATTTATTTTCAAAATGGAATGATATTTTTCCAATTAATGCCCTGGGCTGCCTGTCTGTGTGTAATGTAACTCTGCTCTCAATGAAATACAGAGTTTTATCAAAATCAGCTGGCTGGGCAGAAATGTGAAGAACATGTAAAGCAGCCCAATAATACAAACACAATCAGGATGACCCATTCCAGAGGAGGGGGCAGTGCCCATGGTGTTGTAAATTTCGATTTTCATTCCTCCACATCAAAGGAAGGCAGAGCGGCCCTTCGTGATGAACAGGCAGCTCAATTCACCTCTTTATATCTGCCCTCAGGATAAGAAAATGGAAATAAGAAAGTCATATTTTATTTTTCTTTTCTTTCTCCATCTTAAGCTGATTGAATTTTTCTAAATTAAAATGGACTCTGTATAAGTAAAGGTCAGTATGGCCTTTGCACTTTCTTCATTAACAGCAAATCAACACCTAGTTTTCTCTGCTTCCAGCTCTTTTACCAAATCAAGATGCTTGAAGATGAATATAACATATTCTTTCAATAGCAGAGATAAGAGGAAATTATTCTTTAGTTCAGAATATTTATTTTATATGCATAACAGCACTGGAGTATAATCCTCACTGGGTTTAATACTATACTGTTTGTTTATTTATTTTTTTACAGGGTTTCTTTTTATTATTTTTATTAATTTCTAATTTTTTATTTTTTTATTTTGTCAATATACAATGTGGTTGATTATTGTGGCCCATTACAGAAACCTCTCTCCCTCCTCCTTCTCCCCCCCCCAGCAATTTCCTTTCTGATCACTTGTTGTATCAACTTCAATGAATTGCAATTGTTATGTCTTCTTCCCTACCCCCCGCCCTCGTTTTTTTGTGTATTTATTTATTTTTAGCTCCCACAAATAAGTGAGACCATGGTATATTTCTCTTTCTGTGCCTGACTTATTTCACTTAATATAATTTTCTCTAGGTCCATCCATGTCGTTGCAAATGGCAGTATCTCATTCTTTTTTATAGCTGAGTAGTATTCCATTGTGTAGATGTACCACATTTTCCGTATCCACTCATCCGATGATGGATATTTGGGCTGGTTCCAACTCTTGGCTATTGTAAAGAGTGCTGCGATGAACATTGGGGAACAGGTATACCTTCGACTTGATGATTTCCATTCCTCTGGGTATATTCCCAACAGTGGGATGGCTGGGTCGTATGGTAGATCTATCTCCAATTGTTTGAGGAACCTCCATACCATTTTCCATAGAGGCTGCACCATTTTGCAGTCCCACCAACAATGTATGAGAGTTCCTTTTTCTCCGCAACCTCGCCAGCATTTATCGTTCAGAGTCTTTTGGATTTTAGCCATCCTAACTGGGGTGAGATGGTATCTCAGTGTGGTTTTGATTTGCATTTCCCGGATGCTGAGTGATGTGGAGCATTTTTTCATATGTCTGTTGGCCATTCGTATATCTTCCTTTGAGAAATGCCTATTTAGCTATACTGTTGATTTTAAAGATAATGACTTTTCCACAAAAAACAATGAGGCAATTGTGCTGCTCAGGTTTTGTTTCCTCCAGATACAGAAGTGTTAAAAGTCAGACAGCCTTTATGAAATACTGTAGTACTTTCTTCTATAGATAGGTCTTTGTGTCAATATTTTTTTTAAGGCCCATAATATATAGGCCCTAAAGAGAGATTGAATATATTTCTGTTAATAAATATAGTGTGAAGTGAAAGGAAAGAAAGGCAATAGTGGGACAATTAGGAGACAATTAAAATGGAGCAGGAAAGATGTAACAGTGACACATTCTTCAGAAGCAGTTTGGGCCTGGCCTATGTCAAGAATATAGTAGGAACTGATTAAATGTTTAACAATTAATAGAATTTAGCAACTAATTGGATGAGGAAGAGGTTAATTCTTAAACTTATATGATTGTTACATTTAAGATAAGTGAGAAGTAAAAGTTGGTAATTCTGTAAATTAAATATTAAGTATGATTTGCGGTGAATTTAAAATCTGTGAATTTAAAAGACTGTTTTAGAGACACCATATAATCACTTTTTTTTAAATTAAACTTTTTATTTTGAGACAATTCTAGGTTCTCAGCAGTTGTAAGAAATAAGAAAAAGATGCCATATGCCCAGTTGTCTGTATGTAATCTTCTGTAAAGATACAGTACAAAATCGCAAGCAGAATATGAAGTTGATGTAGTTTAGACACTGAACAGCTCCATCACCACAAGAATGCCTCATCTGATCTCTGATAGCCAAAACCCGCTCCCCTTGAACATTTATGAGCAAGTTTTTGTGTGAACGTAAGGCAAGGTTTTATTTTTCTGGAATAAATGTCTGATAGTGCAATTATTGGGACTCATGGTTATTGCCTGTTTAGTTTTAAAAGAAATTGGCAAATTGTTTTCCAGAGTGGCTGGACCATTATAGATTCCCATCTGCAATCTATGATTGTCACACTTTCTCCTCATCTTGGCCACCATTCAAAGTTGCCACTTTTTTATTTTTTAATTTTTGCCATTCAGATATGTGTGTAGTGATGTCTCCTGGTTTGAATTTCCCTGATGGCTTGTGATGTTAAGTATCTTCTTAAGTAGTTTTGTGACATCTGCATTTACATGCTCTTTGGTAAAATGTCTGTTTATTTCTTCTGCCCATTTTCTAATTGGATTTTTTTGTTTGTTTGTTTTTGTTTTTTACTGTAGCGTTTTGAGAGTTTTTAAAAAATATATTCTAGATACTAATACTTTGTTGGCTATTTGATTTATTTTTTTTTCAATCTGTAGTGTGTCTTTTCATCCTTTTCCCAGAAACTTCTGCACATAAAACTTTTTCCCCCTGTTTAACAAACATTTTATTTTAGAATAGTTTTGGACTTGGAGAAAAATTATAAAGTTAACTTTTTTTGTGTGTGTGTCTTTTTCATGACCAGCACTCAGCCAGTGAGTGCACCGGCCATTCCTATATAGGATCCGAACCCGCGGCGGGAGCGTCGCTGCGCATTTTGAGTTATTCTTGTACAAGTTCTGATCGTTAAGTCAGATTTGCATTTTTAGCCTGTTCACACCCTTAGCTTCAGCACCATTTATTGAAAAGAATGTTCCTTCTCTATTGAAAATCTAGTTGGGCATATCTGTGTGAATCTATATCTCAGTTCTCTATTCTGTTCTATTGATTTATGTCTCTATACCTTTGCCAGTAGGGTACTCTTTTGATTACTGTAGTGATCTAGTAGACTTTAATATTGGTATAGTAACTCCGCCCACTTTACTCTTCTTTAAGGATTGTTTTAACTATCCCAGGGCTTCTGCCTTTCTTCATAAACTTTAGAATAAGCTTGACTACTACAAATACTATGATTTTGGTAGGAATTACATTAATCTAGAGATCAATTTTAAGGATAATTGATATATTTACTATGTTGACTTTTCCAGCCTATGAACATGGTATGTGACTCCATTTATTTATGTCTTCTTTGATTTGAGAAGATTGTTCTTGGAGATTTTGTTGTCTGTGTTTGTTGGCAGTTCTGGGTTGGAGGCTTTTGAAAACCCCTGTCCAGGATATATGGGAGGCACTAGGGAAATGAAGAGAACTAACCACCATGCTCAGCACTGTGTTCAGAGGTTCAGAGCCAAGACAATTGCCAAACTAATCCCAGAATCTCATCTTTGAGGTTCTTGTCCCTTGCTGCATTATTTATGCAATCACCATTTTAAAATCAGAGTACAGTCAGGAAAACAGAAATCACATTAGGTATTTCAACAGAAATAATTTAATACAAAGAATTGGCTAAATATTTGTTGGAGGACTAAAAGAGCAAAAAGAGAAGTCTGAGGTAATACAGAGGCAATAACTATAGAGGGCATATGACATCTTTAAGGCTGGTAAACAAATATAAGGAACTGTGATTATTGGAACCTAAATGCTCAGAGGACTTGGGGCTCAGACATTTGAGGGAAGTGTACGTCTCAGTTATTTCTGACATTCCAGATCTTGGAGGAGGGTTTTACAGATATGAGGCTCAAACTTGTAAATATAAGTTACAGAGCACAAAAATAATATTAGTAAATCAAGAGCTAGGAAGGGGATGATCATAGAGGTGTGACCACTGAGCAGGAAGCCTTGTCCAACTGGTAATGCTACCTCTAAATGTACGGGCCAAGGCTAGTTCTGGCCGTGCCATATGCAGCTAGATATACAACTAACTACTGACTCTTGATGGAGGACCATTACTGGAGTAATATTAATAGCAACAGCTGATAAATGAAAGGATAAAATCCTGTCTTTTTATCTTGATCTTGATGGAACCTAACAGGAAGCCATGTGAACAAGGAAAAGTATAATTTTCAGAATTCTACACTCATAATTATAGAGCAGAATAAAAGCTTGCTCATTTAGAATAATTAATTATTGAAACAGAAGGTATTCTCTTGTTTCTAATATCTCTTTCTTTAAAATAAGTACAAGTCTTTTAACCATATCTGTCCACAAATTGAGAAGGGGCATATAAGTACTAGCACAGGAAAACATGTAAAGAATTTTCGGTAGTGGAGCTGCAGGAACAGAGGAGTGAATCTAACACACTGTATGCTATGTTTATAAGCAAGATGTAGGAAGAAGAAAGCCATGCTTCGGAAAATTTTAAGCCTTCTATGATCATAGTTAAGGAAAACCTATTCTGCGTTTATTTGGAGTCTTACCTCTGTGTGGTTGTATCTTTATTTAAGCAGAAAGTCAAACTTGCATTCACGTTTTCCTTAACTCAAATTGATTCTCAATTTTTATAAAATTGCTTCAAGGATATAAACATAAGACAGTGCAATATAACAAGTCATTACATAAAAAGTCATCAAACATAAACCTAAAAATAAAACCCTGAGGTAATAGAAACTTAACTGAGATTACCTTATAACAGCTTTTTCTTTTCTAAAAGCATTTATTTATAATAAAAAGGTTTGTCGTTATCCACATACAATAAGCTATCCAATTTGTGCATGCATAAAGAGCAGAGTAAAGACATTTTGATTTCTTTCTGGGTGTCTCATTGTTTTTAGTGTAAAGGGTTAACAAAAATATTCTGTTGCTGGTGATATACTGCTACATAAAAAGTAGGAATATCATTCATCTACAGAAGTAGAAAGAATTAGATACATTTTTACAAGAGTTAAGTATTATATATCGCTGAGGTCCTCAGGAATTAAGACTTAAGTTGGAAACAGGATAGTTCGGGATAGGGTTTAAGGAGGATGAGTAAGATGGATAGAGCTAAGATTTTACAGACAAAACTGCAAACTGGCCTGCACACATGCTGAGGCTCTCAAATTCTTGTGTCCTCAGATAATTGCACCAGTTTTTGTCAGGTAACTCTGAGCCATCAGAAAGACTGGATGGAAAATTGTGTTGATGCAAAAGCAAGTTTTCTGAAAATGAGTCTTGAAGGGCTGATAAATCCTTCTGAACATATTGGAAGCTAACCGTGTTTTAGAGAATTAGCCCCTCAAGTGCATTCCCTGATTCATAAGCAAGTTCATTTGATTCAGAGAAAAAAAAATCAGAAAAGAGGAGAAAGCAACTCTTTTTAATAGGAACTGAGCTGTAAAACTTCAGCTGTGATCTCAGGGTGTGTATCAATCAGGGTTCTGTAGAGAAACAAAAGCAGTAGGAAATTACACAATAATTATATATATATATACACACATAATTTCATATATACACTATATACACATGAAATTATATAAATGACATATATTTATATAATTATAAATTTATTTATAAATGTATTGATGAGAACAGCCTTTCATATCTGCCCAAATGTTGACTTCTTGGTGGTAAGATATTCCAGGGAAAATTCACAGTTAATACTTTTCTACCAATTAGGATTCTGAAGAAGACTTGGTATGGAACCTAATGAATAGGATGAAATAAAATAAGCTGTCTCCGGTGTGACCTGAAGCTGTGTGGATCCCAGTTATTTAGTTCTAGTGTCTTAGTGGAATGTCTGGGTTGTAGGTTCTTCATTTTAATAAAAGTAGTGCTGGTAGGTTATAGCTTCCAATTGCTAATTTAGAAGCTGATTGAGCAGTTAACCATCAATCCTAGAAATTTCAATCCTCTAGCAGTTTGCCCATCTAGGGATACCCACACTCATCCCTGAAAAAAATCTGTGTTCTGACTTTTCCTGACAACATTGGAAGCTCATATTTATCAAATACCCATACTGGATTAAATGCTGACACAATTGATTTAACACCTGAATGAGCCATGGTTTTTACCCTTAAGGTGTGTAAAGTCTTCAGAAGGGAGTTAAAAGAAGAAAACAAATAATTACCTTTTATACCTTAACAGCCAGGAAATAGCATGCCAATAGTATTTTGGAATTACAGCTTAGAAGGAAGAACAGTTTGGTAGGGAGAAGGCCATTATAAATGATATCCTTGAAAATGTATGTGAAATAATAAGAAATATGCATATTTGTCTCTGACCCCAGCCTCTAGCACATAGCTCCTAAGACCTTTGTAATTTATTGATTGTTAGGAGCATTTGACACACAGTTCCTCAATCCCTTGGAATTTCCTGGATGATAGGAGTACCTTTTGTTCTAATGAGATGACTCTTTGTAGGCTCCTAGACGGGGACTGGTCATCAGAAAGACCAAGCCGTGATTATGAGCTTGGAGCTTTCAGCCCCATCCCACATTCTCCAGAGAGGGGAGAGGGGCAGGAAATGGAATTGATAATTGATCATGTCTATGTGATGATGCCTCCATTAAAATTCCTAAACTATGATGTTTGGAGAGAGTCTAGATTGGCAAATGCATCCATGTGTCAGAGGGTTATGTGCCCCAATTCCACAGAGACAGAAGCTCCTCCGCTTGGGACACTTCAAAATTCCCCCTATGTATCACTTCATATGGCTGTTCATTTGTGTCCTTTAAAATATCCTTTTTAATAAATGAGTAAACATAGGTAAAGTATTTCCCTGCATACTGTGAGCTGTTCTAGCAAATTAAACCTGAGGAGGTGTCATAGGAACCTCGATTTATAACTGATTGGTCAGAAGGTCTGGAAACCTGGACTTGTGACTGCCATCTGAAATGGGGAATGGTCTTGAGACTGAGCCCTCAACCTGTGGGATCTGATGCTATCTCCAAGAAGATAGGGCCAGAATTGAATTGACTTTGAGGACACCCAGCTGGAGTCTGCTGGAGAATCTTCTAGAGAATTGCTTGGTGTGTGGAGAAAACCCCCCATACATCAGGAATCACAGAAGTATTCTGTGTTGATATTGAGTGAGAACAGAGGAAAACACTTTAATTTTTCCTATATCTTCACAATGAAATATAAGAAGAAATTTGTTTGGTGAACAAGTCAGGGATAGTAATACCAATGGCAAGCATTTGTGGAAGGTTTACATAGTCTAAAACACTGCGTACATGATTTTTTTGTATTATCTTATTAACCCCAAAAGGTAGGTGATTTTATTATCTCATTTTTACAGCTAAAGAAGTGGAAGATGAGGGAGGCTAAGTGGTGGACCCTACATCTGTCCAGCACATCTGTTCTTGCTGTGCATGGACCTTGCTTTTTTTGTAATAACATACAGGACAACCTCTAATATAATATATGGGGACAGCCTGTGAAAATGTAGGGAGATATGAAGGAAGTATAGTTCAGTAATAATAAATGCACTGGAATGGCTGGAAGGGGCCAGATCATGGAGGGCCTCAAATGGAACCCAGATTATATCCACAAAGCAATGGAGGGCACAGAAGGGATTGAAGAAGTGGTGTGGCTTTGTCTGACATGTCCCTTGAAAAGCTTACTGTGGCAGTCATGTGGACACATGGGTTGTAGGCCAGTGAAATAAGTGACTGGGAGACAAAGCAGATGGATGTAAAATCAGCTGAGGAATAAAAAGACATGAAAATGCAGGAGCAGTGAAATTTAGAGGCCAGGCAAGGATAACAAGCCATTTAGAAGGTAGACTCTATGGAGCTTGGTGACTGATAGGGTACAGAGGATAACTCCGGGAAGATTTCAAGATTTTTGGAGTGGTCACCTGGATGAATGATTGTAACATTCATTGAGATGGGGAATAAAAGAAGAAGAGAAGCAAGTTTGATAATCAAAATAATCAGTTCAGTTTTCTTGGATCAGTTAAACTGGATTAGCCTCTAGACCTGTGCTGTCTAATATGGTAGATGTCCACTAGCCAGATGTGGTTATTTAGATTTAAAATAATTAAAAATAAAAAAAAAAAATAAAACTGTAGGACCTCAGTTTTGTTAGTCAAATTTCACATGCTTAATAGCAACATGTCTCTAGTGGGTGGTCACTGTGTTGGGCAGCACAGATTATAAAACACTTATGTCGTCACAGAAAATTCTATAGGATCGTGCTGCTCTAGGTCATGCAAGTAAAGACACTCTGTTCTGGGATCAGAGTGCAGTGAAATGTGTTGCCTCAGGAAGTAATGTTTCTGATCATTGGAGATATTTCCTTGAATAAGATGTTGGAAAGGAGATTTAGCTGCCAGATGAGTAGTTAGATTGATCCACAAGTGTTGCTGAGCATGTTCCAAGGGATGTATCCTGTTTTAGGTTAATTCATACACTTATTATTGAATTTAATAATGATGATAATATATAAAGGAATTTACATGAAAAAAGAGCAGTGATCACTTTTTTAATGTTAAACTTATTTTGTTACTTTGCTGTAAAGACTCAAAGCAAATACCATCAAACATTGTGAAAAGTTTTCAAGATTTTAAATATATGTACAGTTATAGGAATATGTTGTTTATACATATTATTTTAAATTTAAGATTTTTGCATATATTTTTGAATCAGCTTTGGCTCTGTCTAGGTAGATAAATTAATTATTTCTGGTTTCACAATTTGTTGGGTTATGAGACATTTATTTTCTTTAATTTTATGGTTTTTTTTAAGGTAGAATTTGCATGCCATAAAATACACCCATTTAAAATGTGTACTTTAACGATTGTTAGACAATTTACAGAGCTATGTCATTTTCAACACAATCCAATTTTAGAACATTTCTACTACCCCCAAAAGATCCTTGGTGCCCGCTGGCATTCATTCCCCATTGCCACTGCCACCTCGGATAACCATTATTTATATTTTGTCTCTACAGACGTTTTTTTTTTTTCCTGTATGTTTCATGTGAATGTAATCATGCAATACATGATCTTTTGTGTCTGGCTTTACTTAGTTAACATAATCTTTTTAAGATTTATCTATGTTATACTTGAATCAAGCATTTTTTCCTTGTTATTGCTGAGCAATATTCTAACTTACAGATATATTACACTTAATTAGTTCATCAACTGATGGTCATTTGAGTCGTTTCTACTTTTAGGCTATTTGGAGAAATGTAGTATGATTATTCATGTAGAAGTCTTTATGTGGACATGAGTTTTCATTTCTTTTAGAATGTCACCTAGGAGGGAAATGGCTGGGTAACATGGCAAGTTAATGTTTAAATTTTTAAGAGAGTACCAAAATGGTTGTGCCATTTTACATTCCCACCAGAAGGTTCCTGTCTCTCCACATCTTCTCCAACACTTGTCTCTTTTTATTTTAACCATTCCTGTCTATGTGAAGTAGTATCTCATCATGATTTTAATTTTCCTTTTTCTAAAAGACTAATGAGATATAGAGCATGTTTTCATGAGCATATTGGCTATTCACAGATATCTTCAATGAGATGTCTTTTCACTTAGTGAGAACACTGGAGGTGAACAGGTGCAGTTGAAGGCTAAGTCCTCTCCAGGACAGTCTCATTATTTGCATGGCAGAGAGAGAACCCCTCTGATTTTCATTCTTCCTGTGTGCTTTTCTCTTTTTTCATAATATGATGTAGTGATCTTTCTTTAATATCAGTTGGCAACTTGCCCAGAATATGTGACACATAAAGGATGACTTCATGTAGGCAGACATAAAATTATTTTTTCCCTCTACCTTACCAGGGACTTCTCTCTCAACGTCCCAAGAAGCCAGATCATAAAGTGAGCCCTAAGCACTTCCAGGACCTCTGTTTTATTTATTTGGACACACTGGTTGAGGTTGAGAATGATGAAGGAATTGTATTACTGTGGTCAATTCTACATCAGTCTACTAGCCCATCTACTTGGAGTCCATACCTGTATTGGGCAGTGACTGATTAATCAGTAAGACATATCAAATACGCATTTCGTTACATGTGTCAGGAAAACTACACACTATAACTTACAAGTGGAGGGTGAAAAAAATCAAACTCATAGAGGCAGAGAATAAAATAGTGATTACCAGAGACTGGGGGTTGGGGAGATTAAGGACATGCTGGTCAAAGGACATAAAATTTCAGTTAGACAGGAGGAATAAGTTCAAGAGATCTACTGTCCAACATGAAAAATACAGTTAATAATGATATACTGTACACTTGAAAATTGCTAAGAGGTAGATTTTAAGTGTTTTTCTCACAAGAAAATGATAAGTATGCAAGGTGATGAGTTTGTGAAATAACTTGATCTAGCCATTCCACAATGGACACATACATTGTACACCATAAGCATATACCGTTTTTACTTGTCAATTACATCTTTTTTAAAAAAAATTTATAAAGTTTTTGAGATGGAATGAACATTAAATCACAGCCATCCTTAAATCCTGCAATCATCTTAGGCTCTAGGCAGCCCATGACCCCAAAAGTTGGCATTGTTTTCTTCCCGAGGCCAACTCTGCCAGGGCCCCAGGCCGAAATGTTCAGTCGCTTGTCCTGCCTGAGGATCTGGTGTGGACACTCTGCTCTGCTCTGACACTGGTCCTCGTGCTGGACTCCAGGGCCCAAGCTCTCTCTTGGCTTGAAGCAATTGGTCATTCTCAGCATCTGCCTTCACAGACCCTGTCAGAAGCCTGGCTGGCAGGGTTCACAAAGATGAATAAAGTACAGAGTCTAGTACCAGAGACAGAAATAGTAAAATATTCACAATACCAAATGCATATTTATAACTGTTTTGAGTATGTTAAAGGGAAAATGCATAGTATTAAGAGATTTCACAGAGACTGGGAACTCAGGGAAGACTTACAATCAATCTAGATGCAGGTTCAACTTCAAATATGTCAGCACGGTGACTGCTTATGGCCCCTAATGAATGAAGAAAAGCTCTTGCTATCAGGTCTCAACTTCCTCTGGCAGCTTTTGATGCAAACCATTCAGGACAGGAGGAAGGACACATGACCTAGGGTAGGTCTGCAACCAACTCTCTGGCAGCAAGCAGTTTGTCTTTTAGTCTTGAATGCAGCTGTTGTGTATGAGTGTGCATGTAGAGGAGTCATTATATGTATTGATGCCAAAGAATGTACTTACTGTCTGCACATGATTGTATTCTTTATTCATTTATTTGTTTTGCGGGTAGCTGGCCGGTAAGGGGATGCAAACCCATGACCTTGGTGTTATAAAGCTATGCTCTAACCAAATGAGCTAACCAGTCAGCCCCATGATTGCTTTTATAATGGCATATTTCCTGCTTTGCTCAACCAGTGATGATGGATGTGGACCATAATGTCTTGGGTACATTTCCTGGGAGACTTCAGAAGTTGCATGAATTGAATATGGAAGCATAATGGAGCAGGATTTGTTCGAACTCCATGGATACTTTGCATTTTTCATAATGGACTAGTGGAAAATGTGACCTCTTTCAGCAGAATCTGATACTTACAGCAGCAATTTAACAAATAAGTTATATTTACTGAAAGATTTGTCTTCTTTTGTCATCCTTTTATATTCTTTTAAATGTATCCTTTTTTTTCCCATCAGAAGCAAATAATGTACAAGTCAATGAATTTAGTACTTTGTATAGTCTTGTCTCAACCCCCCACTCATGTCTCTGATGCATTTCCATGTTATGAGCATCTCCTCTTCCTCTCAAAGCTGGGGACAGGGCCTTTCTGTTGATATGATTATGACAGAATTTCTGTTCTGCTCTCTGACCATGATAAATAGTGTGTGTTGATTAGCCTTATTTTTTCCTCCATTTTCACAGATATAATCTACAATAATACTTTTTCTATATGAAATATTTAGTATGACACTAATAAAGAAGCCAACTGAAAATAATCACATTTCAGGAAAGAAAAATGGTGGTCACAAAAAAGAAAGACTCACTCTTTAAAACAAAGAATCTGATAAATATTAATAAACAAAATTGACCTGCAAGAAAAATATTGGCTCCCTTCTCCAGTAGGAAAATATAAATTTGTGCAAGTAATTCATCAGGGTTTTGAGAGCCATGGTTATTAACAGTACCAAAGACTGCAGGGTTCCTTCAAAGATTGAGTTATCATAGTGCATTTTAAAGATGATTCAAATTTTGGAATCTAAATCACCTCTGACTTTGCAGGAATGTGGCTATTACTCCTGTTGAAAGCAAAACCCAAATGACATTAAGATCTGTAGCCCAGTAGGGTAGCTTCTACAACAGAGGAAGTCCCATAAATTTCAAACATTATTTTTAACCACAGACTACTCTAGTGTGAAGCTAATTTGTAGCCCCAGAATGTTCCCTCCAGTAATGTCCCTGAGATTCAGCCTTTCAGAGCCCTGGTTCTTCCTGTAATGGGCTCAGAAAGAGGGAGTATTCATGAAGACTGAGACTCCTTTTAAGGGTGTTAATAGGGTTGTGGAAGGGTTTGTTTCTTTTCTGGCATTCCCCCTAATCCTCCTGGAGTGCGCTGTTTAAAGCTACTTGAACTTCATTCCTTTTTCTTTGGTCATTTGTTTGTTTGTCTTGGGCTATCCTTCCCTGAAAATGATGAAGCTACTGTTCATCAGGGGTTGTGTCACTAAAACAGGGTCTTTATGATTGAAGAAAGACATCTTGATGCTGCTAGTCTGGGGGATATGAAAAATTAAGTGAAGGTGAGCACAGCACTGTTGCCACCTCATCTGCCACAGCTTTCAAAGGGTTAAACTACAGTCCTATCCATTGGAAAGTTCATATTTGTACTTATTTACTTATTCAGATTTATGGTGAATGCTGTAATAGTGGAGTCATTAATATGAAAATGTCAATTTTAATCTGTTAAAAAGGTTAAAAATATTACAGCATAGTATGAGAATATTTTTACTGGGAAATATAGATAGATAGATAGATAGATAGATAGATAGATAGATAGATAGATAGATAGATAGACAGACAGACAGATAGATAGATGAAATTAGGTGGGTTCATATGCACAAAAATGTCCATAGAAGTTATTGTAAAGTCAAATAACTATGCATAATTTTATGCTCATTTTCGTGTTTATGCTTAAGTTCAGATTTTCATTCAACAAATTAATATCTGATATTCAACAAAACAATTTTTAAAAAGCATTTTTTTGAAGCTTGTCTCCTTATGACATTATTTTTGCCTGAGTTGTTTTTTTCTGAGATTAGTGATTAGTATTAAGAATTCATATATGAAAGTTAGGATTTTAGATGTTTTCGATTTCACCACTGAGAGCAAATTAGCTGAAAACTAGTTTTTGAGTTACAATGTGATTGGATGAAGAATTTGTAAATTCGCAGGAATAACCTTCCCTGGCAGGACGTGTACCCATCTACAGGCTGGCAAAATTAAGATACAACAGTGTGTGCTTTTGAAAGCTCATGCAGCAGGACTTTTCTCCTCATTCTTATTGGTACATAGCAAAGCCTCACACTTATTGCAAAAACTGTTCTTTCTGTCTTTCCTCATTCAAATATGGCCTGGTCACATGGAGTTAATGTGACATTCTGAACATCTCTCTCCCCACGGAAAGGTCTCCTGTCCTGGGGAGAGAGAGTGTTGCTTCAGGGCACCGAAGTCAATATGGAACCGTTTCTATGCTCCTGCCAGAGTGCGTGAGGGTGGAGACCTTGCTGTGAGTCATTACCGAGACCAAACCACGTAGGGGATCTACGACTATTAAGTGTCATTAGCAAACACATAGACAGACATCAAAAGAATCCACTTTGTAAAGGCAAAAACTGGGACCTCAAGGCACCTTGTTTTCTTATCCCAACTGCCTTTTCTTGCTGTGGTCTCCTAAATCTTCTGCATGTCTTCCAGCTTTATTGGGGCATAATTAACAAATAAAAAGTACATATACTAAAGGTGTGCTATGTGATAATTTGATATACATATAAATTATGAAATGATTATCACAATCAAATTAATTAACACATTCATTACTGCACAGTTACCATCTTATGTGTGTGTGTGCAAACATGTGGTAGCGAGGACACTTGAAATCTACATCTCAACAAATTTCAAGTAAGCAACGCAGTATTATTAGCTATTGTCACCATGCTGTACATTAGTTCCCCAGAATTTATTTATTTTATAACTGAAACTCTACCTTTTTACCAATACCTTCCCATTTCCCTCACACCCTCAGCAAGTAGCAACCACTATTTTACTCTCTGCTTCTATGACTTTTTTAGATGCCACATATAAGTGAGACCAGATAGTATTCATCTCTTCCACATTCAGTTGTATCATGTTGCCCTCTTCTGCACTTAACCTTTACTTCAGCCATTCCTTCTATTTGGGATGCTCTCCCTTCCACATTTGCCTGTCAAAATCCTTTCCCAATTCAAACGTTATCTCTCCAGGGAGCTTCACTTAGCAGGAAGTCTTGCTTGATTGCCCTAATATCTCCAAAATTTGAAGGCAGCAGTCTTGCCTTTCTCAGATTGGCAGTCTTTAATGCCAATGCCTGCAACAACAGCAACAGGCATGTAGTGGGTTCTTGATACAAATTGATTGCAAGAAGGAACACTCATCAAATCTTGTAATTTATGATCTGTATATTTCATAAGATTTTGACTTCATATTTTTGACCCCTTCTTCCCACGAGAACCTAACATGGTGTCTTTTACTGAGAAGGCACTTAACAAAAATTATTTAACTAAAATAGTACATAAATGAATAAATGAATTGCTATATTGAATGTTTCAACTACCCATATGGCTACAATCCTAAATTCCCTTGTATCAGTTGAGGGTCTTTCCTCTGCATTGAGTCAACAGATCTGCAACAAGGTACATGAACTGTAACAGGTCCTGACCCTACACCAAATTCCCAAGAGTAGATGTCACTGTTCTTTCATGTCTGCCTTCCATATCTTACACATTTCTTTTGTGAATAATTCTAAAACAGAGCCTGAAGAGAGGGAATTCCAAGAAATGTAGTTCTATCTTAGCTAAATTGCTGCAAGGAGGCCATATTAAAGTATTTGGGTATTATGAAGAGGAGTTGTATGATAGACAGTTTTTGCTTTGTCTTTATTTACCCATGCAAATGTTGAAAATTGAGACCACAGATGATTCTCAATAATAGTAACTAATTTGTTAAATGCATTAGTAACTAGTATGTAAAATAAATTGAAACAAATTCTCTCTTACTTTATTTCAATTTGGACTAGAAGAAAATTGTACTGTCATGAGCTGCATTTAAATATGAGGAATTTTACTATGAAAAGTAGTAGAATATTTAAAAGGAAATTTCGTCTGATGCAGAAACTCTTTCGCCTGTCACCGAGTAAATTTACATATCCCTTTTCTGTTTCAATTCCCTCATTTCACTTGGTGATGTTTAGGCTTACAGAATATATTTTGCTGTACTCAGAACTGTGATTTCAGACATCACGACCAGATCAGCCTGGGACTGTTTTCCCACAGCCCTCCTGGTAAGCAATAGCAAAGCACAGCCAGCTGGGAGCATGCCACTCCTTGGCTGTATCAGGCTTTCTGGACCAACATGTATATGCACATTTGAAATTTGCTCACATATCTGAAAGTGCTTATCTTCTTTCTCACCCTTACTCTTCTTCCCTTTTTCTTTTCTTCCTTCTCATATTTTAACTAGTTATCATTTTTCTCCTTTTTCCCCCATCTCGCCTGATTTTTTTGTTTTTCTTCATTCCCTTCACCACTCTTTATCTCCCAATTGATCCAAGCCTGTATATTACAGGTTCTGTGATTTCGACCTCCTTTTATTTGTATTTGTATCTGTATTTTTTTCCTGTCTGAATGTGCCCTCAACCCTTGTCTCTGTTTCTTGGGTTCTCCCCAGCCTTTGAAGCCTCACTTCATTTTTACTTCCCTGGAAATCCTCCCATGAATTCTCTAGTGGCACAGACCTCTCCTAGAGAAGCCTCAACCTCTGAGAATCAATACCTACCCTTAATCACTCGGCACCCACTTTCCTGAATTGTTTCACAAATGTCCCTGCATGGTGTCACCAGTAAAGCATGTGTGCAGGAAATAGTAGATGCTCAATAACAGCTTGCTGATACATCAGTGATTATTGGTGAAAACACATGCTCTTATCAAGGCCCCCTTCAATATCCCTCTTCTATTTATATCTGGTATTTCCCCCATTTTCCTCAGTTGTCCTCTGTTTTGTATTTACTTTTTCATGACCCTTCATTTTCTTGTAGTATGAGGTTGTGAGGTCTGCTCAAGCTGGAGAAAAACTGGTTTTGATCAATCATCTAAGAGTAAGGAGTGAGGCCATCTACAAGTGACAACTGTACATTGATAAGAATGTCACATAATGCACTTACAGTTTCAGAACATCTGTCACAAGTGAGTTGTTACTTAAGCACTCATAATCAATAATAAAATTGGTAAGAGTGTGCATGTGCTTGCTAGTTGTTAGAAATTTCCAGGATGTTCCTTAATGCAACTTCTGTTGGAGATCCTGAGAGAAAATTGCAATTTATTGCTGGGAAAAAGAAGAGAAATGTCTCTCCTGGGGAACTCACAGCCTTGCCAAAACTTTTGATCCTCTTCAACCTATCTGTATCCTTTGTTGGCAAATGAACAATTTTGCAGAGATCTTCAGAAATGTGCTGTTCTGAGGCATTGTTCTTTGGCCCATTCTCACTCTCTAGTTCCTGTTATTTTCTCCTATGTTCTCTCACTGCCCTTCCTCCTCCTCCTACTTTGGAGAAGATCCATGGGGGCTTTGTGAAAATTTCTCCACCTTCTCCCTCCTGTTTTTCCAATCTTTCTCACCTGCTTTCTCTTTTTCATTTCCTGTCTTGCTCACCCACCTTCTCAGCTCCACAACTTTCATTTGGAAAGTAAAAATAAAACACTTCAGAGCTTAGAACATGAAAGTCAAATCTTGCTTGCAGAGAATTTTTATAGCTGAGTGGTCATTATTGGGGAACCAAAGAAACTTTTAACTCAAGCAGGGAAGAAAATTTTATCAGAAGAATTATTGAAAGTAGGAAAATAATGGTGTAAAATAACTCCTGCAGCAAAAATAAGCATGCAATGACAACCAAGATTGAGAACTTTTGGTCAGTTTGGGGAGGAAGTTAGGATAAAATTCAGCAAGTATAAAAGACATTCATCTGGCCTCAAGACAGACCAGCAGATGGGACAGAAGCTGGGATTCTAGGCAGGCAGGCAGCAACAAGGGAACCTGAGAGCCGATACCCAGAGTAGTAATGGCCAGGGTGCAGGAAACAGTGATTCCTCCTATTTCAAAAACTGTTAGTCACTTTAAAAAATAGCATTAGTGTTCCCTTGTCTTGTCTTGGGGGTTCTCTATCCATTATAAATGAGACACTGGTTAATATACCTGGACTAGGTATATTGTCTAGTCCCAGGAACTAGAAAGAAGCCAATTGCAATGGAATGTGTTCTATGGGAATTGCTTGCTGGTCATTCAGAAAACAATTCTCTTTTATGCTCATAGGTAAATAATACTCCTGAGTCTTCTTTACACTTAAATGCAGCTACATGACTAATTTCTAATGAAAGGTAGATGGAAATGATAAATGCCATCTTCAGGTACCACCCATAAATCCCTCCCATGGCTGATCCTTCATCATCCATAACCATCTGTGGTCTAAGAGGAAAGAACTCTGTGGACTTGGATGGGACAGCCACAGAATGGAAGTGACTCAATAACCTGAGATGCTATCTAGAGGAGAATGCCTTCAACAAAACAGGAACAAAAACAAATAAACAAGTAAAAACCTATCCAACAAGGAACACCTGCCTCAGACTCTGGACTTAGAGAGAAATACATTTTATCGTGAAAAGATATGGACATTTTCTATTATTAATCATTTACTATTCAAGCACAAAGTTTCTCATTAGGCTGATAGCAGTGGCTTGTGTAGATTTTGCCTGCTCCATTCTTCTCATATCAGCACATAATATTCCCAAGAAACTACTCCTGCCATTTCCGTGGGTTGAGTGAATCTCTCCAGATTCAGAAGTGAGCATATGACCCAGAACTTGCAATCACCACATCAAATCTGCTTCCTCCACAGTGATAAATGGACCTGTAGCTAAATTGGGCCACATAAAACATTATTATTAGGACTTTTTCACAGGTTACAAAGCAGGAAACATTGCATTTATAGAGGGCTCACAATTATAAGAATAACATTGTGGAGGTTCTGGGATCCTATGTGGAAAACATCTTCCAGAGAAAACAGAACTGAGATACATACAGAGAAAGCTCTTTTGTGATATGATGTGAACACCTGAATATCGCCATACCTGAACAAGGTAGGTGCACATGGGTTTTCAGTTATGTGGGCATACAAATCCCTCTTGTAATTAGTCAATGTATTAGTTTCTTATTGCTGCTGTAACAAATTATTAAGAACTTAGTGGCTTAAAACAATGTACATGTATTCTTATGTAATACTGGAGGTCAGAAATCTGACTTCCACTGGGCTATCGCCTAGGTGTTGGTAGGGCTGGTTCCTTCTGGAGGCTCTACTGGAAGGAAGAATCTATGTCCTTGCTTTTCACTGCTTCTGGAGACTGTCTACATTTACTGGATCATGTCTCCTTCATTCATGCTCTAAGCCAGCTGTGGCACATCTTCTCTCCTCTCTGACCTCTGTTTTCATCCTTACATCTCTCTCTGATTCTGGCCTTCCTGTCTCCCTCTTATAAAGACTTTGTGATTACATTGAGCCACCCAGATAATTCAGAGTAATGTCCTTATCTCATGATCCTTAACTTAATCATATCTGCAAAGTCCCTTTTACCATGTAAGATAACATGTTCATAGGTTGTAGGAATTAAGACATGGGCATATTTGTGGAAGAGGGTAGTATTCAGCTTACCATAGTCAGTGTGATTTGAATTTCTATCACTAAAACCCCGAAGAGTTCTTCTGAACTCTTTAACCTGTTCTCCTTAACTCTTGCAGAACTTTTGTCTGCAGGTTGTGGTCATGGTCCAAACTTCAGCAAGAAGAAAATGATGTGTGTGGGGCAGGAAATAAGCAAATCATTATGTAGGGGAACATGAAATGCAGAGATTTGCGCAGAACACCTAATGTACATTTAAAAAAATAAGCTGTATACTGTATATGCTGTAATGATGCTAGACTGTTTCTGGGATGTTTTCTGTAGATGGGGTTGGTTACCTTTGGATGTCCTTCCTATGAGATCCTTTAATTCTTCTGTATCCTTAGAAATTGAGTTTCTTTATAATTAGGGTGACACTATAATTTATCACTCAAATAAGAATAATTTTTAAAAAGAAAGAAGGTACTTTTTTTTTTTACTGAAACATACTTGATTGTACATATCTGTGGGGTATAGAGTCGAATATCAATATCTGTGTGCTATATGTGATACTCAAATGAGGATAATTAGTATATTCAACATTAAGGGAGGAATTGGTAAGAAGGTACTTTTTATAATTAATCCAGAATAACAGGCATACAGTAGAACTCTACTGAGAAACTAGGATATGCATTTATCCTATTTATAAGATTTTGTGACATGTTATCTAAACCAACTTGTTGAAGATCCAGGAAAGATGTTCTTATATATATTTCTGCTCTCCAAAAATATGAGTATCTGTGTATAAAAAAAATGTGACAAGTTAGTTTTCAGTGAGGTTTTCCCTGAAGATAAAAATAATTCATAAACTGATTTAGGATATTGGACTTTTATAAAATTTATAATAGTGAAAAAACATCCAATATGGTAGCGTTCCTCTAGAAAACATTTCAATCATTCAATGGTTAAATATACTAATTCATTTATTTATCTACTTATCCAGTGACTATTTATTGAGAACTTAATGTACACTAGCTGCAGTGCTAGGATACAGATAAATTATGGCATTACAGAGGCTTATAAGAATGCTGAATGAAAAAGGAGAAAGAACCAGGGAGGACTCTCTGAAAGGAACAGGAAAGCATCTGACAAATTAGTAGGAGAGGGAGAGATTCATTGTTTACTTTGGATTAAAGTTGGGGGGTGAGGAGGAAGAGAGAGGGCAACTGAAGGAGAAGCGAGGTTGGGCCAGGATCTTGAAAGACCCAGGATGTGAGATCATCGTGGGCTCTCATTAGCACTCAAGTGTGGATCAGCAGGGAGATATTCAGATTTACCTTTAAGTAAAACAGCACTGAAGGCTGCATGGTGCATGGAAATCATATAGAAGAGTTAGGATAGACATAACAACAATGACAGCTATAATACTTTCTGAGAAATTACAGAGTGCTGGGCATTGTTATAAGTGTTTTCATATTTTAAATTCATACACGTCTGCAATTTTCTAAGCTAATGAAGGTTCCCAGCCCATTATTCAGAGAAGGACACCAAGGTGACATGATTCACTAGCAAGTAGTATTACTGGGATTAAAACCTAGTTTGTCTGAATCTAAGTCTGAAGAATTAGTCACTACAATCGACTGTCTCCCCAAATGAATGATACCTGTGCTAAGAGAGTTAATTTGGCAATGTAGAGCACAGACACAATTCATAGGTGTGTCTCTTGTCTATCCCCATCTTTGGACCAGTTATTTTGTTTTGTTTGTTTGTTTGTTTGTTTGTTTGTTGCAGAATCCAGGGTGAGAAAATAATTAGAGCTGATTTTAAGGTCCATAATTCGGTACACTGGATGTATAGTCATGACCATTGAAACATAAATTCTAGGTGTGGCCCTATTTGAAAGAAAGATGCTCAGCGGGATTAAATTGAATTTGAGGTTCCTGCAGAACCTAGTGCTGGATGTACACTCCCAGGGTTAGTATCAGACACAGAGGAAGGAGAAAGATGAATAGGACTCATAGTAATTGTGATCAGGGATGTGAAGACAAAGTTCGATTCCTATTTAAACCTACTCAAACGTGAGCTTGAGCACAGTTCGTAGAACAGCATGGACATTTAATAATAGCAGCGATTAACTGTCTGACGACTAATAGAATAAATTCCTGCAAGAGACTTGTCTAAACATCTCACAGTTGGTGTCCTTGCCCTCCTCTCAGTTACTGTAGCACTTGCCACCTGGGCCACTCATCAGGCATCCATGTGTACCTCCTTCTGTTAGATTCCATTCTCTGCATATGCTCTCTTTTACCAGCTGGCTTTGAAGCTACTTAAAGACAAAGCCACTTTGTAAATGCTTTTGTATTCCCCACAGCATCTAGCAAATCCTCTTGCTTGTGATCAGCTCTAAAGAAAACTCTTCAGATTTATATAAACAGGCAGAAACTTGCTGTGAGTCCCCAGTTTATGCTTATGATATGCAAAGGGAAATCAGTATGCCAATCTCTTTATCCATTACTTCAGTTAATTCTCACAACAACCTGGAGAGGTTAGCATCATTCATTTCTTTGAAAGATGAGAAAACT
Organism: Cynocephalus volans; assembly: GCF_027409185.1. Lineage (NCBI taxonomy): Eukaryota > Metazoa > Chordata > Mammalia > Dermoptera > Cynocephalidae > Cynocephalus > Cynocephalus volans. The sequence goes on along the minus strand of NC_084466.1, from coordinate 139,064,902 downwards.
GAGATTCAGAGACGTCATATAACACCCTAAAGATAAAAGCTAGACTCGATAGGGCTGACCTCAAAGCCCATGTAAGATCCTATAAACTACTGTTTTTACACATGGGAACCCACCTGCTTTCTCTTGGATGACTTCTTTCCTTTCAGAATGGCACAGCTTTCCTTATTTTTATGGAGTCTGGAGGTTCTGGAGACTTCAGGTATGTGAAGAGCCACCTTTATTCTATGCAGGGCAGGGATCTCCAGACCATACTATTGAGTAAACTCTGGGTACAGCTAAATATCAAAGGAGAAGGCAACACAGATTGCAAGAAGATCTGAGAACGTGGTTATGTGAGCCCGCCACAGCAAGAAGCTGTGGTAGCTGATCTTCCAAGGGTGAAAAGTCCAAGCCTGATGAAAACAGACCCAGCACTCCCTTCCAAGAGAAACAGCAGGGGTTGGCCTAGCCCTTGCCCAGTGAGGACTGTGTCATTAGTAGTATCTGCTCTTTAATTCTTGTTAACCCTTCCATCATTGAGAAGAGGTTTTACTTCCCAGGCTGTGTGTCTTCTCTAGCTCTTGCATCATCCCTTAAGGCAGGTTAATTTGTGTAAACAGGAATACTTAGCCTCCCAAAGAATCCCGCCCACCTTGAGACCAGTTGACCAGTCATACATAATCTAACACTGTTCTTTGTTTTTTTAATAATTTCAAAAATATGTATATATTAATTGCTAGCAGTAGTCAATTATGGCATATATATTGAAATGACTTGCAGAGTTCAGTTTTAAGCAATTTTCCCACTTTCATCTTCACAACATTACTATGCAAAGTAGATTTTATATCACGTTTCATCAGATTAAAAAAACAGGCTCGGAGACTGTAATTCATTTGCATAATATCGCATAGTTTGAAGTGGTATCCCTGGGACTCTAATTCAAGTCTAATCTACATCATTTCATTATACCACAGCAGCCGCTAAATAATATTTAACATTTTAGTGCTTTAGAGCTCATAAATCTATTATACGTACATTATCTAATTTTCTCCTTATAGGAACTCTAGCAGGTAGAAATGGCAAGTATGTTCTCTTCTACAGAGAAGGAAACTGCGGCACAAAGTGATTAAACTACTTGTCTGAAGGAACATGGCAGGTTAGTGGCTTAGTCACAGATGAAAGTTGCTCTCAGGGACGTTCTAGCATGGATATTTCCCCATTGTAACATGCTATTAATAAACAAAGAGCTATTTAATATGTCCTTCTGTTCTCTCAATGGCAGGGAGACACTCTAGTCTGATTTTTCAAATGAACATAGTGTCAACCAAGAAGTGAAATTTAAGGCACTTGGAGGCTATGAGGATAAGATTGGGGAAGGTGGTAGCAGTACAGCCAAGTCCTGAGGAGCATCAAGTGGCAACTGGCTCCTAGCTTCAGGGTCCCTGTGGTATGAACTTGGAGACTCATTGGAAAAGTGGCTTATGGTGCAGGTTTGGCGTTAGAGTGGCCTGGTTTGGCCCACTGTAGAGTATGTGTCCTTGGACATCAGTTTTCTGATCCGTAAACTGGGATACACACAGTGCCTACTTCATGAAGAAGCTGTGTTAGCTAACAACATAATGCATATAAGGCAGTTAGCACAGTGCCTAACACAAATGGAGAGGGAGATTGGTGGAAGGGAGGAAGGGGTATGTACCCTGGAGATTTTGCTAGGGTTGAAGCCAGAAGGTGAGGGGTGGCATTGAATGCTGGATTTGTGGTCTGCTTTGCTCTCAAAATTGATTCTCAGCTGTTATTATCAAATTTATTTCATTTTTGTTGTTGACACAGTTCTAGACAACTCACAAGGCACGTGCAAAAAATGAGTTCACTGGATCCTCAGGACCAGTCTGTAAGAGAGATGCTGTGGAGGGAAGAGGGGTCTGAGTCAGAGAGAGGGACTGGCCAACAGTTACACTCCGAGTATCTAGCAGGGCAGAGGCCAGGACTCACCTCTTTTATCTTATCTCGATTTTGGCAGCTCATCCTTGGCTCACCAAGGAAAAGGCAGCAGGGCCATAAATGTGAATGTCAGAATGTCATTAAAGGTCATCTACGGGTCTCCCACTCAAGGTAGGACTTTGCTGTGACAGCGTTACTGCTGGGGAGCTTCTTCAGACCCTAGACTGACCTTTCTTTCACTGGGCAATTCCTCTTTACACTCTGCTCAAACTTGCCTCCAATCCCATTTCAACATTAACCCAAGGTGCAAACATTGTGTTTTCCTTTATTTTTTGAAACAAGAATAATTGCTACATCCAAGAGGATCCATTCATTGAGCCCATTCCACTTGCCGTACTCTTGTTTAATTCATTTCCTGGAAGTCTAGAGTATTTTTGACTTCATTCTCTTTCAGGTCAAACTATAACTCCTTAAAGGTGCACATATATATGAGTGTGTGTGTGTATATATATATATCCATGTCTACATCTATATCTATGTCTATATCTAAATTTATATCTATATTTATACAAGGTTACTTCAAAAATTTCATGGAAAAATAGAATTAAAAGACAGTGCAAATCTTTCCACAAACTTCTTGAAGTACACACACACATAAAGAGTGTATAGATAATCTTCCAAATCAAAGTTAATTTGCTTATCCACAGTTAGTTTCTCCCTAACTTTCACCAATCTCTTCCTACTTTGAATGTAAAGCATTTATTATCTATTTGTTTTGCAATTGATCATACACAGATAGATGTGGTGTCGTTAACACGTATTCTTGCCTTACTTGCCCACCTATATTGTGTTCTTCCTGAGAGTGAGAGAGTGTCATCTTCATTTTTATGTTATCTTCATCATCCAGCCCAGTACCTGGCACATAGCAAAAGACTCAATTAATTAAAAAAATATATATAAATGTATATTGAATTAAGGTATAGTACATGGAAATGTTATTCATTTAGTCCAGAATTAGGATTCCACATTTTTCATATCAATAGTGTCTTTATTGGGTCCCCACTGTTTAACATACACTTTGTTGGGTGGTTCATGTGCATTATATGACTTAACACTTAGAATAGGTCAATGTTAGAGATACTATATTCACCGACATTTAACGTGTGACTAAACTGAGACATAAAGGGGTTAAGTAACTTGCTCACTTGTACATACCAGATAAGATGATGAAGTTGGGCTTTTAATTCCAGGAAGTCTGATAGCAGAAGTCTATTTTTAACAGCAACTTTATACTGTTTTCCAGGATTTGGTTGATTCTGTGAGTCCCTTGCACGCAACAGGAACAAAGTAAGAGTGTTTTGTTGTTGATAATTTTGGTGGCTGCCAAACTGTTGACTGATAAGATGCCAAGAAGGAAAGCTGTTGTCACCTCAAGTTCCAGAAAAGTGAACTATCTCTAAATGCAGGATTTGTAACACAGTTTATGTTGTCATACCTACAGTGAAAGAGGAAAAAAGTCATTAGAGACATTTGATAGTTAGAAGTCAGATTTTAGCTATGGGGTTATTCATGTGTTTAAAATGTGTCTTTTTGGTCTTGCTGCCACCTGCAAGATCTGAAATGCTTATCTATCATTATAAACACTTGCACCTTGCTAACATGCAAATACTCAAGGGATGTCAGTGAAATTTCATTTTCCATGGAAGTTCATTTCTGATCATAATTGGCCAGCTGGTAATTCTTCAGAATGTGTCTAAAATATATATTTCTTATCTCTAATAGAAATGCCACATGTTATTTTCTCAAAAGCAACAGGCAAGGTAGCCCAACATTAAAAAGAGTAAAATAGAGAAATAAGAGGGATTATTTAGGTTGAAATATGCTTTTAGAATGCATAATACTTTTTTTTCCCCTCCAACCAAATGTACAAAGCTCTGTTGCTTCTGGGTCTGTGTGTAGTTCAGAAGTTTGGTTTAGTTCATTTTTTGTTTGTTTGTTTTAGTCACTTAGAATGCTGGCGAGGCTGCGGAGAAAAAGGAACTCTCATACATTGTTGGTGGGACTGCAAAATGGTGCAGCCTCTATGGAAAATGGTATGGAGGTTCCTCAAACAACTGCAGATAGATCTACCATACGACCCAGCTATCCCACTGTTGGGAATATACCCAGAGGAATGGAAATCATCAAGTCGAAGGTATACCTGTTCCCCAATGTTCATCGCAGCACTCTTTACAATAGCCGAGAGTTGGAACCAGCCCAAATGCCCATCATCGGATGAGTGGATACGGAAAATGTGGTACATCTACACAATGGAATACTACTCAGCTATAAAAACGAATGAAATACTGCCATTTGCAACAACATGGATGGACCTTGAGAGAATTATATTAAGTGAAATGAGTCAGGCACAGAAAGAGAAATACCACATGTTCTCACTTATTGGTGGGAGCTAAAAATTAATTTATAAATTCACACACACACACACACACACACACACACACACACACACACACACTGGGGGGGGGGGGAAGAAGATATAAAAACCACAATTATTTGAAGTTGATACGACAAGCAAACAGAAAGGACATTGTTGGGGGGGAGGGGGGGAGGGAGAAGGGAGGGAGGTTTTGGTGATGGGGAGCAATAATCAGCCACAATGTATATCGACAAAATAAAATTTAAAAAAATAAAAAAATAAAAAAATAAAATAAAATTAAATTAAATTAAAAAAAGAAGATTCTGCATTATCTTGGTATATTTAGAATTCAAAGAGAAATGTATTACAGGTTCTTCACATCTTTTTTGAATGGTTAATGGTCTTTCCTCCTAGTAATTAGGCTTTCATGATATCCCAGAAGACAGGTCATTGTAACCCAGCTTTTATAACTGATATAACAGAAAACAAACAAACAAACAAACAAAACTTAACTGACTTAGCATAGACCACATAGAAGGCATAAGCTGTGAAGACCGGTCAAAGTAGCAACCATACCCTTGACTACTTTAACTAGAACTGTTCATCTTCTATTTTTTGTTTTTAATTTTGTTTTATGGAATAAAAGCAAATCTAGGACAAATGGGGTCATATCCCATAATCTTCAAACTGCATAATCTTCTCCAGAGTTTTTCAACTTTTCTGATCTCAGACTCATTGCAGAGGATTTTTGGATTAATCATACACAGACACTAGAATTCAGGTATCACAAGTGTTGCATAGGACCTGGAATCCACGCTTATAAAAGACATAAAGTGAATGTGATAGTTAACCAGACTTGCATGCCATTGATCTAAACCACATGTAAGTCAGCCCAACCTTACTTAGTCCACCTGAAGGAGGCTTTTCAGTGAATAAACAGATGGCATAGGAGGTCTCAGCTTTACTCCTGGCTTGAATGCTAACTTATTGTGGGCTTTGGATAAGTCACCTCACCCTTTGCTTTATACAAAAGGGTGAAGGGTAGATTAGCTGATACTAATGACCATTCTAGCACTAATATGCTGTGATAGGAAAAAACAGCTCAAAACAGAAATATATAGGTATTTTGGACAATTCTATACCCCTCGCTCTGCTGCTATTCTCTTTGGCAATCCAGAAAGCAAAGCCCACTGCCACCTCCAGTCTCCCTCTGCTTTTGAGGGGTGCCTGAACCAAGGAAAGGCACACAATCAAGAGAAGCAGACTATTTTTAACAGATTTCCTCTCTGCATTCATATCAAAGTGACAAGGCACCTTTTTTAGACGGAGGAGGAAATGTACTGGGTTTACAGCAAGAAAAGAGAGAGAGAGAGCAATGCTTGAAGAGCTGAAAGGTTCTATTGTGGAATTTTGAAGACACATCTACCCTGAATCAACCCTCCTGAGAAATCTTAGACTTCAGGAGGGCTCTTTGGCCTATTTTCCATCTATAATCTTTTGTGATCTTTGTAATGAGAACTACAGTTGTGTGTTAAAAAGCAAAAGCAAACAAAGTGGAAAAGGGGGTAGGGAGGCGGTGGTGGTTAAAAAAAAAAAAAAAAAAGGAATTAGAAAAAAGAAAACCTTGAGCATAAGTGTGTTTTTTCTTTCCAGACAAATCTTTGGTAAGAATTAGATAAGGATACTGGTGGTAGGGCCAGGGGTGTTGTTTCGTTAAAAAAGTGTTTTCACAAATCCGTTCCAGGGACCATAAACATAATTTTCTGTAGATGCTCCTAGAAAAAGTCTCTGTTTGTATTTTGCCATAAAATTTGGGAGAATGATATTATCCTCTTATACGAAGCTCCATTGTGTCCATTAGAATATTGAAGATAGTGGTAAGTCCAGCAGTTAAACATAATTATCAAAATGTCCTCCCTCTTTCCCACCCCCCCCCAAAAATGTCAGTTACCTACAAGGCTAGTGTTCTGTAGACAACAGTATGCCACTTAGAATTAAGTAGTACACTATACACAACTGCAAAATTCTAGGGGGTTCCATTAACTTTGCAGTCATCACAAATATGTGTAGCAATTAGACTATTTTTTGTTTGTCTTTTGGTAGAATGTAATAAGAAATGCCATCACTTGAGGAAGGTGTGCATATTTTTTTCCTAAGATCCAGTAATTCACATTGTTGGGTATTGGTAAAATGACAGGAATATGGGCCGAGCCTGTGGTGCACTCGGGAGAGTGCGGCGCTGGGAGCGCGGTAACGCTTCTGCCGCGGGTTCGGATCCTATATAGGAATGGCCGGTGCACTCCCCGGCTGAGTGCCAGTCATGAAAAAGACACACACACACACACACACACACACACACACACACACACACACACACACACACACACAAAAGACGGGAATATTATTTTAAACAGATTGGAGTCCATGCTCTTGGCAGGGGCATGGGAAGCGGGGATATCTCCCATCTTACAGACAGTTCTTGGTTTGCATAATTAAACACATACACATAGTCCTCACTTCAAAAAATGATAGGCTCTTGATTATTCACTAATTAATTTACTTATTCATCAATTTACGGTTAAAAATCGAATTCTCTGGGTCTAGCTTCATGGTCCCACTTCTGTTAGAGACATGAAACCAATAAATATTTTCCTTTCTTTTTAAAACTATTCAGAACAATCGACTGTCACTTAGAAAAGAGCCATCCCTTTAGAATGAACTTTCTAATTTTACAATCCCATACTCTCTATTACTTCTCGATTCTGAAGTCAAAAGAAGTCCTATAAAATAATTGCACTTAAATTAAAATAATCTAGAAGTGAAAAGTTGTAAGTTAAACCATTGTGAGTTGGGAATTTATGCTTTTTCTTTAAATTTCTGTGACTTTAATTGTAATGTCTTTTTTTCATTTATGATTTTATTAATTTGAGTCTCTTTGTATTTACTCTAACTTAAGTTTTGTCGATTTTGTCGATCTTTTCAAAGAATGAACTCCTAGTTCTATTGATTTTTTTCCTACTGGTTTTTAATTCTCTATTTTATTTATTCCTACCCTAATATTCATTACTTTCTTTTGCTAACTTTTTGGCTTAGTTTTTTTATTTTTTTAGTTTTTTGAGGTGTAAAGTTAGGTTGTTTATGTGAGATCTTCTATGATTTGGGTTTTTACTGCTATAAGCTTTATTTAGTACCTATTTTGCTATATCCCACAGGTTTGGGGTATATTGTGTTTGTCCCAAGATATTTTATAATTTCTCCTTTGATTTCTTCTTTGACCCATTGGTTGTTCAAGACTATGTTGTTTAAATTTCACATATTAAAAAAAAAAAAAACTTTTCTAAATTTCCTTATGCTTCTTTCTAGTTTTATCCCATTGTGGGTAGACAAGATACTTGGTATGATTCCTATTTTCAAATTTTTTAAGACATTTTTGGTCACCAACACATCATCTGTCTGGCAGAATGTTTTATATGAGCTTGAGAAGAATGTACATTCTGATACTGTTGGGTAGAATGTTCTGTGTATGTCTGTTAAGTCCCTGCTGTGGATTGAATTGTGTCTTCCAAAGTCCATGTATTAGAAACTTAACTCCCACTGTAACTGTTGAGGGTGGGAAATCCTATTATGGTAATTGAGAGGTGATTAGAATTTGAGGACCATGCCATAATGAATGGATTATTCCATGTGATGGTTAAATGGTGGTCATGGGCATGGTTTTGTCAGCTTTAAAAAGAGAGCACTTCAGAAGCTCTCTCTCTCTTCTTCTGCCATTTTTCCATGATTCCCTGGTGTTACTTAGTCACCAACAGGAAAACATGAGTTCCTCAGTACATGAGTTCCCTGGACTTTGGACTTCCCAGCCTCTGAAATTATAAGAACTAAATTTCATTTTCCTTACAAATTACCCAGTTCCAGGTATTTCTGCTATAACCACAGAAACAGACTAATACAGTCCTTTTGATCTTTAATCTTCTTCCAGTCCTTTCTTTCCTAATTAACCTTCTGTCAGTACACCCTATAGAAAGTGGAGTACTGAAATTTCCTAGTATTATGGAACTGTTGTCTGTTTCTCCCTTTAATTCTATTAATGTTTGCTTTATATATTTGGGTGCTCTGATATTGGGTTCAAATATATCTAGTGTTCTTTTATCTGCCTGATGAATTGACCTTTTTATCGTTATATAATGTCTTTGTCTCTTACACTTTTTGACTTAAAGTCTATTTTGTCTGATATAAGTATGACCACCCTTGCTCTCTTTTGGTTATCATTTGCATAGAATACCTCGTTCCATCCTTTCACTTTCAACGTGTGTGTCCTTCAATCTAAAGTGAGTCTCTTTAGTCAGCCTATAATTAGGGTTTGTTTGTTTAATTAATTCAGCCATGATATGTCTTTTGTTTGGGGAAGTTATCCCACTATATTTAATGTAATTGCTGATTGGAAATAGCTCACTATTGTCATTTCATTAACTCTTTTCTTTCTCTCTTTTCTTCTTTTTATTTATTTATTTGTTTATTTTTTAGTGGCTGGTCAGTATGGGAATCCAAACCCTTGACCTTGGCTTGGTGTTATCAGCACCATCTCTGCTGAGTGAGCTAATTGGCCAGCCCTCATTAATTGTTTCCTGTCAGCTTTGACAAAGGCATTCTTATTTTCATAATTAGGTTATGAAATAACATCACCTTAAAAACTAGTAAAGTTCTGAGACGTTTCTGAGAAATTCATGATTTCATTTCATGTGTGTTGTAATTTCTTCTCAAATAGCTAGGGGTGGGAAAGAGAACTGGTTGGACTAATAAGCTCTAGTTAACTTTAGACTTCATATCTCTGGCACAGCTCAGACAGAATTGATCACCTGGTATAGAATGGTAGAATCAACCAGGATTTCTGGCTAGGATAATGGTTTCCTGTGGAGTTCTAATGTGTGTGTATGTGAGTGTGTGTGCGTGTGTGTATTTAGAGTTCATAAAAAAGGAAATGCCTTCACCAGCTGGTGGCCTCATATCTAGTTTTTGGTCAGTAGTTAAATTAAGTGTCAGAGACATTGGGGAAATTAATAATTGCTTCTGTAGTCTTCCTAGTAGAGCATGAATTCTGTTGATAAATCTTGGGAGACTGTTTCTCTTTGATATTTCCAAAATCAGCTAAATATTTTAGTTATCTGATCCTTCTAGGAATGAGAAAGTATCCCTTAGCATAGAATAATTAGGAAAATTTCATCTAGGTTTGGATTGACAATAATATTGTAACAAAGGACATAGGTTCTAAAAATGGGGAACTGATAGTCCTTAACTATGCTTAAAGTGTGGAGTCAAGATGATCACAGGAGAAATGGAAACTACTTTTCATATCTAATTGGTTTTAAATAAAATGACTGTTTATTAGGAACTTGAGGTGTCAAGCCCTGGGATAAGTGATTTTTGCACTATTGTATAACCTAATGACCACTCTTTGACATGCGTAATGACTATTATTCTCCTCATGTAGTAGATGAAGGGCACAATTATTGGAGAGCAAAGGGGTCTAGTTCAAGATAGCACATGGTGAAACTGGGATTAAAACATGAATATATCAAAATCTAAAATTTCAGCTCTTTGCACCTAATCACACTGCAATGAAATCACAATTAACCAGACTATTTAGGAACTGGCATCATGGAAAAGTCTTTGGACTTGAAGTTAGACAATCTGAACATATTAGATGTTTTTGCAGGTTAGGTTTTCCAAGAAATATATGTTAAGCCTAGTTGAGTCCAACATTTTTTTATTGGGGAATATTAGCTATGTAGGGAAAAAGGGAGAGGGATAGAATTTGGCAGGGGGAGCTATCAGATCACAATGCCAGCCTTACCAAGAGTCTGCCAGCTTAACGGGGATTACCTGTTAGAGTAATTCCACATTGAGTGAGATCGGCTAGACCCTTGCTCAGTCTTTGGCTGGGGGCTACCAAAATAAAGCCTGCCCACAGCTAGTATTGCCTTTCTCAGTAATTGGCTGAGGTCACATCACAAACAGCATGACTTCAGCATCAAAGCTAAGATGAATCCCAAGGAAGTTAATAACTGGAGGCTCCAGTTGCTACATTCTTCACAGTTGAATGATTTATCCTTCTTGAAGAGGAATCCAGGTGGTGCATCTCTGTGTTGGCCATAGATGAGATACCAGCATATAACATGAATATTGTTTTGTTTAGAATTATAAATTAATGTAAGCCTAACTTTTATGAGGGGTCTTCCAAAAGTTCATTGAAAAATTCATACTGTCTTTCAATTGTATTTTGCCATGAACTCTGTGTGTGTGTGTGTGTATAATAATTCTGTGCAATTCGCTCCCACTAGAAGCTCTCTAGTTAGCAAATATTAAATGGAGATTAGCTATCTTTCTCTCTATCTTTCATTTCTATCTATCTGAAATGT